>NC_141674.1:2902500-3522500 GCF_028749965.1 Puma concolor | reverse complement strand
TTTCTTTTTACACAAAAATTGTCAGAGAATAGTTCTTACAAAATCAACGTATGGAAGTATATAATCTTGATATCAAAACAAGGACAGTTTGGGAAAGGAAAATTATAGGCTAACCTCAAACATGAACATGAGTGCAAAACTCCTAAAAATATGCTAACCAAATACAGCAGCAAGGTAGAAAACAGATAATCTATTGTGACAAAGTCAGCTTTATTCCAGAGAGCAAAAATAGAAAATGTTCTAATTAACTTTTTCCACATTAAGAGCTTAAGGAAAAAAATATACGTTCAACTCAATAAATACAGGGAAAGCATTTACTTAAATTCAGTGCTGTGTTATGGTGGAAACTTATCTTACTCAGACTCCAAAACAGTGATGCAGTTTCTGAACACCTTTAGCAAACATCATGCTCAATGACAAAAACAGGTAAAGCATTGCTTCAAGCCAAGAATGTCCATTAGCCCCAGTCCTATTCAACAATGTATTGAGGAACTAAACAGTGCAGTAAGACAAGAAAAACAAGTAAAAATATACAGATTAGAAGGAATAAATAAAACTGTCATTATGTGTGGAATGATATGCTTGTTTTAGAAAAATCTGAAGTAATGTATAGACATATTTTACGAGTGAATTAGAGTGTTCGGTCAGAGTACTGGATACCAGATCTATATGCAAGTAAATTGCATTTCTGTACACCATCAATGATCAGTTACACATTTAAACTAAATAAAATTTATAAACAGCAATGACAATAAAAGGAAACTATGAATAAATCTGAGAAGGATATTCAAGATCTTGTACTGAGAATTATAAACCCTGTTGAGACATCTTTAAAATACTTAAATAAATTAAGAAACATTGCATATTTATGGCTAGGACAAGACAATATTATAAACAGGTCAGGTATCTCCAAATCGGTCTATAGATGCAGTATAATTTCAATCACACCTCCAGTAGAGTGCTATGTGGAAATTGACCCCATGATTTCAAGATTTATATACAATACCCCTGAAGGAGAGAGAACAGAGTGTGGGAACCTGCCTATTCTGGTATGAAGATCTACTATGAAACTATAGAAATCAAGACAATATGGTCTTATCACAGCAATAGACAAAAGGATGTATCACAGAGGACAAAATGGCATATTGCGGAGGTGACATTGTTGATCAGTGGAGAAAGGAAGGGCTAATCAATCAGTAATGCTGTAACAATTGTTTATTTTTGTGTAAAGGCACTATGTTCACCCCTTCACGCCATTTATAGAAAGAATACATGTTGGATCAAGCACTTAAAAGTGAAATGCAGAATGTTTGAGAGACTTTCAGACTTTTGTAGGAGAATGGATGTGTGAACATGTGATCCAGGAAAACAAACACACGTCAGGAAATAAATCATCAAGTGAAAGACTGATAAAATTAACAGCATCAACGTCTAAATACTTTTATTTATCCAGAGATATCATCAAGAGGGCAAGAGACACTGCCAAGTGGAGAAGATGTTTTCTGTCCATTAACTGAACAAGGATTAGTGCCTTAAAGACACAAAGAAATCTTGTAATTCAGTAAGAAAAGTATGCAAATGTTACAAGTAGGCATTTCATCGGAGAAAAGATTTCTGGATTTCCAATAAAACTGATGGAAAGATTCCTACCCTTATTACTAACCATGTAAATATAAATTAAAATCCAAACGAGAAACCATCTCACCCCCAACAGATGAGTACAAATATAAAAGTGATGGGCTGCTTATCATCCTGCCCTACCTGCTTCTCTGTTCCCTCCTTACTGTACCTGCCTTTCCACGCCTAGATGTGCTACGTCCTCACTTCCAATGTCACTGGGCTCCAGCCACACCTCTTCCCCCGGCCCCCTCTCCCCTATGGGTGGTACCAGCCTCCTGCTCCAAGTCCCTCCGTGCCTCACCACCTCTGTCCCTTCTGTTACCCCCATCCGCTCTTTGGAAAGAAGTCTGTTGGTCAATGCCTCTTTGTGGAGCAATCTGCTTTTTGCCGGGACCCTGACTAATTCAGATTACAACACCAGAAACTGAGGAAGCCACGGGACAGCAGGAGTCTTTATTCATTGCTGGTGGGAGTGCAGACTGGTACCTGCACTGTGCAAAACAATTTGCCTTCAAAATCCACATTTGAAGACGTACCCCCTTACACACCAGCGATCCCACGCCCTTGCGCTTAACCCCAGAAAAGCTCGAGGGCACACGAATGCTAACAGCAGTCTTCTTTGTAATTGAGAAAAAGGAAAGCTGAATGTCCCAGTGACAGTAACACGGTTGAATACATCGCAGTACACGGCCCCAAGTGTACAAGTGATGGGACCACGCGACATCCTGAGACACAGACAACTCTGAAAAACAACGTTGGCCATAAAAGCAAGTCAGAGGAACATATGCAGACAGTCCATTTATTACATTTGGAGCCTGGAAAACGAAAGCAACATGCTGTGTAGGAACACGTACGTTTGTGGAAAAATTATGAGAGGAAAAAGGAGAGAGTAACCCCCAAATTTAGGCTGGCGAGTGCCTCTTGGAGGTTGGGAGCGGATTATAACTGGAGAGCTGCTCGGAGCAGAGGCACCCCTGTAACAGAAGCGGTGACCTTCCTACGGGATGTTCTTAAACTGGGGAACATATTTTTATCTTGCACGTTTGATGTATCTTATAAAATTACTAAAAATAAGCAGACTTATTACGGACATTATTTTCCTCCAGCTTCATAGTTAATGCGGGAGAGCTTTTTATTTTATGGCTGCATTGTCGCTGAATCACTCCCCTACAGCTGGACACGAGGTCCTGCCCAGTAACGAAGCTGGGTGGTGCTTTGCCTCACTTGACCAGCATCCCTGTTCTGGAAGATGCCATCATCTCTGGTTTGGGGTGGCATCCAGGTGTCCCCAGTGTCACACTGAGTATTCTGCCCCCTCTCATCTTGGGCTCATGCCACAAGCCTGTAGGGTTGGCCTGATGGCTTTCTTAAGGTTGCCTGGGGCCCAGCATCTGCTTGATTTGGTCGGGGTCCAAGGCTGAGATTGGCGGGCCTGGGGCCTGTTCAGACGTGAAACTGCTACAGAGTCACTTCCTGGCCACAATGGGGGACAGCGGCCACTTCCTGCCAGGTGTGGAATGTGATCCGGGCTCAGAAAGTCCCCGAGGCTGGCATCTGCCCCGCCTCCAATGTCCTGCCTGTCTTGCTTGGCCTGGGAGGGGCTGCAGGCTTGGCCCCCCTAAAGGTCTCCACCTGGGTCTGGGTTTTGCATGGACTCCCAGTCCTACACAGCCAACCCCCCAGTCCTTCCTGGAACCCGGTCCCTGAGGGTTGTGGCTCAGCTGCCCCAAACTCTGGCCCCAGCCTCGTGAAGACATGTGCCCTCAGGGCACCGCTTTACAGGACCTTTACTGAATCACAGCCTCCAAACAATGGCTCCCTTCTCTTATGAAAATAAAGCTGAATTTTGTAGCACATTGACTGGGAAATCTATATCCTTTTTTTTTTTCTCTGAATAAACTTGACTTTTCTGATTTTTGGATTAGAAGGTAAGAGCTGTATCTTCTGAGGGTTTGTAGCCTGCCAGTCACTCTGCAAATATTCTCCCCTTTGTACTTATGTTCTAAGGTTTATCTTCACATCGAGTGGGTGTTATGGTCCCCGTGGTACACAGAATGACACTGAGGCCCAGAGAGACGAAATGTTTCCCCACATCTAAGGGGAGCCTCTGCGGCTTCCGCTCGGCCCCGTCCAGGTCTGTGTTCTCTGCAAGTTAGTGAAATACCTCTCGCTTCTTGGGCACTAGGCCTCCACGTGAATTTAATGCTGTGCCAGACTGGCCAGTGAATAGGACGCTCGCTCTGTAGACCCTGGTTCACGTTTGTACCGCTGGCCTGATCCGGTCCCCTCTGGGCTGTGTGGCTTCAGTGTCCCCCCCCCCCCCCGCCCGGCTCCTGGCCTCCTTCTTGTGAAATGCAATGGCAGTCACCTTGCAGGAAGGGGTGAGGTCGGACGGGCAAGTGCCTGTGTGGTTCTCAGCACAGCATAAAGGCTCCAAATAGTGATTGTATTTATAGGCGGGGCCGCGATGGGAGGTTGTGTAAGAGTCTGAGCTGCAAAGCCTCTGAGACCAGGTTTAAATGGCAACCCTCCGAGTCACCAGCTGTGTGGCCCCGCAGAGGTCAAGACGCTTCCCGGAGCCTCAGGGTCCCTGTGTGTAGAAGAGGGGCACCCAGAGTGCCTCATTTCTAGTCTCCAGGAAGAGCTAAGGGAGGTGAAGCAGAAAGAACCTTGAGCTGAGCGTCTGCACAGGTGAGAGGGGAACAGGTGGCAGGTGCTATCTCTGGTGAAGTCACGTTTCTCCCGACCTGGCCTCCTGTGGTCGGGAGGTGCAGGGAGATGACATACCCTGGGGACTGTCGCTCTCAGCTTCTTACTCCGTAGTCCTTTTCAGACGGTGTGGAGTGGGGAGACCCCGACCCAGGGAAGCAGGGAGGGCCCTGCCCAGCGGCCCCGGGACCTCCCGGTAAGTTGGGGGATGGAGAGTCCTTTATGTCCTGTTGCTGATTCTGTCTCCAGCCACCACGCCTGCCTCATAAATGCCAGAAGCAGATGTGGGGAGTGTGGGGCAGTTAGACCGCAATCGGCAAATTGGATGCACAAGGGCCTTTGCATGGGCTGTTGGCTCATCCATGGAGCCTCCCGTTTATTTCGGGCAAACAGCTATTGGAACATGAACGTGGCTGGACTGTGGGCTGAGACTGTGGTCCAGGCTGAAGTGTCAGGAAGGAGAATAATGCAGGTGTGGAGTGGGGGTAAGTATCTCTGGCTCAGGGGGAGGTTGGTGCGTGGTCACCAGCGCTGGGGTCACGTGGCCTCCCTTTGCTGCTGGGTCTCAGCTCACGGGACCGAATCACAGAAACAATGAGGATTTAACACACCTCGTGTGCTTACATTCCAGTCATGGTTTTAGGAGATCATTGCTGGTCAATTAATTAGTGCTACCGATTGTCACCAGGGGGCCCCGGAAAGAAGGCACCCCCATTCGGCTTCCTGTGCAAGCCAGACACACCCAGGTGGGCCCAGCCTGAGCCAGCCTTGTGGGAACACATGGGGCCCGAGGTGTGGGGTGTGGGGCAGGGATGTCGCAGCCGTGGGCTCATGGGAGGGGCTCTGTGACAAGTTTATTCCCTGCATGTGTTTGAGGACTCAATCGTGCTAACTCAGGGGTCACTGTAGGGGTCAGAAGTGCCAAGTATCAACGCAGCGCCTGGCCCCCCAACACGTCCTTGACAGACGGTCGCCACTAGTTGTTTTCGTCCACGACTTCAACACCAGCTTGCTGTACGGCCCTGGGCGAAGCACTTCGCTGTTTCCCGCATCCAGAGCATGGACACAAAGGTCATCATTCTGATAACAGCCATCACTACTGAAGACTCAGCCCTGTGCCTCCCCGGTCCCGTGAGCGCACCTGCAGGTGCTGTCCATGGTGCTGAGCTCCGGGAGAGAGCGCCGTGTCTCTGGTGTGTGCAGCACGGTGCGCACTTCGTAAGTGTTCGGCGACACGTTGATCTGAGCTGATGAACACACACAAGGGTTCTAGCAAAAGGGTCCACTGGGAGGAAAATGCGAGGGGGTGTAGCTTTGCACGTAAGTGCCATGAGGGCAACTGTCTGTCTGTCCTGTTTGCCACTCTGTCCTCCAGACCCTGGAGGACATGGCACATAGTAGGTACTCAACGAATACGTACTGAATGGATGAGTAGAAGGCACATACGATTCCCCTGCAAAGGACTCTCAAACCGATAAATAAGGCTGCGCTGGGCCCCTTCGGCCGAGTCAGGACCCTCCACACGCTGATGAGAGAACTTGTTCTTGGAAGGATAGGTTAGAAATTTGAATTCAGATCTTATCTGTGTTTGTTTAGTTTTGAGTCTCGGTTTCGTCTCTGGTCCCGGTTACTCTGTGGCTGGGAGGGAAAAATGACACAAGGCAAGTGCTGGCGCACAGTAGGTGCCTGATGAATGTCAGCTGTTATTAACCCCTTCTGGGGTGCCAGGAAATGTAGGTTTAAGTTTCATATCTCTTTATGGAGCTGCAATAGACACAGAAAGTGTCTTTTATGGTTCTCCAGCTTTTAGGAAACACAGTAAATCAGTGCCCAAGTGTGGCCATTTGGACACCTCGCGGCCCTGCAGGAAGAGGCTGGAGCTTGCACAGCCTCTTGAGCCGGACACAGATCTCGTACCCCGTCCATCACCCCGTGCCTCAGCCCCCCGAGCCAAGTCTGGCTTTTAGGGGTAACTTCCACTTGGTCCTCCTTTCTGGAGGTGCCCTGGCCTCTGCCCTGCCCCCTGAGGCTCTGATACCTTCTCAAGGGTTCTCCGGCAGATGGCCCAGCAAAGATGCTGGGGGCAGTGCCCGGCCCCGGGGAAGCCCTTATCATTCTCATTACCTTTGACCATACACACATGCAGTGATATATTTGGAATCCCCCTGCGGACTAGGCTGTTAGGTTATCATCTGACTGCTTTGTATAAAGCCTCAAATAGTGTGTGCCTGCCATCCGGGTCCACCCCTAGAAGCCCGACCCTTTCCAAGAACTCAGGGCACTCCACTTGAATTTATAGCCATGGCCAGAGGGTCCAGAAGGGCCGGTGGCTAACAGTCCATTCAGGTCAGATAATAGGCTGATGATCCGATCCTGTTGTGGGTCAGTCTAGTTTTAGAACGCTGAAAGTTCAGCTCAGCATGCTACTTCTTGAGCCAAAAGTAAGTATTAGGAACACTTTTAAAAAATCCATTTTTTCTCTAACCAGCAGGTGCTCTGTGTCTGCCACGGTGCCTTCACACCGTGTATGGAATGAACTATGGTAGGAATAAACGGTGGGCTTGGGAGCTCGCTCCTGTTCGGGGTTCCTAACCTTGGGCGCTGAGGTGGGAGGCGGAGAAGGAGGTCTGGTCTGGGTTTGAGGGCATCTGGGGCTTGTCCTCAGTCTCCATCTCAAAAGGTAAGCATGGCTGGTCCTTCCAGTTCTGCAGTGACGTGTCCTGATCTGCTGACGGAGACCAGAGACAGGGACAGAGCAGAGATTCCCTACCTTTCCTGGGACCCTAACCAAAGCCCCTGGAAGACAGGTCTGCATGGAGGACCGGGTCAGCGGAGCAGGGCAGGGAGGCAGAGCCCTCTCAGCTGGCCCACAGCAGGCACTGGGCAGAGGAGGGGGAGTTCCTGGTGCCCTGGGATCCCCTTGGTGGCTTTGTGCATGCCCCCCTGGCTCCTGTGTGCTTTGCTTCTAGCAGCCTCCCTGGGCTGCAGGAGAACCTGGCCATGTGCACAGGGAGCCGGAAGCACCCGGGAGGAGGCAGCCCCCCTGGTGGTCCATAATGATGGCTGAATGTTTGCAGGAGGATGTCTGTCCAGCTCCCTCTCCTCAAGCTGGGGGAGCGTCTTGAAGGGTGATTGCCTGGCCCCACCTCTTGTGGAGCTCTCAGACCCTTGTCTAGGGGCCTGCCTGTGGGGGTGCACCTGTGACATCCCTTCGCCCCGGGGGGTTGGGGTTCCCTGAGTGGTGTCAGCAGAACCTCCGGGAACACTCAGCTTAGGGACAGCTGGCGGAAAGCCTGGAGGGCTGCCTGGCTCCGTTAAGGTCCTACCACATCGGGGGTCACATGGCTCAAAGCGGGCTGAGGGCTTAGCACCCAGGACAGAAACCAGCCTCAACCCTGCCTTCCTGCTCTCGGGCCTGGGAAACCCGTTACCTTTCTGACAGGGTCCTGAGAAGTGCCCCAGCAGATGGCTGGGCCAATGGGAAAAGGTTCTGGAATTGCTGCTTTGGAAAGGCTGGTGAACAGAGGACAGCTCTTCCCACCCCCTCCCTCATGCCCACCCCCTGTGATGCCCCCCCAAACCCAGTTAGAGGCCAGCCGGAAAGGCTGGTGCCCACCAGAGGGCACGGGGAAGACCCCACGCAGGTTCGCTCTGCCTTGGTGGTGTCTGTGCTCCTAGATGGGACACTAACTCCTCTCAGCCTCGGTTTCCTCTTCCATAAAGTGGGGACACTGTCTGCCTTTCCTGGGGTTCTCCCCTGGGCACTTGTCCCACCTCCTCTGCAAGCTCGGCTGTCACAGCTCCTGGCTCAGGAAGTGAGAGTCAGACACCGGCTGTCCTGGATGGCTCCCACGCACACACACCCCTCCCTGCAGCCCGAGGCGGCCGGTTCTCGCCCCTCCCTCCTCCCTCCTGCCCAGCACACACAGCAGGCAGGTGTTGAAGTGAATTACGTCTGCGTTGTTTTCCTCTCGCCGACTGTGGCTCTTGGAAAAGTTCCAGGTCATCATAGAGTCTAATTTGTGTGCAAAGTCACAGATGCAGGAGACTGTCCCGCTTCTCCGCCAGGGAGGGACACGGCCCTCAGGGTCTGGGCTTATCGGGGTGTGGGACAGAGAGGCGACAGGCAGATGATGACAAAAGGTCTCATCTTGGGGCTCCACCTCATGGCCCCGTCTGAATGTGGCTGCCTACCTCCTGGCATCATCATCTTGGGGGTTGGGGTCTCAACATGCGGATTTTGGCTGGGACGCCGACACTCTGGGTTGCGGCGCTTCCCCCCAGAACCTGGCCATCTTGCTGTGAGAAGCCCAAGTGTGTGGAGAGGCCAAGTGTAAGCGTGTCAATCGCAGCCCCAGCTGAGCCCCCAGCTGCCAGCCACGTGCCCGGCTCCAGGGGCGCCGTGGCGCAGGGAGAGATGTATCTGGCAAGCCCTGTGGAAGGAAATATGACCTGCTGCTCTGAGGCACTGAGTCTTGGGGGGGGGCGGGGTCCTTCCTCCACGGAAGGTGGCCGCCCAGCCACTGCAGGCCATTGGTCCGACAGCCCCCGGCCCGCGGATAAGGGTCAAGCATTGTCACCGTCCAGCCACTGAGCATTGTCACATGCTCCTCCCTTCCTGCTGGCCTCTCTCTACCAGGCACCGGCCATCTGCAGCTCTGCAGGACCGTCCGGGGCACTGATGCTTCCAGGGTCACACTCACCTCCCCGCCCACGCCTTCCCCTCCCCCTCCCTGGCCTTGGTCGTGGTAACCCGGCCTCCCCAGGTACACGCCTTCCTTCCTTCCGTGCCCTTCACGTCGCTGTCACCGGCCTTTCCTGCAACAGCTACCTCGGTTCTGCTCACGTCCAGCCCCTCCTCTCCGCACACCCTTCCCCGCAGGGCTCCCTCGCTGCAGAAGAGCCCCCCACCCCTGCTGGCCCACCTGCCGGCTAGCCCGGATGCCCCTTCTGTGCTCGAGGCCTGTGCCCTCCCAGAGCGCTCCGGACTGCTCCTCCCCTGGCGACCCCGCAGCCCTCCAAACCCCCCCACCACTCACGGACACCCCCGGCTCCCACGAGCCCCCACCCGCCTGCGTTCTGCCTCGTCGCCACACTTCCTTCCAGGCCACGCGTGCCTGCTGAGGCCAGCCTCCCGCCCTGCCCCGGAACCTTAGTGTCCTCCTTTCTCGCCTCCGCACAGCCACCTTCTCTTCTGCTCACCGGTCTCCCTCTGACCCGCTGCTGTCGCCAGCCTTTCCCGCCTGGAGCAAGAATGCCCTGGCTCCCCCCAGCCGAGCTCACTCTCTGTGTCTCATTGTCCAGATCAGACGCCTCTGTTTCTCTCCCGTTTCCTCCCCGACCCACCCGAATCGGACTTCTGTGCCACCCCGCCTTCCAAGATCTCTCTCGACATCTTGGTTTTTGTTCACGCTTGTGGCAGCATTTGAGAACCAAGTCGGGGATGCAGTCCCCTTGCGGGACTCCCCTTGTGGGAGCACCCCCCGCCGCTCCCTTCACGGGCCCCCAGGCTCCCCGTGTGCGCACCTGCTCCGCTCAGCTTCTCCCCTGCAGTGAATGACAGCCTCCTCCGTGGGCCGCACCTGGAATCCGCCCTGTTCCCCTCTCTCGTGTGTCCCGTGGCCGACCTTCCGGCAAATCTGGCCAGCACCACCTCCAGGAAGGTAGCTCTGCCTCCCCGGTCCACACCACCACCCGCCCCCTGCGTGAGGAATTCTGGGATGCTGCCTCGCTGGCCGCCTGCCACCCGTCTGTTTGGGCAGCGCTCAGAGTGATCCTTTAGAAGTGTGAGTCAGAACACCTCATTCCTCAGAAGCGCCCACTGGCTTCCCATCCCCTGAGGTGTAAACTCCTTCGAATGCCCTAGCAGGCTCGCCACGGTCACCCCTCTTGGACCTCCTGTCCTGCTTCCTGACCACCCCAGGGATGCACAGACGTGTGCCCAGCTGCGCTGAGCGGGCTGGCTCCGTGCTGGGCCCCGAGTCCACGGCCCCGTCCCCAAGAAACTCTGCCCAGTGTCGGGGGCAGCTGGGGAGCCCCAGCCGGGACACGCCCCCTGGGAGAAGCGGGGTCCAGGCATGACGTCCGGCTCCATGCCCAGGCGGCTCGGGTGCCAAGGTGGGGTGGCGTGTGCGGGCTGTTCATCACGGGGTCCCCCCCGCACGTGATGTCGCTCACGCAGCCAGAGGGAGCTCTGACGGGGCGTGATGGATCCCCACGAGGGGCGGCCGCCCTGAGATCCCCTCGCGTGAATTAGTGCTGAGTTTTGCCAGCACTGCTCGGCCCAGCTGATGGATGGGACAGGCCGGCACAGCCCGGGATGCAGAAAACCACTCATCTTCATGGAGGAATGGAAAGGGATTCTGCCCAGGAGATAAATCTCGCGGTTCCCGGGGCCTCCTTTCTTGGAGCCTTTCTCCTCGAGCACCTGGGAGGGAGCCTACCCCCACCCCCACCCCCACCCCCACCCACCGTCTCAGGGGGCAGGGCGGGAAGGGGACCATTTGTCTGGCACAGTCCTAGCATTTTGTAGGTGGTAAACTGAGGCTCAGGGAAAGGACCTGACTGGGGCCACAAGTCTAATCATCAGTGAAGACAAACCCTGACTTCAAACCCCCCTCAGTCAGCATGCAATGGTTCTGTGGCCTATTCAAGGGCACTGACATGCCCCATCCATGACCTGTTGCTGTGGGACAGTCCCCCTGGGAGCTCTTTGGGTCAGGAGGGGTAGACATTTTCTCGCTGCAGCCATGCTCCTGGGAGCTGAGTGGGGACCCCAGAAAGCAGGAAGGGAGGAGCCTTGCAGGGCATGAAGACTTAGAAGGGCTAGTTCTGGGTCCTTCTGACCCAGAAGGGTCTAGTGGCAAGAGCCCAGCCGTGTCACCCCAGAGCCACCGGAGCCTGCACTGTATGTTCATTGAATGAACGCACGACTGCCCGACCCCCGCACATGCCTCAGCCGGACGAATGGCCTCAGGCTGGCGATTGTCCTCAGTGGGGTTCACGTCTGCTAAAGCTTTCGTAGGCCATATAGGGGCTTTAATGCAGTTGTCGCCCCCCCAACCCTGGGAATTTCTGGGAGGTGGGCTGATGGCACCAGGCTGCCATGGAGAGTGGGTTCCTCACCTGCATTAGAATTCGGGGAGTCACTTCTGGGGCAGCCGTTGTGACCAGCCCTGCAGGAGTCTCCGGAAAGAGATGCTGTGAAGAGAGCCTTTGTCCAGGCGGCAAGCTTGGGGTCTGCCCGTGGGCACAGGTGCCACAGGGCCCTGGGCAGGGCTCAGCCCTCATTAGTAGGGATTTGTGTTCCGCGGCCTCCTGTGGGCCAGCTTCCAGGCTCGGGACACAGTGCTCACCATGCACACGCAGTCTTTGGGGAGAAGAAACTCCATCATTACCATTCCAATTAAAATTGTTCTCTGAAGCGGCAGGTCCCAAGGCAGAGCTACCAGATTCCAGAACACGGGGAGCATGTACCGAAACGATGGGTCTCATGCCAGCTGTTGGTTCCTCCTGGGAAACCGTCATTCGGGTGGACCCTGGGGTCCCACAGCCTGGGAGGACGGAGGGGCCGGCCTCGAGAACAGGTTTCTAAGTGGCGGTGATGTTGGGACGGCAAAGCACCGAGAGAAGGATGAGACGAGATGCAGCCTGGCGTGTCTGTGGCTGTCATTTCCCCAGCGCGTCCTCAGGGAGGAGGAGAGGGGCCAGGGAGGTGAGGCCAGCCCACCCAGCCTCCAGCACTTGCTGTGACAACTTCCTTCTGGTTTGAACGCCCTCTGTGCATTATGGAAACTCAGAAAATGCACGGAATAGACAGATGAGGATCAAAATGGGTCCTTGATCCCACCTCGAGGGACGGCCACTGGCTTTTTTTTTTTTTTTTAATTGTTTGCATTGTCTTTGACATATGTTAACTCGAAATGTCACAAAATTGAAATGATGCTGGATACTCGGGGTTGGGTCCTGGTTTTTATTTTATTTGATTTGATTTAAAAAATTTTTAGCATTTATCCATTTTTGAGAGACAGAGAGAGACAGAGTGTGAGTGGCGGAGGGACAGAGAGAGAGACACACACACAGAATCCGAAGCAGCTCCAGGCTCCGAGCTGTCAGCACAGAGCCTGACGCGGGGCTCGAACTCATGGACCACGAGATCATGACCTGAGCCGAAGTCAGATGCTCAATCGACTGAGCCACCCAAGCGCCCCTCGGTTTTGATTTTAACCTAACTTTATGGAAGAAATATCTTCTTGTATCTTAAAATATTCTTTGTGGGGCGCCTGGGTGGCGCAGTCGGTTAAGCGTCCGACTTCAGCCAGGTCATGATCTCGCGGTCTGTGAGTTCGAGCCCCGCATCAGGCTCTGGGCTGATGGCTCGGAGCCTGGAGCCTGTTTCCGATTCTGTGTCTCCCTCTCTCTCTGCCCCTCCCCCGTTCATGCTCTGTCTCTCTCTGTCCCAAAAATAAATAAAAAACGTTGGAAAAAATTAAAAAAATATATATATATTCTTTGAAAACAGGACTTTTTATGGCTAGATGGTATTCCTTTTCATGAGGTCCCATAAATAACATATAATTTCCATGACTTGATCCCTTGTGGGTGTCCTTGGATATCACCTTAACAGAACCCCCACTTCCTTTCCTCATGGGACACTCGCTGTGTGTCCTTCGGGCACCACATGGAGCCCGTGGTCTACTTAGCTCCATCCTGCTTTGTTACCCCCCTTTGATCCCCTGCATTTCAGGAGGTTGTTTATCATGACACCCCACCTGTCCACCTGCACCTCCAAGGGAGCCCAGCCATGTCCCTGCAGTGGTGCTGGCTCCCTCTCTTTGGCATCTACTAGAAGGTTCCAGAAGCTCCCCACCTTGCCCTGTTGGGATGCGGAGAGGCCACAATTGACTCCAGGTGCCCAGACCTTCTAGAATTTCCAGGGAAGCAGGATTTGGAGTGTGGGGGTAGTGTAGCCTGGACAGGGGTCTGGAGTCAGACACCCCTGAGGCCAGCTTAGCCTCACTTGAGCACAGTCTGTGTCCTTGAGCAGACAGTCAGCCCTGTGGCCTCAGTCATCTCCTCTGTGAAAGGGGGCAACGACAGTGTCTGTATCTTTGGGTCTCTTTGAGGATTCAATGCCTTGGCATAAAGCCCGACGCTGGTTGTTGGGGAAAAATTGGCTGTGGAGACAATGCTTTCCGATTTTCTCTGAGCTTCTCAGCAACTAGCACTGGGCTGTTTCCCTCCCGAGGACAGAGGCTTTGCTACTGCATCAAGATTGTCCAAGAGGCATAAGTTCCCTCCCTTGTTTGGGCTACTAGAGACCCAGTGGGGGAACCAGCTCAGTACAAGCAGTGACACAGAAATGAATACAAACAACCCAACTACAAGTATCCGAGAATCCAGTCCACACTAGCTTGGCAACAGGGATTCATTTTCTCCTATAAAAAGAATTCTGGAGGCTGGCGATGGCTTGAGTCAGTTCTGCTCTTCATCGATTCCATCAAAGGCCCAGCAGTGTGCTGGGTTTTCTTTCCCTCATGCTTGTTGCCTCATGGCCCCAGAATGGCTGCCACAGCTCCAGGAAATGCATTTGTGTCCGTGGCAGGAAAAATGGCAAAGGAATTGTATCAGTGAACACCTCTATTATGTCCAAACTTAACAAAGGGAAAGGTAAAACCACCCTGGAAAATTGATCGGGCATTCGCTCCTGATTCCTCTGTCATAAACAGGTCAGCTGGCTACCCCTAGCTGAAGGGGACGCTGGAGGAGTTAGCACCTGGCTTTTTCACCCTTTAAGTGGGATCTGGGCAGGCAGATGTGGGAACGGCTGCTGGCTGGCCAGTGAACCACAGATCCTACCGTCTGTGTCCCGACTTCTGTTGCTGGATAAGTAGCCTGCTTCCATTTTTTAATTGTAAGTGGCACTTTAATGGGCCATATATGTACTATTTCCCCACATTTATGATTATTCCCTTACAACAAATTCCTTTAAGTGGAGTTGTTAGGACAGCAGCACATGCTACGTGTGTGGATGGGATGGCTGTCATCTCAGTTAATAGCAACCCAATCGTCTCCGTCCCCCAGGCCGCTCCCCGGATCCTTCTCTCGGCCCCTCCTCGGCACAGGCACTCAGGCCGCCAGCTTCCGGACTGTATATTCTGCCAGCCCTCCTCACTGCCTCTGTGGCAGTGCCCGCTGCAGCCGGGGCCTCGCCATCTCCCTGCCATTAGGGTCTGAGTGTCGTGTTGCTGTTAACATTCTTCCTCTGCTGGGCACCTCGGGGTCTCATTGCACACCAGGTAAAGACCAAAGCTGCAATGGGCTTACGAGACTCTGTGGGATCAGGTCCCATCATCCCGACCTCACATCCTACCACCTCCCCCACCACTCCAGCCACAGGGTCCCCAGCTGCTCCTCAAACCCACCACACTCACCCCAGCCCTGGACCTCTCCTTCCCGCCAGCTGCCCCTCTGCTGGAGCACCCACTTGGAATCTGCACTGCTCAGCCCCTGCCGTGTCACCGTCCAACTGTCCCCCTGCTTGTAATGCACAGCCCATGAAGGCTGGCTTGTCCATCTTCCTTGGTGCATACCACGCATCCAACTGGTGATCTCTTTGCCCGTCCTCAGCTCCCCCCCACCAGTGGTGTGAGTGGCCCCTGCACTTCACCCCTCCCGGCCAGCAGCAGCTGAGGAACTTGGCCGGGTCACCAGAGGTCTGTCCCGGGTTGCCCACTTCCAGACGGCACCTTTGCTTCTCTGTTGGGCCATTTCCCACCTTTTCAAGGCAACTGCTGTAGTCATGAGATGGGGAAGTGTCAGCTGTTCTCTGGAGCGGGAGGTGGAGGGTGGGTAGGACTGTGGATGAGAATGGCTCCCTTGTTTCTGCGAGTGGATCCCATCCTTCCGGAGTGTGGGAACAGGACTCCCTGCCTGACATCCACGCAGTGAGCTCAGGCAGAGTCCAGGATCCTTGTGCATTGACATCTGGGAAGGGGCCTGGGCCTGGGGACACTCGGGGCCACAGGGTTTCTGTGCGTGGGGACCTGCCCACTTCTGCTGGAGGTGGGTCCTGTTGGGGACACTGATGCAAAGCTTGATGTTCAGCTGATGTGTCGCCTGGACCCTGCTGTCCACAACCCAGAGTAGACAGACCAGTGCCGAGTCAGGGAAGTGGGGGCTCTCTGTGGAAGCCAGAGAAGGGTTCCCAGCTGAACCCAGATGCCTTGCAACAGCTTTTTGTTGCAGACAAAGCAGGGTGTATACTGTGGGGCTCAGTGGGGGCAAATGGCTCAGTTCCTCCTCCTGCAAGGATGTGTTTGCTTTTTATGACAACGCCCCTTCCTTTGTGCAGCATGCTATGCTCTATGAAGACTTTCAGGGATGGTGCAAGGTGGACAGAGCAAGCTCCCGTGCACTCATTCTGCAGATAACAGAACAAAGGCTCAGGGAGTTTGGCCATCTGAACCAAAGCCACTCTGCTGCCCATTGGCAGAGCAAGACCCAGGACTGACTCTGCCCATGAATGTGGATCAGCAAAGGCCAAGGCCTTTCTTGACTCCTTGATAAAGGTGGCCAGGGTGCTCCAGAGAGATGGACTTCTCAATATGTGGAGCAGTGAGAGCTCTGGAGGTGGGCAGGGCTCTACCCGGCTGCATGCTTGCAGGAAGGGAGTGGGTACAAGTGCCATATGGTTGGGGCTTGAGGCTGGTTGCTGCTGAGGGTTTTGAGAAGAGGGTGGGTCCTTCCAGGTCTTGTCTATTCCACCTGCTCTCACCTACTTGCCAAGTCAACTTCTCTCCATCCCTGTACCTCCAACTTGATTTCTTCTCATTTGGACTCCTGCAAACCCATGTTCGCTCTCACTCCCTTTCCATACATTTTCTACCCAGGAGATGTGACGATATTTTAAAAATTCAATTAAGATAGTCTCACTGGTTTGCTTATAATATGACCTATAAGGCCACCCCCCACCCCCAACCCAGACCCTCTATCACCTTTATGGCCACCTGCCCTTTTTATTTCTCTCTCTTCCTCTCAATCACTTTCATTAAACACATTTTGACTGTGCTTCTCCTATGGGTGAGTCCCCATTTGAATTGTAAAATGAAACAACTGGCAAGGTCCAAAAGTCCAAGTGCAAGCTGGACGTCCCCAGAAGTCATGGGAACTGGATCGCAAGTTTACGGCACTGTGACTCAATCCAAACCATTGTTGGCTCAATTTTTCCTTTTGCTTTTAGCATCCTGCTCTTTTCTGGATTTAGTTTCCTTATCCCTGAAGTGATCCATTGGTAGTTCATTCTGGAAGGATTGGGAGGAAGTAAGTTCTTTATTCTTTCTAAAGCCAGAGATATCTTTATTTCATCCTTTCTTATAAATGATAGTTTAGCTGGGTACAGAATTCCAGATTGACAATTGTTTTCTCGTAACACTTTAAAGTCCTTCTAAATGACATCTTTTTATGATAAATGGTCTGCTTTAGTCCAGATCCTTGCGGGATCTTCTCTTTCTCTTGGGTGTTCTATAGTTTTATTTCCCCATGTCTCGATGTGGAATTAATTTTATTTATCCTGTTCAGACACTCGAGTGGATTTTCAACCTGAAGACTCATATCTTTCACCAGTTGTGGAAACTTGGTCATTATCTCCTCAAATATCACCTCTCTCCCACTTTCTAGTCTCTTATTCTGGAACTTCTATTACTGTATTTCAATCCCAAGATTCAATCTCCCCATTACCACCCTCAACACTACATTTCAATGTCTAAGAAAATTGGACGCATCTGGTAGTTGGTAGTTTCTCACAATAGCTACCAGCTCAGTGGCAGCTGTGAAGTGGTTTCCATTGCCTATGCATGATCAGCTTGGCTGTTATTTCTGGCGGCAGATGCTACAGTTTCAATCTCTCAAAGCTACAGTCAGCAAAACATTTAAAGACCATTTGAGGAAGGAGTGTGAGTCCTGCTTGTTTCTCAAAAACCTCCCATTGACATCCTTGGATAAAATTAAGATAGTTAGTCAACACTTGCAGAGTGAATGTCAGTGTTTTGGGAAAAATTCTAGAGACAATAGTGGAGCACTCGTTTGAAAACCATAGTTATTATCAACTGTCTCGAGAACCCAGAGGGCTAAACTGTTTGGGGAAAAGATAGATTTTGTCTGTTTTCTGTTGAAAGTGATCCAGAAATGTTAGACTCTGAAGGTAAGGAAATTGAAGAAATCTTATTTTTTGCTTACATTTTTTTTTCTACAGATGCATGAACATTTTACTAAGTCTATATAATTCATAAAAAGCTTTTCCACTAAGTAGGAAATGCAGGGAATGGACATTACAAGTCATAAGAAAACATAAGGTTTTAGTTTAATTGGAAGCATTATTTGTGTTACAGTGGCCCATACGATGTTGGTGTGGCATCCAATCACTGATGTCTGAGATATGATAAAATGTGGTAGATGTATTTTGGAGTTCTTCACCCTAATCTTCTTATTCTTCTTTTTAATACAAATGATCTTATTATTATTATTATTATTATTTGTTAATGTTTTTTTATTTTTGAGAGAAGGAGACAGAGCAATGAGTGAGGGAGGGGCAGAGAGAGAGACACACACAGAATCCGAAGCAGGCTCCAGGCTCTGAACTGCCAGCACAGAGCCCAACGTGGGGCTTGAACCCATGAACCGTGAGATCATGACTTGAGCTAAAGTCGGACACTTAACCGAACTCTTCCTGCCATAGTCTCCATCTCTATTTTTCTCTGTTGTGCCCTCAGTAATTTCCTTATTTCTGGGGTTACATGGCCTAAAGTCACTGCTACTTTTCTGACTTAACCTCCTACTAACCTACCTTTCTACTGTCTGATTTCCCTAAGATAATGGAGCTTCTATGAGGGCAGGGATTTTTGTATGTTTTGTTCACCATTGAATGCCTAGCACCTGGAACAGTGCCTGGCACCTTGCAGGTGCTCAGTAAATGTCGGATGAATGTTGATTGACTTGCCAAATTGCTTTCTGGAAAGACTGAACCAATTTCTGCTTTTACTATAGTTTTGTTTTTTTTAGTAATCATATTTTCATTTTTAAAAATCTAAATGAATTTTAAAATTTATATCCACTCTCATTTTATTTGTTTAATTTTTAAATTAAAAAATGTAATGTTTATTTATTTTTGACAGAGAGAGAGAGAGAGAGAGAGAGAGAGAGCACAAGCAGGGGAGAAGCAGAGAGAGAGGGAGACACAGAATCTGAAGCAGGCTCCAGGCTCTAAGCTGTCAGCACAGAGCCCGACGCGGGGCTAGAACTCACGGACTGCGAGATCATGACCTGAGCCGAAGTCGGATGAGTAACTGACTGAGCCTCCCAGGCGCCCCTAACTTTAAAATTTTTGTGTCTTAATTTCTTATTTCTTAATGTCTTCTTCATAAAAATCTTTCTCTTTTCACCTCACAAGTTATTTGTTTTAAAATCTGTGTTCTACTGGTCCATAAAGTTAACTCTATATTCTGTGCACTCATGCTATTTGCAATTTTGGATTTTGTTCATTGGCTTTTCTTGGTGTTTAATTTCTTTGTGATGTGAGATTTGGGCTTGCAAGTCCTTCTGAACCACAGGTCTTTTCTTTTCTTTTCTTTTCTTTTCTTTTCTTTTCTTTTCTTTTCTTTGGCTCTCTGCTCCCCTGAGTTCACTGCTTCCCATCTACCAGATTTCCATTGGACTCCACAGGGGTGTGGACTCCATATTCAGAACCAGGTCTGTGGACAGCGTCCAGGGCTCCCATCACCCCAGTGTTTGGGAAATTGCTGCAGATACGTGGTTACTGGTCGCAGTGCTGTATTGTGGCTACCTGCGTCCTTTGATTCACAACTGGTGAATGCCACAGGGGCAGAGCAGTAAGCCTGGTTCCTGCAGGGTAATGTTGATCCCATTTCCTCTTAGGGGTGGGATTCCTACATGTCTGCCAAAGCCCTAGGCCAAGTGTCCAGCATTTCAGTCCTGTTCTGTCCATGGAAACAGTTCCCATTATTAATTAATTTGTTTGTTTGTTTTGGCCTGGCTACATCTTGCTGACTTTCTCTTCTTTTATATTTTCCACCATTGTCTTATGTTCAGAGCAGACAGATTAAATACTAGCCGAGTGCTCTCCTTGTACCAAAAGCTGACTGTCTTCTCTCCACAGCACTATCTAGCCACACTCCCCTCATCTCCTTTGGGGTATGCCTCTCGCGTTAGTTTGAGAACCGGGAGGCAGGTGCCGGAGCTCCCTCACCCTCGTCCTCAGGACCTTGCACAGACCGTGGAATGCAGCCACCATTCACATTCGCAGGACCATCTGGGAAGCCCCACCTGGCACACAGTGATGACCAACTTTGGGCAGACACAGATCTGGATTCACAAGTCCTCACTCAGCCACTTTCTAGCTGAGCCCACTTGGAACCAATCACTGTGCCTCCTTGGACCTTTGGCTTCACCATCATCTGTGGGTCGATAGCTCCAAGTTGTTGCGATGGTTAGATCTGGCAATGCTCTTGGTTGGGTGCCTGGTTTGCTGTAGGGAATCCAGACAGACCAGATGTTGTTATCGTTGGCTTTGACCCTCATAGGTCTGGGAGTGACAATGTGTAAGGGATGCATGTTAAAGGGTTATAGATGGAGGAGATGAGTTCACAATGAAAACCCAGGGGTGTTGTATTCCAGGAATTATTTGCATCAGCCTGATGTGTGTGTGTGTGTGTGTGTGTGTGTACATGATGGGGGGGGGGTAAGCACGAGGATAGCAGGGCCCTGCATAGGGCCTTCCTTATGCAAAGACTGGAAGCAGGTAATTAGAGCCAACCAGTTTTCAGCCTCGCTCAGGGAGAAGCAAAGAAAGAGATCTGGGTAATTTATGCGCCTCTGTGTTACAACATGTCCTTATGAATATAAATACCTGTGAATGTGGATTGTCCTTGATAATTGCTCACAATGTCATCTTTTTAATGAAAATTAAGTGCTTCAGGAGCACTAAGTAGGAGCTTTGCTGACACGTTTAATTGCTGTGCTGGGAGATGATAGCACCTAGGACGATTGGCTACGACTCCATTTAAAACTATGGGCCCCGTTAACTTAAAAGAAGAAAATATTTTCTGAGTTACTCCTGCCTAATTGTACTTCCCTTTATTTTACCTCAAAGGGATGTGATGAATTAATTATGACACAATCTGTTTTTAATCCAGACTTCCATGTGACGTGTTGTCTGGAGCCGGCCCCAGTCTCCCGAGTCCGCCTGGAAGCTGTTAGGTCACGTGCGGGAGACGGAAAGTGGAGTGTGCGTGTCTCCCATATCAGCTTCCTCCTGATTGCAGACTGGATTCCGCAAGGTGCACCAAATCCAACACGAAGAGGTTGCGTATGAAAAAAGAAAGACGAAGGTGTGAATAATTAGTCAAGAACATTGCACGATCTTTGAGCTCAAATGGTAACATTAGTTGCACGTGATTTTTATGTGTGTATGGAAACAGCTTTTCTCAGCTTGACGAGGATAGAGCAACTGTTTACAAGGAAACTTCTGAAGTGATCTTCAGTTGAAAGCCTTTGTTCTCCTAGACTGTCTTCGGACAGTAAACCCACATTAATGAGGTTTTACTGCATTCAAACTTGGAGGTTTGGGTTGGTCTGTTTTTCTATTTTTCTTCCTTAAACCTCCTAAAATGAAGTCTTTGCCAAAGGTGAGCTCTTCGGAAGTGATGGAAAGAGGAAACATGACTCACCTGGTAAATCACGTGTGTGGGGATTTTTGTTGCAGACAAAAGTGTGCCACATCTCATCTGAGCGTAGCAGTGCTGTGGCCAAAACCACATGCTAAAGTCCTAACCCCCAGGATCTCAGAACTTGACCGTATTTGGATATAAGACCTTTAAAGAGGTAACTGATGTAAATGAGCTCACTAGGGTGGGGTCCCTCTAAGAAGAGGCAATCTGGACGCACACACACAGAGGAAAGACCACTTGCGGACGCAATGGGAAGGTGGCTGCCTGTAAGCCAAGGAGAGAGCCCTCAGGGGGAGTCAACCCCACCATGACCTTGACCCCAGACTTGCAGCCTCCAGAGCCTCGAGGGAATAACCCGTGTTGTGTCAGGCACGCAGCCCGGGCTGAGTGGTGCCTGAAGGGAACCATCACAACAACACGACCCTGGCTGAGGAGCCATGGGGGCTTGGACATCCCCACCTGCCTTGTCTGAAGTAGCTTTGTGCACAGTGTTCAGTCTGGAAATAACATCGAGTTATGTGACACGCACTTCAGTCAAGGCATCTTGAGGGGTGGTAGACAGGGGTGGGGTGGGGGGGAGCAGTCATGGGTCATGCAAGTCATAGGGGGCTTGCAGGCTGAGAGCAAATCTTACAAAATACAAGGATGTGCTGAGAGGGATTCCAAACCCACCCAGGGGAGAATGCTCCTGGGGTATCAGCCCCCTTTTCTCTGAAAACATTATTTGAGGGATTAACATGAAATTTCTTTTATCAAAACTGAAGAAAAACATGACCTGGTAACATTGGTTAACTCTGGGTGGCAGATACGGGCATGTGGTATTTGCTTCCTGTGCTTCCTGTTTTTAGAACTAAATTTAGCTTTTTATTGTAGAAGATTTCAAGCATAAGCCGGGATGGGCCATCACCAACTACAAAAATCATCCACCTCACACTTCCAGTCCTGTTTCTTCCATAATCCCATCTATTTCTTTTTTTTAAATTTTTAAATGTTTTTTATTTATTTTTGAGCAGAGAGAGACAAAGCATGAGCAGAGGAGGGGCAGAGAGAGAGGGAGACACAGAATCCAAAGCAGGCTCCAGGCTCCGAGCTGTCAGCACAGAGCCTGACGTGGGGCTCGAACTCATGAAACGTGAAATCATGACCTGAGCCGAAGTCAGAGGCTCAAATGGCTGAGCCACCCAGGAGCCCCAATACCATCTATTTCTGCCCCCTCCCTGGGGTCATTAAAAAAAATCTTTTTAAAGTTTATTTATTTATTTGAGAGAGACAGAGACAGCATGAATGAGAGAGGGGCAGAAAGAGAGAGAGAGAGAGAGAGAGGGAGAGAGAGAATCCCAAGCGGGCTCCACACTGTCAGCACAGAGCCCAACATGGGGCTCGATCCCACGGAATCATGAGAACATGACCTGAGCTGAAACTGAGAGTTGGACGTTTAGACTGAGCCACCCAGGCACCCCAAGGCAAGTTTTCTTTTGCAAAATAACTTTCACACCAAAGATGGGAACAATATAATGGGCCACATCTCCCAGACTCTTATTCATGATTGACTTAGGAAGGCACCTGCTGTGTTTAATTCTTGAGACAACCCTATGAGCTCTCCTTGTCTCCATTTCACAGGTGGGGATACCAAGGCCTGGGGAAGTTGCTGGTCTCACACAGCTGGTGATGGCTGAACCAAGCACAGCTCCTGGTGGTTTTATCGCCGTGATAGGGAATGGCATTTGGAGGAAAGAGTGCCTTGTGGCAAGAGGGACTCCAGGGGCAGGTCCGCCTCTGGGCAGATGGGCCCTCCACTGTGCTGGCCAGCCAGGCATCAGAAGAGCAGGCCGGCAGCGGGATGCCCCTGACAGCCCTGGTGATGCCCCTCCACCTGCTGGGGTGACCCAGAGCAAACCTGGATCTGGACCACCTGGCCAGTCTCTTCTTCAAGGGCCAGCTGGGGGAAGCTGGGTATGTTGGGCAGGTCCCTCCAAAAACGTGATGCCAACCTGGGGACGGATTGGAGGATGACGACTGGGAGAGACCCTGGTGAGGGCACACGAGTGGTGGGACCCTTCAGAGAGCAGGCACAGGGCTGACCCCCGTGCAGGCAGGGGAGGGGAGGACCGGGTAGGGAGATGTTCAGGCCAGATGTCTGGGCCAGGCTGAAGGGGAGTCCTGGAGGAGAGGGTACCCCTTTGGGCTGCAAAGGCTGGATTCTTGAACTCCGCCCCCCCCCACCTCAATCATTGGCTGGGAGCAACCTGGGAACCACTCGCGGCTGTCAATCACCACCCTCCCCACAGGGGCACCCTTGATGGGAACTTCCTGATGCCCCTACTCTCAGGGGGCGGGGTTTGCTGCTCAGAGGATCCATCCTGCTGGTGGGAAGGAAGAAGGAATCACAGAGGTAACGCCCCAGGGAGGAGCTGGGAACACTTACTTCCCTCGTTCTTTCAGGGCACAACCGTGTGATGCGGCCAGGGCCCAGTGGTGCGAGTGCCTCGCGGAGCTCATGGCCGAGCACGGGAGCTGCTGACAGCCAGCAAAACAGACAGTTTTGGGCTCACACAGTTACACGTTGTGAGACTTTTAAGAAGGAAACAGACACACTGCCTAAGATCGAGGTTGGAAGGGGTTGTACAGGGTGTCTTTTCCGAAGAGTGCCATTTATATTGGGAACTGAAGTATGAGAAGGAAGTTACAGGAGGCCTGGAAGGAGGGGCCACAGCCTGTGCAAAGGCCCTGAGGCAGAGAGGAATTGGGTGCATTTGCAGAACAGTGAAACCCAGCGTGGCTGGAGCAGAGTGAATGAGAGACAGAGACACAGGCGAGTTAGAGAGAAGGGGGAGAGTGCTAGCAGGAAGGTCTTGGTCCTGTATGTTGGAGGTCGTGGGCAGCATTGAAGAAGGTGAATCTGGGGGTGCACAGAGTGCCCCGGGGCTGAGGAGGGGATGGTCCAGAGGGACTGCTGTGTTCCCTCTGAACCAAAAGCAGACAACAGCAGCAACAAAAACCCGTATTAGTTCCTGTAGCTGCTGTAGCAAATCACCATGAATTTAGAGGCTTAAAACAACACACGTTGATGCTGATGCTGTCACGGTTCTGAGGTGGGAAGTCCAGGCAGGCCTGGCCGGCGCCTCTGCCCCAGGACTCAGCAGCTGAAACCGAGCTGTCTGCTGGCCTGGGCTCCTCTCTGTGGCCTCTGCTTCCTTGCTCTTTCTGGGCGTGGGCAGAATTCGCTTCCTTGCGGTTGTAGGACTGTGTTCCCGTGCTGCTGGGGCTCCCAGGGGCTGCCTGCATTCCTGGGTCGACGCCCCTCTCTCCAGCAGATGCATCCCTCTGGCTCTTATCTTCTCCTAAGTCCTGCCTATGCCCCATTTCTTCTGCTTCAGCCAGAGAAGCTTCTCTGCTTTTACAGGGGTCTTTCTGATTCAATTGAGCCCACCCAGATAACCCAGGATAACCTCCCTCTTGGAAAGTCCACACCCGTTCCCCATTTACTGAGCACCTGCTATGTGTTGAGTTCACGCCATGCTGAAAGGACAGTCTTGTGGTCACGTCTTGCCCAGCCCAGCACAGGAACAGTGGGGAAAGGGTGGAGGGGTCCCCAGTGCAGAGCTGGAACCTTCAGGGAGCAGGCAGGGAGCAAGGACGGAGGTAAGGATTGAATCACTAAGGGGCCCCACTGAAGAACGGAGTGTTCTGGACCTGCCCACACGAGTCTTCACGGACCCCGTGTGACTTCAGTCACTGCTGCCTGACAGCAAACCCAGAGGGCACTTTGTGATAGTTCCAATATTTTCGAAAGAAAAACCGATTTTAAAAAGAAAGACTAGCTTTGGTTGCAGCTGGGGTTTCAGGGAGGGTGAGGGTCGCCCTCCACCTGATGGGCAGGGAGTGAGGGGGTAGAGGTGGACCCTCCCCCACCAGACCCACCAGGCTCCTCAGCAGAAGCCACACCCCTCGGGACTCAGTTTGACAAGCAAGGGAAACTGAGGTCAGGAAACAAGGTTTTTCTCCAATTCAATCGGTCAGCTGATAATGACCAGGACTCCTAGCCCAGTGCTCTTTCCCTGCCTGGTGCCAGCGACGTTGCATTATAACTTCTGCGGCCTGGATGGGCTGGAACGCCAACTTCTCTTGGTGAGATCACTTGCTGACGTGGACGAATTCGGGTTTGATGATGCTCTCCCCCGCACCACTGAGTTTAGTTCTATTCCCCTTGCCTTGTTCCAGGACCTGGAGACACGGACGGCACCAAGCCCCTTGCAGAATGTTTCAAAGCCCTGAGATCCTGGCCCCACGCGGATGATC
The DNA here is from genome assembly GCF_028749965.1 of Puma concolor. Classification (NCBI taxonomy): domain Eukaryota; kingdom Metazoa; phylum Chordata; class Mammalia; order Carnivora; family Felidae; genus Puma; species Puma concolor. Next base: position 3,497,130 of record NC_141674.1, on the reverse strand, counting down.
TCTCCTTCTCTCTCTCCCTCTCACAGAGCTGTCCCCTCCCCCCCACCTTGCTTTTGCCACTTTGGAGGAGGGTAATGTCAGGTTTGTGCCCAATGGGAGCGCCCAGCTTTGTGCCGAGACACCGGTCTGCAGGCTTGCTCTTTGGAATGTGTTTTTGTTCGACGCTCGGTAGACTCATTCTGCTAATGTCCCTTCTGTGGCCCATCAGCTCAGCACTTCCTGCCTCTCAGCTCTCTCTGTTTGCTAGAGAGACTCAATTAGGTCCTGGACTCCACACAGGGCAGATTGATGGGGCCTCGCAGGCTGCCAGAGGCTTGCACGCCCACTGCATCAGCCAGATGTATCGGGGCCCTGGGGGCGCAGCCGGCCTGTCTCCTGGACCCCTTTTCCCGTCCCTGTTCCTCTTCCCCATCTCCCTACTCTGCCCTCTCCCTCTGCATCTGGGATGCTTCACAGATGCTCTGGGCTGCTGGGTACCACAGTAGTCCAAGGAGCTGTTGTTCTGTGGTTACTTCTTTGGGAACTGGGATACTCAGTCCTTGCTGGTGGCTTTGCTCTGCTTTCCAGAGGAAACTCAAGGCAAACATCCCCATTAGCTGAGGCCCCTCCACATGCCTCTAGCCAGCCCTGCACGGCCACGGTCATCCCCCAGCAGGGAGGGCCGGTAAGCCACAACCAGGAGGTTCTGCTACCTTCTGCAGGAGACGTCTGTGGGGTCAGAGAGTTCCCCCCCCCCCCCCCCGCCCAGTTCCAGCTGGATGGAGGTAAAGAAAGGGAGGACACGGGAAAGGCAAGAATAGGGGGGTTCCAGGAAACCAGGGGGAAGTGGTATGACCCCAGGGTTAAGAAGGGGGTGGGGCTGCCCTACCAGCCTCAGCCGTGTTATTTGTCTTCTGTTTCAATCTGCTGGTCTGTGCAGTGGACAGATGCCTGCACCCACAGGAGGCACTGAGCACGAGTTAGCTACTATCATTCATGTTATAACCCTTTGTTTCCCAAATGTGGGTTAAGTGCGTGAATCTCTTGGGAGGAAACACTTTCTCTTGGAGGAGATCTCTGAAACCCTTAAAGCTCAGTTTAAGGAATAATGGTTAGGGAAAGGAGGCATCTAGGAAAAATGGTGTTTCCTGGTCAATCATCTTTGAAGTGTGGTCTTTCCATCTGGGAGAAAGTATTTCAGATTCACTGAGTTAGAAAACAGCAAAACTTAAGTTCTCAAGGAATGCGCGGACCGGAAGGATTTGTCCGGGGACCTTTTGTGCAGAGCCGCCTGAAGCAGGGTGGGGAGGGGGTGGGGGTGAGATAAGGGGGGGCCGTCAGGCAGGGCAGGGCTGGCGCTCGGGGGTCCAGGACACAGGCCTGGTTTCTGGGAGCTGGGGTTCACTGGACGTGCCCTGCCTTGGTTCGTGGGGTGCAGCCTGTTCCAGCGAGTTCTCGGAGGGTCCTCCTCTCCTACCCCCAGCTCCCCTCCCCCGCCCCCTCCACGCTGCTACAAAGTAGTGGCTGGGACAGCCTCTCCCAACCATCCCCCAGCCCAGCCTCGTGGCGGTGGCGCTGCCACCTGGCGGCAGGCACTGCGCACTGCAGGCTCCCCTTGCCCAAGCTGGTCCGGAAACCTCCGGGATCCTCAGTCTCCCCCACCCCCCACCCCCACCCCGTACCCCCGCCCCGCCGGCTTTCAGGGACGCTCCTCACGGTGGCTTGGGAATGGGTCCCTTTGCATGTGTGCCTGCACCACCAGTGAGCCTGATGCGGCAGAGCCCTGTGCCCAGGGCGCCTCAGGCCGGCAGGGGACCCTCGCTCCCCAATCTGCCTCCTCCTGGGCACCAGGTCTCTGTCTCCGGGGGAGGAACCCCAGCCCGCCCCGGAGGAACCCCAGCCCGCCCCTCTCCAGGATCCACTTCCTCGTCTGCTGCTCCGGACCCCCTCCGGGGTCAGCCCCTGCTGCCCGCTGCAGAGGGAGCGTGCGTCCGGGTCTCCAGGACCCTGGGAGCTGCACACAGGGCCTCTGATTCGCTGTAAAGGCCTGCGCTGCCCTTCGGTCCTTCTCCAGAAGCAAAACGTGCTTCCGACTCTTGGCAGCCAGCCGACTGGGGCCTGATGAGTTATCAACACGAATCTACCAGCAGAACTAACTTCCTTTAAGCATCTGCAATGGCTTCTCGCTTCACACATTTAACTGGTTCCAGGCCTGGGAGGGAGGGCTTTAGAGGCCTCACAGATGAGGAGGGCCCTGAGCAGGGAAGTGAAGGCAGTGGAAACGGGGCCGGGATTCTCAAGCGCTCCGCTGGAGGGAGGGCTGAAGGACTTCAGATGATGGAGCGAACTCTCCATAGCCCAGAGCCCCCTGGAGGGAGTTCCCGTGTGTGGTTTGGGGAGGGGGCTTGAGACTTTGCATTTCTAGCAAGTTCCCCGTGTGGCTAATGCCCCCAGGATCCCACCTTGAGGACCACAGACAGCCCAGCGGCTCTCACCTTGGGCTGTGGGTTGGAATCACCTGGGTAATTCTCAAAGTGCAGATACCTGGGTCCCCACTGGAGAGGTCATGTTATTAGCACAGGGTGGGGTCAGGCACTGGGGACTCTGAAGTTTCCTCGGAACGTTCTAATGTGCCACCAAGGTTGAGAACCATGGCAGTAGCTCACTCCTTTCATTTTGGGGAGACTCAGACCCCCAAGAGGGGAGATTTACCCCTGGGTCAAAGGGCTAGTAGGTCCTTCTGGGGCAGGGTCTTGGGTTGGTGCGAGCACATTGGGGTGTGGCTCTTTGGGGTGCATCTCTGTGCCAGGACCTGGAGGGGGAGGGGAGCTCGCTCAGGAGGCAGTGAAGGAGGGGCAGCTTCGAGGAGCCAAGTGAATGTCCTGCTGTGCCCTCTGACTCTCCTTCCCCCAAATCCAGCCCAGGAGCACACACAAGGAAGAGATCCAGACCACACGCCCAGGTCGGGAGCCAGGGAGGAAATCAGCAGCACCTGGAGAAGGGGGCGGCAGGCAGCAGTTGGGGCACAGGAGGTCCTGAGCCCCAGAGTAAGGTGGCCAATGGCTGGCAGAGCTCTGGTGATGAAGGAGGGAAGGAACCGGGCAAGAGTCAGCCCGTGCTGCGGCCAGGGCAGTGATCCAGTCTGTGGTCCCAGGTGAACCCTGACCCTCTCTGCCATCTTGGCCACGTGCCCTACCGGGCGCCTCAGTTTCTCCTTCGATGCCGTGATGGCACTCGACCCCATGAACTCCATGATGGAGAGAGTGAACACGCTATCCCGATGTCAGGCATTCTTGTCGTCCTTGTGCACTTTCCCACTGGCTGAGGTGGGGGGTGGGGTCACCCGCCTCCCGCATCCATTCTGCAGGGTCCGGGTGCCTGTTCCACCTGCCCACAGGGCCACATGCTCCGGACAGCTGACCACACACACCTGGCGCACGCTCCAGCCATCAAGCCACTCGCTTTGGTGGCACATGCAAATGTTCCCCATGGGAATGTGGTGTGTTGGCAAGCCCGGACTATAAATTATTTAGTAAGCCACCTCCCCATTAGTTAAAAAGAGGAAGTGCTTCCAAAAAGAATGAGATGGATGGCCCCGTGCCAGAATATTCCTTTCCCCATACGTGTAAATATTACAAACAAACACACCTCACAATCCATCCATCCACCCACCCCAGCGAATTGACCCATGAGAGGTGTGTACTCCTAGGGGCCACTGGGGGACCCCTCACTGCCTGGCCTCTCTCTGCCCTAACCCTGGCCTTGCAGAAGGAAGCTGGAGGCTTTCACAGGCAGCTGAAGCAGCGAGACTGGGTGCTATTATCCCAACGAAGCAGGAGGGTTGTCTTATGAGTTTCTCCCCAGCCACGGTGCGTCCTTGGAAGGGTGCAGAGAGAAGAGTGCCAGCCCTGTTCTCCCTTCCCCTTAAGTCAAGAAGGCAGGAATGCCTCGCTTGTTAGGAAAAAAGCCCCAGTCTTTTCTGGGGCAGGTGACTCAGGAGCTGGTTCCTGACGACACAAGGACTCTACCGGCACCTGGGTCAGCGGGGTCTCACCGTCTGCCTCTGTGTCCTGGCCATTGGGCTCTAGGGATGAGGCCTGGCCTCCTTCAGTAATGTCACAGGACAAGCTAGCCTCCAAGAGGGGGAGGAAGGCAGCTGTTCTCTGCCCTCGGGCCACTCACTTGGGATGACAGCAATGCTTCATACCGTGGGTGTCCATCTGTCCACCCATCCCTCACGCGTCTGTGCTCTTGGGAAGGGGAAGCTGTCTCTCTTGTGAAGGGCTTCTCCCCCCTCCCGCCCCATCTCCCTGCCTGATCCCATGCAGCCATTCCTCTGGCCATAGCACTCCCCGAACACTCTGTCTGCCTCCCCAGCAGAGGTGAGCGGTGCCCTGCAAGGTTCCCAGCAAACAAAGGCTTGGCTGGTCATTGCCCGGCTCCTCTGGCCGGCCTGGGTACAGTCTGTGGGTGAGGCCGGCCCTTCTTGTTCCTGAGGCAGGGGCAGGCACAGAACCTGGGGTCCATGAAGGGCTGCTGAATGGTCAGAGGGTGATGGCCCAAACTACTGCGTGATTGGTGGGTGGCAACCACACCTCCTGCCTTGGACTTCTGTGTTAGCCATGGCCGGCATGCCATCCATTGCCACCTGGTGGCCTTGAAACAACGTGCTCACACGCAGACCCTCCTATGGCTCTCTCTCCCACACACTGAGCCGCCAGGGAAAGTCCCCAGGAACTCTGCGGTGTCTGAGCAGAGCAGTGTCCTTAGTCTCACTCATGATGAGTCATTACTAGTTCCCTGGCGAAGAGGACAGGAGACTAGAACTGGTTGTGGCTGCTGAACGTGGGTCCCAGGTCTTGGAAAGGAGGCTGGTGCTCACCAATAACCCCAGATGATCCCGTGATCAGTTCCTATCGAAGCACAACTTAGTGGCACTTGGATGGCAGTGATGAGTGTCCTGCTGGGGCACTCTCCCAGACAGCAGACCTCAGGGGGCTGCCCACCAGAGCTGTGACCTGCATCTGGGGGTGCAGCCCACAGCCCTGGGAGGAGGGATTGTTGCTGTGTTTGCTCCACGTTTTAGGGCTCCCTGCTAGGGAGGCCGTGGCCCCAGACCCTAGGAGCCAATCATCAATGAATGGAGACCAGACAGATGACTCCTCTTCCCCATTTTGGGGACACGTCTCTCGAATGTGGATGCAAAAAACACAGGCTTGGCCATGTTAGATGAGGGTATTTTCTGTGAACATTGAGTCGGAGACAGAGCAAACAGTGTGCTCAAGGCTAATTAACGCAACAGGTTTGTGTTGGGAAGGCCCCTGTGGAGTGAGCAGTGATGATGTCAAGGTCAGCAAACATCTGGGGAGATCTCGCCGTCTACCGAGCGCCACGGTGAGCCTGTTGGCAACTTGATCCTCCAACCGTGAATGCCCCAGCAAGGGTTGTGCCGTAACAACCCCCTCTCGCTAAGTCAGAAAACCTAGTGTCAGAGGGGACGGGCCCCTGGGAGGAGGTGTTCAGCTTGGGAAGAGGTCTGGGTGGGACTTGTCATGACTCCAGCATCCCCAGTACCTGACATCGGGTGGAGGGCTCACTAGGACGTCTTTACTGCTCGACACTCAAGCCGTTATTACAGTTCACCAAAAGTCCCAAAGATTCACTTTGGCGAATTTAATCCCATTGTGACTATTTTCGGTGTCCTGTCGCATTTCAGAGGGTACATGACAAAAGGCGTTGATATTTGGGCTAACGTTGTGCCATTGTAAGCAACGATAAATTAACCCTCATTTAATGACCCACTCTAAGAGTGGGGGTGACTGTGTTAATACATGATAAAAAAAAAACCCTTGGTGTGTATATACACAAGACCCTGGAAAATGCATTAAAAATTAATTACAGTAAAATCGATATGATTAGAAGCAAAAGTCCTTTATGCAAAAGCAGTAAATGTGCTTAAGATCTTACGGGAAAGAAAGAAAAGGAACGTTCCATGATTAAATTGCTGAATTAATTGCTTATGGAAAACTTTTAATAAAGACTCACTCCTCAGGCAGTTTGGATGACAGATAGAATGTGATTCTCTCTTCCCGATGCAGTCGTATGAAATGGTCCCTGTCACTCTTTCTTCTTCTGTTGGGGCTTCCTGGGTGGGGTGCAGGTGCCTAGTGCCTTGTCCTCTTGGCGGCCACTGGCCGGGAGTCCCTGCATGCTGACCTGACCCCCTGTCAGCCCCTGCATTGGTCAGGACGGGCTGGGTTGTGGCGTGGTAAGAAACAGCCTCTACTCAGGACTACCTTCGGCAGAGTCCCTCACATGGGGGGTCACCGCAGGGCTCAGAACTCTCCAGAATGAACCTCTGTCTCTTCATGTGATGGCTGAGAATTGCACTTTCCTGTAAATGTGCCCTTCCTAAGTCACTGTGGCTGGATAAGAAGGTTCTGGATGGTCTTGCCCCAGTAGCGTGATGCCTCTTCCTGGAAGTGACCCTCATTTCATTGGCCGAAGAAATTCATAAAGCTTGGGGTGCCTGGGTGGCTGACTCTTGATCTCGGCTCAGGTTATGATCTCACAGTTTGTGAGTTCCAGCCTCGTGTCGGGCTCTGTGCTGACAGTGTGGAGCCTGCTGTCTCTGTCTCTGTCTCCCTCTCTCTCTGCCTTTCCTCCTCTCTTGTGCTCTCTCTCTCTCTGAAAAATAAATAAGCATTAAAAGACAGGAAATTCATGAAGCTATTTCTTGCCTCACAGGGTAGGCAAGGACAGTCCCGTGTCCCTGGAGGCAAGATAGCAGGGGTACTGAGGAGCCCCCGGCTGCCTTGGGGACCCCCTTCCCAGGGGAGAGGTATCCACTGAGTGGGAGGGTCTCAAGGGGCCCCTGACTGAAAGCTCTCCTCTTGCTGCCCCGATTCTGAACATGGTGGGAGATGTCCCAAGTTGTTGTGGGGGCGGGAAGAGTGCCACCTTCGGGCACAGAGAGGCTAGGTAGGGATGCAGCTTGGGTGTGCTGGCTCATTCCTCCCCAGAGCTGGCTGGACTTGCCCCAGCCCCAGTGCTGAGCCAGGCACAAACTCCCTCGGGCAGATGGAGGTCGCTTTGCAGCCACCTGTCCCCAAGGGGAGGACAATGCAGGTGTACTCCCCAGGCCTGGTTATTCTAGTTTGAGAATGTACAAGTATTCAGGTATGGGGAGGCCTACAGACCCCAGGAAGTGGGGACACACAGTTCTAGCCATTGCTAGAACCCACAGGGAGGCACAAGGGCGAGTCTGGAGGTAGAAGGACAGAGGGGGAAACGTGGGCCTGAGGCTTTATCAGGGTTTCTGTGGGAAGGAATGGGTAATGGATGAGGCAAAGTCATAGGCTCCGCTCTGGCCAGGGCTTGAATGGTTTTATCAGGCTCTGGGGTGCATTGGGATGCCCCCTAGTGTTCTGATACCTGGCCTGGGGTGATTAGGGCAGGGGGACAGTGGCCAGGGTGTGAGAGCGCCATAGAAGAGGAGGTGGGGCTGTGAGCTCTGCACTGGCTGCTTTGCATGAGAAAAGTGTGCTTTGCAAGGCTGGTCACCTACTATCTCAAGGAACTGGCTGGCCCTAGGAGGGACTGTCTCTCCAGGGTCAAAAAGGCACCAGATATCAAAGCATCAGAAAATGAGAAGGTGTGATTGAACCCTCCTTGCCTGGTATAATCGGAAGGAATGAGTGGAAGAAATTGCCTTGAAATCCGACTTTGTTGGCTGCTGCTTAAGGACCTTCCGGGCCTATCCTGTCACCCGCATAGTGATTCACTGAGGAAGGTGATCATTCCCATTACAGGGATGAGGAAGCTCGGGAGGCGAGCAGGCAAGAGCCCACCCAGCTCAGGGTCTTTTGTGAGGATGCCGTTGTCTCAGGGGACTTCACTGAGGCACTTCTGCCCCAGCCAGTTGGGGAGGATGCTGGGTAGGGAACACAGACATTCCCCAGATGCCTGGGGAGATGACCACCAGTGCTGAGCATCCGAGCCCACTGTCCCCTGTGTCTCCCAATGTCACCTGTCCATTTGTCTTCTCGTTCATTCTAATCATGTCCCAGCCAACGTTTGCCCTACCTCCGAGATGTCCCCTCAGTGGCTGGGCGTGCTACCTGTGGTCACCTGCACAGCCCCGGGGAAGCAGCCAAGCCCAAGGTCCCAGCTGGCACTTGGGGTTCATGGCCTCGCACCCCGGCTGGGGGACATGTCCTGACAAATCTTCATTTTGCCCCAAAGTTCTGAGCCATTCTGTTTCTTGGACTTCTCTTCCTCTTCCTCTTTCTTTTTTTTTTTCCCTTTAGGCTCCTTCTGGACACTGCTCAAATCTTCTGCCTCTGATTCATGACACGGCAGCCATCTGTGCCAACAAGAAACCTGAGTCTCTGGGTAAAGGAGCTTTTAGGAATAAATCCAAACAAAACTTTAAAAAAGTCACACTTAATCACACTTTCTCTTTGTATCTGGGACCCAGCCCAAGAACTGATTTGCAGCCCTTTAGTACAACTTGGAATTTGCTGGATTATCCTTTGTATTTATGTAGCTCGTAAGTCTCCCTTGACTGGTGGGATGTCTCCATAAATACTCCGAGGCAGGAATGCTGTGAGTGTGGATTTGCTGGCAATGGTAACGTTCATATTTCAGAAATGTGGGTTTCGGGTGCCTCTCGTGGTCTGCAGTCCGAGTTGGGCTTGGTGGTGTGTGTGAGAGGTTTGCTCTGTTTTCTTCTCCTCTGTCATGCCTTGACCTTTCTTGACCTCTCCTGCTCCGTGCATTTGGTATGTCTCAGATGGGGATGGCTGGAGGATCTCTGTTCATTCCTACTGGAGCACCTTGCAATGGGTGTGAAGCTTCCACTTAGTGGTGAGTATGTGAGGTGGACAGAGGGTCAGTAGTCCAAGGTCATTCACTTGAAAGGTTCTGGGATTTGGTTCTAACCCCATGCCACATATTTAATGTTTCAAACCAAAATGGAGCCGTTTGGAGCTGGGGATGAAGCCCGACCTAATGCTCGATGCCTCCTGGTGCTCTCTAGGGTCAACCCTGTGGCATATAGGCTGGATCTCAATTCCAGAATACATGTGTACAGTCATGGCAAGGGGACTGCTGTGTGCCTGTCTATGTCAGAACAATCACCACCATAAACCGATCTTCTCAAGACGGTGGACGTGGCTTCCAGGGAAGAGTTGGTTTCATCTGTGGGTAAATAGGACCTGGGATGAAGAGACAGTCAGGTGGCCCCTGAGTGATGTGAGGGGTGGGGTGTGGGGCGTGGTGGGGAGGACAGAGGACACTGAATGATGAAAGCCTCAGATGCCAACAGGGGCCACGGGAAGACGGGCTGGCAGAAATGCCATTAAAGATAGATTGAGGCCATGAAGTCATGGGTAAATTCTTCATGAAATATGTTGCTGGAGAACATGGAAATTCAGACGCAAAGCATCCATTTTCTCGGCTCTTCAAGGCAGCCAGGTTTAGCAAATTCCAGTTAACTTCTCCCAAACAAGAGCAGGCTTAGTAATGAGGCTTGATTTCTGCTCTTTCTGCTGAAAGGGGGCTGCGAGAGGCTGACTGGAGCTGCTGGACCTCAGAGAAAGCACCCAAGTCAGCAGCACTCTGACGCAGGAGTGTTTTAACTGCCGTGTTCCAGGGCCAATATTTGGACAAATTTGAAATTGTATAGAATATCATTTCCAAAGGTTACTTCTTTCTTGTTCAGAATATTCAGTTAGTCAGGATAACCCTGGCTCAATAATTTTGGGGAAAATAGACTTGCTCTGGAGAAGCAACCCATAATTATTTATGTATTTATTATAATTTCAGCAGAATGAAATTGAGCAAGACATTTTCTGCTCCAGAGAATCGTCTGCATGGATCCAAATGGGACCAAAAGCTTAAACCCCAGCTTCTGTTTTCATATTTTATATTCCTCTTTACCTTTATCTACTATACATGTATCTACATATATAGACACAGATGTAATATCATGATTTATGGATAGATAGAGGCATAGATGCATGGATAGAGGATGGATGGATGCATGCATGGATGAATAAATAAGTAGATTATAGATAGACACATACATACACATAGATAGATTGATAAGTAGATAGGTAGATAAATGCATAGATGGATAGGTACATAGATAGCTTATAGCTAGCTGGATGGATGGGAGGATGGAAGAATGGAAGGATGGGTGGATGGATGGATGAAAGGATGGATGGATGGATGGAAGGAAGGAAGGGTGGATGAATGGATGGATGGATGGATGGATGGATGGATGGATGGATGGAAGGAAGGATGGATGGACGGACGGATGGATGGATGGATGGATGGTTGGATGGATGGATGGATGAATGGATGGAAGGATAGATAGATAGATAGATAGATAGATAGATAGATAGATAGACAGACATATAAGCATAGACACAGATAGTTTATTCCATCTAAAACAGAATATTTTGCCACCAGGGACTGGTGTGAACATTCCCCCTGTCTAGTCCAGGAGGGCACCCAGTTTTCCAGGATCCTTTCTTCTGGGTAGAAGTTAACGGTCGTTACAACTGAGCTCTTCTCTCTGTGCTGCCTGCATACCTTCATAAGGACCCGAGTAGGTGGTTGTATGGACTCTTTCTGAATGCCTTTGCTCACTGTGCCTGGGCCCTGCTGCAGTTCCCATGGCTCGTCATGCTTTACCTCATACTTGTTTAATTGCATAGGCTCTGTTCTTGGTGCAAAGAGGGAAGAATGCCTTTTTGCTCGTGGTTGCGTCCCAACTCCAAATTCAGTGCTTGGAGCATAGTAGGTGCTCCCTAATTGCTTTTGAAAGAATGCATGAGTCATGAATTAATTAAAATACCTATGGAGTGCCTGGGAGGCTCAGTCGGTGAAGCGTCCAACTTCGGCTCAGGTCATGATCTCACAGTTTGTGAGTTTGAGTAAGGCATCGGGCTCTGTGGTGACAGCTCAGAGCCTGGAGCCTGCTTCGGATTCTGTGTCTCCCTCTCCCTCTGCCCCTCCCCCACTCACGCTCTGTCTCTGTCTCTGTCTCTCTCTCAAAAATAAATAAACATTAAAAAAAAAATAAAATACATGTAAAGTCACAAGTCCTCACCATGGCTTTCACTCCCCTTGACAATCCAGACTGCTTGTCTGCTAATCCTTCTTCCCAGCACACTCAGGGTTTCCCGCCATATTGAAAATATATTCATTGTCCCACCAAATACTGATGAGAGGACCTGGGCTTTCCATGAAAGAAGGAAAAGGCCCATCCATGCCAAGAGGGATGTTCTGCTCCTGCCTTAGTTCCTGGTAGGGGAAGCCTGCATCCCCTGAACAACATCTGTAGACCCCCCCCCCCCAGAGAGCCACGGCTCCCCACAAGGTTTGTGTCCCGGCAACTCCCCATGTGGCTTACCCGCAGTGATTGGGGTCCCATCCTTGTCCTGAGTCCCCCTGGTGCCCTTCAGCAGCCAGAAAGCCTCAGTTTTCCTAGATATGAGGGCCTTTCAGGGTCACCCTAGAGATGCGAGATGGGCAGGTGCTTGACTGTATGGACTTCTGACCGCAGTCTCCTGGCAGGTGGGTTGGAAACAAACTTACCAACCAGCCGTCCTCCCACCTAAGCCCCTCAGAGGCTTGTTAGAGGACCATCCACACAAGTCACCGGGGGCTCATTACAGATGAGAATCCAGTCTTACCCCAGGCTCCCCTCAGTGGGGTTTGGAAAAGGCTGAGCATGGCCGGTCCCACAAAAACACCACCCCCACCTCCATCCCCCCACGTCCAGGTGGTTCTCATCCCCACAAGGTGCCAGCCTCTTCACCGGAAAGTACATGGGTCTGGGGGCCACCCTGGCTTCTTGGCGACCACCTGTGTGGCTTTGGATGAGTGCCTCGACCTGGCTCAACCTCATGTTCTGTCTGCTCCAAAGAAAGAGGGGTACCTTGCTGTCTGGATGGGTCTTCAGTGCATGCGATGCATTGGCCACCTTGTCTGGCCCCTGGCAGATGCCCAGATGCTGCGAGTCCCCTTGTCACCCCCTCCCCAGTGCTGGGGCGCAGGAGACCCCAGCCTGGGGAGGGGGTGTGGGGACACCCTGAAAACCAGGCGTGTGTTTTCACTGCGTGTAGTTGAGAAGATGGCCCTCTTCTTAGAGGGGAGGGCTCTCAGCCGCCGGAAGACAGATTCGCTGTATACAGGCTCCATTAGAAACAAATATTTTACAGCTTTTATGGTAACCAGCCCCATTTATGTCTCATAATTTTTAGTACTAATAATCTGACAGGGCAGGGAATTACAGGCCAGAAGAGGAAACAGGGCTGCTGGGAATGTGTCCTAATTACGCCCACGCCACTAGCTGTGCGGATGCAAACCCATGCACATGACACCCACATGCCTGCACACCTGCACACACCCGCACACACATGGATACGTCTGCACGTGCATGGACACACCCACACCCTCGCACACCCACACCCACACACACACACACACGTGCGCCCACACACATCCACCCATGCACACATACATGCACATGTCTGCACGTGCATGGACACACCCACACCCGCACACGCACACCTGCACCTGTTCATGCACATACTGCCTGTGTTTATCCAGCAGCTCCTTCCCTGCGATGGAGGGAGGGGGCCTTGGAGGCCAGACCCAGGTCTGGGTGGTCTGGCTGAGCACTGCAGCCAACTCATTCAGGGCCAGGGGCCTGGGGTCCCTTGATGCAAGGCCGCTGCCCGATTAGAGGAGGTGGAGCTGGGCCCTTCAGCCTCACCCTGGAAATGGGGAGATGGGGTCTTCACTGCTGGGTCTTTGAGCCTCAGCCTCAGTCCCCACCCTGTGTCCATGCCGGGGCATCGAGGTATCCAGCTGCCACCTTCTTCTGTTTGCTGACTGCTGTCAGGAGTAGCAGCTGCTTGTTCATTCATTCGTCCATCCATCCATCCATTCATTGATGGGGAGAAGACTGTTCGTAGTGGACTGCATGGTGCCCTCCCAAAAGACATGCACTCATCGCTGGACACTGTAAATGCCACTTTCTTCAGAAAGGGGCTCTTTGCCGGTGCAGTTAAGGATCCGGAGATAAGATTACCCTACATTATCTGGGTGGCCTTAAATCCAATGACAGGTGTCCTTACACGAGAAAAGAATGCAGAGGAGGAGAGGCCCCTGTGAAGATGGAAAGGGAGATGGGAGGGATGTTGCTGGAGCCTGCACACCCGGAGCACCCAGAAGCAGGAAGAGGAAAGCGACAGACCCTTCCCTGTGGCCTCCTGGGGGGGGGGGCGTGGCCCAGCTGGCAGCTTGATTTCAGACCCCTAGGCTCCAGGACGGGGGGGGGGGGGGGGGGGGGGGGGGGGGGGGGGGGGGGGGGACGATATAGTTCTGTGGTTTCAAGCCACCAAGTTTGGGGTAATTTGCCATGGCAGCCACAGGAAACAAACACAGTTATAGTGAAGCGGGGTCGGGAGGGTGCAGGGGACCGGCAGGTGTAGCTGAGGGTCAGGGGCCAGAACACCTCTGGACAAACACAGCTCAGGAAGAACAAAGGCAAGGCTGCAGCTAGGTGTCTCCTTGCATCTGCCCTCACGGCGCTTCCTGGGCGCTTCTGCCGTGTGTGCCTGGAGTCACGGTGACAAGCAGGTGTTTGGGACGAGTGTAGCTGGCAAAGAAAACCCGCAAACCCCAGCAGCTTTTGGAGCTGGCTGCTCTTCAAATATTCAGCCGCGGGGGGGTGTCCTAAACAAAGGCAGGAGGCGCCTTCTTGCCCCCAGTGACCCTGTGAATGTCGCTCCCTGTTCCCGCCTGGAGCCACAACCGTCTTCGGTTCTCCCCCGAGCCAGGCTCCGTCCGGGCTGGGTGTCGGGAGCGCTCCGGGCCATCTCTGAGCCTCTGACACGCCCTTTCCATGGTGGACCCGGGGGCAGCAAAGCCCAGTCATCTCCTTCCAATGCCGACCCCGAACATCAGGCTTCCACAGACGGAGCACGATCCATACTTGAATCTTGGAAACAAGGACTTCCGTCTGACGCTGCAGAATTCCAGGGGGGGAGAAGAATTCCCAAACTGAAAACTGCGTGTTGAGAGAGGCTCCTCGGGGCGGGAGACAGCCGCTGTGATGTGACGTAGCTGGCCCGCCTCCTGCTTCGCAGGGACCCCGTCTCCCTGGGGATGGGCTGGCCGTGGGTGCCGGCGTGATGCTCGTCAGCCACCGTCCAGCTGGAGGCCTCCCTGCTCTAACACCTGCTGTGCCAGACCCAGACTTGGCCTTCCAAATACGCGATTTTGTCTGATGTCATAGCAACTCTGTTTTGTGGGCGAAAAGAGTTACCTGGGATTCACCCAAGCTCACTTAGGTCCCCAGGGGCAGCGCTGGGATGTGGCCTTTGTTCCCCAGGAGCCATAAGCCAGAGGGAGTGTGGGGGGAGGCAGACAGGTAGGGGACGGTTTGTTTCCACATGGTCCTCGACAAGGCCCCTCTCGCATCCCAGTGTCCAGCTGCAGGGCTCGGAAGGACTGCCGATGTGCCCATTTAACAGTAGTGTCTTGACACGTGTCTCGATTTTCAAACAAATAAATAAAAACACCGCTGTTGACTCAGGACAGGGACCCGTGTGTCATCCAGCCACGTGGGGATATTTTACACACATCCATTTGTTTAGTTTGGGGCTATTTGAGAATCTTGGTTTAATTTAATTTGTTGAGATTTGACTCGATTAAAGGGTATTGATCTGGAGTGCCTAAAATTGCTACCATCTGTCAATAATGGCTTGCTTGTAAAATCTCATTGTTAATAAATCAAGTCTCAGGCTGCTCAATATGTACTTATTACAGTCGGGACACAGATGAAGCTTTCCCCTCTGGCGCACTGTGACAGATTAATGCCATTAACAGTTGCAAACACGCCTTTCAAAGGTTTGCCCTTTGCTTTGACTTGGGCTTTTTTTCCCCACCTCTAACTTGGGCCGAAAGAGAAAAGTTCAGAGTAGGCCAGAGAGTTCCCAAGTTTCTGGAAGGATGGCCGGGCTTGTGTCGGAAATTCCGCACTCGGGCATCGTGGGGTCGCCTTGTTGATTTGTTGGACAGAGAAGGGAGCAGATCTGGGGACCACGCCTGCCTTGAGAGTCTGGTTGTTGTTTTCCCCCTAAGCTTATTTATTTATTTTGAGAGAGAGAGAGAGAGAGAGAGAGAGAGAGGAGAGAGAGAGAGAGAATAATCCCAAGCAGGCTCCACACTGTTAGCCCAGATCCTGATTCGGGATTTGAACTCACAAACTGTGAGACCTTGACCTGAGCCGAGATCAAGAGTCGGCTACTTAGCCGGCTGAGCCACCCAGGTGCCCAGAGAGCCCCGTCTCGATAGAGCGGTGGCTGCGGTGCTGGGTGACCCCTGGGGACAGGACAGAAGTGCGGCAGGCGGCTCCTAGGGCCCTCTAAGGCAGGGATGACGGCACCAATTAATCAGCCGTGCAATATTTATGAATCGCCTTCTTTGTGTTCACAGTTCTGCTAGCTCAATAAATATTTGCTAATACGTATTTTTGTATTTCAGATAAGAGAGGTTGCCAACGGATAACTGGACCAGAAGACGGTCTGGAGACGCTCAGCGAGAGGAAAAATGAGGGTCTTTCCCCAGGATGGGAGTGACCTCGGCAGAGGCTGTGACCCAAGAGGCCCGGGGCCTTGGGAGGGAGGTCACTGGTCCTCGTCCTGCCCCCAGACCATGCAGGGAGACACTCGTGTTCCCAGGACAAACCCCGGCATGGCAGGAAACTCTCGCAACAGCCGGTGGTGCCCTTACACGCACGACAGGGTCTGTCTCTTCCCAGGACGCTGACCGACCGCACCGCCCTCCGAGCCATCCGTCCGGTTTGCTCAGATCCGTCTCTTCCCGGTCGCTCAAACCTCGCTGGCACTGGATGAAAAAGTCCTTTGAAAGTCCTCTGCCCCGAACACTTCATCTTCTCGTTTCGAGTCCGGGAGATAGATGGCTTTTCTCTCGGTCTCCTTTGTTCTTTCTTTCGCGCTCTGCGGCGTGCCCGTGCTGGACGCTGCCCTGGGGCAGGCCGTCCTCTGCCGAGGGAGCCAGGGGCACCCGCTCACCAGGGACTCCTGTCCCAGCCCGGCCCCCGCAGGACCATGTTTCCTGCAGACGGCCAACTGCCTGGGGCTGTAGAGGCGGGCATTCCTAGCACCCTCTGCAAGCATGCAGGACGCACGCTGGAGGGCGTGGGGTTCTTTTCTGTTACTGATTTGTGTGTCTTCTGCCTTCGGTGCCCAAGGGGTGGCCTCAAAGTCCTCCTCCTGAGTGGTCCTGGGGCGGGAGGGGGGGAGGGGGCGCTTGGATGCTTGGGAGGTCAGACTTCCTGCTCCTGGCACCTTGCAGCATTGCCGGGGACGGTGCGTGTTGGACTGGGGGGCCTGTTGGCTCTTGGAGGAGAGCCCTCTGCTGGGCCGAAGGGCTGGGAGGGGGATGTGCTCCGGGCTGTTTGCGATGCATAGAAACCACCGAGACTTGTTTTCTAACATTGTTCTTTTATTCATAAGCCCGCGTTCAAGAGGCTTGTAATGACATTACCCATTTTGCATTAAGCAGGTCTGGCAAGCCCGGTGGCGGCTCCACATTTGGGGCTTCATTTGGAGGGCGAGACTGACTTTCGGGCCAACTGCTTTATTAGGCATCTTAAGGATATGCCAGTACCTTGGTTTTTCAATCTAAAATTCATTAAGCGCTCTGTGCTGGGTGGAACTCGATGGGCACAGCACCCTGTTTCTGTGTCCTTGGTGGCTAACTGGGGAGGGCACAGCTGATCCCCGACCCCCAGAGCTCGCTCCCTCCTCCGCCTCCAGTGAGGTGCTCACGTCTCCGGGAGCAGGACCGGGACCGGCAGACGGGGCTCAGCCTGTCAAGAGTATGCTAGAGGGGTTCCCACTCAGACGGGGCAGGGCCGGCCGTGGGAAGCGGGAGTCATCCTGGGCTGGATTCGGAGAGGTGGAGTGGACCCATCGTCCCTGCTTCCCCCACTGGTGGTTTTAAACTGGCTCTGAGTGGCATCACCAGGGAGCTTTTAAAAACACGGGGCCTCCAGAAAGGAGGCAGAGAACCTATGTCCCTCTGGGGACAGGTGGGAAATGCCTCCCTTGCACTGGGTGAAAAAGGGAGACAATTACTTGGCTGCAGGCACAGCACTAGCCCGGCATGTGGTCAGTGCACATCACATGTTTGTTGAGTGAATGCATGAGTGACTTTGTATTGTCTCCCAGTTTGGGGAATCCTTAGCACTGACCAAACAGAGATATAAAGCCAAATGGCATTCATTGCTGTGGTGGGCCCAGACTTCTCCTTCTGGAATGCTCTGCTGGATGTCAATGAATGTTGTATACGTCTGCACAGAAAAGAGATTCTGTGATCAAGTAAATCTGGGGAATGTTTGGATAAACAAAGTTTAATTGCTGCAAGCCTTCTCAGGGCCTTTAATCAGTTCACGAGTACTGGGGAGCATCCATCCAGATGGCGATGTAGCAATCAATGTTTCTCACTCTTGTCCGAGTATAGAACCTTTTTTTTTTTCCCTTTTCAAATTGAGAAATTCTGGAAAGGATTGACAGCTGTACTATCCAATTTGGTAGTCTGTAGTTCTATGTGGCCTTGTAAATTTAAGTTAATTACAAGGCACCTCCTCAGCCACAATGGCCACATTTCAGGTCCTTGGGAACCACATGTGGCTGGTGGCTACTGAAATGGACACTGTAGAGGAGAACGTGGCAACTGTTCTAGAAAGTTCTGTTGGACAGCGCTGGTCTAGAGAGATACTGGTACTGAGAAGACTGCGTAGACAGACCTTGAAGGGCCCCTGAGAGTCCTCCGGAGTCATTGTTCTCCAAGCCCCTCTGTAAATATCTCTTTCCTGGATAGTCTGCATAAAAATGATGAATATTTACATAGTGTTTTCCATGTGCCAGACTCTGTTCTTAGTACTTTATACACTTTGTCTTACTTAGTCCTCAGAAGAACTCCCAGAGCTAAGTGCCATTCCCAGTAACCTAACTTGACAGGGCTTCCAAGGCACAGAGAGGGGAAGTCACTTGCTCAAGGTCACACAGACAATGCATGTCTAAGCTCCAGATCAAAAGCCGGGCAGCCTGAGGCCAGACCTTGTGCATTTAGCCACCGAAGGAGGCTCTGCCGATTGCCCTGGGGTCCCTTGGCTCTGGGTCACTCGACCCGCACCGGGGACGTCAGCCTTAGTTTCTGTGGACCTGTAGCTGTTTTCAAAATGGTGTCCGACTTCAACAGATGAATGTGGCCCGCCACCAAGAATAATACATCCTGGCTCTGAAGACAGTCTCCGGAGGGGAGCCCAGGAACGCGTTGTCTGCGCCAGCACCGCGGTGGCCGAGCACATTCAGCCCAAGGTCATCCACCGCGACGCAAAGATGCTCGTGATCAAAGTGGGCGTCGAACCCCACACGTGGGGGCGGCGCGTGGGGGTATCCTGTGCGTGTGCAGGGGGTCCTGGGAAGGGGCCCTGATGAAAGAGCTTTCTTCTGCGGATCATGGGGGTGAAACCGTTCCAGCGCTCAAAAGGGATTTTAGGGGCTCCCGGGTGGCTCAGTCGGTTGAGCGTCTGACTTTGGCTCAGGTCATGATCTCACAGTTCATGAGTTCGAGTCCCGCATCGGGCTCTGTACTGATGGCTCAGAGCCTGGAGCCTGCTTTGGGTTCTGTGTCTCCCTCTCTCTCTGCCCCTCCCCTGCTTGTGCTCTGTCTCTCTCTCTCTCAAAAAGTAAATAAACATTAAAAATTTTTTTCTAAAAAGGGATTTTAAAAATAGCTTGGAGGCTGAGAGCAATGCGTCCGTCCCAGTCAGTTCTCCTGACTCTGCTGCCTTCCACCTGGCCACACACTGGACGCATCCTCGGAGCCTGCTGAGCCTGCGTATTTCAGAAACGGAAATAGGGGCTTCCGGCCGAGCCTGTGGAGCTGAGCGCTGCCTTGTCCGCTGTCTTATACATGGAGAGCGCCGTGGCGGGAGGCTCTGGGTCAGCCTGACACGGTGTGTGAGCCAAGGCAACAGAGGGTCTCACCCCCGAAGGCCCCGCCTCCCTTTCCAGTGGGTCCACCTCCACTCTGGGGCCCAGAGAAGGTCCAGTGACGGGAAAGGAGCCACCCGGGAGCTCAGGGCAGGGCTTCCTCCTGAGCAAGGCCAGGAGGAATGGCCTCGGGCCACCTGGATGGACACGAGGCCACACCGTCAGAAGGGCCCACGTTTGAAGATTGTATTTATTTGAGAGAGAGCGAGCGAGCGAGAGTGAACGCTTGAGTGGGAGAGGAGCAGAGGGGCGGAGAGAGAACCCCAGGCAAGCTCTGAGCTGTCAGCACAGAGCCCGATGCGAGGCTCCATCTCACAAACTCCGTTATGACCTGAGCCGAAATCAAGAGTCAGACACTCAACCGACTGAGCCCCCCAGGCGCCCCAAGGGCCCGCATTTGGTTTCGTGCTTGTCGTCTCCATCTTGAAATTCTTAATGGGTTTCTAACGTTGAATTTGTGTTTTTCGAGCAACATCTGACGGGCACTGGAGTGTGGCCGTGAGTCGGGCAGATGCCTGTGGTATGTGTGTCCACCATTCGGGGCCACCCCATTTGCACGTGGCACTCACGATGCGGCCCGAACACAGAATGCCAGGGGAGGCATGAAGGACCAAGGAACCTTATCTCCTTCCCTACTGATGTCACTTCCCTGTGTGAGGTCACGGTGCACTTCCTTTCCCTCGCGACCCTTCCTCACCGACCACTGTCCAAAGCAGAGCCTACGGCCGAAATGGGAACAGAGCTCGCGGTGTGTATGCAGCATTGCCACTGTCCTGCTGAGGTTGAAGTACATTGTCACGTACGAGCCACAAAGTGCGAGTCGCACAATTTCAGTGATTCCACACTAGAGTTGAGGGCACTTGCACTGGCATTGCACAATTTCGGGATGAGTGGTAAAATCCACGCTAATAACTTAAAATGTAAACGTTTCTTTTTTTTAAAAAAAAATTTTTTTTTTTAACGTTTATTCATTTTTTTGGGACAGAGAGAGACAGAGCATGAACGGGGGAGGGGCAGAGAGAGAGGGAGACACAGAATCGGAAACAGGCTCCAGGCTCCGAGCCATCAGCCCAGAGCCCGACGCGGGGCTCGAACTCACGGACCGCGAGATCGTGACCTGGCTGAAGTCGGACGCTTAACCGACTGCGCCACCCAGGCGCCCCAAAATGTAAACGTTTCTTTACTCAGAATGCCACTATATAGCAAATAAAAGTCACCATGATCGGGCACCCGCGTGGCTCAGTTAAGCATCTGACTCTTGGTTTCGGCTCAGGTCATGATCTCACAGTTCGTGAGTTTGAGACCCGCATCGGGCTCTGTGCTGAAGTGTGAAGTCTGCTTGGGATTCTCTCTCTCTTGCCCCTCTCTCCCCCCTTCCCCCACTCTCCCTCTCTCACTCCCTTTCAAAATAAATAAGTAAACATATAGAAAATATATTGAGAGGCATCTGGGTGGCTCAGTCGGTTCAACATCTGACTTCAGCTCAGGTCATGATCTTCTGGTTTCTGAGTTCGAGCCCGGCGTCGGGCTCTGTGCTGACAGCTCAGGATTCTCTCTCTCTCCCTCTCTCTGCCCATCTCCCCTGCTCTGTCTCTCAAAATAAATAAATAAACTTAAAAACAATTCAAAAATTGCCATGACAAGCTAAAAGACCGGAAGAAAAGGGGTCTATGTTTTAGTACATTTAATGGCACTTTTTGAACAAAGAATGCCACTCTCACTCTGCATTGGGCCTTGCAAATTGCGGAGCCAACTCCGGCCAGACCCTCCCACCTGAACGGGCCTGCGGGCGGGGTTCCCCTTCACCAGGGTCTTGGCTACCCCTCTTCCTCTGGCCTTTGTGGATATGTTTCTTGTTGTGTGAAGGTAAAATGGGCAAGGACCCCCTGTCCCTGCCGTTGTCCTTCTGTCTTCTGCCACAGTCTGACAATCCTCCCTGGGATCCCGCCCTGTGGTCTCGAGCACACGACTTCTCTGTGCGAAGGGTCTGTAAGGACACGCCGAGCCCCCATTCAGCCCCGGCCAAGCCCCATGTGCCACACAGAAGCTGCTGAGAAACTGACAGCAAAGCTGCCTTTCAGCATCTCTGTTTCCGTGGACGCTCCTGTCTCTGGTGGGTCTGCCCCGGAGCTGCTCAGAAGGCTTTTGTTACATGAATGGGTGGATGAACGGAGACCTAGGTCATGGTGGACGGACAGTAATTCCTCAAATATTTATCGAGTGCCTGCTCTGTGGCAGATACTGTTCTAGGGGCAGAGGACGCACCGGAGAGTGGAACGCACACCCCTGTGCCCCCCAGGGCCATGTGAGGGCCTGGAGAATGCCTGATTGCGTACACGAAGGAACGTTCCACGGTGTCTGCCCCAAGGAAGACTTCGGCTCAGTGGTGGTTGCAAAGCCGACACCCACAGCAAAGGCGTGTGCCAGCAGGTGCCGTGTGGGCTGGGGGGACACCCGGGAGCCAGGGCACCGGAGAAGGGGGCAGAGCCTTCAGAGGAGAGGGCGGTGGGGTGGAGGGACCTGCCTGGGAGAAAACGCAAGACAGGGTGGGCCTGCCAGCCCGGGTGCCAGGTGACTGAGGATGTTGGGGTGGGTGAGGCTGGAGGGAGGGGCCTGGCCACAGCCAGGGTGGTCGTGCTGAGGGGGGCCCGGAAGGCCAGATGGCATGAGAAAGAGAACCACTGAGAACCGGGGGGCAGAGACCTTTGTCACGTCCCTGAGCAAGTGGCTGTTCCTAACTCCAAAATATAGGACAGTGGAGTAGACAAAGTGCAGACCAGCCAGAAGGGACTCAGGCAGGCAGGGCCGAAATCCACCAGCAGCACCATCACTGTCCCTGGAGCTCGGCACCGGATCTCGGGAGAGAGACCCGGGGACCGCACTGGATCGAGGATGCGGGGGTGAGCAGAAGACTGACCGTCCAAGTGCGAGGCCTGGGGTTGGCCAGGCAAGGAAGCCAGCAGAGGTGGGGGACAGCCAGCACTGGGCCGAGTACCTTTCCCTCGCAGCCTCACGGGGCTGTTCGGAGGCTCCAGTTAGATAAGCGGGTACAAGCATAGCATGACTGGGTGTTACTGAAATGATCGTCAGGGGTGTCCCCTCCCCCGGGGCCCATGGGGAGCGTGGGGCGGGGAGGGTGAGCCCACTCTGCCCTCCCCTTCTCCCTTCCTCCCTCCGGTCCCTCCGGTCTTGGGGACCTTGGGCGGAGACCAAGAGAGGCTGGGAGGTTGCTTAGCAACACAACAGGATGTGGGGCTGCTTCCCTGGGCGCAGCCAGACCCTTCGTGGGCCACCGGTGTGGGTGGGCCTGTCCCCTTGCCCTGCCGTCCTGCCATTGGGTTTGGACAGCCGAGCTCATGTTTTCCTAGAAATCTGCCGTTGGATACCAGCCTGGGTTTATTTGATAGTTTCCAAATGTGCCTAATGCGGCAGTAATCAAGGCCCTGCTCAGACTTTCCAGAGATACAGTGACCCTAGTATTTTATTCCTCGCTAACCTTCAATTTCTGCTCCTGACCTTTCTCTGTGAAATATTTCAATATAAATAATGCCGTTTTGCAAACACATTGCCCTGATTACTTTGTAGGGCCCCGATTCTCCATGTGTGAAAGTCTGAAGTAAGTAGTAATTTGTTCCCCTTTCTGGTAATTGCTGTTTTAGAAATAGCTTCTTCAGACGTCTGTCACAAATTGGCAGATTCCCGGCTCTCCGCTCGCTGGCCAGAAGCAGCTGCTCGGCACATGTCTTCTGCAGAGCCTGTGTGCGGAGTCCCAGAGGCAGACGGCCCCGTGGCTGCAGAGAGGGAGCTGCAGGCTTGTGGCCAGGCCCTGGTTTGTGGACCCTGAGGTACCCCTGCCTGGGGGCCCGAGAGAGAGGACAGGGGGTGCACTGTTTCCCTCGGACTGCCCCCCTCAACCCGGAGGCTCGGCAGTCAGCAAGCCGGGGCCCCCGCGGGGTGCAGGCCAGTCCTGACAGTGTGCTGGGCGGATAGGCGGGAGGCGTGCACAGAGGCACGGCCTTGCTCCTGTCCTGGGAGGAGCCCGCAGACAGATGTGAAACTGGAACTTGTCCGTCACGAGTGTCCCAAAGTTGCCCTTTACGTTGATTTCCAAAATAAAACCGTGCGTTAAGCGCCCTGCTGCTCGCTGTGCTCAGCGTCCACGGTTTCTGTCACCTTTTCTTTCTGCTGGAGTCAAGTTTCTGTTGTCCCTTGTTGGACCGGTTGGCGGGAGTTTGTTTCCTAGCCACAGAAAGTGATTCGGGAGCCAAGAGGGGACAAGGGACGGAGGTGTCCCTGTGAAGGTGCTGGCATTTGTAAGGATGACCTGGGCAGCGCTGGGACACGGGCCTCAGACCCAAGACAAGAGTCACCTGTCACCTGGAGAAGGGGACAGAGAGGTCAACAGGGGGACGGACTGCGAGGGACTTCGCAGATCTCACCCCGCCCGGCCGCAGGACGGGGGGGCATTTCCACAATGCACCTGCCTGACGGAGGTGCGCCTGTCTGAGTGCCTACGGCAGCCGCTGTCTCTTCGAGGTGCTCCCTGAGACAGACCCCTCCCTGTGACACCAGGACCACTCTTTACTCCCTGTATTCACTCATTCACTCATCTCCCCGCCTCCCCTCCCCACCCCACCCCACCTCACCCAGCACAAAGTTTCTCCCGGCTGCAGGGCCACCACCTGCCGCGCACCTGTGCTCCAGCCATATAGCAACAGGAATAGCAGGACCCGTCCCTGTGTGCAGCCACGTACTTGCAAGTAAGAATGACATGGCTGGAAGACGGACTTACCCAGTGACCGCACAGTCACAGACAGGCTGTGTCCCGCTTGGAACCTGGGTCTGGCTGTCTCCATGCTTGACACGGGCTGGTCCTGCCTGGAGAGCCTCCCCCCCGCCCCGAGAGACGCCCACCCAGGTTTGAGACAAAGCTCGAAGTGTTGTCTCCTCCATGAAGCCCTCTTGGCTTCCCCTGGGGAGCTCCTACAGCCCCTTTCTCAGGTGCCCAGGGCACCCTCTGCTCGCTGTGGTCACGCTGTTAGGATCACATGATTCTGGGTGTCCACTGCACTTAGAGTCCCCCGACGGCAAGGACAGGTCTGGTTGATGGCCACGTGCTTAGCACTAATGCAACTCCCAGCATACTGCAGGTGCTCAATAAATGCCCGGTGACTAGGCTAGTGGATAACATAGGGGGGCAGAAATTTTGCTCTGCAACACAGGGAGCTAGAATCTGCTTATCTTAACCTCTGTTGTGGAGGACAAAGCTCTTCTCTCCAGGGAGTGTGTGGCTGATGGGTTGGTCCAGTGGAATGAAGGCTGCCAGCGTCATAAATGGTGGCACCCTTTTCATCTGCCTGGGTGACCGCTGGGAGCCCGAGGCAGGCGGCCAGGGGCTTCTGGTTACCCACTCCCCCACCACCACCACTGCCCGCCCCACCAAGATCAGCCATACCCAATACCCTACCCAATGGGAGGCCTGCCAGGGGCCGAGGGGGTTGTGAAGAGAGGGGGGGTGGGTCTCTTCCTGTCCCGGCAGGCCTGACCTTTCCCACTCCAGGGCTGTGAATAGAACATGCTAATCCAAATGGCTGTTTTGAGCCATTTGGTGATTAATTTCCTCAGAAGGTTAAGATCCAAGAGGAGGGTAAAAGTCAATGATGAATCTATTTAGCTCCTGGGGTAACTTAATTTACATGTTTTTAATGATTACTTCCTGCCTGGGCCTTCTGGAAACTAAGTGGACCCGAATTGCTGTGTGCATTCTAAGGTGGGCTTGTGCGGATGAGGACCACAGCTGCGGGGGTGGGTGGAGAAGCTCTTATTGAACAGAACGCGGCCAGTGCGGGAGCCCCCGAGGCTTGGCTCACTTTTTCATGGTGTGTACCCTCCCCTGGTGACCATCCAGTCGCTGTGGGCTCACTTCTTCATGGGGGTCTCTGACCGTCTTTGGATGTTTTCTTTGGCGATAATCTGTGCGCCTCAGTCTTCTCCAACCCGTCCCTTCCAGAGCCAAAACAAACAAACAAACAAACAAACAAACAAACAAACAAACAGAAAACCCAAAACCCAAAACCCTGAGCAAGTCTGTGGTGCTGGACGCCAACACCCATTTCTCCAGGGTCACAGCTCCAGATGCGACAGCCATGCCTTCCGGGGAGGGCTCTGCCAGACGCGTGATGATCCGGATAGTGGAGTGGGGCACTGGGCTGGAGACACGAGCCAGGGGTCTGGGGAGCAGACCAAGAGGGCAGCTCTGACCTTCTCTAGCAGGTGGTTTGGGGGACTTGATCATGTCATCTTGTGTTGCAAATGGCTTGAGACTCTGTTGGCATCACTGGGCACTGCACTGGATTGCAGTGTGTCCCCCTTCCCCCCCCTCCCCCGCCAAAATTCAGGTCCACTCACAGTGTGACCTTACTGAGGAACAGGGCCTTTGCAGGTGTAGTTAGTTAGGACGAGGTCACACTGCACTGAGGTGGGTCTGCATAAGAAGAGGAGACACACACAGGGAGATAGTTGTGTGGTGATGGAGGTATAGCACCAGAGCCAGGAAGGGGCACGGAGGTCTCCTCCATGAGCCAGGATGCCCTGGAGATCTCCTTCCCTAGAAACTTTAAGGGGCAGCACAATATCCAGGGAGAGGGGACAGGACCAGGGGCTCCAGACAGGTTGCCGGAGGACTTTAGGGGAGACAGCTTACTGAGGAAAGAGCTCAGGGTTTGCTTGCTTCCCCACAGGTGCAATGCCCGTGGGACTAAAAGAGCCTGTTGCGGGGGGACAAATGGGCAAGATGAGCCTTGCTCAAGGGGAGCCTCTGTATCAACAGCTGTAGCCCTACATGCCTGGGCTGTGGCTGGCCGAGGCAGTGAACGTGAGCGGGAGGTTTTGGCCTCCCTTCTCCTTCTGACTTCTCCTCACTTCCCCCGGGGTACGACGACTGTCAGCTGTTTTGTGACAATGCAGTTTAGCAAAGCCCCTCGAACCTCAATGACTCACAACAATAAAAGTGGAATTTTCTCGCTCATGATCTGCAGGTGTTTCTGCTCCAGGCTACAGGTGATGGCCGACAATCTAGAAGGACAAGTGGACACACGCAATGCCCCTTAAGGCCTGGACTTAGAATGGACCCCGGTCACTTACGCTAACGTCCCATTGACCAAAGCAAGTCACGTGGCTAAGCCAGGTGCATGGGATGGGGAAGCATACTCCACCCCGAGGAGAGCTGGGACCAGGGAGGGGACAGAAAGACTTGAAGACAAATACGTCCCCACGGGGCCCTGGGGGGTCCATACCTGCTGATGTCGTCTCCTATGCCGTCTCGGTATACACATGTAGCCTACACTTCCTGGATCAGGTTCTTTATGTCCCAGGGCTTTGAATCTTGTCTGGAGTCATGTGAACCTATATAAATAGCTATAGGCTATTCATGCTGATTGGAGACCGTTCATGTTGGCTAAAGACCATCAATAAGATTGTAGACCACATATGTTGATTGGAGACCATTCACAGGGCTGCAGACCGTTCCTGAGGTTGAGGTTGGAGACCATTCATGAGATTGCAGACCATTCATGCTGGTTACAGACCGACCATTCATGCTGATTGGAGACCATTCATGGGGCTGCAGACCATTCACATCTTCCATTGGCGTTGCCCTGTTGTCACCAAGACGTTCCAGAACTGCTTGACTCCTGGGACACCATTCCTCCCTTGATGACCCTGAGGGCTCCCCTCACACCTTTCTGTTAAATTCCATTTTTGCTCAACTCACTTGTAGCTGGAGAATGTGTACTCTTGCAAAAGGCTTGCAGAGAAACACAGCACCTAATTCATAACTAGGCTGTGCACACTGACCTCCCAAAATTTCCCTGGGGAACCAGCCAGCCTCCTCCTCCTCTGGGTTTGTGGGGTCATGGTCAGGACTGTGCTGAGGGGGCTCCTGGGGGGGCTCAGTTGGTTAAACGTCTGACTCTTGATTTTGGCTCAGCTCATGATCTCACAGTTTGTGAGATCGAGCCCTGCATCGGGCTCTGCGCTAACAGTGAGGAGCCTCCTTGGGATTCTCTCTTTCCCTCCTGGTCTCTCTGCCCCTCCCCTGCTCACTCTCTCTCTGCCTCTCTCTCTCTCAAAATAAAGAAAGAAACATTAAAAAAAAAAAGAATGTATTGAAGACTCTATTTATGTGAGACGTCCAGAACAAACAAATCTATGGAGACAGAAAGATTAATGGTTGCCTGGGGTTGGGGGATATTGGGGGGGGGGGGGAATTGGTCATGACTGCTAATAGGTATAGGGTGATAAAAATGTTCTAGAAATGATGGTGGAGATGGCTGTACAGCTCTGAATATACTAAAAACCTTTAAATGGGTGAACTGTATGGTTATAGGAATTGTATCTCAATAAAACTGTTTAAAATTTTTTTTAATGTTTATTGATTTTTGAGACAGAGAAAGACAGAGTGCGAGCGGGGGAGGGGCAGAGAGAGAGGGAGACACAGAATGCGAAGCAGGCTCCAGGCCCCGAGCCGCCAGCACAGAGCCCGACTTAAGGCTCGAACTCACAAACCGTGAGATCATGACCTGAGCTGAAGTCGGTTGCTCAACTGACTGAGCCACCCACGCTCCCCTCAATAAAGCTGTTTCAAAACAAAAGGAATATACTGGGGCATTATAACAGTGGTTATCACCCCAGGGGCAAAGTCCGCCCCCACCCAGAGGGCATTGGAATTGTCTGGAGAAGTTCTCGGTGGTCACAATGGGGTGGCGTTACTGCGTCTAGTGGGTGGTGGCCTGGGATGCTGCTTGCATCCTGTGGGCGGGGGACAGTCCCCACTGCAAGAGTGATTCCGCCCCAAATGTCCACAGGGCTGTGATGGAGAAACCCCGGAGCGGAAAGGAGTTCATGAGAGCAGGCTTACTGGAGTCACACTGTCCAACTGTAAATCCTGGCTCCAGCTGCGGACCTGGAAAATTATGTGATCTTCCTGGGCCTCGGTTTCCCACCGGTGAATTTTGGGATGTTTGTAATACACGACCTGCTCTGTAACAGGCCCTGGTGCAGAGTGGGGCCCGATGAGGGTCAGGCTTCTCTGTCTTCTGTACCCCACAGTGATGAGCACTCACACTAGCGGGGTCCGGGACACCCCTGTCTTGCCTGCATTAAGTCATTTAACCCTGTGTCAATAATCTAAGCTAAAAACCAAAGAGACCGTTTTGAGGGTAAACTTGAGTTTAAATTATGGGGGGATTTATAATAACAACGATACGAGGAGGGATTGCCCTGGGTGGGGAGGGTGAGTCCCAGCTTTGCGCCTGGCGAGTGTGGCTCCTTTAATCCTTGAGGGAGGGAAGGCTGACACTGTGAAGGAACCTGAGGTCCAGGGGGCTGGAGGGGCTCAGCGGACATGGTTGGTAGGGGCCCTGTGTGGACACCTGTGTTCTGTCCCTCATCTTCTGAGGCCAGCGCCCCTGGGGAGGCCCCCGCCCTCTTGCGGCCCAGGGCTCCTGAGACCCGCTCAGATCAGCCGACCCTCTCTGGTCCCCTCTCCCCGTGCCGTGGTCAGCATTCAGTGGCAAACCTCCCCTCTGTACCCATCCTAATGGCTTTAGACAAGCCCTTCAACTAAACCTCTTGGCAATGGTTTTGCTTCACCGCATCGGGTTGAAGTGGCTGGAAGCAACCGGGGCAGACAGACAGGTGTCGCCATGGAGGCCAGGACCCTGATTCCGCGGGATTGTCGCTGTCTTCCTGCCCGGCTGGCTGGCTGTCACTTCCCATCTGGGGGATGCCGTGAGAAGAACCTGCAAGGGTGACATGTCCTGTGTGAGAGCTGAGCCACAGTCAGGGACACAGGGTTTTCCCGGCGCTGCTGTGGGTCCAGTGTAAGAGGAGACTCACGGCGGGACCTCAGGGCCCACAGTGTCCGACCGTCAGCACCCCTGCTGGAGACAGACAGACCTGTCCTCACCGCAGGGGTCAGGAACAGGCCCGAGTGTGTCAGGATGTCTGATGACATCTCTTTATTCTGAACACCCCTAGAGCCAATGTGCGGGGATGTCTGGCTGAGCGCCCGTCCCGGGTTTGAACCCAGCTCTGTCGCTAACTGAAGGGCGACCGTCCCGAGCCCAGTGTCTAAAATAGGAACGGCAATTTCTTTCCTGGAAGACATTTGTGGGAAGCAGGACAAGCGAGGCGAGACGGTGATCTCTGGAACCAGCAGGCCCTCACGGTCACGGCAGCTGCCCCTCACCTGTTAGTCACCCGGATGGCGGGGGTCCCCTTGGCGGGAGCCCCTCGAGATCTTAATGTGTGGTGTGGGCCATGGGCATGAGCTGAAGTAACCACGGAAAGCACTTCAAAGAATCCTGGGATATAGTACGCACTCAATTAATTTCGTCACTGGAATTAGTAGTCGTGTTACCAATTGAGTTGGGGTCGTCAACTCTCAGCCATGCTTTCGCTGGTGTTGCAGGAATGTCTCCGCGATCACATCTTGGAGAAAATGCAGTCGGTTTCCCCAAAGTGGATTTGCTTCCAGTGAGCTGGAGAGGTGCAAGGAATATAAGGAAACTTCTAGATGCCCACATCAAGGCGCCAATGGAGACTTCTGACACTGTGGACACTTGTGAACTGACCCCCCCCCCCCCCGCTGTGTCGGCGTGCACCCACGCTTTCATTCTCTGCCGCTCAGGGAAGCAGAAGCTCCTGGTAGAACCTTCCTGGGGGCCCCTCTGTCCTCAGGAACCCTCTTCGCTTCCCTGCAGGCATCAGCACGAGTGGTGCTGGTTCATTTCCTTGAGCAGGTCAGCCATTGATTAAGCTATTAATTCGCTCCTTTCTCCCAGCATCCTCCAGAGCCAGGCGCATGGAGTGTGTTTGTGGATGAATGAAGGATCTGGAAGACAATGTCTGTCTTGCAATGAGGTCAGTAGCAGAAAACCAGGAGGATGCACAGACCCTGCCCCCAGGGCACCTGCCCACAGACCCTCCACCCACAGGGCCAGAGAGTGTCACCTCTGCATGGGGGCGCAAAGTGTATGGAGGAGCCTGCAGGCAGGGAAGGACATGGGAGGCAGTGAGGTGGCAGGAAGGGGCCCGCGGGGGCCCAGAGGCCCGGCAAGACTGCATCTAGGTGGGTGTGAGGCTGAAATGGGGGGAGCAAGACCGAGGAAGGAAGAGTCAGACAGCCCGGCTTCTCCATCATATGTTAACCAACACATTCATCTTCCCACCAACACCTTTGCATATTTAATTAATATATATATATATATATATATATATATATATATATATATATATATTTTATGGAGGAAGGGCCATGGGAGTCATACGGGGGCCCTTTTGAAAGACACGCAAAGGAGTTTGAGCTTTTCCTGAGGCCACGAGGAGCTTCAAAGACTTCCCAGCAGCAAAGGAGCACCTGACCTGATGCTCAGGGATGACCTTTGGGGTCAGCAGAGGAGAGGTGAGGCTGGGTGTCCCGGGGCTTGCTTCCCTGTGTCTGGGGGTGGTTGCCCGCTGGGGCCGGAGAGAGAGGAAGGGCCTGTGTCTGTGGCTCTCAGTCCGGAAATGGGCAAAGCCTGCGGCTGTGGCTGAGAGTTCCTGGGCTGCTTAGTCATTGTTTCTGATCTGTCGGCCCCGGGACCGCGGGAACCTTGCCAATTCTTGTCTTCCTGGCATCGGGTCCAGGGCCTGGCACGTGTTAGGGACGGCCTGCAGAGTTGTGAGTCGGTTGTTGAACG
Source organism: Puma concolor (assembly GCF_028749965.1). Taxonomy (NCBI): domain Eukaryota; kingdom Metazoa; phylum Chordata; class Mammalia; order Carnivora; family Felidae; genus Puma; species Puma concolor. The sequence continues at coordinate 3,466,301 of NC_141674.1, read as the reverse complement.
TTCCCTTGACTTTGATTTCAATGTGTCCCATGTGAATGGAAAGTATTGTCACGGTTGTCTTGAGCTCCTGGGGGGTGGGGGGAGCAGCTGCAGCTGTCGCCTCCTTGCCAGGAATTTGTCAGGTGGGGTGACTGTGCTGGGACACTCGGGGACCATCCTTCTTGCTAGTGTCCACCCATCACATCCCTGTGAGCAGGGGTTCCTGAGGTCTCTGTGCCTTTCCCTGAGGCGAGGTAGCATTTGGCCCAGCAAGGGGCCGGCAGACGGGCCCGTTCTTGGGGCCTTGGCATCAGTTGTCAGAGGATTTAATTAGTGACTTTCCATCCATTCTTCTAAAATGGATAGGTGTTCACTTGCACCCTCCAGAAATGACTCAGCCCTGATTCGGAAGACAGACGGGCTTTGATAAAGATCGGCCAGGGAGCGAATGGGCTTTTTTACTTGAAACTTGGGTGTGGCCAGGAACGCTTCTCACTGGGTCACCGGGGAAGGACTCTAGCTGGTGGAGACAGTACAGGTCAAAGCCACATAGACAGCGAGGTGACTGAGTGTGGCACAAGGCAGGGAAGCCTGAAATGGCCTCTCTGGTGGCCGTGACCAAATAGCTTTGCCATCTCGTGCCCAGTGCTATGGACTGAATGTTTGTGTCCCCCCAGATTTGCATGTTGAAGCCCTAATCCTCAATGTGACCGTATTTGAAGATGGAGTCTTTGGGAGGTCCTTAGGTTTAGTTGAGCTTTGAGGGTGGGGCCCCACTGACGGGATGTGTGGACAAGAACTCTCCCTCTGCCACGTGAGGACGCGGTGGGAAGGCAACCGTCTGTGGGCCAAGAAGCAGGCTGTCACCAGACACCGAATGTGCCAGCACCTTGATCTTGGACTTCTATCCTCTGGAACGGTGGGCAATGAATGTCGTTGGCTAAGCCACCTGGTCTGTCCCTGTGTTAGAGCAGCTGAGCTGACTGACACACGCAGGTCAAGAAAGCTGTCCCCTCCTCGGACAGGGGAGGAGCTCATGTTCCTAGGTGTAAGGAAAGGCTGAGCTGAACACAGATGGTGGAGGGTGTGAACGGACAGCAGGAAGAAGGATGTTCTGTGGTGGAGACGCCTGGGCTTCTGGGCGCTGCTGATTTTGCAGGATGGTTTGAATGGGATCCTGCTGCAGGGTGAGTGAGGGCTGGAGAATACAACCTCGTGAGATCCTCCTTTTCCCAAAGCCTCTGGGGCTCAGTGGATCCTGGGAAGCTTCTCGAGAGGGATCAGAAGCACAGCCCCCTCGTGCCCAACGGCGGGCACTTTCCGACAGCCGGTCGCTGGGTCTGTGCTCACGGTGACCTCAATTCACAGCCTCCAGGAGGGCTGAGCAAGCCTCTGCGTGGACGGACTGGACCAGCACTCACGCCTGCGGTGCCCATAAAACCCTTTAGAGAGTCTTTACCTGCTTTAGAAAGCAGAGCCTGAAGCCAGTGTGGAAATGCTGATGTTGTCTTTGGCAGGCGCAAGCCCAGGGCGGCAGCAGTGAGAGGGAGGGGGAGGCAGAGCCAGAGAAAAGGCGCAGGGATGCTGTGGGATTCGGTGCCTCGTCTTTGCTCTCTGTAAACGGGGTGGGGTGTGCGCTCGCCCAGCGAGTGCTACCTGGGAACAGTCTGTGAAGGGGAGAAAGGCTGGGGGCTCACCTGTCCTTCCTTCCTGCCTTGTCCCGCCCCAAAGCCGACTCCCCTGCACCCTGTCATCGGCCCTCTGGGGGCTTCTAGGAAGGCACCCTTTCTCAGAGCAGCTGCCTTTTGTCTTCTCATGTTGGTCGGAGGTGCTGTTTAACTGAGTTACCTACTCGCAGGCACAAAGGCCATCAGCCTGAGCAGGGCTGGGGACTCAGCGGCCGTGGCAAAGTGCCACCCTGTGTTGTGGCATTTCGCCCAAGTCTGGTCACGGAGGGGCAGGGGCTGAGAGAGAGGCACCGAGGTGGCCGGAGGAAGTGGGAAGGCGTCCGAAGGTTGACGCTCATAAGCACCAAGGGACCAAGGCCTTCCTGCCTTCAAGACGCCCACGGGGAGGCACCGCCTCCGCCCCGCACCCGGGGACGGCGGATCACCAGCCGATGGCACACAGTAGCTGCTGAAGGCCAGTCACGGCGCAGTTGTAAGCTTGACCAAGTACGTCCGTACCAATACGTCTTTGTTTGCTTGCTTGTTTGTTTTCTCTGTCCCTTTGGCTTAGGAATTCTCTTTCCATCAGCACAGCCAGGCTCAGAGAAAGAGTGGGGACAGGCAGCAAAAATACGGACACAACGGGGTGATTTGGTTCAGTGAAGTTTGGATAAAATGGAGCAGCAAACACAAGACAAAACAAAACAAAAACAAAACACCCAAAAAAACAAAAGCAAAAAAGGCTGCATATGTGCCACCGACTTCCCCATTTTAACATAAAACGAGTAACATGTATTTCGTTGTGCTGGTCGTTTGCTGTGAGACAAAGAAAGCCCCTTTCTCTGGGCTCCGTTTGTTTCCCTGATCGGAATTCCAATCTCGGCCTCCCTCCCCCTCTCCCCCATAAACCACAGCGAACAATAGTCAGCCTTTGATTTCTAGTGTAGGACTGAGAACTTGAAGTCATATATAAAGCAATCTGAGGTTAGAATCCTGGATTCATGTGATTAACTCTGCAATCTTTCATGGTCGACTGGCCCAACCGCATGATAGTTAAGAAATTACCTTTGTTTATTCTTTCTAAAACAGTCTCTTTTCAGAGCGGCCGCCCTTTTATCATCTCGTATGGGTTGGCTTATGTGCTATTTAACTAAATTACTTCGTTACAATAACAAAGGCAACCGCCTAAGCAGGTCTGGGGACTTAGCTGTGGTAACAAAGTGTCACACACTGGGTGGCTCACGGTAAATCATTCTCCCCTAGGTCTGGAGGCGGATTGTTCTGAGATGGTGGGCGTGGGCAGGGCTGGGTGGCTCTGAGGTCTGCGAGGAGAACCTGCTCCGGGTTCCGGGGTCCGTGGGGACTCCCTGGTGCTCCCCAGCTTGCGAACGCAGTCCCTTAACCTCCCACTCTGCTAGCACATGGTCTCGTCCCCCTGTGCATGTCTGTTTCTCCTCTTACCAACACCCCAGGCACGTCATATTTAGGGCCCACCTTAGTCTTGATGAGGTCCTCTTAACTCGATGACATCTGCGAGGGCCCTAGTTCCAAATAAAGTCACATTCACGGGGTCTGCGGGTCAGGGCTGCACTGTATCTTTTTGGGAGACCCCAATCCAACCCGTAACAGTAAGCTGTGGTTCCTGGTGGGAGGCAAAGGGTGCAGGCTCACTTTAGGGGAGGCTCCCCTACAGATGTTCGGTGAACACAGGGCAATGGCGTGCAGTGCGGCCTATGGGTCCGGCAAGTTGGTGAGATGCGGAAAGTCAAGGGAGACTCTACCCTGTGACCTATGACGTGCCGGATCCAGCAGTGCGGGCGAGGTTCTGAAGTGTCCTCGCATGGCCGGAAGGACCTCAGCCTCCATCTGAGACCTGGAAGGCAGGTCCAGCTGTCCAGGCTGGGGCCAGAGCAGGAGCCCACTAGGTCTCGGGGGCCAGGAGGGACAGACAAAGGCCTCGGTGTCTCGGAGTTCACCCCACGGGAGTGCTTGACCAAAACACAGACCAAATCGAAAGTCTTCCCCCCACCTTTGTCCTCCCCAATTTGATCCATCACCGAGCCCTCCAATTCTACCCCCCCAGCGTTCCTCAAACTCCTCTCCACCTTTGGTTCTTTGGATCCCAAGCTGACCCCAGAGCGGGATGTGACAAAAGGCTTCCCGGGCTCAGCTGTGGTCACAGCTCCAGAAACACTTATTAAATCATTTGTGTTGTCACCTTTATTATTAGTTGATTGACAAGTAATTATTGAGTGAGCACCTGCTGTAAAGAGACTTCCACTTAGGGGGGAGCCTCAGCCAGCACAGGAAGTACAGAACAATGCCTCATAAAGTGTGTCGCTCACTCATATGGAGATGCTTTGAGGTCCAAGGCTGAAAGCGAGAAAGAGAAACCCATGGTCCCAGGAACAAAGAGGACCCCGTGGGTGGAGGCCAGGTGGCCTGGGGTCACTGGCTGGAGGGGCTGGGACTCAGGGCCCCTGTCAGACTCCACAGAAGCAGTGAAAAGGAAAAATTACACACCAGGATGTACAGAAAATGGGACAGCTTCAAAGGAAACGTTAAAATAAGTGTGTAAAGTATTTCAAGACGAAAAGGGAAGAAAAGACACTCCCAGGCAAGAACGTGACATTGGGGGCAAAACGCAGCAGGGGGTTTGTAGGAGAAGGAGGCAGAACCATAGGAAGGAATTAAGCAAAGTGAAATGAAACCAAATAAAACCCAATGGGAGCACTGGTGGTCAGCTAGAATTAGTGATTTAGGGGAACCGTCCCGAAAAGGGAAGCTACAAGTCCCGGGCGGGCAGAAGGAAGAGTGGGTCTGCGACAGCTGCAGAATGTGAGTGTGGGGGAGGGGCCGGGGCCAGGGGAGGAAGCCAGTATTGAGTGTGATGGCCGAGTGTCCACCAGACCCGATGGAAGAAGCGAATCTCTGGGCAGGATGAACCTCTGAACACACAGCCGTAGGGACACATTGCGTTCGTGTTTGGTGACTGCAACTCAAAGAGAAAAATCTTGGCTGCCATGGGAAAGAATCACGGGCATTTTCGCACACGGCTGGGGGGAATGCGGGTTGGTGAATCCTTTCTGTGGGAGATAATTTGCTGGAACAGGTATGAGTTAAAAAAAAAAATCCACAAACCCACGTAGGAGTCATGTTCACTTCCAGAAATTTGCTCTAAGAAAACAGTACCTGATATGCACAAGGGTTCGAATTCAGCAGTGTTTGTAACGGCAAAAACAAGAACCAGAAGAATGTAAATTATTTCTAAACCAACAGATACATGTAAACCATGCTGCTGCCCGTGCAGTGAAATGGGACCCAGCCATAAAAATTATGTTTAAAAGAGTATCTCGTGATGTGGAAGGGTGATTCGTTCGCGTGATTCGCATGGTTATTAACCTAAACAGAAAGCAGATGACAAACAGCGCATTCTTTGGCTCTGCACGTGCTCACGTGTGCCCGTGTGTCCGTGAGTGCGTGGAATTGGAGAGATTTCACGATCGCGGCAATTGTCTCCGGGTCGTGGGCACAGCAGGATTTCGTTCTGTGTATCTGTATTTTTACATGCACGTCTTGCCTGTGCCACTGGTAATAGCCGGGTATTAATATTGTTGTCATAGACGTATTACCTCCAAGCCCCTTGGAGGCGCCTCATTGGCCAGACCACCAGCAGCCCAGGGGTGAACGCTCCAGAGCCCCACGGCCTGGCTCGAATCCCTGCTCAGCCACTGGCCCATTGCAGACTGGGGCAAGTCACTTAGCCAATCCGAAACATCACGTCCATACCTGTGACGAGGGGCTGATGACCCCTGCCCGTGTCTGCAGGCTGGGGAGCATTAAACGCTGTAACCTGTAATGCCCTTAGAATGGAGCCAGGCACAGTGTGGGTACGAACGAATGAGTTGATTAAATAAACAACACTATTTCTGAGTATGATACTTCAGCCGCTACGCTTCTATGGCTTATAGTCTTGCCAAGCCTCTGCTGCAGAAAGAAGTCAGACAGGCAAACGGAAGAGGAGAGAAGCCTGATAAGAATGCTAAGAAAGGGGGCGCCCCAGGGGCTCGGTGGGTTGAGCCTCCAACTCTTGGTTTCCGCTCAGGTCGCCATCTCAGGGTTCATGGGTTGGAGCCCCGCGTCAGGCTCAGCACTGAGAGTGCAGAGCCTGCTTCGAATTCTCTCTCTCCCTCTCTCTCTGCCCCTCCCCTGCTCATGTTCTCTGTCTCAAAATAAACTTTGGGAACAAAAAAGGATGCTAAGAAGGGTTCAGCATATACGTGGGGAGTAGACACCTGAATTGTGGATGGAGTTCAGGTTCGGTGTGCTCTGGCCATGCTCGTACAGGACAAATTGGTAAGAGGTCTTGGAGCAGATCTTCTTCTGAGGATGTAAGCGTGCGTGGCAGTGCTATCACGCATGAGTCCTGCGCCATTCAGTGACCCAGAGTCCTGTCCAGAGCAGCCATGGGAAGCGCAGGTGACTGAGGGCTCCTGACAGCCGGGTGGGCAAGCCTGGGGAGCAGGGGAGGGCTTCCGAGCCTAGGAGGGCTGCTGAAGCTTCTGGAGAAGCACAGTGGCCTCTCTGGAGGACCAGGACGTTCCAGCTCAGGGCTGTGGCGTATTGCACACCACAGGCTAGCCACAGCTGCCCAAACAACGGCCCAGGTCACGGTCAAGGGCATGGGATTCAAGCAGGTCCTTGCTGAGAAGAGCGGCCCTGGCCCCAGCCACCCCTGCTCCCCGACACTCTAGTCCTGATCCCCTTTCTTCTAAGGGCCCGAGCCAGACAGAGTGGCTCTGGGCTGAAAGTCACAGAAAATCGCGCCGAGCCGTGGATTAAACAGAGCAGAGATTTCTTTCTTTCTCCCGCAGTGTATGAAATGACTGTCTGATTTAGGCTAGAAGAAGGGAGAAGCACAAAGAACAAAAGGTATTGCCACCTGAGTCGGCCCCCTTTGAAGAACTGTAGTTGGTGAATCAAGGCCCCCAGTTATGGCCCCTAAGGTGTCAGGTCCTCACTCCTGGAACCCCTAAATGTTACCTCATGTGGACATGGGACCTTCGCAGATGCTAGGGATCCTGGGATGGCTGATTGACTGGCCTGTCAGGTGGGTCCTGAATCCACCGCAAGTGTTTGCATGAGAGCAGGGGAGGGGGGACTCGACTCATACAGAGGGGAAGGGGCTGTGACCACAGAGGCAGAGATGAGAGCATCGCAGCCCCCCGCCCAGGGATGCAGGTGACCACCAGCCGCAGGGAGAGGCAGGGAGCGGATTCCTCCCTGGAGCCTTGAGTGGATCGTGACTGGGAGGGAGAGCGCCAGGCTGCCGATTCCCGGTCGGGTCGTCATTCCGCCAGCAGGGAGGGGAAGCGAGACGAGGGTCCAGGTGAGGATCCTTGAGCTGTGTGGACCTATCGTGCTAAAATCCCACTGGCCTGAGCTTAAGCACGCGGCCACCCTCACCTCCGAGATGGGCCCAGCTCGGGCTGCTAAAACGAAATACCACGGTCCGGGCAGTGTATACAGCAGGCATCTATCTGTCACAGTTCTGGAGGCCGGAGGTCCAAGATCAAGGTGCCGACAGCTTGGGTGTCTGGGGAGGGAACTGCTTCCTTCACGTGGGGCACAGTCAGCGGGTGAATGAGCACTGGTTTCTTCCTCTTCTTACGAGTGAACGGATCCTACTGCAGATCACTCGGTGTAGTGTTGAAAGGCGTCTGTGGTCTGTGCACTGAGTACCAGCTCCCGCACGTGGTCTCCACGGGCATGTGCCTCCTGTCTTGGCACACGCTTGCTCCCCCCGCCCCCCACCGGGGACACCCACCATCCCTGCCTCCTGAGGGACTAGGGTAAGGCTTCCACGTGAACTTCTGGGGGGATGCGATGCAGCCCACGTCAGGTTCCTTCTTTGCAGCTCCTGTGCCCTCGTGGGCACGCACCGACCCACTGCCGGGGAAGTGAGTGAGTGTTTAGAACACAAAGGGATGACCTCACGATCTGCCCGCTCTGGTGCTAACTTATTGCACAGTCTCGGGAGCTCAGCGTGGGAGCACCCTTCCTGGACAGAAGCGCTTCGGAGGTGGGGGCAGACAGCCGGGATCGGGGGGCAGGCCCAGCTCTGGAGGGGCTGCGGACTCCACGTCTGACCACACTCGTGTTCACAGGGAATGACTGGAACCAGCCTGGTCCACCCGAAAGCTGCGGAGAATCCCCCAGGGTGGGCTTTTCCAGAAGCAGCTGCCGGTAGGTGGGTGCCCGGCTGACGATGTGAGTCTCTCCCCAGGAAAGTCACACCAGGCACCCATTCTGGACGACGCGGGGACACAGATTGCCCAAATTCAATTCCTCGGCGTCCTCAGGACACTGGAAGGGACAGCACAGCCCTTCTCGCTGCTGCCTTTGCTGGGAAGCGGGGAGAGGCCTCGCGGTGCATGTGAGAGCGTCGCTCACCATGGCTCCCTTCTTCCTCTCTTGGTGATGAGCCAGGAGCGGGCACATGCCGGCAGCCCGGGCTTCTGCCTGAAATATTTAAACCCCGAACTCCACTGGCCCAAAATGCAATCACATGTTAAATTATGGAAGGTCTCTGGGTTTGGCTCAGCCGCTGTAGAAAACGAACGGGCTGCCATAATTCATGAAGCAGGCTCATCACTAACTGCCCATCCAGAGAGCGATTTTGCATAACAGGTGAATGGCTTCACCGTCAGAGGGGGACCAAAACTCCGTCTAGTGCTCGGGGAGAAGTCAAGCCTCCAGAGCCGGGCCTTGTCCGTCAGTCCAGGACGGTGATCTCAGCTGGCGGCACAGCCGTAAGCACCGAGGGGTTGGTGTCCGTGATGACCAGAACCGGGCCGGTCAATGTGGACGGGCCACACACACCTCTTGCCTTGGTCAGTGGGGAGGGGTCGACACCGGTACTGTGGTGAGCCCTCTTGTCTGGGGCCTACCTACTTCCAATGATGTCGAGGGGTGCCTGGGTGGCTCAGTGGGTTGAGCGTCTGACTTTGGCTCAGGTCACGATCTCACGGTTTGTGGGTTTCAGCCCCACGTCGGGCTCTGTGCTGACAACTCAGAACCTGGAGCCTGTTTCCGATTTTGTGTCTCCCCCCTTCTCTCTGCCCCTCCCCTGCTCACACTCTCTCTCTCTCTCTCTCTGTCTCTCAAAAATGAGTAAACATTAAAAAAAAGTTTTAAAAAATGATGTCGACATTGGACACAACCCCTGCCTTACCCATTGCTAACTGCTTGTTTTAGTCGGCTCAGCCTCCTAACAAAACACTGCAGGCTGAGGATGCTTAAACCACAGACGCTAATTTCTCACAGTTCCGGGGGCTGGACCTCCAAGACCAAGGTGCTGGCCGGGTGCATCTTCCTGGTGAAAACCGTCTTCCTGGCATATAGATGATGCCTCTTGCCGTGTCCTTGCATGGTGGGAAGGGAAGGGCGTGGTGGTCTTTGTTCCTCATCTTACAAAGGCACCGATGCCATCAGGGGCCCCACCCATGACCTCATCCAACACTAACCACCTCCCCAAGGCCCCACCTCCCGACACCATCACACTGGGGGTCAGGTTTCTGCCTATGAGTTTTGAGGGGACGCAAACATGTAGACACAGGCCTCCCTCTTCCTGGGCATCCCCTGTGAGCGGTCATTCCTCTGAGCCTGCTGGCGGGCACTCATCCTGTAATGCCCCACCCCTCCCCACCCCAGCTGGGAACCAGATGCAGGTGACGGGAAGGTGGGACTAGACATGTCTCCTACTAAGGAAGCTGGGGCCCCAGGGGACGGTCTGTTTCCTGGTTCCTTCCAGAGGCTGTCTGCACCACTACCAGCCCCGCCGACCCCTCTTTTCCCTTAAGCGCCCCTGTGATGACATGTGATGGCATGGGCCCCCCGGACCACCCAAGACGCTCAAAATCCCTGACGTAACCACGTCTGCAGTGGCCATTTTGCCGGGAAATGTCGCACGTCCATAGGCCCCCTGATACGGACCTGCACGTCTCTGGGGCCCCCTGGGGCAGGTCCTGTCCTGAGACTGGGGTGCACAGTCGTGGATGGGCGCACACAACTCCGGCCCCCACGGGCTCACGTTTTAGTGCAAAACACATTTCTCTCCACACCATGTTCTCTGCAGCGGTGGGTGTGGAGGGACGGAGCCCAGAGCAGCGCTTTCCCGTGAGAACTTCCGTGAGGGTAGAAACGTTCTCTACCCACGTCCCGCACAGTGAGCAGCGGAACCTGGAATGTGGCCGGGGAGACAGAGGACTGGAGGCAAGTTGTCCTTTGTCTTAATGAATGAGAAGGGCCGTGGCCGCAGCAGGCCGGTGGCCCCCGCACTGGGGGGCATCCCTGCAGACGTCCTCCCCCAGGGAGGCCCGGGAGTGCCTCCGGTCACATCCGCCCACTGCCTGGTGCGGTCTGCGTCCCCTCGGACACGCACGCGGCAGGCTGTGCTCGCTGGCTCGCGGCCCCTCTCCTTTTATTTTCCTTTTGTTTGCTGAACCAGGCGTCTGTGTTCTGACATTTTCCTCTGGATTCTTTCCTGTGGTTAGGAATATGAAATCAATAAGTCCTAAGTCTGCCAAAACCACTGTTTAAACAAATCTTTTCCTCATTACCTTCCTGATTCAGAAAATCCCGCTCTGGTGTCTGATCCTGCCAGAAAAACCTGCCCAGGCCTGGCCTCTGTACACGGCCACCTTGCTCACCCCCCTCCCCCAGATACAGGACTGTTTAGTAGCCCTTTTGCATCACGGCACTGACTGTGTGCCAGGCACTTCCTGCATGCTTTGAAGATTCTAGTTCTTAGTTATTTGTTGTAAAACACATTTGCTTATTTATTTATTTAGAGAGAGAAAGAGAGAGGGAGGGGCAGAGAGATAAGGAGACAGAGAATCCCAGGCAGGCTGTCAGCGCAGAGCCCGGTGCGGGGCTCGAACTCACGAGCTGCGAGATCATGACCTGAGCCAAAACCAAGAGTCGGACGCCTAACCGACTGAGCCACGCAGGCGCCCCACTAATTGTTAATTCTTTATCAGTGTTGCAACGTAGGTCACTCGCCCCATTTTTGCGGGTGAAGAAACTGAGTTACAGGGCGGTTGAGGGACGTCCTGAGGCCCACGGCACTGGGGACAGAGCCAGGACTCAACCCGAGGCCCTGACAGAGATGTGCTTGGGCCCGCCCTGCCACACTGCTTGCATTGCTGGCTTCTCCACGAGTCCTGACCCCCTAAATTTCTCTGTCAGCACCTATGGCGAGGGCGCCCCCGGAAGGTTATGTCCCCGTTTCTTCCTGGGAGCTGTCCAGCGTTCCTGTCCTGTTTCCTGCGGCTGTCATTTCCCTCAAAAGGGGAGACGCCCGTGACTCTGGCCTTACCCTTCATCTGCTCCATCCCTCACCCTCTGGGGTAGAAGCTGAGACACTGTACCCCCCTCCCCCGCCTTAGGAGCCGTTCACCTGGAAACAGCTTCTTTCCTCTTCTGTGCTGGTCTAACCCGCTGGAAGTTTCTCTTTCCTCGCTCCTGTGCAAACAGCAAGCCCAGGAAGCCCCCGCTCCCCCTTCGCGTCTGCCCAGCACGGTTCCTAAGGTCTCTGCCTTCCTCCGGAGGAGACCTCGCTGTTTGAACCCTGAATCTGCGTGTCTGACCTCTTTTAGCCTCCCTGCCGCACGGCTGTGTTTTGAGAGACACGGGAGGTCTGGTCTCCAGCTCCCTGCCTCCCCTGAGCCAGTCTGGTTCCCGGAGGCACAAAGGGCCAGGTCTGAGCTTTAGCTCCCCGTCTTCTCAGCCTTGGGTCTGCAGCGACCTGCACCCCACGCTCGAACAGGAAGGGGGCCCTCTGCTTCCCAGCTGCCCTCAGCACCTTCCGCTTCTGCAGAACAGAACGTAAGTGACCGACAAGAAGGGTCCACTTGAGACCATCTGTGACAGTGACTTGAAGGACCCAGGGTTCCAGGTTACTGTCTTTACAGCCTCTTCTCTTTCTAATTGCCTTGAAATTAGAAAACCAAGAAAGGAAGGGAAAAGCGCTGCTCTCTGCGTGCTGGGGTGGGGTGCTGGTGGTCAGAACCCGGCACCCTGGGCTGGCTCTGTGCAGGCTGATCGCAGCTGCCCGTGTGGTGTTCGGTCCCACCTCCCTGGCCCGCCAGCCTGGTGGAGAAGCAGTTCAAAACAGCAAAAATGAATGGTCCTATCCCCTGATGCCTTGAAGTCTATGTACCCAAAGACTATCATCAAAGCCGTGCTTTCCCCGCGCTGCTAAGATGCACCGGCTACAGAGTAGCCGCTGGCCTGTGGTTAAAGCCTCCATAAGCCACGGTGACCTGCCAAGGTCAAGTTCTGGTAGAGTTCCAGTGTAATCCGGCCCGAGCCCCAGCGTGGCCCACCCAGGCTGCACGGTGAACACGGGCCGTACCCCCATCCTGGCTGCACCGACCTCGCCATTTCCACAATGTCAGAAACCCACGGGGGCGGCCGGGCAGGTGCCAAAGCCTCGCTTCACCTGCTCAGGTCTGTCCCCATCATCTCTGTGCTCCCGGATCCTGTTCTCAGTCTGGTTCATCCACACCTGGAAATGCAGTGGGGACGGAACTTGAGTGAGTTGTCGCAGAGCACGGCCTGCGAGTAGAGCAGGATGCAGGGACCAAGGTAAAGAGTTCAAGGAAATCATGCTCATTTCTGGCAAGGCTGTCGGAGAAGGGGTGACCAAGGTTCCATAGGTGGGCTTGCTCATATCCCCGGACAGCTGGCCGTGCACAGGTCGGAGCCCCCGATGGAGCTTATGACACGGTGCAGGAGAGGGGACCAGGGTCTGTCCGCTCCGCAGGCAGTGCTGGGGCAATCGTGCCCACTCCTTCCCTGGTGCTCGGCTAACTTACATCCGCCCCCATCGATGCCCACGTCCTGACCCTGAAATCTGTGAATACGTGACCTCACAAGGCCAAGGAGACTTTGCAGTTGGGATGAAGTCGTGGGCTTGGATGGGGAGACTTCCCCGTGAGCCCTGGGTCATCGACAGGGTCCTCACAGAGGAGGGGCGGGACGGTCAGTGTTTGCAGAAGGTGCTGCTGTGAAGGCGGATGCCAGGGTCGCAGTGATGAGGCCGTGGGCCGAGGGGTGTGGACACTACCAGGAGCCAGCGAAAGCAGGGAAATTCTCACCCCGGAGCCTGCAGCCCCGCCCACCCACCTGGGGACTTCTGCCCTCCAGAACTGTAAGTTAACAAATCTGTGTTGTTTCAAGCCACAACATTGGTAGGAATTTGTCACAGCGGCAATGAGAAGCTAGAAGAAAAACCGAAAGTCCCTGACGAGCCAGTCTCCCTTGTCTGGGGAGGAGGGGATGTGTGGGAGGCAGAGCGAGGCCGGGGACATCCGTCCACGCGGAGAGAACGCCTCCCGTCCTCCCCATCCTGGAGGATGGCCGTAGGTGTCTAAACAGAGGGAAGCCCGGGCCCCGGAGCGTGTGCTTCCTGACTCCCGGCGCCGTCAGGACACAGCGAACAGAGGAGGACCCGTGTCTGCCCCTCGTCGTGGTCACGCATACGGCATCGCCTCGCGGCCGGCCTCTCAGGGAAGCGGGCTCAGGGCTTGGGGAAGAGAGGCGGGGTGATCCTTGCCACGAGGTCGCGCAGATGTGACAGCGCGCTCTGAGCCTTGCACACAGGTATGGGCTGCTCGTTACTCATCCCGACCGATTTATGCCTCTCGGTGGCTTGACTCAATTCACACCACAGCTTCTGCTTCCAAGTACACGGCGCATCTCATTTTCTCATTTGGCAAGGAGAGCAGGACACGGAAGCCGAGTGGAACCCGCTGGCCCCGTGTGACCCTGCTGGGCACCCTCCCCCCTGTCTTCCCCCCGGACACCTGAGGCAGCACCTGGTCTGCCCGTAGATGCGGCTCCTGCTTGGCTCGGGGGGTGACATCACCCCCGGCCAAGTGCTATTTTAATCTGCTTATTTATTCACAGATATTTGACGAGAACCTGCTAGGTGGTGAGGACAGAGCAGTCACCCAGACCTGGCCCTGCCCTCACAGAGCTAGTGGTCACAGTCAAGTGCGAATGTTCTGTTCCTCGGCTGCTGTGTGGGTGGGGGGTACGGTTTTGGGAACCCCAAGACCCTGGCTCAAGTTTCCCTCCAGCCCGTAGGAGCTGCTGACTTTGAGTGTGTGATGATGACCCTCTTCGGCAGCAGTGGCTGTTCTAGCACCTTCCCCCGGGTGCATGACAGTGGCCCCTGGCCTGGGAGCCCGGCAGGAATGCCAGTGGGGACTGGGGGAGTCCCGCTCCCTGCCTCCCCTCCAGGACCTGCCTCCACCGACCCCCCCTGGTCCCCCCACTGTCCATCCAGACACCTGACCACCCCCTGTCTTCAGCAGCCCTTTCTGGGGTGTGGGCCTGGGAGGACCGGGTTTCGCCCTTTGGTTATTAGAGAAGATTAAACATAAAGAGTAGTTCACAGAGCATCAAAGACCCTCTACATGTGGTCGTTTCCCCTCCTGCTTCCCTCCCAAGAGCAGGGCTTTTCAAACTGTGCCGTGCTTGGGGGTCACTTCGGAGGTTGTTAAAATTCGGATTCTGACTCAGTAGGTCTGGGGCAGGGTGGGGGAATCTGCACGGTTTAACAGACGCTGGGCTGGTGCCTGTGCTGGGCCAGGGACTCCACTCTGAGTAGCAAAGTCTTAGGGAATTGGGAGCTGGAATTGTGCTGGTCAGTGACCCCGGGACCTGAAATGGAGCCCGTGCATAGTCGGGACTCAGTTTCTGTAGGCAGGTGGCTGTTTGACATTTGGGGGCTGGCAGCTTGAGTATTTCCAAAGATGGAGTGGACTCTGCCTCGGTGTATGAGGACAGAGGGGACCCCAGCCCTGTAGGGTGGAAATTCTGCCCCCCCCCCACCTAGAGAATTCAGAGGCTCGCCAGTGTTGGTCATCTTGACCCTTGTCTCCAACTGTCTCACCTGTTCCTCTGTTACCTGAAGGTGAGTGTGGCCCAGGTGTCTGTCCTGATCCTGCTCTCCCCTGGTGAGTAGGTCTGGAAAAATTACTTGACTTTTCTAAGCCAGTTTCTTGACCCTTAAAATGATAGAGCTCGTCATCTCTAAGAGGTGCCCTGGGAATCACAGGGACAGTGTGCTAAGCAAGGGGCTGGGGGTCTTTATGGATAGGCAACTGACCTGGAATGTCCTGCCCACCACCCACCCTCACCCAGGCAATTCCGGATTCAGGGATCACCTGGGAGTCACCTCTACCTGGAAGACTGCCCTGATTTCCCTGGGATAGATCCGGTGTCCTTCCTCCGTGCTCAGTGGCGCATTTGTTATCACCCCTGCCCACGACTGGGCTCCCACAGGTGCCTCATGAGGGTCTGTATCCTTAGCATCTGGCTCAGCACCTGGCACTTAGGGAATGCTCCTTAGTGAAGCGTGAGTGAAGGAATGAATTTCCCCGATGAACTTAGTCTAGGGGAGTGGAGAAGCAGGGGAAGAAACTGAGGTGACGGGCAGAACTGGGGCCCCTGATACTTTTGGGCTTCATCAAGCAGCCCCCAGAAGAGAAGAAGCAGATACTGTCTCTGTTTCATCTCTAGGTTTAAGGGAGAGGCATTAAAGAGATATTGTTTCTTTCTAGTTTGACCTACTTGCTTCCCTAGGGCCAGGCCACACCAGGACTTATCCGGAAATAGGGACCAGATTTTATCCATAATATCTTCTGTGCTGGCTGAGGGGAATCCAAACTTTTCAGGCATCAGAAAACGAACGTGGCATCCTTTAATCCCTCCCAACACTATGAGCAAGGACACTTTCCCTGGCAACCTCCTATTCATCCTTCAAGACCCAACTCAAATTGCCCCTTCCCTCCACCCTATATATAAGACCCTCGGCCTTTCCCAGTCCACTCAGGCCAAGTTCAGGGCCTGTGTGCCCACGATCCCCACTATATTGGAAGCCCCTGGAGAACAGACACTTCTGGGTCATTTGTCTTGAATCTCTAGGTCTTTCCTAGGGCTTGGCATACAATAATCGCTCAACAAAAAAGTGTCGGGATACATGGACGTTGTACCTGACGGGCACCAAACAATCCCCTTCTCTCTATGTGGCCTCTGCTGATTAGATTCTCAAAAGCCCCCAGCCCGTCCCCACACTTTCGGCTCCTGGGGCTGCAGGGCTGGGCCCTTCCAGAGCCAGCCCCTGGCGTCGCTCCGATGTGCTCAGGCAAAGAGAGGTTTGCAACTCGTAGTCGGGATTGATTTTCGTCTTTATGATTTAGGCTGCGATTGATTTTCTCAGGTGGCGGCTTTGCACTTAATGAAGTGTGTGCCACCCAGCTCCATCCAGACAGGACCACGTGCATGGACAATTACCCTTCTGGTGACAGCTCCTCTCTTTTTAAAATGTATGTAACACAATGAAAACAACTCAGCCGATGAGGCGCGGTGTGATATGAAGCGGGGGGGGGGGGGGGTGGCGTTAGAGTGGTCCGCGTGCCATTTTCCCACTGCTGGGGGAAGACGTTGTTAGGAGGATTGTATTACTACAGTGTGTGCATTTTGTAAACTTGGGAGAAGCACGCGGTGTTGATTTAGAATAAAGCGATGAACTATTTAGGTTAGCAGGAGGATGTTTTAGATTTGCTTTCCTTTGGCAGAGACCGAGATCCCTCCACAGGGTCTGAGCGAGGCTCCTCGGAAAGTAACTGCGAATTCTAAAGGACTCGGCTTCTGCAGGGCTGTGTGCTTCAGAGACAAGAGAGCCAGAGAGCCGGCAGAAGCTCGTCCAAAGCTGTGGTCTGAGCAGCAGCAGGTGCCCCGAGGAGCTCCCGCCAGGTGTGATCACAGGAGCTGCTGAATCCAGGTCCCGGGGCCCCTGCATGGCTGTCATCCGCGTCCTCCGGAGACGGGAGGCCGTCCCCAGGGCTGCGATGACTGACCCTGGGCCGTGTGCGACCAGCTGTCTCCCCACCCCCACTGTCTTTGTTGTCCTGAAGCGTTAAGCAGACCTACCTGCACGCTAAGTGAGCGGCTTCAAAGATGATCCCAAGTCGCAGCGCGAACCCTGCACCAGGAAGCGAGCGGGGGAGGTGACCCTTCTGTCCAGTTCTTCCCAGTGTTACACAAGCAGCCCTGGTGTGCCGGGGACCCCGGACATGCAGGGGTCGTTCCTGCCCTGAGCCTCCGTGTGGGAGGAGAGTGGGGGGGAGGGTGCTGGGAAGGAGGGGCCAGGCGCCCCGTGTTAGGCACTGGGGGTGGGGGAGAGCAGATAGGAGCATCCTGGGCGAGGAACCCCGGGGGTTTCGGGGGTCAGCTAGCAGACCAGTTTGGAGGAAGGTGAGTTGGAGGGGTGGGTGGGAGAAAGCGCAGCCTCGTTGCCTTACATGGTGTGATGTGCACCCCAATACTTACAGGGTAGATATGGAAATCAGGGTGACCTGCAGCTGGAGAACTCCCAGAAAGTGAACACGGTATCGGGGCCAAAGCCATGGTTTCAGGCAAGTGGGGCCAAGCTGGTTCACCCCTTGTGTTCATCCTGATCGTTCTTCAGAAAAAGAAACAGATGGTCAGAGAAGTCCTCAGGCACCTGACATCCAAACTTGTGTTCCTTCCAGTGTCTCTCCGTGAAGGCACCGGGCAGTGATTATGGGGACACGGACGGGGTTCCCAGGCTGGGTGCAGGCAAGGCCCTGGGCGTGTTGCTGCCTGTGCAGGGTGGTCACGGGCCCCCGGTGGGTTTGCTATTCTCTACCACCCCTCCTGGCTTACGGTCTCCATTCCACCAAAGACATTGGGCGGGGGTTGGTGGGGGGAACATTCACCTTCTGTGTTTGAGATATTGGCTCTGGCTGTCACCAACTTTCTTAGAATGAGAATCCCGAGGGTAGGACGGCCGGTGGTATGGTTGAGGGCTTTTAAGGAGATTGCACCACTTGGAGCCCTAATTAATGTTTGTTTTATGACGTTCCGGGGAATGATCGCTCGATAAGATAATGCAAATGGAATTTAAAAACAGCGTATGTTCAATTTAAACAGTGGGCATAAACAGACGCATTGCAAAGTAGCCTGTTGGAAGATGTTGTTATAAGAAGGGACATTGCTCTTTCTGCAATCTGTGCTTGGTAATCATTTCATTAACTGTCAACAGACGCGACTGGGTGCCCGGTCCCCTGCCCACCGCAAGAACAGGGGTCAGAGAGGAGAAAGCCCTTCAGGCACCGATGCTCTGCTGACCTGGCTTCCTGGCATCGGGCAGCCGGAGCGTGGGGTGCGGCGGGGAGGGAGGCTCTGGGCTCGGGTCTGGGAAGTCAGGGTCTCTGGCTCGGCGGGGATCAGGGCATCCCAGGGGGAGCAGCCCAGGGACCCCCTATTGTGGAGACAGACGTGTTCAAGGCTCCACAGCGGCAGTCACCAATGCCTCAGAGCCAGTTCTCAGATTAACACACGCCGAGTTGCTGCCTTACCGTTTCGGAGGTCCGAAGTCCCAAAGGGGTCTCACTGGGCTGCAGTCAAGAGGCGGGGCGGGGCTGCGTCCCTTCTGAAAGCTCTAGGGGAGAACTATTTCCTTTCCTTCCGAGCTTCTGGAGGCCGCCCACATCCTTGGCTCTGGGACCTTCCCCCCCACTGAAAGACGGCAGTGGTTGGTGGGAACACTCTCAAGCTGCCATCTCTCTGTTCGGACCCCTCAGCACCCCTCTTCTCAGTGAAGGGCCCTCGTGATGACACTGGGCCCTCCCGGGCTTCCCCATCTCACGGTCATCTGACTAGCATCCGCCTCAGCTCCCCCTTACCTGACTGGCATCTTCACAGGTTCTGGGGGACAGGTTGTGGACTGATCCATCGCTGTGCCTCCCGCGGGCGGCAGACACATTTTGCTTCAGGTCACATCGAGCGTGCTTCCATTTATTTAGTTTTTTCTTATTAGGAAAAGAGGCATGGAGGGTTCTGGAACGGGGGCCGTGAGGTTCTGTCTCAGCGATGTCGCTAACTCGGTGTTCAGCCCTGGGCTGCAGGTGTCTGTCCTTCTGAGGAGCATGAAGCTACGTGTCCTGACTGTGTCCCCCTGGGGACACACAGAAAAGGAGGTGGACTCAGAAATGATCCAGAAAAGGTATAAATGCTATAAAATGATTGTACCACCAGCGTTTCTGGCATTTTCTCCGAAGCCCAGGCTCCAAGTGGTCCTCCGCAGGAACACCCCCATGGGTCTCCAGAATATTCTATCTACCAGGTCCAGTCCCACCCCAGGGCGGACACAGGAGAGCTTAGAATGATGACTCTTTTAGGGAGAGCTCACCCCTGCTTGTGCCTTGGGGTGGATGGTGAGACTTTCATTCATGTTCTCAGCCCTTTGGCCATGGGCTGCTGCCTGAGTGTGGCACCAAAATGTTTATTTATCATTTGTGAGAGAGAGAGAGAGAGAGAGAGAGAGAGAGAGAGAGCAAGCAGGGAAGGGGCAGAGAGAGAGGGGAGCAGAAGATCTGAAGCAGACCCTGTGCTGAGAGCAGAGAGCCAGATTTGGGGCTCGAATCCATGGAGTGTGAGATCATGACCTGAGCCCAAGTCCAGTCTTAACAGACTGAGCTCCCCAGGTGCCCTCCGAGTGGGGCGGCTTCTAGGAGCAAGGCCACCGCAGTCTCTGTCCCGTCGGCCTAGTGGCTACGGGAGTCCCCATTTGAGTTTTGTCAAACACACACCTGTGTCGCTCTAACCCTACCAAGATACAGAACCACACAACGTCCCTCCCGCCTCTGCCTCGTCTGTCCAATGGGCCCCGGCGGCCACAACTTTCAAGGTCACGCATGAGGTTCGCTTGCTCCGGAACATCACCGGACTGGAACCGGCCAGTCTGTGTTCCCGTGCCAGGCGCGGTTGGCCAGCGTGACGTGTGGTCTCGTGGATCAGCACGTCCTTCCTGTTTGCAGCCAACTAGCATCCCACTGAGATTAGGTCACTGTTTCCACCCGCTCTCCCCCGATGGGCCCCTTGCCTGTTGCCAGTCTTTTATTTTAATTATTTTATTTATTTTTTTGAGTGAGAAAGAGAGAGAGCGTGCCAGCAAGCCCACGCAGGGGAGGGGCAGAGAGAGAGGGAGAGAGAGAGGATCCCAAGCAGGCTCCACGGCCTCAGCACAGAGCCCGACGCGGGGCTCCAACTCACCAGCTGTCAGATCACGACCTGAGCCGAGACCAAGAGTCGGACGCTTAGCCGACTGAGCCACCCAGGCGCCCCAAGTCTTCCATCCTTCCGAGTACACCTGCCAGGCGCCCGCTGGTGGAAAACAGAGCCACGAGCTTGCCACGTTCCCCGTGTTTCAGCCACGTGCTCCCTGGCTTGTGAACAGAGCCCCAGCAGGATCCATCAGAGTGACAGCGCCCCACGGCCACAGGGTCTGGTGGGAGGTGGCTGGTGCTGGGATGGGAAGGGGGAACAAGGCCTCATCCGCGGGGCCCACAGGTGAGTCCTCTGACTGTCATGTTCCCACACGGGGACTGTGACCACCTGTGCCCCTCCTGTCCTGCCTCCTTCGCTCAGCTCCTGGGCCTCGCTCTGTGTTTGCCCCAATATTTATGAGCCCTGGGATTGTGTCTTCCGGCACACTATTTACTTAACAATATAACAGTAATTGTAGGATAATTGGGCTGCAGTGAAGGAACAGCCAGGGTCTGAACAGTAAGTGGGTGATAAAAACCAGGGTTTATGGGTTCCATTCCAGGGAAGATTTATGGCCTTAGTATTACATTATGTAACCAATCGTTTCCAGTTCGGCAGGGGCTGGGATTGCAGTGAGACCCTCAGCCAGCCGAGGGGTAATCAGGGGGCAGGAAAAAGCCAAAGCCACGTGGCCTCTCCCTTCGCGGCTAAGATCCGTGGACTCACATCTCCTTCATCGAGGCCAGGATGAGGCAGGACCTCGCTGCACCGTCCCTGCCTTCTGGCCTCTGCCGCTTCCTTCATAGCAGACAGCAGGGCATCGAGGGCCCTTTCTGGTGACAGCGTGCAGGGGCCCTGGCGCTCCCAGCCCCCACACCACGCCCTGGGCATCTGTGAGGAGGCCAGGCTGCTAAGGCTGAGGAGCTGACTCCACCTCCGGCTGGTTTCCAGGTGCAAAGTGTCGGAGCCGGAAGGCCTGGGAGGCCACTGAGTGCCCCCCGCCCGGCCCCAGCCACGTTAAGCCAGCACTCAGCTCCAGAGGTGGATGGGGCTGCAGCTCCTTTTCCAGGAGCTTCCCGCGGGGCCACACGGGGCCCGCCGAGGGCATCCGTCCTCTCTGCTCCCAACCCACCTGGAGGGGAAGGCCAGAGACAGAGGGCGGGCACGGGGGCTAGAGCGCCCGCACCAAGAAAGGACACTGCGGACGGTGCATGGCTGCCGGCCCAGGGGAAGACAAGCCTGCCGGTTCTGAAGGAGAAAGTGCTCAGGTGGGAAGAGGTGGCCTCTGCTCTGGGGGGTGACCAAGGGCTTGGTGGAGAAGCCTTGTCCTGGGGGTCTCCACGGCCAGGTGCTTCCTGCCTTTGGAGCTGCCAGGGCTGTGTCCATCAGCAAAGGGTGAGCAACCCTGATGAGGCTCGGAGAATCATGCCTTTTACCTCTGTCGCCTCTTGCTTTTCCCAGCGCAGGGGACAGGAAGCCAAGACCCGTGCCCTGTGCACCCCAGGCATTGCCTCAATGCCGGGAAGAAGGGGACTCAGGGGCCCAGGGAGGCCTGGGAGTCGTCTGGGCAGGAAACTCCAGACCACATTTTGTCCCACAGGCAGAGCTGACCACTGTGGATACTGGTCCGTCCACAGCCTTTGGCTCCAGGTCAGTGACTCGGGCGCATGCTCTTTTCGAGCATTACCAGCACGCACGTCGATTTGAACACGTTCTTAACGGCACATTAGACCGCATTAGCATAGTTTCGAGGCTGGCCACACTTTTTTGTTACGTGACCACACTGAGTCCTGGTAAAACTCGGGGTGACGGGCAATCCTGACTGACGCACTCCTAGCGGGAGCGTAAGTTGGCAATTGAAGGTGATTTCTGAAAGTTCGTAATGTTTGAGCAATTCACGTTACTTCTGGGAGTCCGCCCTGAGGAGATAGTAAACTCTCGGGCAAAATGTGTGTGCTGGGATGTCCGTCGTTGCGATTTCGAATGAAGTTTTTCAAAGCCTCAACGATGTGTTCTGTATCTTGGAAGGGGGTGCTGCGCGGCCACGTGCATTTGCCCAGACGCGTGAAATGGCACAGGTGAGATCTGTGTGACTCACGCTTGTTACAGTGGTGTGGGTTAGCAGCTGTACGAGTATTTTCTCCTTATCCTAATCGTGAGCAAATGAGTAAGACTCTCAGGGAGAATGAGAGCTCCGGCTCTCGCTGGTGGGAAAGGGAGTCACAAATGCAGACAGAAGGAGGATTAAAAAGTACCTTGTGGATTGGGATTGGAGAAATCAGTGGGCGTCCACTTCTGTGGGTA
Source organism: Puma concolor (assembly GCF_028749965.1). Classification (NCBI taxonomy): domain Eukaryota; kingdom Metazoa; phylum Chordata; class Mammalia; order Carnivora; family Felidae; genus Puma; species Puma concolor. The sequence goes on along the minus strand of NC_141674.1, from coordinate 3,444,204 downwards.
TGTGTGTGCGCGTGTGTTAATAGAAACAAACATACATAGGGGCGCCTGGGTGGCGCAGTCGGTTAAGCGTCCGACTTCAGCCAGGTCACGATCTCGCGATCTCGCGGGATCTCGCGATCTCGCGGTCCGTGGGTTCGAGCCCCGCGTCGGGCTCTGGGCTGATGGCTCGGAGCCTGGAGCCTGGTTCCGATTCTGTGTCTCCCTCTCTCTCTGCCCCTCCCCCGTTCATGCTCTGTCTCTCTCTCTCTGTCCCAAAAATAAATAAACGTTGAAAAAAAAAAAAAGTTTAAAAAAAAAAAAAGAAACAAACATACATACATATAAGATATGTACATGTGTATATACGCACATGCATAAACATACATATATCTCTACGTACTAATATCACATAGTGTTTATGAGTATATTTACATTCATTCCATTATCTATCTATCTATCTATCTATCCATCATCATCATCTGTAATCTCTCAGCTCTGTCCCTCACGGGGGCTTTGAGGTAATGACACCCCAGTTTCAGTGATCACACCATCCCCAGCACCCAGATCTCGTTTCTAGTACTATTCTCCATCTAAAGGAACCAGGACTCCTTAGAGAAAAGCCTGATTTCGGGTCTGAGGCAGAGAAAGCACAAGATGAATCGTTGCTCAGAGAGGGGGTGAGCTGTGGAAAGGACCCCGGGCCGGCTTGTGGGGGCTGCCGCTGGACCGATCTGGGGCAACCTGCACATCAGAATAACAATAGGGATGCATTATAGTCCATTGAATGAAGCAAAACCAAAGAGTCCTTATTGATACAGTAAAAAAAACCCGGGGAGAAGAGAAAGCTCTCTGACATCAGAATCCTCCTTGGGAAAGAATTCAGAAAGCCAGTGGTTGGTGTTGAAACTGGGGTTTGGAAATCTGGCAGATGGGGCGCCTGGGTGGCGCAGTCGGTTAAGCGTCCGACTTCAGCCAGGTCACGATCTCGCGGTCCGTGAGTTTGAGCCCCGCGTCGGGCTCTGGGCTGATGGCTCGGAGCCTGGAGCCTGTTTCAAATTCTGTGTCTCCCTCTCTCTCTGCCCCTCCCCCGTTCATGCTCTGTCTCTCTCTGTCCCAAAAATAAATAAATGTTGGAAATCTGGCAGCAAACAGGGTAGTTATGGAACCAAAGTATCTCCACACAAATTACTTATTAATTGTGGAAAGAAAAGGTAATTTGACAGTGGAGAGACCGGCTGGACACGTCTCACCCGGGAGGTCAAGGATTCGTCCCAACGTGGGACGTCACCAGCCTCCGGCCACAGGGCGCCTGTGCATCGCTGACGTAAAGGGACTTGATCGTGAGAAGGCACCGACGCCGAGAGGCTTCCAGAAGTAACCAGCCTTCCCTCTCCAGAAACGTCAAGGTCAAGGAGAAGGAAGTGGAAGGAGCCGTGGAGTCTGAAGAAGGCTGAGAGGCTTGGTCCCGGGAAAGGCGGAGGGGGAGGGGCGGTGGCAAAGCAAATCGGGCAAAATGTAGGCATTGGTGAATCCGGTGAAAGTTCCTGACACCCTCTTTGTGACTTTTCCGCAGGGTTGAAATCACAACCACATCAAAGCCTTGTATGGACGAAGCTGGCCGAGTGCATTTCTCCATGTGTCAACCTCGGCACCAGACGAGTGTGCCCCGGGGACCGCTGGTATCAGAAGGACAGAAGCAGGTGGGGTGCAGCCAAACCAAATGCAGGGGGCATGTGGCTGCGGTGAGCCGAAGAAACCTGTCCAGATGCGCCCGGGTCCCTGCGGGCTGACGGCAGGTGTGGGTCCTGCCTCTGGCACATCAGAGCCATGGAGAAGGCTTTGTGGAGCAGGTGACCTTGTGAACTGTCAAAGAACAGGATGCCAGGAGGGGCTGGCCGAGTGCCAAGGGGCCGGCAGTCTCCTCGAGGGACTGAGCTGTCCTCCTGAGCCCACATTGTCCCTCCTACGTGGAAAAGGAAGCAGGAGAACTGTAGGTCTGTGGGCGCCCCTGGGCAGGCGGCAGCCGGCTGTGCTCTGTGCCATTTCCCTAGTTGTGTTAATGCACATTTGTGGGACACCCCCCTCCCCACGGGCCAGGGGGGCACCTGCAAATGCTCCTCCTTTTCTTGTTGTTTTTTTTTTTCCTTCCTTTTAAGGACACCCTAGGTTACTGTCCTGGCAGAGATTCGAGAGGCTCCTGGGAGGACGGGAAAGAAAATTTCTGGAAGAGAGGTGGCAGATGGGCATAGGCGTGCGAGCAGTGGTGCTGTCCAGCCTGGATGCCATCACGGGTCGGTCGGGGCAGGGAAATACTGGGACAAAACTTAGATGACCTCGTTCAGCAGAGAGAGAGCCCGTGAGGCTGAAGGGGGACATTGATGTGAGCCCAAGTGGGGGCGTTTGGCGAGGAAGGAAGCCTGGCTGCCCAGTCTGGACCCCCACCAGCACTGACATCTACCACGTCAGGGCCCACGGGAGCACCCACCCTGCTCAGGCATCCAGAGCACGGCACCACTCACCGGTGCTGTGACTGAGTCCTGAAAGCTCCCAAGCTTGTGGCTGCCACACATGATGTCACAGGGGCCCATGTCCCGTGGTCGTGTGGGGTCCCAGAGCCTCTCAGAGGCCGCCCTCTCGCTGCAAAGTCTTTTCTTCTGCATCAGTTACTCCCGAAAAGTCTTGGAAGGCCTGGGTCTTGCTGGCCCACCATGCAACCCTGGGGACAGAAGGCTCACCCGTCTCCTGGGCAGAGGGGGTCCCCTTGGACAGGATGCTCAGTCCAGGACCTGCAGAGTTGAGAGGTCTCCTGCTCATAACACTCCCGGCTGCAGCAAGCAAGTGCCCCGTGGGGGCAGAGAAATTCGGGACAGTTTGGTGAGCTGATCACTGGGGGGCTTGAACCCAGGCCGTGCTCCTCTCCTCCAGGCCATTTCTAGCCCCGTCCACCAGAAAACGCTCCCTCCCTATCCCCAGGGAATAGGAAAGCTAACAGTGGCGCCAGCTTCGGAGCCTCTGGCCTAAAGGAATTACCGCAGGGAGGATCAAGCGTTCTCCCGGAGGGGACCCCGCAGAGCTGGGGTGTGTGGCTGGCCTCGCAGTGGGGCAGCCTTGCCAAGCAGGTGGGTCTCTGACCTCCCAGTGAATCAGCTGGGGGATGTGGGTCCGCAGGGTGGCCTGCCTGTCTCGAACCCCTCTCTCTGCCTGATGCCCCAGACGGCCCTGTCCCCTCACACAAAGTGCTGCCAACTCATGGAGGTAAACCTGCCTGGAGAGGCAGGTGTCGGGATCCAGCTGGGGGCACCTCATCACCGCCACGTTAGCAGAACTGGGAGCAGAGACAGGACATCAGCAGACCCGCTGTTCCTCAGGGGACACCACTGCCACAGCATAAAGAGCAGCCATCGGTGTGTGTGAGTGTTCTGGGGCCACCCTAACACACGACCGCAGATTGGAGGCTTAAAGTACAGAAATTTGTTCTTTCACAGTCTCGGGGCCAGAAGTCCAGAATCACGGTGTCAGGACCACACTCCCTCTGGAGGCTCTAGGGGAGAACTTCCCGCCTCTTCCAGCTGCTGGGGGCCCCTGGCGTCCCTTGGCTTGAAGACACATCATTCCAACCTCTGCTCTGTCTTCATACAAACTCTCCTTTGTGTCTCTGTCTCCTCTGTCTCTTATACGGCACTTTCCAGTGAATTTAGAAATTGGAATTCAGAATTTAGAAAATTGAGGGTGATTGCATATGAAGATACTTAATCACATTTGCAAAGGCTCTTTTTCTAAATAAGGTCACGGTAACAGGTTCTGGGGATTAGGACAGGAACATATTTTGGGAACCACCGTTTAATGCATTAGAAAGTAGATGTGGTCCTTCAAGGGTGAAACTGGGGTGGTTGATGAAACTGAGGGAGCACTCAGGCAGCAGGTGGGGGCACTCCAAGAGCACGGAGGGAACACTAGGAAAGCAGGTGGGAGCACTCAGGGAGCAGAGAGGGAGCACTAGGAGAGCAGGGCTGCCTGCATATGCTTAACAGTGGCCACAGAGCTGAGACACCTGAACATCTTACCTGGTGTCCACTCGCCCAAGGTGGGTGTCCTGCCTGTGTCCAGGCCAGGAAGGAAGGACTTTTTCATGCCCTTGGGATCTGCAAACAGGAAGGTTCTGGGAGTTTGATGGAGGGAGGAGATCTGGGCTGACCGGTCGGGCTCTTCCTGCTGGGATGGGCACAGATCTTGGGCAGGGGATCCACAGCCATCACACTCCATGGGGGAGACGAGGGAGGGAAGGGGAAAACGGTGAAAACTGCAGGGACCTTGACTGTTACTGGAACGTCTTCCATGTTGCACACATACCCAGGTTGCTCTTTCTAAAAGGCAGGGCGCAGACGAACGTCTGCCGGCTCTTTATACAAGATTGAGTTGTTTGTGAGGCAAACAGATTCTTGGTGGGATCAGGGATGGAGTTAAAGTCTATAAAAGCATGAGCCGTGGGGAAAAGCTGGCTGACTTCCAGTCGGATGTGTCTGTGTCTGCTCGGTTCCACCCAGGGTCTCATTTTCAGGATTTACTGTTGATTGTGACCGAGGTGCGGCAGAAGGGAGAGGATCATTTTCTTTGCAGCAGGAGGCTGGGGCTCGCAGCAACGACCCTTCGCGGCCTCCTCGCTTGGTGAGAACTGCGGTTGCTGAGTCAGACGCCTCACTGGTTGGATTTCTGTCCTCTGAGACAGGCGCGCGTTTCCTGGGGATTTTGCCGGGTGACTGTCCCAAAACGGGGACCACGAGATAGGTTGCAGGCATCCAGTATCCACAGGCTGCACCCCTCTGCAGCCTGGTCCTTCCCCTCCTCCTTCTCCCCTGCCACCTCTGCCCCACTCCCCCCACGGGATGTGCTCCTGGGGGTGTCTCTTCGTCACCTTCTCCGAGGGCTGACACACACCGGAGCTCTTCCTTCAGGACGTCCATCCGGCGGCCGGCTCTTTTGGGCTCATGTGGGGCGGGGGAGGATTCAGTAATTGATGCCAAGGGAGGAAGAACACAGGGGTGACCATCACTCTGAGCTGAGGAACAGCACGTTGGCAGCCTCTCTGGGGCTCTGCTTTCTTCTCTGTGGACTGGGGCTGTATGAACGATCTCTGGCCCTTTCAGCAGGAAGTGTCCACATGGCTCTCGCTCAATGGCCACCTTGCCGAGCCCAGAAGAAGCAGCCTTCCGCAGTAGGCTGCATTATCAATTGTTTTTCTTAGATGTCACCGTTAGGCTGCCGTCTACCTGGGATGCCCTGTCACCTGCCCTCCGCCCAGTCCTGCCTACATGCTCTAAGAGGCCACCTCTTACGTGAAGCCTCCCTTGGTTGTCCAGCCTACAACTCTACCCTCAGCCGTCTGCAACAAGGACACCGTCTAGCCTGCAGCAGGCACTCTGCGAGTCTGGGCTGGATAAGCAAAGGGGTGGATGGGTGGGAGAACAGAGAGATGAATTCGCTAAAGGGTTTTCACTCGCCCGAGCGTGATTTATTGAGCGCCTGTCATGTGCCACACAAAAATCCTGTCACATCAGGGATTAAAATCCTAAAATCCCTGCCCTCCTGGAACTTACATTTGGGGACAGAAGACATTCGATCAATAATCTAAGCAAGAAGGTGATGAAGGATGGGCCAGGGGATAAGCCCTTTTTAGAGTCTCGAGAAACATAAAGCTGGTCCCCGGGAAGACTTAATACAGGAAACTTGTCTCTGCCTCTAGCGATTTGTTTGGAGGATTTAAAATGCTACTGGTTCGAAAGAGAGATGGTGGTTGTTAGAGGAATTTGGGGGGATTAGGGAATGGTTGGGGCAATCTGGGGCGACAGTCTGGAAGAGGTGGGCTTTTAGTCTGGACTACAGAGAAGGAATGTTGTCCACTCAAGCTGAAAGTCCCTGCACGGACACACGGCTGGACACTGCCCGCTGCTCTGTAGCCCCCGAGCCCTGCGTCCATCTCATTAAGCCCCCCACGTGCCTTGCAAGGGAAAGAACATCCAGCAATGTGGCAGGACTGTGCCCAGCCCCCCGGGACAGTGGGCGTCCTCGGCGAGCTGCGCTGGGAGAGTGCCAGATTGTTCTGGAAGTTCTCTTCCTGACAGCTGCACGCAACAGACCTGTCGGAAGTCTTCTTAATCTTTTTCTCCAGGTCAGAATGTTCCCAAAGAGTAGTCGATTTTTTAAACCTTCTTTTTTTAATTACCCAGTCACAGACAATGGGGAGCTCTGGAATGTTCTGGCGACACTTACAGTCCCTTGATTAATTGGACGTTTTTAACCACCCTGAGTCTCTGCTGATCGGCAGATAGCAGAGCCTGAGAATTTAACAGGAGAGGAAAATGTAATAGGACTAATTTCATTCCTGGAGAGCAGGGGAGGCAGAAGTCAGTTTTTATTATAGCAGCTATTAAAGGGCCTGTTTTCTTAACACCGAAGAGCACTGCACACTTTATATAAAAGTGAACTGAAGTCAGGTACACAGAGTTTATGGGCTGGGAGCCGATGGAGACGGGGTCCAGCGGGGCTTACTGTTCAGCTGTGATGGGTCTCAAAGATGTTACGTTTCTTGGTCTCCACTCGAGTTCATTGGAGCCCAGGAGTACAGAGCTCTGGGTTCTCGCTCTGGCCAGCCACCTGTCCCCGAGGGGCACTGTCACCTGAGAGGTGGCCCTGCCAGGAGCACTTTCGAGAAGGATTCCTTATACACCTACACAGACATGCTTATTTGTATACACTCATGCACACTCATGCACACACACCAGGCACTTTCCTGGCACAAAATCAAGCACTGTGGACAAAAGTCCAACTCTCCATCCACATTGGTGCCTGAATGCAGAGGGTAGTCCTCCGAGGTCGCTTTCCCCACCTCGTTATGATGAGTGTTCTTACCGCCCTGCACCCCATGACACCCCCTCCCCTCCGTGTCCAGCTTTGCCTCTCCACTCTTCACCCCTGATGGGGGCCCGGGGAGCAGAGGAGATTCTCACTGTTGGAAATCACGTGTTCTTTACGCTCCCCGTGGATGCACCACTCCTTTTCCTAGGGTCCCCAGAGCTGACGCCCAGTGCAGGTTCTCCTACAGCCTGGAGACACCTTGGGAAGAGCATGAACTCAGAGTCTTGAAGCCTGGATTCAGGCCTGGGTTCAAGCCTCTTGCTAAACATGTAGGGTTGCATGAACAAATCAGGAGACTATAGATGCTGGAGAGGATGTGGAGAAACGGGAACCCTCTTGCACTGTTGGTGGGAATGCAAACTGGTGCAGCCACTCTGGAAAACAGTGTGGAGGTTCCTCAAAAAATTAAAAATAGATCTACCCTATGACCCAGCAATAGCACTGCTAGGAATTTACCCAAGGGATACAGGAGTGCTGATGCATAGGGGCACTTGTACCCCAATGTTTATAGCAGCACTTTCAACAATAGCCAAATTATGGAAAGAGCCTAAATGTCCATCAACTGATGAATGGATAAAGAAATTGTGGTTTAAATACACAATGGAATACTACGTGACAATGAGAAAGAATGGAATCTGGCCCTTTGTAGCAATGTGGATGGAACTGGAGAGTGTTATGCTAAGTGAAAAAAGCCATACAGAGAAAGACAGATACCGTATGTTTTCACTCTTATGTGGATCCTGAGAAACTTAACAGAAGACCATGGGGGAGGGGAAGGAAAAAAAAGTTAGAGAAGGAGGAAGGCAAACCATAAGAGACTCTTAAACACTGAGAACAAACTGAGGGTTGATGGGGGGTGGGGGGGAGGGGAAAGTGGATGATGAATATTGAGGAGGGCACCTGTTGGGATGAGCACTGGGTGTTGTATGGAAACCAATTTGACAACAAATTTCATATTAAAAAAAATAAAAATAAATTTTAAAAAGGCATTGACTATTAAAAAAATCCTCCCTCAAAAAAAAAAAAACACAAAACATGTAGGGTTGCTAGATAATAGACAGGAAGCCTAGTTAATTTCTAGTAATGTCTAGTTAATGTCTAGTAATTTCAGACAAACAACAGGTAATGTGCTAGTGTAAGTATATCCCATGCAGCATTTGGGACATACTTACACTAACAAAAATTATTCATTTGTCTGAAATTCCAATTTAACTGGGCTTCCTGTGTTTTTATTTGTTAAATCTGCCAATCCTAACCCCATGAACCTTCAGCATGTTTCTCTTTTCTTTTTTTCTTTTCTTTTCTTCTCTTCTCTTCTCTTCCCTTTCCTTCCCTTTCCTTTCCTTTCCTTTCCTTTCCTGTTATTTTCTGTTATTTTTCTTTTTCATTTTAGAGAGAGAGAGTAAGCCAGTGTGAGTGTGGGAGGGACAGAGAGAAGGAGAGAGAGAATCTTAAGCAGGCTCCTCACTCAGCGTGGAGACTGACTCGGGGCTCGATCCCATGACAGCCATGAGATCATGACCTGAGCTGAAATCAAGAGCCGGATGCTTAACTGACTGAGCTACCCAGGTGCCCCAGGGAATGTTTCTTAATATTTCTGTTCCCTCATCTTTTCAAGGGGGTTGATAACAGAGCTGACCTCGTGGGGGTTAGTGTGGGGAGTCAACGGTACAATCTTTGCACAAAACAAACTCAGTGGGGCACCTTGGTTCAATCACTTAAGCATCTAACTCTTGATTGATTTCGGCTCAGTTCATGATCTCATGGTCTTGAGTTCAAGCCCTGCATCAGGCTCTGCACTGACAGTGTGGAGCCTGCTTGGGATTCTCTCTCCCTCTCTCTCTGCCCCTCCCCAGCTTATGTGCACTCTCTCTCAAAATAAACATTAAAAAAAAAAACTCAGCAAATGTGCAGTCTGGTGGGTCACTCATTCATTCGGTCAACAGCTCTGATCCCAGCTGGCGGTAGGGAAGAAACATCCCGAGCATCACAGACAGACTCTGCCTTTTGGCCTTTTGTTGCAACATAGAGTCCAAGAAGGGGCCGCTGCAGACAGTGGAAGGGCCATCTGCTCCCCTGCGATGGTTTCTTGTTTGTTGGTGTGAGAGAACTGCATTTGGAGGTGGGTTGTCGTGGGAACACTCAGCATCAGGTCCCTGTAGATTGTATCAGCACCCTGGGGCTGACGAGCCAACCCCTTACAGCACAGGACACCTCATCGGAGTGTTCTGCTGAACCCTGGCTGCTGCTGAGACTGTCTGTCCCCAGGAATGGTGGCAGGACTCAAAGCTGCCCCGGCTGAGCCCTCCTGGCTAGGGAAGGAGACAGAGGGAAGGCTCCTGTGGGGAGACAGGGCTGCTTGCCTTCCTTCTAGCAGTGAGCAGCTTGACCATGCCCTGGGCAGCCCTGCCTGTCCTCCTGCCCATCCCGTGAATGGGAGCCAGGTTTTAGCTCGGATCCTGGTGTGGGCTGACTGACAGACACATGGCATTTTGGAGGAGGGACTCTGGTTCTGGAGAAGTGGCAGACCAAGGCTGTCCGGCCCCCATCTGGGCTTACAGTTGTTGACCGAATGAGTGACCCATCAGACCTCGCATGCTGAGGGCTTGCAATGTGTACTCACAGATCACCCGGGGCGTGTGGGTGCCTGGTCAGCTGCCCGGGGGCCAAAAGGGCAGTTTCTGAGTTCATATACGCAGGGAACTGAGTGAGGGCAAAAGCCAGTGCGGGAGCCAGAGAGAGCTGGGCTGATCTCTGTGGATTTGGTTCTGCCTCCTGGGGCCCCTGGCTCCCTGGGAACCTGGTGGCTCTGACTTCCCTTCCTTGGAGAAGACCAACATGTAGAGTGCTTCATCCAATATCAGAGTTGCATGGACCCCCATGCCCACGCAGGGATCATGGGCCGCTTGGCAGTAATTGAGTGAAGGAAGCCACATCCAGGCAATGTGCCCAGAGAGCAGAGGCCGGGTTGAAACGGTGGAGTACAATAATAAACAGTGCAGGGGCGCCTGGGTGGCTCAGTCGGTTAAGCGTCCGACTTCAGCTCAGGTCACGATCTCATGGTCCGTGAGTTCGAGCCCCGCGTCGGGCTCTGGGCTGATGGCTCAGAGCCTGGAGCCTGCTTCCGATTCTGTGTCTCCCTCTCTCTCTGCCCCTCCCCTGTTCATGCTCTGTCTCTCTCTGTCTCAAAAATAAATAAACGTTAAAAAAAAAAATAAAAAAAAACAATAATAAACAGTGCAAATTGTGGAGGTAGGGCACAGGTGGACGGGGTGTGGCTTGCTCTCAGGGGACCAGGACCTCAGGTGGTGCGGGTGGGTTAGGAGACCTCACAAGGGCAATGTGGACAAGTAGAGATGCCCAGGGAGCTGGTGTGGCCTGGGTGTGGGTGGGGGTGGGCTCCTGCCCAGGGCTGGACCAGGCTGTGGGCTGGGTGACCTGGTTTGGTGACTTCCCAGGCAGATGACAGTGACATCATCATGTAGCTGGGAGGGCTGAGGCGTCCACAGTTCATGCCCGCGCATCAGTTTGCAAAGATGCCCGTGGGTGGGGGGTTGGGTCTAGAGCAGGCCCAGTTTTTCCCGACAGCCACTTTTTGTTCTGTTTTCAAAATATTTCCCTCTCCTCCAGACTCTTTAATGAGCTCCCGGGAAGCACTGGCCATTGTGTGGAATCCCAGCCACTCTGGGAGTGCCCCTCTGCCACTCCAAAGGGATCACAAAAGGGGCTGCGGCTGGTTTGGATGGGCTCGTATTTGACATGTTGCTGTGTTAATGCCGAGAAGCTCTCCTGGGGGGTCCCCGTGGCACTCACTCAGGAGCTGCGTTGCTGACAGGGACACTGGGGTGTCAAGATCTGCCGTGGAAAACGTAATCTCCGAGTTGCATACTGAATTGCAAAATCAGAATGAAAAGTCCCCCTGTGATTGTCCGATGGGAAATGCATTGTGTCCATATCACCTCGGCGATTCTCCTTCCTATTTGTATTACAAATGACGGGCTGACAATAGCCGCGGCCCGCGCGGGCAATGTGGGTCTGGGGGCCGCAGGCGTGTGGGGGGCAGAGGCAAGCGCAGGAGGACTTCTCAGGTGACCCGAGCCTTGTCTCCCTTGGCACAGAACAGCCAGTGACGGCAGCTTTGCAAAAGGGTCACGGCACTGAATTATCACTGAAATATCACAGCATTATCTTCGCGCCTGCTTTCTTTGTGTTGGGTAAACAATGTTCCAGTGTGAGGACAGACTGTGACCTTGAGCGTGTCAGCAAGATCTCTGCTCGCTGCTGCCTACGTGAGTCTGCACGGTGCTTTGGAGGACAGGTGGGGGTGGGGTGGGTGGAAGGGCAAGGACTGGTGCCCCAACACCCTGCGATAACATCTCAACATTGTTGAGAACGCGCCCCAGGCCCGGAAAACCCCCGGTGATGTTTGCTCACACGGACCCGAAACTCTGCCCAGTATTCCAAACAGCGTTCGCTGGGCCCCCCTTGAACTATGACCTCCGACTGGGCACCAAGTTCAGAATGAGGATGCCTTTGCTGCTTCAGAGCCATGCTCGGCAGGAGAGGGGCCCCACTCACTAACCCCTACCCTGAGAGTCGGGACCTCGTCCCCGGTACCCGCATCCTGTGTGCAGCACAATTGGTTTGCATGCCAGTGGCACTTGGCGGAACCTTCTGGAACTTGGTTCTAAAACCCGGTGCTTCTGTCTTGGGTGCCTCTTGCCTCCTGCCTCTTTCTCTCTCTTGGAGCCCAGCAGCCACGTGAAGAGGCACCACATGGAGGAGCGAGACCCTGGAGGACAAGAGGTCACCCGGAGCAGAACTGAAGCCCCAACTAGGGCTTCCGACCATGGAGCCTGGCAGCGACCGCAGGAGGGAGCCCCGAACCAGAACTGCCCAGGTAAGTTCCTCCAGGCTTCCTCAGATTTGGGAAAAGCACGAGCTAATGAATGCTTGTTCTGAGCGAAGTTTTGGGGCGAGTTTTGCACAGCGACAGGTTAACTGATATCAGTCAGCATGTACGTGCTGGGAGCTGAAGTCAAGAGATGGAATGTTCTGGAGGTGGAAGGGGAGATTCGTGGGGGAGGGGGCTCTGAGACAGCTGGAGCTGGGGCAGGAGAAGGTGAAACGCGGCTTGTGTGAACGGGAAGGAACTGGTGCCATGACGGGAAATGGAAGCTTCCAGAGCAGGCGTGGCAGGGGGAGGAGCCCGCACATCTAGAGATTTTGGATCAGAGCTGGTTGCAGGCATGTTGGGACTGGGTTAGCTGGTCCCTTTTCTCCGTCTTGACCTGCGCGGCTGTCTGCTGTCCCAGGGAGGGGTGGAGGCGTGGGCGAGGCCTGGAGCTGGCCCCCTCCTGTCACCAACTCCGGCTCTGACCCGGTGGGCCCACTCCTCACCCCTGCGACAGAAAGGACTCTGAAATGTCAGACAGGCTTCTCACTGGCCTGTCTCATATGCAGCCTCGGCCTTCCACCTCCCCCCAGCCACCCCACTGTCCACCCTGCGGACACACCCACGGTGTGCTTTCCTGTCCCAGCTTCCTGCGTGGGGCTCACAGCTGGCCCTCTCTAGAACGTTCTCTACCTCACTGGCGCCTCCTCTCCTTCCCCGGCTGGCTCTTCCTCCTTCCTTCCCAGGCTCGTCTCTGTATTTGCATTCAGATAATTCAGACACCATCAGGTGAAGGGGACCAAGGTGGGATGCTTATTTTGTGGGAACATTTCAGAGGGAGTTCACCCAAAGGCCGAGGAGTTGGACTACGGCAATTTCATTTGGCTCCTGACCAGGAGGTGACAGGAGGCCAGCTCCTGTCTTTACAGCCCGGCAAGACCAGCCACGGGGACTCAGTTCTGCACGAATCCCTGAGCCTACCACGCGGCAGGTGCCCGTTCAGGGAGGTCGCCCCCAGCACCCGCTGAGGCAGTCACCGTCCGGCTGACGTCAGCTGCTCCCCAGAATCGCACGCGGTTCCCACGCGCCCCTCGTGGCTCCTGCCTTCCTCCTCTCTGGTTCAAGATCGTTTCCCCCTTTCTCAAACTAGCGCCTCAAGCCATGGACTGAACGTATCAGTATGAGTCAGGTCTTCCCGTGATCAGAGGCCGTCCTGCTCGGGAAGCTGAACTTGCGGACTCGACCACCTATTTGGCTCCCAGGGTCCCTGCTGCATTCCCCGGGGATCTCGCTGCTTCTGGAGGCAGCCCTTTCCTACCCCCATCCCCTTTCCAGGCCAGCCCACCTGCTCCCTGCCTCCCTGCCTCCCTCCACTCCCCCCCACCCCCGCCCCGACTCTGTGTCAATGACAGCTTTGCTCTCTCTCTTTCGCTTTCTCTCTTGTCCTCTCTCCCTCTGCCTTTTTTGTCTGTCCGTCTGTCTCTTTTCCTTCCTCTGTCTCTCTGTTTCTCTCTCTCTCTCCCTCCCTCCTCCTCCTCCTCCGTCTCAGTTAACGAGAGTGATGGGTCTGGCAGATGGAGGCTGACGCTCCCCACGTCGGCCCTTGGGCGCAGAGCAGGGGGGCCGCCCCGTCTCTCCCGGGCCCACCAGGCAGCACACTCCTCCACCCTGTGGACAAGTGCTAAACACGTCTGGTTGTTTCGGAGTCTGTACGGCATTCTATTATGACACACTGGGAACCTGGTTACTTATAAAGCAATTTGCTCCTACAGGCTGGTTTGAGATTAAAATGGTAATTATCTTGCAAATGACTGTAACTGTCTTTCATAAATGTGGCAATGTTTGAGATGTGACTGACTGCGGCCGGCAGCATAATGGGCTTAATAAACGATATCTTCAGTGTATTGTCAGGGAACAGAGCCTATTAGTTTGGGACGGGACAATACTGCAATTTCGAGTGAGAGAGACGCCGTTGTCTCTCCAGCCCCACTGCTTTCAATCACATGTGCCCATCATTTTTTTCTTAATAGGACATTTTTCCTTAGGATAATTTGCAAATTGTTAATCTGTTTTTATTCTCTTCCATTCCCCCCCCCCCCCGAAAAGTTTTGCTTTTCCTGCTATCTCTGTGAGGAGCCCAGCAGCCCAGCAGGAATGCGGGGAAATAGCCCCGCTTGTCGGGAAGGGGAGGGGGTGTGTGGGGGCTGGGGCTTGTCGGGAAGGGGAGGGGGTGTGCGGGGCTGGGATGGCTACCCGGTCCAGTGTGTTCCAGTGTGGGCGGGGCCACGCCATCAAGCAGTTCTCAGACACCAGCTGGGGCTCCTACAGCTCAACTCAACCCGGGCACCGTGTCCCTGGAGACAGTGGCAGACCCCACACAGGGACCCGTCGCTGGGCCAGGCTGTCGCTCGCCTGAGCTTCTGACCCACTGGCCACAAATCAGAAGCCCCACGCCGTCCTCCTTTGCTAGAACAACTGGAAGGACTCAGAAAACCGGTTTACTTGCTAGATTGCTGGTTTATGACAGAGGCTATTACAAGATAGGAACGAACAGACCGACGAAGGGACACTGGGGGCAAAGTCCTGAACAAAGAGGATTGTGTCCGTGTGGACTGTGGGTCCCTGCTTGGTGGCACATGGCAGTGTTCTGTCTCCCCAACCCGGAAGCTCTCGGAACCCCCTCGTTTCGGGTTTGTATGGAGGCCTCATGACATCCGCACCATCCATGGTGTTGGGAAGGTGGGCACAGCTGTGGGGGAGGCGGAAGAGACGCGGACAAGGGTGTGGTCTGAAACGTCCACTCAGACTCTCCATCCCGAGGCCGTGGAGGGGGCAGCGCAGAGCACCCAGCTTCCTTCAAAGCACCCGGCCCTGTTCATTTTGCAAAGCGGAAGCCTACTCTGGTCCAGAAGCTGAGGGCCTCGCCCTTCGCGGGGGGCACCCCGGGCAGCTCGGAGCCGTATTCGGGATTCTCCTGGGCCCAGTGTCATGTGGCCACGACCGTTCCCGGGCACGTGGATTCGTGCCTGGCGTGCTTCAAGTGCCGAATTCCAGAGGGCGTCTCCACCTTTGGTGGAAGCAGTTAGGTGTGTCGAAGCCTTTGTGTCTCTTGAATCCTTTGTGGCCCCAAATCAAACAGAAGCTTTTTTACATCCACGCTTGAAACATTCTTGTTCCCGTCTCCTTTCACCTGCAGGATTTCTCCCCCGTGTGATGATCACAAATCACTTCTGAATGGCGCTTTGCCATCCAGCACTCGGGCATTCATTAAAAAGGCAGACACACACATACCCACTCACCTACAGCCGATTTTAAACACCAGACGTGTGTCCGTGGATATTTATATATACGCGCACCGTATTCCCTGCCACGGACTCTGTCTCCCGCTTCCATTAATGAAATTATCCTTACAGAATTATCGTCACTAAACAGTTGCCTCCCCACCACCCTGTGACTCATTGTGATTTTCCCATTTTCCATCACAATGACTGTGCGCAATTACTCAAGCTTCGTAATTCAATGCCCAGCTTCCTGCCTACGGAGAGTGCTGGAATAAAATACATTTTTTTCTAGCCGGGAGAATGTTAATGGATGTCAGTAGGTTGAGCGCGCACGAGAGAGCCAGGGCCCGGGAGAGGCGGCCGTGTGGATCTCTATCTGTCCCTGCAGCACCAGCAGTAAAAGCCTTCTCAACTTTTCTGTTGCTTGAACAGCAATTACTAAAGCACTCTACTTGGGAGAAATGCATTAATTAGATGTTTTCTAGAGATTTCTCAGGTTTTCCAACCCGATGTCTGTATACGCCCCTCAGAGGAAGCGTGGAGATGCTGAGGGAGAGCGCGTTTCTGGTGCGGCCCGGACGCCAGCTTCCTCTGGGTCTGCAGCCTGGCCTCAGGGCCTGCCCTGCTCCTGGGTTGCCTGCCGTCCTCCCTTGCGAGGGGCTGTGCGGCCCCTGGGCCCTGGAGCCGAACTGTGGCCAGAGTGACGGCTGCCGGTTACCCCGTAATGCGCCCAAGGTGCCTCTCTGAACACCCGGGACAGGCCACAGGGAGAAAGATGTGACCCCTCCTCTGAACATTACCCGTGGTGGCAGCTGGCCCTAGCTGGCCCTGCGGCACACGACCTTGGGCAGATGTCCTAACCTTTCTGTCAGCGTTCTCACTGGCAGCTCTCACGGCCACCCTAGGGAGGTTAACGGAGCTAATGCACGTACGCTACTTACAAAGATGATGCCCAGTGCCTGGTGAAAGGTCCCTAAGTGCCAGCTGCTGTGACTGTGACTTCCGCTACTGTAACGTCAGCTGCCGTCCACTGCCACATCTCTGGGCTCACGGGGAGCCCTGCGTTAACCAGGCCAGGAGCTGAGATTCGTTGATGAACTGAATATAGTTATTACCGTCATGGTTGGAGTCATCATGCTGTTGCCCGGGTCCAATGGTGGAGTTGGAGAAGGGGGGATTGCAGGGCAGATAGAGGTGGGGGCGGGGCGAGGAGAGTGGACACTGCAGGCGGCCGGGGGGGTCTGCACCCGGTGGTACTCAGGCCACCAGCAACGTCAGTGTTGCGGTCAGCCGTGTTAGCAGCGCTCTGTGTCCACTTGGCACAGTTTTAGCGCTGCCCGTGGTTAAACTCATTCGTATTTCCTGACCTTTGGCCCATGTGGGAAGCTGGTTTCACACGGAGGGATTAATGGCCAGGGGCTCGGGACCTCCAGTGACACTTGGTCATCCTGTCCAGACTGTCGTCTCTGAGCAGGACTCTGTCCAACCCTCTTGGAGAGGAGATTCACAGCCTCCGGCCGTGGCTGCCCTGTCCAGCCCTCCAGCTGGGGAACCCCTGCTTCATGCTGTGTCCAAGCCTCACGGCGCTGAGGGCCCCCATTTCTTCTCACCCCGACCTCCCTGACACCCCACTTAGAAATGTGACACTGTGGTTTGGAACGAGGCGCTGCCCTGGAGAGAAGCCCCAGCGGAGCGAGATGCTCACATCCAGCAAGGATGAAGCCCGCATCCGTGAGGCAGCAGCCTCGTATGTGCCAGGGATGCGGCGGGCGGGAGCAGCTGAGGCCGTTTGTGTGGGAGGTGGGCAAGGTCACAGGAGCCAGCTGCTTGTGTCCGAGGCTCGGGAGGCTGCCCGTGTCTGTACAACAGAGATAATGTGGACAAATGGAAGTATCCGGGGCCCTGGCACGAATGCCCAGGCAGGACCCCTGGGCAAACACCGCCTCCCTGCAGTGGCCAAGCCCCTACCCTGTGGCTCACCTTACTTTAGAGCAGTGCATGAGCCGCCTTGCTGGAGCGGCAGCGGGAGGCACCCAGCGGTGAAGACAGTTTCTAGAGGGGGCAGAGGGTGGGGGAGGGGGCTGCATCATCGACAGCAAGGGACCCTGGCCTCCTCCGGGCCCTGGTGGGACGCATGGGCCGGTCCTGTCCGTGGGCCTGGAGCAGAGGAGCCCCTGGCCCTATGGGGGTCACTGTCTGCTCGAGTCTGACTCTTCTGTGTGTTGGGGACCAATGGGATTCCGCTAGCCTCCTGGGTCTGCCTTACGAAGTGTCACAGCCTGGGGGCCCGGCCAACAGAAGGTACTGCTCACAGTCTGAGATGAGGGTGTCTGCAGTGTTGATTCCTTCTGGGGAAGATTCTGTCCCACACCTGGTGGGTGGCTGGAGATCACCCCATCTCTGCTTTATTTTGACACGGCGTTCTCCCTGCCTGTGCATATCTGTGCCCAAATTTCCTTTTTTTTTTTTTTAAGTTTATTTACTTTGAGAGCGAGCGAGAGAGAGAGAGAATCCCAAGCAGGCTCTGCTCTGTCAGGATACAGCCCGACTTGAACTGTGAGATCATGACCTGAGCTGAAATCAGGAGTCTGATGCTTAACTGACTGAGCCACCCAGGTGTTCCCCCAAATTTCCTCTTTTTTTTTTTTTTTTTTTAAATTTTTTTTTTTCAACGTTTATTTATTTTTGGGACAGAGAGAGACAGAGCATGAACGGGGGAGGGGCAGAGAGAGAGGGAGACACAGAATCGGAAACAGGCTCCAGGCTCTGAGCCATCAGCCCAGAGCCTGACGCGGGGCTCGAACTCACGGACCGTGAGATCGTGACCTGGCTGAAGTCGGACGCCTAACCTACTGTGCCACCCAGGCGCCCCGAATTTCCTCTTTTTATAAAGACACTAGTCACATTGGGTCGGGGCCCACCCTAGTGACCTCGTCTTAACGGGGTGTGTCTGCAATGACACTATTTCCAAATAAGGTCACACATTCTGAGGTTCTGGGGCCCAGGCCTCCAACATGTGAATTTTTGAGGGACGTGATTCAGCCATCACTGTGGTAAAGTCATTCTGTGAACCTTCAGGCCATCAGGCTTACTCCAGGAAGGAAAGCCCGAAACGCTTCTCCATCTCTTATGTTTGGGACCCAACAACGTGGCTTGCGCTGGCCATTTCCTGAGGGAATGCACACAGATTTATTCTTCCTTTTTCATAAACGCTTCCTGGGCAGAGGGCGCTATGTGAGGTCTTGGGAGCCTGGCAGTGAATAGGAGGAACAGAATTCTTGCTCTCGTGGAGCTTACGTCTGGGGTGGACAGAGAAGCAGACAGAGGGAGTTAAACAGAAAAGGGGAGAATGAGAATCGCTGCGGGTCGGCTTTTGCTCCCCCGTCACTGCCGAGTGCCCTTCCCCACTTTCCCCGGGGCCTCCTCTGTGAACAGCTGGGCTCAGCGATGGGGCGACAATCCTCAGTGGGGGCTCGTCTCATCCAGGGGACCCCACACGTCCGTGTCCCAGGGGTGAGAGGAGACGTTGCCCCTGGCAGTAGCTGCTGGCAGAAGTGGGGGCAGGTGGCACATGTGAGGTTAGCGGGGCCTTCCCCGTGAGCCCCCACAAGTCACCCGCCTCTCGGACCGTTCCCCCTTGGCTGCTGCATGAGACACCCCAGCCTTGGTCCCCTGTGTCCAGACCTTCCCACCGGAGGCTTCTCTGGAGGCTTCTCGATGTGGCCGAGCCACAGAGCCCACCGCAGGGAACCCCAGGCTACCATTCGAAAGACAGCGGCCAGAGAGGAGGCATCTGCCCGCCACGTGCCTACGGCACCACATGACGCAGCAAACGTTACACAATTCTGCCAACGTTGTGACTTCAGGTAGGCTAAAGCCGAGCCTGAGGCGCCCTGGAATCCATCAAAATGTTAACGGCGGGGTGATAGTTAATATTTGCTTCCACGCCGTGACCTACTTCTCTGTCTCTTGGAAAGTTTGATGCACAATTATTGCTCAAGTAATGGAAAAGACACCCTGGTGAATACAAGAAGGACATGAATGCCAGCCTCTTCCTCCCCCGCCCCAACCCCCCACCGCCGAAGCTCTTATTTTGAGCACGTGCTTCTCACTCCTGTTCCAGCCAGAATTTTCTGCCGGGAAAACAAGCAGGCATCTGCTCCGAGCAGGGGGGGAGCCTGAGACCCTCCCCCCCCCCCCCGCCCCCCGCCAGCCAGGGAAGCAGCAGCCGGCAGAGTCAAGATTGCTGGGCAGGGACGCTGTCTCGAGGTTTTCCATCTGGTGCTTGATATTTCGGGGAAATGTGTGAGGGGAGGGGGTGGCCAGAAAACAGAGAAGGGCACAGGTGACGAGGAAGCCGAGGAAGACGAGGCCCTGATGACAGGAGGAAGGAGAAGCAGCGTTGGGGCGAGTGGGCATTTCCTGGACCCGTGTCATGGCTCCCACTTGGGTCAGGGGACCGAGGGCCTTGCTTCTGCAGAAGTCAGTGGTGCAAGTCAGGAAGACCTTCGAAGGGTGGCATGTCCAGCCTTCCGTGCTGTGCAGGGGGAGCAGGGGCGGGGGAGGATCCCCGCAAAGTCTGCAAACGCTTCTTGCTCCTGGGGGATCCCTGTCCTCACGGGTCCTCCGGTGCTGGGCTGTGCCCCTGTCGGGGAGCCACGTGGGGTGTGTGGTTCGTCGGGTGAGGGTCCCGTGTCCCATCCCTGCCCGGATATGCAGGTAGCTTGCTATGCAGAGACCCCGAGAGCGTGACTCCCCCCTCCCCACTGCTGAACTGACCCTGGGGTGGAGCCGTCTCCTCCGAAGACACATTCCGCACAGTGACTTGCAGACTCGCGGTGGCCGTGGGGCTGGTCCTGTCCAGTCGAACCTGCACGGAGGCCTTGCCCTTTCTGGGCTGGTGTGCCTCCCCCCCCCCACCCCAGTTCTCCCAGGCTGAGGGCAGCGCATCCTTAGGGGTGGAGCCACAAGACAGAAGGAGTCTGGATCTGCCAGTCACCTTGTGGTCCACTCGGACAGGACAAATACGGAGCTTTCACATGGGCCAGAAACCAGCCAGAGAGGAAAGGCAACATCAGTCAGAACTTGGGGTCCACTTGGCCACCAGGTCAACGGACTCGGCTCCTGCTGGACACACGTGATGAAGATGTAAACGTTCTCCCTGACGCCCAAACACCCAAGCCCCTCTTCGTAGCCAGTTAGCAACCTGTCGCCCGTGATACATCCACACTGTGCAGCATCCGGGGAGGCCCCAAGCCTGGGAGGGTGCGGGAGGGGCAGACCTGGGCTGCCCACGCACCTCAGCTGATGCTCAGGGGTCAGAAACACATTTTCCAGAGCTCCTGTCAAGCCCGGACGCCCAGAACCCTCCCCGTCTCTCCTGCAAAGCTCTGGCAGATCCGTCTTCATAGCCGGGATCATCCTCAGAGCCTGTGCTGGTGGCCTTGAAGGAAGACAGGGCTGGAGGGTGAGCTCAGAGCCAGGCTGGCCTGTAGGGAGAGATTTGTCGGGCGGTTGGCGGTGACGAGAGCTCACTGCGCCAGCTAGAAGTGCAGGAGGGATAGGACAAAAGGGGGGCTTGCCCTTTCCCCAGTGAGCCTGTCACCACGGAGAGGGGCAGCTGGTGAGCGCCAAGGGGAGAGAGAGGGACGCGGGCCAAGGGAGCGGCCAGAGGTGTGCAGGGACGCAGGCACAGACAGAGCTGACTCCCGGGCCATGAGAGCGCCTGGCCTCCGTCTGATAAGGTGGGTCACGTGCCTGAGCGACTGGCATCCGTTTCCTTATCCTGGATGGTTTCACTCTGGTCAGTGAACTGAAACCTGAGTGTCTGCCTCTGAGGATGTGCTGGGCTGCTGGCTGCAGGGTGGGTCCGGGTGCCCATGTACACACACACACACACACACACGCACCCACGTGCCCTGGCTTGCACACAGAGCTGTTCCAACAATTGTCCACGAGAACGTGATCTTGTTTGGAATGAACTGAAATCAGGATCCGGAGGAGGAATCTGCACCCCTACACTCGCTGCAGCGCGCAAGCTGAGACCCAGAGGTAGCCTGAGCATCCGCTGACAAATGAATGGACAAAGAGGGACGTGTACACACAGGGGATGTTATTCAGCCCTCAAATGAAGGAAAGTCTGTCATCTGCGACGAGGCGGAGGAACCCGAAAGACATTGCGCCGAGTCCCAGCGACTCGGGTGGGAAATGAGGGTGACCCTGTCCAACAGGCACAAAGTTTTGGGTCTGCCAGATGAGCCGTTCTGGAATCTGCCGGACAACCTTGTGTTCGCATGTAGCTAACAGAGTGGTTTGTGCCCTTCAAAACTGGCCCGAGGGTAGACCCCACGTTACGTGTTCTTATCACACTAATCAATAAGGAAGTTAGTAAGTAAATGCTTTGTAGCGAGAGCTGTTTGGAGGACATTATTAGGCGCCTGCTGTGTCCCAGGGGCTCAAGGAGACTCCGCATGCTTCAGCCCAGGTCGCAAGCCTATTTCACAGAGGAACGAGGGTGCCTGTGTCACACGGCTGGCGAACCGTGGAGCCTTGATTCCAGACCACGCCCTTGTCTCCTGTACATTCCCCCCTGGCCAAGCCCCCGTCAGACTGACGGTACTTTGCAAACCCATCTGTGCTCAAAGACGGGCCAGCATCAACTTCTTGTGATGGTGACAGCCAAGGTAGGCGGTGGTCCTCTACCTCTCGCTGCCGGGATTTTTAACGCCAGCTGGAGAACGTGACCTTGTCGCTGCCCTTAGGACTCTCCCGGCTAAAGGCGTAAGTATCTGTTTGTCTGTGTATAATTCGGTGCCGACTCTGGAGCCTATTGGGCAGAGCTGGGACCCAGTGACCCAGAGCACATCTGGCTCCCCCCTGACCTGAGCCCAGACCCATCTTGTCTCAGCTGGAGCTGTTGGCCAGGCCCCAGGAGAACTCAGTACCTGTTCTCAGGCTTCCCAAAGGCTGGTCTGGGGTCCTGCCTGAGAACCACCTCCCCGGGCAGTGTTTCCAAACTACAGATTCTGGGGTCCGGCCCCTACAGATTTGACTCCCTAAGTTTGGGCCGTGTCTGGGAAACTGCGTATAGAAACTCTCTGGGTGACTCAGGTATGGAGCCAGACATGGGAACTCTGATGTGACCCCCAAGCTTCTGTGCTGCAGGTGATGGTGGAAAGCTGGGCAAAAAACATTGGGACCCAGGACACATGATGCCGCCTCTCTGATCAGGGCCCATTTATCAAGCATCGTGCGTTCGTTGTGCACCTTCCATGAAGCGGGCATCATGCCAGGCACTGACCCTGCAGAGGTGAATTCACGTGGTTTCCCTTGTCAGTGAGCTCTATCCAGTGGGGAGGCAGAGACAGAAGTCTGTGGATACACAACAGTGTTACAAGTGCCCCAGATGTTGGGGGCACTGCTCAGTGTCACAGATGCCCAGGAGGCTGGGGGCACCACTCAGGGTCACTGATTCCCAGGAGGCTGGGGGCATCGCTCAGGGTCACAGAGGCCCAGGAGGCTGGGGGCACTGCTCAGTGTTGCAGACGCTCAGGGTACTGGGGGCACTGCTCAGGGTCACAGATGCCCAGATGCCTGAGGTTCCGCTCAGCATTAGAGATGCGGGGAAGCTGGAGATAATGCTCAGGGTTGCAGGAAGCAGGATTTTTGGTTGGAGGGACCCCACACCCTCCTGAGACGCCTTCCTCCCCACAATCTCTTGGCCTCCATGGCTTGAGCCTGAACCGACCCTGGCAGAGATCTGGCTGTGCAGAGACAAAAGGCCTCTGGGCTGTGTCCTGATCACCTCATGCCAGGCTGATGAGCCTCCGTTCATGGCTCACCTCCAGCCTGCCAGTCTGAGTGGGGCCGAGCCTGCAGAGGTGAGCCTCCAGCATCAGCAGAATGAACCAAGGTTGGTGCAGGAATGAAGGGTGAGCCCCAGCAGAGAGCATGGCCAGGGCACCAAGCCATGGGGTGAGCCGGGAAACCACATCCTCGAAGTCAGGGGGATGGCAGATCAGCTCTCTCAGCCCAGCAGGGGTGAGGAAGCAGCAGTGGGTCAGAAGACCAGAGACCCAGGTCTAGACAGCCACATACCCTTGCGTGGGTCAGCTTTTTTCTTAAAGCTGCAGTTTCCTCCTCACAGCAAAAGGCAATTGGACAAGGGAAATCCTAAGGCCACTTCTAGCTTTTAGGGTCAGTGCTGAAATCAGTGACCTTGGCATTCTGAGAGGGACAGGTGACATGTCGAAAAGGATGACCTCTAGCAGCTCAGCGCCCATGGGGAGAGGTCTTGGGTCTTCTTGGGTCAAGGGGGTGAAGGAAGGAGTGCTGGTTTCAAGCAGACCATCGGGGGGCAGCGATGGTGACCCAGGGGGTCTCGGGGGCGAGGGGACAGTGCAGGTGACAATAACTGTCAGTGAAGCACACAGGCGCTCCCCATGGTGGTCACAGCCCAAGTGCCACAGGTCTGGACTCTCACTGCACCACGGCTCCAAGCTGTGCATTAGTGGTCTGGAGTGGCCCATGGACCCTGATCACAGAAGGCCATTTTTCGGAATGTTGCCCCCATCAGTGGCCTCCCTGCGTGCAAGCACTCTGCAGTGTGACTTTGCACCCCCTCCCCATCGGCAGGTGGGTGTCTGTGAATCTGGGCTAGTCTTGAGACTTGCTCTGATCAATACCAAGTGGTGAAAGATAGGGCTGTGTGCCACGTTTGAGCCCAAGCCTCGGGGGGCTTGCACACTTCCTTTGTCCCTCTCAGATCCCTGTCTTCAACGACGAGGGCCAGCCCGGACTAGCCGTCGGAGCATGCGAGGCAAGCAGCCCAGGCACCCCATCACCCCAGCCGACAGCCAGCCAACCCTGAGCAGCACGGCCACCCAGCCGATCTGCGGAAACACGAGAATCCGGGGAAAAACCAGGAGAGCCGCCCAGCAGAGCCCAGCCTAAGCCGCTCGCTAACCTGCGGACTTGTGAGTTTAAGGAAGGGCTGTTGACCTTAACAACTGAGTTCGCGGCCGTGTGTTGGGCAGTAGGAACTGGTATCGCTGTGACTCAGCAGGCAGACGTGGGGTCCATCATCAGCGGTGTTGATCATGTCCTGTCTTCCCCTTTGGCCCGGAGACAGGGAACACCACCAGCCTGGCCCCTTGCCGCTTCGTGGGGCTGTACAAACAGTTCTAACCAGTCGCTTCTGAGACAAGGCAGCACACCCTGACAACTGGAGGCATTGTTAGTCCCAACCTTGTGGCCACTGAGGGCCACCTCAAGATCAAGGTGAGTGTTGGGTCCCAAGGGGGACAGACTGAGGGAAAGCAGGCAAGACAAAGTGCTGGGATGGACAGTAGGTTCTTGTCCCAGGGAAATCCCGGGGTGTCCAGAGGGCACTGCACAACTGAGGGCTCTAAGTATGGATTTGCCCATTTGCCCCAGGCCTAGGCCTACACTGGTCTACTGTTCTCACACTGCTGTACTAGGAAGTTACACAAACTGGGTGTTTATTCAGCCCTTCATAGGATGAACCAGGGCAGGGTAAGACTGAATACAGGTTATACTGGGCAGGGTTCATTCAATTATTGACAGCTCAACTCAACTCAACTTAAACGAAAATGGGATCTAGTTGCTATTTAATAATGAAAAACTCGGGTGGAACTCAGGCCTGGCTTGATCCAGGCGTTTATCTATGCTAGTATAACCATTTTCTGGGTCTCTGCCCCTGCTCTGCTCTCCTGCCTGCTGAACTCATTCCCACGTGATGGCCAATAGGCCAGCAGCAATGGACCTTCTACCAGTCTGGCATCCCTGGTGAAAGAGATTGCCTCTTTCCCAAACATTTTACCGGCATCCCTGGGCCTGGCCCTTCCTGGTTCCTGTGGGGTCTCCTGCCACCCCTTTTGTTGATCATTGTGCCCAGAGGAATGCTTCCATTGGATGGGCTGGTCGTGCACTCAGACCTGGAGCCAAGGGTCTTTCCCACCCATACTATGTAGACTGAGAATGGTGGGGGGGATGGGGGTGGGACTATTTCCCCAAAGGACCATCCAGGTGCTGGCGGATGGTGGGAAAGTTGTGTCAGGAAGGAAAACCGCCCGGTCTGTGGCTACTTGGGCTCTTCTCTTCAACGTGCTCTAACCTTTGCAATGAACATGGGATCACAGATGTCTACTTTGAGATCCTAATTTCAATTCTTTTGGGAACATACCCAGAATTGGGATTGCTGGGTCGTATGATGTTTCTGTGTTTAATCTTTGGAGGAGCCTCCATACCGTTTTCCATAGTGGTCACACCAATGTACATTCCCACCGATGGTGCACAAGAGATCCAGCGGGTCCACGCCCTCGCCAACGCTTCCCATATTTTGGTGTCTTGATCACGGCCATCCTAACAGAGGCAGTAAATCCCTGTAGTTCTGATTTACATTTCTCCGATGATGAGTGACCCTGAGCATCCTTTCATATACCCGTTGGCCATTTGTATGTCTTCTTTGTAGAAATAGCTGTTTAACTCCTTTGCAAAATTTTTAATCGGGTTATTTGTACCTTTGTTACTGAGTGGGAGGAGTTATTATACATTTTGGATATTGACTATCAATATAGGGTTTGCAACATTATTCACAACAGCCAAGATGTGGAAAGAGCCTAATGTCCAACAGTCTAAACGCATAAAGAAGAACCACACACACACACGATGAAGTATTTCTTCAACATTAAAAAAAAAAGAATCCATCCATTTGTGACAGCATGGATGGGCCTGGAGAACATTATGTTAAGTGAAATAAGCCAGGTACAGGAGGACAAAGGCTGAAGTCGTCAAACAGCTACAAGCAGAGAGGAGAAGGGTGGTTGGCTGGGACTTGGTGGAAAGGGCAGTGGGGAGATGTTGCTCAATGGGTACAGTGTTTCAATTATGCAGGATTCTTGAGTTCCAGGGATTTGCTGTGCAGTACTGGGTCTGCAGTTAGCAACAGTGTTGTGCACTGAAAAATTTAAGAGGCTAGATCTCGAGATAAGTGTTCCTGCTACAATAAAAAAAAAAGGGTAGATCATAAAGTTAATTAATTTTTTAAAAAAGCTATTTCTAGGATTCTGTGATGATAGTATTTGAAAGGTTTTCAAATTTTTATTTCCTGTGATTCCTCCCCCCCCCCTTTTTTTTTCATCTTCAATCAATAATCACACAAACTTGCTCTAACTTCCTTCTGGCTTATGTTGCAGTATTAATTTTTACAGTATTCTATACTATTAATACTTGGGTACCCGACCCACTTCTGGCCCCGCCCAGGGCCATCCCCAGTGTCACCAGGACCGTAAGTTATGACACTGATTATGCTTTCAAGTTGAGCCTTCGTGTCTAAGCAGCAGGAGTCACTGCGTTCATGAGCAGTAGAGAGTCTGCCCAAGGGCAGGTGACTGGAGAGACAGAGCTCCCAGCTTTGTGGGTTTTGTTCGGTTCCTGGAGCGGATGATGTTCTGCCCTCCCTACGGTGGTCCCTGAAAAAGCAGCGCTGGGCAATTTCTTCACCGGCTAGGTCTGACCTGCTGTATATTTTCTCCCGCGTCACGCTGCTTTCTTTCAGACCAAGATGCTCAGCTCTGGATGAGCTCGGCCTCGCTCTCTGGCCCACATGAAGGTTGACTGAATCCACCTGTGCAAGGGAACACGTGTGGGTCCCTGGGCGGGCACTGATGTGCTCTACCCCGAAGCTGGGTTTGGTTTCCAGACGATGTCTAGAGCTCTCGTCTTGCTCTGGAAGTGGAATGTGCTGGATACGATGCCTGTGCCCTGTCGCACTGGGGGGCCGTACGTGAAGCGTGGTGCCCGCGTCTGCATTCAAAAGGGTTAGAAGCAGAGGCCGGATGCCTTCTAAAGGCTTCTACAGGGAAGGGCAGCCAGTGGGGCAGATTCAGTGGAACCAGCCAGCGGAGGAGCTGGACTTCTCCCCGCGGGGTCTGACGGCAGTAACTCCAAGAGCAGATATCACTGTCACCATGGCTTGAGAGACCCACACTGCGCCCCAACGTGGGACATTGCGCATCTGGCTGACTTGAAATGACCCCTGGGAGCACGGGCGTGGGGAGAGGGGTGTGGAGGGCACCCGGCACTGGGTGGTCACACCATTCCATCACACTTGCCCCCCTCCGGCCCCTTCCCGACCCCAAATCTCTCCTGGGCTAGGGTAAAAATTCCTTAATGCCCCTCTCAGACAGGGGCTGCTCTCCTGCCTCATCCCCACACCCCCCTGCTGCCCGCAGTGAACACCTACCCCTTCTCCATCGGACAAACTTCTCTGTGACCAGGCAGGTGTAGGGCACATGTGATATGTCCTTCCCTGAGAGTCACTACCTCAATGGCTTTCAAACAACGATTTTGGAAATCTGTTTGACTTGACAGACTGACTTGATAGCTTGGTTTAGGAGAAGGGCAATATTCATTCATTCATTCATTCGTCGGGTGAATAGTAATTGAGCAGCACCTGCTTTGTGGTGGGTGGTGGGTTACGGGCAGGGTGGGGCGGGGGAGCTCTCAAAGAAACAGGTTGTCGACCATCTCTGAAGTTTGGGGACACCTGGGGACACAGCCCGGTGCAGTGGCAGGGTCTGGGGCTCTCTGTCCCCCGTTTTGGGACAGAGCCAGATGCCAGGGTGAAGGCAGTGGGCACCCAGCTGCTGTCGGTGCGGCACCCCTCCCAAGCCTTTCCCTGCATTTGGTGGTGGCTTGGGGCGCAGGGTGCTCCCAGCCTGCTTTGCTCCTCTCCCCTCCTAGTGGCCGCGTGTCACCGCCTGGCAGAGACCCTTCGCGAGGACCCCGGATGCTGAGCTCCAGAATCCATTTGAATCGCCGTGATGCGTCACCTCTGGTGGGTCCCATGGATTGGATGCCGATTGGCTATGCCCGTAGGTGAGCTTGTTGGAGCCTTTCTTCTGTCTCGCAGCTACACCAAAGGCAGACTGGCCTGGAGGGCAGGCGAGGAAGCGGTCTGGAGACCCGCAACAGGACACGGTTCCCCAAGTGGCCCAAGGACCCCCAGCCACCCTCCTGCGTGACGAGCTGCCACTTGGGGTTTGCAAGATTCTCTTGCACTGGGTCACAGAGCCCTTGAGGGCAGGGGCCTTAGGCCGTTTACCTCATCACTGTTTGTCAACACAGGGCACAGAGCACAGCCTGTGCAGAAGTTTGACAAATGAAGGAGTGAGTGATTTCTGGAAACACAAAGCAAACCTCTGCAGGGGAGACATCTGCCAGGTTTCCCAGCTTCCCGTAAAGTGAGCGGGCTGCCAGGGCGTTTCTTGGCCTCTGCTCCCGGGGCCTCACTAAGTGCTCACCACCCTCCCTAGAGCCTCCTGATAGAAGCTTCCATCCAAGAGGAGAGCAGGTGCAGTGGCCTGGGGGTCAGAGGCCGGCTGGCCAGTGCTGGCTCTGCTCCCACCAGCCCGTGGGTCCGGCCATGGGGTCCCTGGAGGCAGATGAGCGGCTCCCGTTGGTGGCTCAAGGCACCAAAGCCCCTCAGCTGCGACGCCCGGGCTGGACCTCTTCCCCAGAGCTGGGCAACGCCCAGGGGCTCGGCCCGCATTGTGGTCCGCTGGTCTACCCTTCCGGGCGGCACCTGCAGAAGGTCCCCAGCATTGACTTATTGCTCTGGGTTCATCCCTTCCCTTCTCTTCCGTTGTGTGAAGTCCATTATCAGATTCAGGGAAGCCAACCCGCGAGAACTGAGGCTGGTTCCCAGAGCTCATTCCTTCCTATGCCAGGCGGCCTGTTCTCACAGAAGAAAGTGAAAGGGGGTGGCCCCCTGGGGTAGTGGGGGCTGCGCAGTGCTTCTCAGCCTGGGGGAACCCCTTCCCCTGGGGACCTCTGGCCTCGTCTGGAGACGTCCTTGGTTGTCACAACTGCTAGGGGGTGGGGAGGGGCGGAGGTATAGGCATCTGCTGAGCGGGGGCCAGGGATGCTGCTAAACTTCGTGCGGTGCACAGGACGGCCCCACTGTGGAGACGATCCAGCCGAGCAGTAGCACCAAGGCCGAGACCCGCTGTGGCTCGTCTGGCCACGCGGTGTGCTCCGTGGCAGCTGTCAGACCCTGTGAGGGTGCTTTTATTACTGTCACCTGGAGAGAGCACGTTGGACAGGCAGCGGGCGTCCCCGTCCCGGCCTCCGGTGGCTGTGCAGCGGCGGTGGGACCTTGCAGGTGGGCTGGGAGTTAGAATGGCATCGTCCACACTCTGCCAGGAGGTCCAGCTCAGACGCTGGAGGTAATGGAAATCTTTGCAAAAGTCCAAAGTGCTTTACAAGCACCAAGTAGGTTTTTTTTTTTTTTTCTGGGTGGTTCTTATCAACTCCTGCCCAAGGCCGTGCAAAAGGATGGCATCTAAGGGACCTCCGGCCTGGAACCCAACCCTTCCCCATCAAAGCAGTTCCCAGCAGAGACAATGCCATTTGCGTGAATGCATTTCTGACAGAGGCCGCACGTGTGGCTTGCAAGCTGTGAGCGTCCGGCCGTGATTCATGAGTGGCTTTGATCACTGGGACCCCGAAGTGCTTCCCGCTTGTCTGCGGCACTGCCCCGCCATTGTTTCCCCGCGGAAGGTCCACCGTCTGTACGTCAATCACGACCCCCTTCTGCTCACTTTGAGAAGTTTCCTTTATCTCGCTAGAAGCCTCTGGTTTCCTGGGAGCGGTCCACCTCTGAGACGCTCTGCTGTTTT
This sequence comes from Puma concolor, assembly GCF_028749965.1. Classification (NCBI taxonomy): domain Eukaryota; kingdom Metazoa; phylum Chordata; class Mammalia; order Carnivora; family Felidae; genus Puma; species Puma concolor. The sequence continues at coordinate 3,414,436 of NC_141674.1, read as the reverse complement.
CGAGATTGTTTGTTGTGTGTGTGTCCCTGGGAAGCCCGGTTCCAGGAGGAGGAGGTCAGAGGATTGGAGGGGGTTTGACCGCTTTGCGGATGGCCGTGGGAGCTGTCTGAGGTGCAGCATCCGGGGGCCTGGGGGCCTGGCACCAGAGCTCAGTGCTCAGCGGCTGGTGCGGGTTTGGGGAGGGCACGCGGGAGGGTGGAAGGAACCCAGCCTGGCATTCTGCAGGCAGGATCTGATGGGCACACGAGGGAGCTGAGTTTGGCTGGGAAAGAAGTTGAGGGCCCGCTGGATATAGGCTGGTTGAGCCGGGAACGAAGACAGAGACCGACGGGAGGCAAGGGAGGGAGCGGGTCCAGGAGCCCTACGGGGCTGAGGGGTAGCAGGACCTGGAGAGAAGGGCAGGAGAGGAGGGGAGAGCAGAGGGGAGGTTTGTCACCACCAAGAGGATCCAGCCCAGCCCAAGTCTGGATGAGGCCCCTGGACGGGTGACTGGGAGAGGGGGTTACCAGGCTGGGGGTCCTGGGGTTGAGACTGTGATGTCCCCCTCTCTGCTCCCCAGGAGACCAGGGATCAAAGGTGGGTCTGGGAGCTTTAAACACCCGAGGGGGGGGTCTCGGTTTAGGGGAGCTGACAACTAAGTCCCCGGGGAGAGTGTGAGTGTGCAGCTTAGAGGCGGGGTGCACCCTGGCTGGGGGACAGTCTAGTCTTTGCACACAGCCGAGGATGCCACCGTGGACAGGGCTCGCCGTGGCAAACTGGGGGCACAGTGCCTGTCACAACAGAGGCTCCAGCCTGATGCCCAGAGGCGTGACAGGCACTATGGCGATAGCTGAGCCAGGTGACCCCAGAGGAAGCTGCCAGCTCAGGCCTGGCCAGATGCGTGCTGTGACCACCGTGTGCCCCGCGTGGAGAGGCGGCCAGAGTGATAGCCTTGCTGCTGACTTACAGGCAATCTGGCTCAGCCCCCTCTCCCCACCTCTGCCCTCCGCCTCCCAGCTCATCTGGGACCCCCAGCTCATGCCTTAGGGCGTGAAGGCCACGCTTTGGGCCGTGTGCAGCAGACCGCGTCCAGACGGTGATGGGAAACAGGCTGGCACTGCGCGGACGTCGGCCAGAGGGTGAGTCAGGACGAGCCTGAATGCTGCTGCCGCAGCTTCTCCACGGGTTTTGTGGCCCAGCAAGGTCATGGCCTCCTCTGCCTGGGGCCCCATCTGTCTCCCCGTTTCCCAACCGCCTCCCCGTTGAGGAGGGACGGTGGAGGCAGGGCTTCCGAGGGGAGGTTTGGAGCGAAGAAGCAAGGCTCCGCGTCAGATGGACCGGAGTTTGGAGGCTCCTCCTCCCGGGTGAATTTCTGAGGCTCTCACGCCCCGTGCCTGCCCGCGAGGCTGGCCTGGGAGATGGCTGTTGCCAGGACAGCACGGCCACCCGGACCCGCCTCCTTCATGGGTAGGGGTGGGAGGCGTGCTCGTGTCGGTCCTATTTGCAGCCCTGGGGTCTGGTGCAGTTCCTGGTGCAAAGTAGCATCACTACCCGAACTGCATCCCTCTCCAGGGACCCTTCCTCTTTCCTGCGCTGTCAACCCTTCCGGAAAGTTCTATCAGTATCGCTTGAGCCCTGACATCACTTGGCTACCTCTTCTTGGGCCTCTACTTCTTGTATGGGGTGGGGCTGTCTCTTAGACACCAGAAAGGGTCTCTGACCCCTAGAAAATAGATATGTGGGAGACCAGAGAGCCCACGTGAGATACAGGTGGCCCCCCAGGAAGGACGGAGTTGAGTCCCCCCAAATTCATAGGTTGAAGCTCTAACCCCAGCGTGACTTCCTATGGGGAGGCAATTAAATTGGGAAGAGGTCATAAGGGTGGGGCCCTAACCCAGTGGGATCCATGGATCTGTGTCCTTCTGAGAAGAGGAAGAGACACCAGGACCTGCTCTCTCTCCAGCCACACAAAGGACTGATTGCAGGCTCAGCCAGAAGGCAGCTGTCCACAAGCCAGGGAGAGAGGCTTACAGTCACCAGCCCCGATGGCACCTCGGTCCACCTTGCAGGCTCCAGAACTCCGAGAGGGCAAATGTCTGGGCATGAGCACCCTGGCCAATGGCAGTCCCAGCTGAGACTGTGAAAGTCCACCCACAGCTTACATTGTCCCCTGTCCTGCAGCCAAGGGACCTCGGACTGGTTTTGTTTGTTTGGGGCTCTCTTGGCAGCTTCCATAGAAGCAAGGTGTTCCTTTCCTGGGATGCTCCGGCTTGACAGCTGTCCGAGGCGGCCCCCAGGGTGGGGACGAGCCAGGCAAGGTGGGTGGAGTTCTCTTCTGCTCTCTGATAGCTTTGGAGAGTGGCCCTAAGGGCTGGTGGGGAGACAGTTGTGGGGGCAGGAGAGTGGTGCCTCCCCCTCGCCCCAGGTGCGCTGTGGCCACGGGCCGTGAGTTTGTGTTTCCCTCAGTAATTTATTTTGATTCTGGCTTCTCTGTGGACACAGGTAGCTGTGAGCCCAGAGGCCCTGCATACGCCCTGCTGAGCAGTTCAGTTCCTCCGGTGTCCGCCTGCGGGAAGATGTTGGTTTTCGCTGCACCTGCCATCTGGACTCTTTGCCGTTCAGAAAACCGTGTGTTGGCAAACGGAAACTGCAAGGACGCACAGTCCCTCGGAGTCCGTGGTGTGCTCCGGGGGAGAGGGGACTTGTTCTCTTCATGCAGTTCCACTTAACAAATATTTATGGGTGCCTGTCAGGTGCCCAGGTCTTACTCCAGATGCTGGAGAGAAGCAGGTAAACCAGTCAGAGAACATCTGTGCCCACGTAGCTTCTGTTTTAGTCGGGAGAGGGTGCAGAAAATGAACACCTACAAAAATACCTAGTGGTGATACATATTCCGAAGAAGACAAAATGGGGTGTTGTGATGGTAGGGGTGGAAGAGGTCAGGGAGGCCTCTCAGAAGAGGGAGGCAGGAGCCGAGATCAGAACGTCAAGATTGAAGCAGCCAGGTGAGGATCCGGAGAGGGCACGCCAGGCGGAGGGAGAGCAGTGCCAAGGTCCTGGGGTAGGAATGAGCTTGGTGTGTCCGAGGAACCTGAGGGGGGGGAGTGAGGGAAGAGGGGGAACATTAGGTCAAGTGGGAGCCAGGGGTCCCCGTGGGTTGGCTGAGGAGTTTGGAGGCTCAGGACAGCAGGAAGCCTCAGGCTCAGGCAGGACGGGCTGATGACATTTTCAGAGGCTCCCTGGGGCTGCTATGAGGGGTGAGCTCAGAGGGCAAAAACGGAAGTCCCAACCCCGTCCTTCTCCTCAGCCCCTGCTCCCTGTCTGCTCCAGGCTGCAGCATCTCACTGGGCTTCTCTCCCTCACCCTTTCTGCAGCCTCCTACCTGGTCTCCCTGCTTCCACTCTTGCCTCTCTAGGGACTGGCTCTAACGGGGCAGCCAGGTGCCCCCATTCACTCCTCATCTCGAACCCCCCGGAGGCTTCCGCCTCACCTGCAGAAAAGCCAGAGTCCCCACGGGGGCCTGCGGGACCACATGATCTCTTCTCCCACTCCCTGCCCCTTCCCCTCCCCAACCATCTCCCGAGGTCACCACCCAGACTTCCTTCAGGCCTCTTCCCCGCACCCAGCTCTTTCCACCGTCCCTTTCCTCCTGGCCCTTGTAGCCATAGCTCCCGTGGCTGGTGTCTCTACTCCCGGGTTAGGGCACAGGTCAGGGGCTTCTGTTTGGTGCCCTGCCACCTCCCAGTATGTAGACCAGCCCTCAGCCCCCAGTGAGGGCTCAGTCAGTACCTGTGTGCTGTTGTCAAAGTCCTGACTTGGAAGGCAAAGGGGGGCTAGTTCCAAGGAGGTCCTTGTGCACGGGGAAGGATCCAGATGGACTCGAAGACAGCCCACAGGGCTTGCTGTGCTCTCGGGGGTGAGTGTCGCCAAGGGGCCAACATTCTTGCAGGGCTTTGCTTGAGCCGCTGAGGCCATGGTGCATGGAGGCACGGTGTGCACGTAAGGGAGATGGGGAGGGAGCCCATGGGGCAGGCAGGGGTCCAGGGTTCTGCCCGGCCCGGAGAGGTTTGAAACCTCACTATCCGCACCAAGTTGCTGTGGAAGGAGGAAGCTGGTTGAAACTCTGAGGCTCAGGAGGGCCATTAAGGCCAGAGGTAACAGCTGCGGGTCAGTGGCCCAGATGCGTTATTTGGATCAGGGCCCAGTGAGATCCCAAGGAAAGATCAGGGATGCCAAGGTCAAGCCAGGGAGGGCAGGTCCACACATGTGCCTGGGGCACGTCAGCATTTCAGGCAAACGAAAAGGTCCTCACCGGTTACGCACGTCTTTGTCCTCTGCTCTGGGGCCTGCCTTTTCAGGCGAGCTACCCGGGTCCACTCTGCAACATGTGTCCTGGGAATGACTGTGAGATAAAGTGGGGAACAGTGTGTGAGGGGGGGCGCTCCAGGCCCCTGGGGACAGGATGAGTGAATGTCATTGCCCACACTGCACTGGGTCAAGGACCCCAGTGACACATGCCCTGGTCATACTGTCCTCTCTCACACCCGGCCAGGGGTGACTGGACTTGAAAGTCACCTTCCGACGACTGCATTAACAAACTGGGATGTGTGTCCTGGGGCTTCGAGGCCGTTCGTCGCTCCTGGGTCTCTTCAGTGAGATCTCCCTGTTCTGAAACACGCCAAAGACTTCCTGTGTCCCACAAGTCCTGCACAGTGCCAGCCGCGGACTCCCCAAAGGTGAGGCCAGGAGGGCTGCAAGCCGGTTTCCTAGGAAACGTTAAATCAGCCCCCTCCTCCCTCCAAATCCCACTCTTTCAATTTTCTTCTGGTGGACTGGTATTTTCGCTGTGATTCCGTCCCAGGCCTTCTGACCTAATTCCAATTTACTTGTTGGAGTTTCTTCTTTCCTCTCGACACTGACTCTGATACACGAGGCTGTTTTATCACTGGGTGGTTTTAGTTTTCATACAGAGACTTGTGGTTTCCCATTTTCTGTGTTTCCTTTGAGTTTCAGCCAACAGGAGCATAACGCCTATGAAAGGCACATGGATTCCATGGGCTGTTTGTTGAATTATTCAAAGTGCTCCTTTATTATTCCCTTTGTGTCAGTCTATGTGGCTTCTTACCAGAGGCGTGACTTACATGGTAGGCTACTGTGTGTCCAGTATGGATGATCTTGAGGGGACAAGCAAGGGAATGCAGCTTTGCCCCAGGAGAAGGTTGCTATCAGCATAGCCAGAGAACATTCACAGGATCCAAGATGGCAGATGCAAACCCCCTGGCCCAGTAGGTCAATGGGATGCTGTGAAGGACGACTCTTAGCCAGAGCAGAAGTAGAAGCAAGCTCATGGGATGGGAAATTCTTGGTATTGTTGGATTTTGGATTGGTTCATTCATATAGACAATAAATATGTGCTAGACATGTATTTGCATCTGTATATTTGCATTTCTGTGCTAAGAATGTAAGGAGGGGGGCATTCATCCACTTAGACACCATCTATCCATTTATCAATCTTTTCATCCATCCATCCATCCATCCATCCATCCATCCATCTATCCATCCACCATTCATCTACCCATCCAACATCCATCCATCCACCCATTCACTGTCCATCTATCCATCCATCCATCCACAGTCTATCTACCCATCCAACATCCATCCATCCACCCATTCACTGTCCATCTATCCATCCATCCATCCATCCATCCCTCCATCCATGAGTACCTATATGCTAAGCATTCTTTGAGGTACCAAGAATTTAGCAGTAGAAAAACAAACAAACCCACAAACCTTCCTTGAGGTTTCATCTTGGTGGTCAAGACCGATGAAGTTAACTTATAAGAGCACAAAGGATAGAGTCCAAAGGACATAAGATCTCCCCCAAATAAACTAGTACCTGTTAGATGGTGATAGCTGCTGTAGAAAATTAAACAGACTGATGGCACAGAAGATGGCTGAGGGGACAAGCAGACCGTTCTCCCAATAACAGGGCCACCTAGAGCCTGAGCCGGTAGGAGACTCAGTCCATACTTCTACCCAGGAGTGAATGGTGACTTCAAATGGGTGTGTAGGACAGGATTGGCCACAGCCTACCCTCAAGTAATAACCAGGGCCAGCCTGTTGGGGCCCAGTGGCATTGTCTGTCACATGAAGGGGTGGCCAGCCTGTATTTTCAGTGTACCAGGACACAGACTGAATGAATAACACCGCTGGCCAGCAACCAGCCAGCCTGAGGGATGGGGCTAAGCAAGGCTCCCTTTTCCCTTCTGTGGCTGCACAAATCAATAAAGGATTAGACTCAGCTCTTGTCATTGGCATTGATTGATTTGGGAATTTCAAAGGATGTTAATTTTAAGACGGCAGCATTGGGGATATTTCATTATATCCCATTAGGACATTGAGAGCATCAAGTATTTTAATCTGGGGTCCTGAATTATTTAGGGTCCAGCATTGACATGTCTAATGAAATATGCTTCCTCTTCTTTGGGGGGTTCCATATCTGGCTATGGAAATTATTCATTAACAGAGAGAGAAAGAGAGAGAATGCCCTTATATTAGAGCCATTAAAATGTTCTATTCTGATGATCTATAAAGGGAAAAAACACTGATCAGACTCTACCAGGCACACTGGAACATTTGGAATATCATTAATTTTAATGATCTGTTCCAAAATCACAGAGCTATTAAAATAAAACTTCAAGTGTGGGGGGAGAAAAGGAAATGCATTCTAAATTATTGCTAATGAGTGGGAAATATTTAAATCATGTTAAATTGACCTTAAAGTTTTGCCTAATACTCTCATCAGACACAGATTATTTTATTTCATGTCAAGTGTCCTCAGCTCGTCCAAACCTCTGTCCTGTTTGCCAGTGTTACAAGTCTCCTTGCAGCAAGGCTCTGTTTATCTTTATTCTATCCACAGACCCTTAGCTAGCAGGACCTTGCAACCAGAAAGAGGGTGTCTCAGCTTTTATAAGCATTTAAGGATCAACTCTTTGAATGGGTCGATTCTGACCAGCACAGAGGGTTTAATAAGTGCCTTGTGAGCCACAGCTTGTGCATACGGCTCTGAAAGCTTTGGAGTGCCATCAGCTCAGCGACACAGAGGGCACGTCGTTTCTCCCTTTCCCAGAGGCCTTTGGCTATGTGGTCAGGTTGGACAGGGGGATAGAGAGTGTGTGGGTGTTGAAAACGGTCTTGCTTATGCTGTTGTGGTGACTTCCAAGGAACAGAGGCCAGTATCATTAGACTGTAACCAAATGGGTCAAGCGTCATTTCCAGGGTGGAGGGATTGGAAACTGGAAAAGCCTTTATCCCTTTGGTCAATATCACAGCAAGCATCCGCTGGGTGTAGAGTAGCGATAGAGGGAGTGGGAAATCAGAAACATCCAAGTCTGATGAGAACCTGGCACCAGCCAGCTGTGTCACCCAGAGCAGGTGGCTTTGCCTCTCTGAATGGTGGTTTGGGCTCCTTCCTCACGCTTCAGGATTGAGACTAAATGCCACCTCCTTAGGGAGGGCTTCTGGGACCACCCACCTGCATAGTGGAGGATGTCTACGTGGTTTTTATCATATCACCCCCCCACGCTTCTTTCCTAATACAGGTGGTTCCCCACTTACTACAGTTCGACTTAGGATTTTTCCACACTACCATGGTGTGAAAGTGATACACATTCAGTAGATACTGTACTTTGAATTTTGAACTTTGATCTTGTCCCAGGTTAGTGGATATGCTGTCTGACACTCTGTCCTGACGCTGGGTCGCCGCCGGGAGACCCAGCCCCCCGTCAGCCACGCGATCACGGGGGACTTAGAGCAACCGGTGAACTTACAACCGTCCTGCACCCCTACCACCTTCCTGTTTTTCACTTTCAGTACGGTATTCAATAAACTACACGGGGCATTCAACACTTTATTATAAAGTAGGCTTTGTTATAGGATTAGCCCAACCGCAGATGTAACATAAGCATTCAGAGCGCGTTTAAGGCAGGAGGGGCTAAGCTACGATATTCAGTAGGCAAGGTGTATTAAGTGCATTTTCAGTGTAAAGATACTTTTAGCTTATGGTGCGTTTATGGGACGTAGCCCTATCGTGAGAGTATGTAGAATAGTTACTTGCTACTTAGTTTTTGCCTTTTCTGCTTAAATGCAAAGTCCACATGTACAAGGACTCTGTATTTCTTGCAAATGCCAGGATCCCCGGTGTCTGCAACTGTGCTGGGTACCTAGCAGGTGCTTAGTAAAGAGGGTTTGAATGGAGGAAGGTGCATGAATGGCTCTAAATGCACCCTCTGGTTCACCCACTAGAGTAATGTGGAATGCACCTCTACACACGTCCAAGCTTCCTGGACGTGTGGACCAAGCGTGTTCCCCGCTGGTTTATAGCACAGACAGGAAGAATGATACTACTACCAATGGCCCATATTGATACAACACGGGGCTCTGTTCACTTATATTTGTATTTCTGCTCTTCTCCGGTCACCATGGCAACCCTGCCAGACTAGCCTGAGAGTTTCCACTTAAAAAGCGTAACTAAGACATAGAAAAGTTAAGGGGCTTAGAGCTAAAGCCACCTCGATAGTGCAGCAAGTCCTAAATTTCAGGACTCTTGACATTTAATCCAGTCCTCTTCTCACCCCTGCCCCACAGGCTCCTTCATACTTTGAATTATCTGTGCACTTAGAACAGACTAGCAGTAAATTTAAAAATTCATTGTTTTCACTTACAGCACACAGCGGCTGTAGGTGGGAATTTTTCAGTGTTTGTCTCTAAACGGGTCTGTGCACACGCATGCAGACACAGGTGCACACACACAATAGTTTCTGCCACCTCCTGTAAACGGGGTGTTCTGCTTGGGGCCCGAGGCTTTTAGGGGTGTGTGTGTCACCTACCAGAGAGCCTGGAGCCTCCGAAGGCAGGTCTGGCCATGGCCAGTGGAGCTCGGGGTGATGGATTCCGTTTGTATGACACAGCCAGCCCTGTGTGCATCCAGCAGGGATCCCCCATTGGCACTGGCTCTGTGTTCTCTTTCCATAGGGATGGGCATGGGGAGAGCCTGGGGACACCCGGACTACATACACAACAACTGAAAACTGCCCAGTGTGAGATATTGCAAGGTGGGCCAAGGAAATGAAGTCTGCCATCAGGAGAACAAGTCGGGGCTAACCTTCAAGGCCGCTTGGAGGACGGCCATCCCAAGTGGAGCCATTCTCGATCAGCCAGCCTCTAGTTGATCTGTCAGTGACCAGAAGGGCTATGGGTGAGACCAGGTGAGCTCAGCCGAGTCCTACCCAGAGCAACAAAACTTCCTAGTTGACCTATGGACTTGCCAGCTTAATGAAAGCCTGTTGTTTTAGGCTGGTGAGCTCTGGGGTGGTTTGTCACACGGCATTAGCTAACTGATACATGCCCCTGTCTGAACGCATGCTACAGGCACCGTGTGTGCAGTGCAAGCCCTGTGAACACTAAGTGGAGATCCACGTAGTCAACTGGGAGGGATTTGGAGGAAACGGTGGCGCAAGGGTGGGGTCATCACATATGTAGGCTCTTAGCGTGTGTGCGTGCCTAGAAGCATTCCTGCCGGAGGAAACCGCGAAGCAGAGGTCGAGGGGCTCAGCCACAGGCACGCAGTGGGTCCAGGGAGAGCAGAGGCTGGGGGCACTTTCCCGGCCAGCTGCCTCGCCTGACTTCAGCCAGGAAGCCCTTCTTGGGTAGGTCGAGGGTGTGCAAACCACAACTCTCCCCAAGTCCCCCTCTGCAATCTGCTGAACAAGATGTAAAATATTCTTTGGGAAGATCATGGTCATTATTTACGGTGACAAGATGAAACCGTCCACGAGATATAAAAGGAAGCTGTGGAGGGTGGTTAATTAAAAACTAGTACGCCCCACGTTTGATAACTGACATGAAGAGCTATTTGCGTGAGGAAAATCAGTAATTTTCAATTAGCGCGTAAGAAGAAATTGCTCAGTGTCAATTCACATTATGTGATTATGATGGTAGAGAATGCACTCCTTGGACTTGGGGGCAGGAGGAGACTGTCTCCGGTGCCGTCAGGGGGTCCTGACAACTTTGATGGCATGAGACGTCAGTCTCCTATGGGGACCTCCCAGCCTGCTCTGGGTAACTGTAGAATATCGTAGAACATGCTTCAGGGCTCAGATGCTCATCTCTCCTTAAAGTTCATCGCTTATCTATTTAGCAGCAAGTTTGCTTCATTATTTGCAAGGAGCTTTCTCTTGACAGAGGGCCGCTGGCAAACACGAAGAGAGTGAGGACATGGGTGTTGTCTGGGGGGCACTCACATGGGATGAACGGTTGTGAGGGTAGAGTCAGGGCCGAGACCTCCTGCCTTGCTCCCTTCCTCCTTTCCTTTAGTCCCCCTCTCCTCCTCCCTTGTCCCCTCTTCCCATCCCCTCCCTGTCTTCTCTCAGCCCAGGATCAATCAGACTCAAGACACTGATAAGTCATGTACTAAACTCGACCCAAACCACACAAATAAAACGACAGCATTCACGGGAACTAATCTAGGAATCTTTGTGTTGAAAAGCTTGACAAACTCACCACGTGGTCGAAATCCATGGGAATCCAGGTCAGAGTCTGTGTCTGCTGAGCAGATTCACTGGTGGTCATTGTGTCCCTGGGGGCTTGTCCCCAACAGCAGGATCACAGTCTCCCCGCCTCGGCGCCCAGCACTGGCACAGGTGGGTGCCTCCTGGACGCCAGGCAGGAGGGCCATGCCTTCTTTCTGTCCTCTGAAATGACACTCGAGGGCCTCCTGCCGTGTTCTCTTCCTCCGGATGATGCTGGATGGGAGGCAATCCGGGACCGGCTGGGGCCCCTCAGACGGCCTGGCCTGCCACTCTCAGGTCCTGTGTCCACAGGCCACTGGGCTGCCTAGCTCCCTTGTGCCGAGGCTTTGTGGGGGCACCTCACCACAGCCCCCAGTCCTGGAAGGCTCGAGCAGAAGAGAAATCAACGCAGGACTAACATTCCTTTCACAAATGGACCTTCCGCTGTAACCCAGAGTCTCCCCCTTGGGCTCCCCTGAGGAGCTGCTTGAGGCATGATAACAGAGCTGAGATTTATGGGGGGCTCACAGCACGTCAGGCTTGCATATTCCGTCTCACAGAACTTGTCAAGCAGACCGGGGATCTACAGTTAGACAACCGGTCCCCCGTCGGGAGCAAGTGCCCCTGGGAAGCAGGGCTCCATTTGAACCTGGATGTGGGGCCCCAGAGTGACAATGTAAAGCCCCGTGATCCTGCAACACGGCGAAGGTTAACCAATCCAACCCTTTGTGTTCCGGGAACGGCTCAGGGCAGACACCCTCCCCACGTGGCTTAGGTGAGCCCCCTCACGCCCCTGCTCACCCGGGACGAGACCAGACACGGAGCCTCCAGACTCCACTCGCCTCATCGGCAATCCCAACCCCTACCTGGCTCTTCCCGCCTTCATACTCCTGTCTACAAAAGAAAAACAGTTTTGCCCAACTCCTGAGCCAGTGGCCAGCCTATGGTCAAAGCGATGTCCCCGTGGCTGCAGCCCCTCCCCCACCTTGCAGTGGGATGTGCTCTGAGGCAGGTGCATTTCCCGTGAAGGGGTGACTCTCACCTGCCTCCTGCTCCCAACGATGACCAGTTAGGAGCCCCCTCCCCCCCGCAGTTCACATCCCCTCGCCCCTGTAGACCTCTTCGTCCATCCAGTGTGACACACACAGACCCCAGAAGATGCTCCGTCTGGCCTAACGAAAACAATGAATAAAGCCAGGGACAGCGGTCCGCGTGCTGGGGTCCAGGGCTGGGCACCCCTCCCTGAGCGTTGGGTCCTGGCCTCGGATGAGACAAGCACAGAAATCTAGAGGAAGCATCTGGAAACTTGCACAGTGATTTGAAAGACATTTTACTTCCATGGCATCCAAGAATAATTTTTAAAAATTGGAGGTTTTCTTTTGTGAGCTTCTTTTTATTTAATTTACCCCTTCCCAGGTTCACGGCATAATCGGCAACGAAAATTGTACTTATTTAAGGTATACGGCGTGATGACTTAATATACATATACATTGTGAAGTGATTGCCACAATCAGGCATAAATGCCATTTTGTGTGAGGACGCCTAAGATCTGATTTACTTAAAATAACGCATTTTGCAGGAGTATTGGTCTGCTCCACAGCGGTCCTTCCCCTCGGACGGTTTGTGAATCTGGGCTCTGGAGGGCCGCTTTCTGGGGCTCCAGAGCGGCTCCCAGCCTCTCCGCCGTCTGTGTGGACAGAGGGCTTGGTCCTGGAGGCTGAAGGCAGGAACGGGGAACGGACAGACCAGCACCTGCGGGGAGGTGGGCTTGTCCTGTGCGGCTTCGCAGGGGGACAGTGTGTGGGGCAGGAGACCCGCGTCCGAGGATGCTTCTTGCTTCTGAGGGATAATCGGGGGTGGCTGGTGTTGCCGGAGCACCTACTATGTACCAGGCAAAGATTGAGGTCCCCGGTGGCTCAGGGCCGTTTGGAGCATGATGGCGGCCACTTCACAGGTGAAGACGCGGCAGCACAGGGAAGAGAACAAACTTGCCAGGGATGCACCAGGACAGACCGGGGGCAAACTCAGAGCCGGAGCTCGCAGCCCAAGCAAGCGCTCGAATGCCGTGGGGGGGTGGGGGGAGGGTGTGTGTGCACGCACAGGTGGCGCGTGTTTGCATGTGTGTCTCTGTGTGCGTGTTCGCACACGTGGGTGTGTGTGGGGACAATGAGACTTGCTGGCCGCGACAGGGTGGGCTCGCGCCCCCTTACCCACGATGCCCCTGGGCTCTGGGCCCTTGGTATCAGCCTTCCACGATGGCAGGGGCGGCTGCCACGGAGATGGTGCCAGAAGCTCCCTCCCACTCCCGGGGCCCAAGAGGAGCCGGTTCTCTTGGCCCTGCCCCCCTCGCCAGTAGGGGGGCTGAGGATGGGCCTCCCCCACATCCCCAAGGGAGGGAACAGAAGGTGTCTGACCTCCAGGGGGAGGGGTGTCTCTGCAGGAGTTACCATCAGGAGACGCGTGACTTACTAGGGGCTCATTCCCTGCGACCGGCGAGGCTGACGCGTCCACCTGCGTGCTTTGTCCCCACGTCATGGCCCATTGCTAAATAAAGCTCAGAGCGAGGTGTTTCCTCCAAAGAGGCAGGACACTGATTGCAGCCAGATTCAATCAAGGCTGCTCCCCAGAGCCCCGCCCAGGCTGGCGTCCCTGTCCCCTGCTCTCCCAGGAAGGAGGGGTACTTTGGGAGCACTCCTCCCCCACCAGAGCCCCGCCCCCTGCTCGTCTGCAGGGCTCTGTCTCTGACCCAGTCCTTCTCCTCCTTAGATCTGAGTCCGTCCAGCCCGGGGGATGCGTCCACAACCAGCTGTCTGTCTGGCTGTCTGCCTTAATGGAGGAGAATTGCCCTAGGACCTAGGCCTGGCCGACCCCTTCCCACCCCCGTTCAGGCCAGATCCACAAACTGCTGTATGTTTCATGCACGGAGGCTTCTGGCTACACATGCCGGAGGCCAGCACAACCACCCTGGACAGAAGAGGCAAATTAGCTTTCTTCTGCTCAGCAAAAAATCATGTCTCCAGGGCCGCTAACGGGGCAGGCTGTGGTCTGGGCTAAGCCGACTCACCCCCCACATGTCTGATTACTGCAAATCCAAGGTTCAAGCAGCCGAGATGTGGAGAGGCTGACGCCCCCGGAGAGACGGTTGCCAGTGGGTGTGTCTGGGCGGGGCAGGGGGACAGGATGCCCACAGCTTGGGGGCTTTGGACCCCAGGTCCTCGGGGCCAGGGCTCTACCCACTTCTTTTCCCACGGGCACTAGCAGACACTCAGGGATCCACCACTGGGGATCCACGACCCATTTTCCAGAATCACTGATGTACTTGGGCGGCTGAATCCGAGCACTGGTCAGATCATGCTTTTGGGAAATACAGTCCTGGTTTGGCAAAGGTTTGGCCTCTGAAATTTGGGGTTCGTTCTTGATTTTAGAAAATTACCCCTCTGCTCTTGCTTGGTAATGACCCAGCGTCCTCCAGGCAGATCGTCAGCTGCCAGCCTCCCTGGACATTTCCTGGTGGTCCCTGTGGAGCGTGATGGCATGGGACTGAGGGGGACGCTACATTCTCTGGGACAGCAGAGCAGGAGCATCACCTGGGGACGCAGGGCTGCGGCTGTGGACCGTCAGTCTGTTTGGGACAGAATGCCCACCAGCATCTGGGGGTGCAGGAAGCAGGGCTCGACCCGCCCCACAGAGGGCGCTACAAGGATGTCAGAATGTAGGGTTGCAGCTGGCCTGGACGGTTCCACCTAGCAGAGGGCGGGGATCGTCACCCCAGAAAGTGAGCCCAGGGCAGCCCCCACCTGTGGCAGCTGTGAGCACCTAGCACAGCTCCCCACGAGGTCCACATTCTCCTGTCAGTGGCAGGAGCCCAGGACCTCAGCAGAGAGAACCCAGGTCCCACCGAGTAGCTGGGGTCGTCCCCACCGGAGCATCGATCTGCAGGGTGTAGAGGGGAGCCAGCCAGCCCGGCTCAGAACTCGGGGGGGCCTGGCTCGGCCATTCCTGGAATGAACTGTGTGCGTCCTCAGCTCCAGCTTTCCAGGAAGATGGCCTGGAACCAGAGCTGCTCACAATAAGAGGCTTTTTTTTTTTTTTTTTTTTTTTTGATAAATAGGGACATTTCCTAAAATAGTGGTCTTTATTCAACTGGCAGTGGGTTCAGGAGCTGCGGTCCACGATTAGCGCCCACTGGGTGGCATTTAGGAATGGAGCTCGTCGCGGACATGTGTATGTGGGGGGTGGGCAGGGCTTTCCACCAGCCTCCTGGTCGCAGACACCCCCCGCCCCCCCCGCCCCCCCCCCCCCCGCCGCCTTGCTGCAGGGGACAGCGAGGGGTTCATGCTCATGCTGGCTGGAAAGGCCACTGTGTCCTGTCCCTGCAGTGCCGGGGACTCGAGACTACACCCTGCTCTCTGGTCTGCCCTTTATTTTAATTTCCTTTTCTTTGAAAACAAGCGCTCTTTGTTCATTTACCCACCTTTTTGGCCACGAGGTATGAGTCATAGGTGAAAGCTGAATTGTGAAAGAGGGGTAAAAAAAAAACCCAAACATTTCCTGTCTTTGGGGCAAAGCAGGAGAGAAGGTAAACATATCTGAAATAGCACGTAATAAAGAAATAGCTTCTACCGAGAGACTCTCTGCGTCTGAGATGCATCAGTACTGAAAATAACTAGAAAGTTCTGGGGAGAGAGCTGGGAGGCTAGGTATTGGGGAGGGGGTGTTTTTCCATCAAAATTTTACACTGACCTTTTGGGTTTTTTTTTTAAATATTGACCTTTTAAAATTATTTATTTATTTATTTATTTTATTTTAACCTGCCCTAGAAGGTCTGCAATGTGATATTCACGTGACTGGCCAGCCTCACTCTCCTTTCAACACCCCGTCCTTCCCGTGGCTCAGAGGGTCACTGGGCAGCCCGGCTGACCGTCCGGGGGGGGGGACCATGGGAGGAGAGCAATGCCCCTCTCATTCCCTGGAAGCGTCTCCCTGGGGAGCCTGTGAGCCCCCGTGAAACCCATTCGGGGAAGATGCGCTGAACAGACGCCTCTCTAAGAATCCATTTTGCTAGTTAAATGGGAAATTCTGTGGCTGGTGGTTCTTCCCCTGAGCCTCCAGTAAATCTCAGAGACTCAGGGCCGTGTGGAAGGTCTGGTGCCTCTAATGCTGTAACATGTCTTCCGAAATGGCCTCCGGGGAGCATTCGCAGATGAGGTCACAGGACAGAAATGACAAATTGCCCAGCTGGTTAGGAAGGTGTTTCAGAAACGTCTGTCCTCCTTCAGTGCGTTTTGGGGTAGTGTCTGGTCATCCAAGACTTGGTGCGGGGAGAACCGTTTAGCCAGACCAGGGTGGCTGGCTCTGGGTCCGAGCATTTTTCTTAGGGGTTTTCTGGTTTCAACGGAGAGTTGGATTTGCTGGTGAAAATTCCAGAGGGACTGTGGCTGCGTTGGGATCCAAAGCCCTTTTGTTTTGGAGGCTGGGGTGTCTTATCAGACAAGAACAAGTTCTCCAACACTAGCTGGGGGTCCTATAATTCAATCTAATTCTGACCCCCAACAACTTGGAGTTAGTGTCAGATTTCACAGGGTGAAGGGCTCAGTCCCACAAGACCCCGCATGTCAGACACCAGTTGCAAATTCAGCATCACCCATTTTTCTGACAGACTGGCTATAAATCAGGGGTTTCCATGACCCCCCTCTCAGACCCCATACTGTATTAGGATTACTCACAGAACTCAGGAAAGTGCTTCTCTTAGGCTTATCAGGTTACTATAAAGTCTGCAACCCAGGAATAGCCAACAGAGGGACGCAGAGGAACTTCCCTGCCTGACCGGACCCACCGGGCTCCACATTTCCCTGTGGTCACTGGCCTGGGAGCACATCGAATCTCCTGGCTCAAGAGTTTTTCTCTCTGTCCCTCCTCACCTCCCTAGAGGTCGGAGGACAGGGCTGAAATTCCAACCCTCCAATCACCCGGTCTTTCTGGGGACCAGCCCATCCTGACACTCTGCAGGGACCTCACCTGGAGTCCTCTCTTGAGCATGGACTCAGGATCCGCATGGATGACAAGGCATGCCCCTATCACTCATTCCAGGGCTTTGGGGAGCTGTGTGCTGGCCCTGGGACAAAGATCACAGAGCCTCTCTGGAAAAGAGAGAGCATGTGGAAGAACCAGGATGAACGCTTGTCGTCAAGGAGGAGACAGGTGGCCCTCTACACCCCGTGCTCCGACCTCCTCATTCCCTATCTGCTCCTTGTCCCCAGGCGCCCTCCCACCCTCTGGAGACTTCCTCCTCCTCCTCGTTCCCCAGAGTAGCAGCCGCAAACTTTCTCCTGCCATGACAGCCGTATCACCAACTCTGAGTAATCCGAAAGGATGCCCGCCGTCCTGCACAGCCGGTGCCATGGTCCTCCCGCCGGAGTCAGCCAGGGGTGTGGTAGGAAAAAGTGCTGGACCGTCAGACACGTTTGGGAGTCTTTGGCATAAACATACCAAGCACGACTGCAGGACTTCTCAGAGCCTCCGAGAGCCGAATCCAGTAGAAGTCATCTGCCAAACCCATGTCTGTTAAGGTTGAATTATGTCTCCCGCTGTTTGAGTCGCAGGCCCTGACCCTTGTGAACGTGACCTTATTTGGAAATAGGGTCTTGCAGATGGATGTCATCAAGTGAGGATGAGGTCACTAGGGTGGGCCCTGACCCAACATGACTTGTGTCCTTATGGGGGGAGCGAAGTGTTGACACCAGAAACAGGGAGATACGCTGCGGTGACAAGGCACAGATCAGACGCAGAAGCCCAGGAACGCTGAGGACTCCATGGCACCACCAGAGGCCGGAAGAGGTAAGGACAGACACCCCGCAGAGCCTCTGGAGGGAGCATGGCCCTCCAGACCCCTTGACTTTGGATTTCTGGCCTCTGGAGCTGTGACAGATTAAATTCTGTTGTTTTCAGCTGCTGGTTCGGGCACGTTGTTAGGGCAGCCTTGAGAAATCTTAACGTCCAGGCAGGATTCTGGCTTTACTGTCTACACTCACCTCTCCCCCAGGCTTCCCTCCACGGCTCACCCAGCCCAGAATCTCGGGGGCAACATTTTTCCTCCTTCTCCCTCTTCCTCTGGCATCCAGCTCACCGGCAGGGCCCAGAGGCTCTGTGCCAGGAACCTGGCGGCTGCCCATCTCCTCTGCAGCCCCCACGAAGCCCCGTCAGCTCCTGTCTGGAGAACCAAGTCCCAGCTGGGCTTCTGCCCTGCCCCCGAGGCCCAGCGGGGACCCTGAACACGGCCCCCAGCCTGACCGTCTCTCCGGCTCCCTCCCCCGCCCGTCATCCGTCTCCCACTGACTTAGGACACTCGCCTGACTCTGTCTTCTCTGTGTTCCCTGGCATAAAACATCTTTTAAAGCCAAATCGTTCTATGCAGATGAGAACGGGGCCATCCGGCCGTTGATTCGTCCTCTCCACCCTTCCTGATGCTTCCAGAATCAACCCTTCCGCTGTTTACACCCTTGTTTCTACTCCAGCCTTGGTTATTTGTGAAAAAAAGAAAAGAAAAGAAAAGAAAATGCTTATCTAACTTTTTCTTTTTAATTTCAGTTGCTTCCCCACGGATTCTGCTCTGGGAGGATCAGGATTTCGCTCTAAGCTTTGCTCCCCGAACCCGGCCAAACAACAGAAAACACACACATGGCTCCCCGCCCCCATCCTCCCAATAGCATAATTTGTGGTTCGATCAATATTCAGCATTTACATAATTATGTAATTATTATTCACAGCTGAGCCACAAAGTAGTTCTATGACTGCATTTCCTCTCCTGATCAACTGCATGTTTTCCCTGGAACGAATCACCACCAGTATTTTCATCCATGGGGTTTGCACGCACCTTTCCAACGTGTCCCCAAACAGTTGGCTGGCGTGATGAAATTATTTGCATTTTGGCCGAAAGTCTCAGGTAGGCTAACAGTTCCGTTTTTAAATCTTAATTTTTTTTAAATGTTTATTTTTGAGAGAGAGAGACACAGAGTGTGAGCAGGGGAGGGACAGAGAGAAAGAGGGAGACACAGAATCTGAAGCAGACTCTAGGCTCTGAGCTGTCACCACAGAGCCCGACACGGGGCTCAAACCCACCAACCATAAGATCATGACCTGAGCCAAAGTCAGACGCTCAACCGACTGAGCCCCCCAGGCGCCCCTAACAATTCCATTTTTATCTTTTGGGGCAGTAACACTCCCTGAGTTTCCTTGCTCTTCCCCACGGGGGATGGGTCGCTCTCTAGACGTGTGGCACGGATTTGGTCTGGGGACTGACTTCCTTTGCTGTCACCCCCTGCACAAACCCTCACCTCCCGGGACTCATGTCTTCACCCTCACGATTCACTTTGGACTCTGATAGAACCAATCTTCCAATGGCTCCATGGAAAAGGGGGCGTGGGAACCCAATGGTTCAAGACCCCTCGACTCTGAAGTGTCTGTATCCCACCCTCACACTCAATCCGCAGTTTAGGTGGGTATAGATGCCTCGACTGGAGATTCTCCTTCTGAACTTTGCAGGTGTTGAGAGAAATGCAACACCACTTTGGTGCCTGGTGTTCAGGCAGTTGGCTTTTGTCTTCTGGAAGCTTCTACCCCATCTCTTAATGCCCAGTGTTCTGAGATTGTACCACCACAAGCCTTGGGTGGCTCTTTTCGTTACTGTGCTCAGTAGGTCCTTTTGGCGTAGAAACTGCAATCCTTCCTTCCTGGAAAATGTTTTTCTCTTCTGTTTTGTGTGTGTGTGTGTGTGTGTGTGTGTGTGTGTGTGTGTGTCCCCTTTCTGGAATTTCTGTCAGCGAGACAGTAAGCAGATGGGTCTTCCAATTTTCTCCTCTCATTTCCACCTCTTTGTACTGTTGTCCTTCTTTCCAGGAAATTCTCTCAACTTTATTTCCCCACCCTTCTATTCAAATTTTAATTTCTACCCGCATATTTTTAATTTCTAAAAGCTTTTCCTGTTCTCCGAATGTGTTCCTCTTTAAAGGGAACATTCTGTTCTTTCTCACAGGTTACAATATATTCCCTTATATCTGGTTTGTCATCAATTTTGCATCCGTGGAGCCCTCTCTGGCTTCTTGCATTATTTCTGTCTCCTTTGAGTTCCTTACTGTGTTTGCTTCTTTTGGTCTCTTGACTTTTTTGTTGCAAGCTTTCCTAAAATATTTGTGCGGTTATATTTAAGAGTGAGGTGCAAAACAAAGATAAGGATAAAAATAGGGGCGCCTGGGTGGCGCAGTCGGTTAAGCATCCAACTTCAGCCAGGTCACGATCTCGCGGTCTGTGAGTTTGAGCCCCGCGTCAGGCTCTGGGCTGATGGCTCGGAGCCTGGAGCCTGTTTCCGATTCTGTGTCTCCCTCTCTCTCTGCCCCTCCCCCGTTCATGCTCTGTCTCTCTCTGTCCCAAAAATAAATAAAAAACGTTGAAAAAAAAAAAAAAAAAAGACCCCGACCCCGCACCTCCGTGAAAGGTCTGCACGTGTGGTGGGGCTGGTTCAGGCAGGGTCCCCATGATCTGATGCCAGACCCGGCGTCCTTCCTAGGAGAGCACCTGATGGGGTTCGTCTCCAGCATGCAGGGAGCACGGCGAGGGAGGATGGGGACCCTCCCTGTTCAGCATGAAGGCTTTACCCATTTCTTTGCTCTGTGTTTCATCCTTATGTTCATATGTGCAGACATATGGAAGAAGGACTGTGCCTTGATTGGGGGGGGGGGGTGGAGAGGTTGTCTTGGGGTTGATCTGCTCCTGTGCAAACCTAGCCCCCTGCTTTCAGCTCTATTTTCTGTTTTCATACCTCCCTTAGAATCACTGGCACCTGCTTTTCTGAGGGTCTGTGAGAGAATTTGGTTCACTCATTCCCAGCAGGCTTAGATCTCTGCTTTCTTAGTCAGCTGAACCCAGGCCATTTGAACATCTGGTCTTCTATGTCCAGACTGCTGTCCACTCCTTTCCCTGCCCTATCCTCACCGTATCTCGTTGCTATTGTGTGTCCCTGATTCCTTTGCTCCTTTCTTGTTGCCCGGGTGGGCTTCTGGGAGGAAGCAGGGGTAGATATTTGTGTTCAGTCCATCGTGTTTAACCAGAGCCCCCGCACCGGCTTTCTGTGGTTCTTTGTACAAATTCCGTTCTGCTCGGGGTCTCGTGGCAGGTGGTCTCAGCCTGCAGCCCCCAGACCCCCTCTGTGGGCGTGTCTGTCTCTTTGCATCCTTCGGCTCTGTGGTGACATCGGTAAAACCTCCCCTTTTAAAAGGAGGCTGTGAAGAGTTCAGCTTTGAGGACAGCCACATGAGGAGTTCCACGGACCTGCTTTTTGGTGAAACAAGCAAAATCCATGACAACTAAAAACAAACAGCCCCTTAAGGTGTCTGGAAATTGCCCCAAGGGCACGACGCAAGTGAAGAAGCATTTGTTCTGGAAAATCTACTGAAACCCGAAAAGAACAGTCTGTGGCAGAGGCTCAAGAAGATGGGGCCCCCTCGCCCCCCAGTGCCCGGCATCTGCCCCCAGTGCGATGGCATCTCGGCAGGAGGGGCAGGCTGCCCGCGTGTCTCATCCCCTCTAACTCAGCAGGGAGTTGCTGATTCCTTGCCTCACTGATAGGCCAGGAGCTTCCTTACCTCCATCAGCCCCACTTGCCGGTGGAGACTCCACAGGCAGAGAATGTGGGTGCCTCGTTCCTCCTCCCCCTGCTCGCTCACAGGGCAGAGGGTCCACACCTGAGGAGGCAGGCTTAGAAAACCAGAGGCTCCTGCTAGCAGCGAAGGAAACAGACGTGTTGGAACAATCAAAACGGAAAAGTCTTGGGCTCCACAACTGGACGCCATCCAGAAAGCAAAAAAGATGACCCACAGGCTAGGAGATATTTCCGCAGATCGCATTTCTCACACCGGGCCTGCGTCTAGAATACATAAAGGACTCTCACAACTCAACAATAAAGGGGCAGTAGTTACCCATTTAAAGATGGCTGAAGGATCTGAATAGACATTTCTCCAGAGAAGATGCATGCACGGCCCAAGAGCGCAGGAGATGCTCATCGTTAGCCATTGGGGAAATGCAGATCAGAACCACCAGGACGGCCATAAGCGAGAGGATGCTAGTAAGTGTTGAACAGGATGCGGAGTGCCCACAGCCCTTGCGTCCTGCTGGTGGAAATGAGACAGTGCCCCTAAAATTGTGCAGAACTCGTGTTTCCTCCAATGCTCACATGGACTCACCATGTGATCCTGCAATTCCACTCAGAGGGACGCGCTTAACCGAAATGAAGACACACGTGCACTCAAGACCTCACACATGGACGTTCGTAGTCTTTGCAACGGTCAAAAAAGTGGAAGAACCCCCCCATGCCAATCAGGATCAAGGGCATAGAAAAGGAACCATATATTACATATATATGTATATAATTTTTTAACATTTTTATTCATTTTTGAGAGACAGAGAGAGACAGAGCATGAACAGGGGAGGGGCAGAGAGAGAGGGAGACACAGAGTCCAAAGCAGCTCCAGGGTCCGAGCTGTCAGCACAGAGCCCGACGCGGGGCTCGAACTTGTGAACCGTGAGATTATTATCTGAACCGAAGTTGGATGTTTAACCGACTGAGCCGCCCAGGCACCCCTCAACTATGCACTTTAAATGAGTGAATTGTAAACTGTGCACTTTAAATGAGTGAATTGTATGATGCATGAATTCTATCTCAGTAAAGCTACTATAAAGGAGGTGGTCATCCCCCTCCGGGCTAGTCTTTCTGTGCCTGAAACTGTGCTTTTCCTGTGATAACACTTTTCCCTTCATGCCATTTCCTGTGATAGGCGGAGTCTACACTGGCAGCCGCCTCGAGGTAGAGACTCGTTGGTGTTGATGCTGGTCATATCCCTAGTGCTGGGTATCAGCACCCTTTGGAAAGGACTTCACTAAATCAGTGGTTCCTCACTGGGCATGACTTTGCCCCTCTGCTCAGGGACACTGGGAAGTGCCTGGCCATGGTCATTGAGACAGGAGGGAAGGTGCTATCGACACCAGTGGGTGGAGGCCAAGGACACTGCAGAAAAGGCACAGGCAAAAGGCAAAAGATCCTACAAGGCACAGGACAGATGCTCAGCAAAGAATTATCAGGCCCCAAATGTAAGTGGTGCGGCTGTTGAGAACCCCCGCAGTAAAGTATAAAGATTAGAAAGATTTCCAAAGCCGCACGTGATGGCCTGAATTATGCCCCCTGCCCCCAAATTCATGCCTTGAAGTCTTAAACCCCAGGACATCAGAATGTGTATTCGGAGACTGGGTCTTATTTAAAGAAGTAATTAGAGGGGCGCCTGGGTGGCTCGGTTGGTTGAGCATCCAACTCTTGCTTTGGGCTTAGGTCATGATCTCATGGTTCATGAGATCGAGCCCCACATCAGGCTCTGTGCTGACAGCAAAAACCTGCCTGGCATTCTCTCTCTCCTTCTTTCTCTGCCTCTCCCTTGCTTATGTGCTCTCTCTCTCTTTCTCAAAAATAAACAAAATTTAAAAAATAAAGAAGCAACTAAGGTGAAATGAAGGCATTAGGTGTCCTCATAAGAAGAAGAGCCCAGGACACATACACACACGGAAGGAAGAGTATTTGGGGACACGGGGTGAGGACAGCGGTCGATACACAAGAGAACAGAGCCTCAGGAGAAAACCCAACCTGCTGACCGCATGATCTCAGACTTCCTTCCTCCAGAACTGCGAGGAAATAAATTTTTGTTGCTTTTAGGCCCCCGGCTGTGGTGCTTTGTTATGGCCGCCCTACCTTGTCACTACACCATGGAAGTTTCTGCTGTGTTCTGTGTACCAGTGACTTTCCCCTTGGGGCTCATTGATACAACCTGGGGAGTGTTTGGAAACACCAGTGCTCCCTGAGACCAATGAGATCAGTTGAGGACAACGTAAGCCAACATTGAGAACCACTTCTGCAGATCAAGATCTTATTAATCAGGACTGTACCTCACTATGAATAGGGACATGGAGACAGGCGTGTTGGACCAGCTGCCCTCGTCCCCTTTCTGGGGTGAGAGGTGGGAAAAGTGTGAGTGGTGATAGCAACGAACGTCTACCTGTGTTTCTGGAAACCTGGAACTCGCCTTTGGGAATCTGCTTTGCGAAATGTGTTTACGCCCCCTGCCCCCCTCTCTGGTGCCACGGCTACTGCCCCCCTGGGTCTTTGGCACCTGTCAAGCATTTTCAGCTGAGCCCAGGCAAGAAGTGTGGACACCCCACTGCGTTCAGGAAGAGGTGGCCACTGGGAAAGCAGGGGCCCTGGCCGTGCCTCTCTCTTCCAGGGCGCCTCCTTCCTCTAGCCCGTACCAGGCAGGGAGTGCATGTCAATGACTGATGTTGTGACGAGGTGCTCTTTCCAAAAATGTTGAGGAGAACTAATTAACCTGCAGTAATTAGAGAAACGCTCAGATTTCCTCTTTCGTGTGCAGAAACTGCTAATGGCCACTCTGGGGAGATGTTCTGACTCACTCTGGTGGCTCTGGCTCTCTCCGCATTTCCCAACCCCCTCCCTCAGGTCCAAGACATTTCAAGTCACGAGTTGGTGTCAGCAGCTGCCCCTCCAAGAGGAGATCCCGTGTCGTAGGCCCTTGGGGGCCATCTGTCCAGCAGGCGTCAGGCTTATGCAATGAGTTATGGGCTGAATTGTGTACCCCCACCCCAAATTCATATGTGGAAGGTCTAATCCCCACGACCTCAGACTGTGACAGGGAGACGGGGTCTTTACAGAGGTAATTAAGGTAAAATGAGGGCATGTAGATGAGTCCTAATCCAATCTGACTGGTGTCCTTATAAGGAGAGGAGGTAGGGACACAGACACCCACAGCAGAGGAAGACCATGCCAGGACTCGGGGAGTAGATGGCCATCTGCACACCAAGGAGAGAGGTTTCAGAAGGACTCAGCCCTGCCAACATGGTGATCTTCAACTTGCAGCCTCCAGGGCCGGGAGACAACAGATTTCTGCTGTTTAAGCCCCTGTCTTGTTACGGCAGCCAAACGGACTAAGACACCCACTGTCTGACAGCTTGGTGACAGAGGAGGACCCTTTCCTGGACTGGATAAGGAGCCCACAGCCCCCTCCACCAGATACGGTATTTCCTACCCCGATGTCCTAACGTGACTCTTCATGGAGACAGTGGGGCCACTGCCAGGCAGAATGCTCACTGCTGAATCTCGCCTTTTGTTTTTAATCGGAGCCATATTGTTACAAAAACAAAACCCCGGTGACAAATGCTCCAGCAAGATGTCTCCTCTGTGAATTTCCACCTGTTCCCTTTTAGTCCCAGGACACTGATTGGAGATTCTGGAACAATCTTTTAGGGGGTTCATAATTTCAGCAGCGCTTCTCAGAGTTGCCAGTGTCAGAGAAGGTCTGGGATGTGCCCCCCGGGGGCTTCTGGGGTTCGATGAGCCTTTCCTAAATGATGCGTTTTCAGTGACTCATGACCTAGAGCCGCAGTGGGTGCTGTGTGCATCCTGGGGATACCTGCCTCACACCAAATGCATGGTTTCTGTCTACGTTCACAATTTGTTCTGCGTGGTGGTGGGTCCCAGCAGAGGTGCCTCCCCGTCACCATGCGGCCCACAAAGAACAAGGGAGAGACAAGACAGTGGGAAGGTTGCGTGCCCCACGGTGCCCCACAGGTGCCCCACAGGGCTAAGAGTCACTGCCATTACTCAGCCCGGGATTCCTGACACCAAAACCAGTCTTGCCTGAATCTTCCTGGGGCAGCCAAGCAAAGGATTTCAAGTTTGAACAGTCATTACAGAATTTTTTTCGGTAATAAATTTTGTGTTGCTCTGTTTGACTGTATTGGTCCCTAAAAATAATGAATCAACGGTTAAAAATGAGTTTACCATTAAAGAAGTTAAAGACCGTGATGCTGATGAATGAGTTGGTGGTCCACCATGCTCCAGACCAAAAGACTCAAGCTGATTTGTCAAATCTCGCACAACAAGCACATGGCACGTTGGGTTTCAGCAAAGAGCGGTGCTGATGTGAGATCTGTTGGTTTTAGAGTTTTGTTTGTGTTTGAACTTTGTTTCTGTAGCTGCATGGAAGCTATGTGCATAAGCAGTTTGCGCCTAGCTCCATATTTATGGTTATTTAAGTAACTTCATTATAAAAATAATTGGAGTTAAATCATTCAAGCTGTCTACACAACAGTATCATTCTGGCGTCTAGACTACATCCCAAGAGGAATAACTCAGTGCACATAAGTAAATGAAAAATATGTGTGTATATACATATGTTTCTATGTGTACATGCATTTATTTTATGCGACATGTGTGCATATGCACACACAACGTGTATACACTCTATGAGATATGTGTGATGCATGTTTAGGCGTCTATTTGCGTTTTATTTAATTTTGGCCAAGTGATCAGGAACATAGGTTTGGGATAACACAGACCCGGATTCTACAGCTCACCACGTGGCTTATTTGTTTATTTGCTATCTCTGGGCCTTAGTTTCCTGAAAAGTAGAATAAAAATAGGAATAATGTATATAATAGAGTATAGTTTAGTATAATATAATATAATATAATATAATATAATATAATATAATATATTTAGTATAGTATAATTTAGTATAGTATAGTGTAATACAATAAAATAATTACGAATAGTAGAACACCTACCTTGCAGTGTTGCCATGGGGATAAAATAATGCATAAAGTCTGGGCACACAGGAGATGCTCAGTAGATACTAGTTGTATCTACTTTGTCCTGAATGTGCAGGTGAGAACAGAGGGGTGCCTCTGAGAGCCACGGGTGGCCTGGATGGCCCCGGGGCAGCCGCCATGGAGCCGCTGATGGGCCATGAGCCCTCACGGCAGCCTGGCCAGGGTGGGGGAGCACCCCCCTGTCCGAAGCTAGGGCTGGCTGCACCCATCCTGGACCTTGGGGCTCCCGGCATGCTGATGCGGGGCGCCAGCAGGAGCGGAGGTTGGTCTGAACCTGGAGTCCCAGGAGAGGATGCCTGCAGATAGACAGCTGGCTGTGGGGGTGACACGGTGGCCCCCGGGATGCGCCAAGTCCATCACCGGTGGGGACAGGAGAGTGTCTGGGGAAGGAGAATGCCCAGACCCTGTAGCTCTGATGCTTTCTCCTCCTCGGATATCCCTCTTCGGGGGACAGAACAGGATAGAGAAGAGTGCTCTGGGGCCCCACCGTCTTGCTTTCAAATCCCACCTGTATCACTTCCTGGCCGGGGGCTTGGGAACAAGCCTTCCAAGCACTCTGATCTCAGCGTTTCATCCCTGGAGTTAAAACACCCCTTTGGCCGTGAGATCTTAGAAGCCATCAGGGAGTGGTGCCAGTCAGTGCTCACGAGGTCACTCCCCTCTTCTGGCTTCTCCCGTCTGTTGTGGGATCTCAGACCTGCTCTGCCCCCTGCGGGAAGGTGCTCTCCCCTTCCTTTCCGTTCATCCAGACCCTTGGAGAAATCACTTGTCCAAGCAGGGCCTTTGGGAAAGTGAGACTCGTGTCCTCAAACCACAGAGTCAGACAGAGACTCCGGGCTGGTGGGATCCGGGTCCAACCTGCCCCAGCCCTGGAGGAGAGTGTGTGCGTGTAACTTTGGCTGGTCTGGTTAAGCTGTGCCCTTGGACACTGGTGGAAGACGGAACACCCGCATGGCCCGGCACACGGGCCTTACGGCTCCTACACCGCAAAGCCACAAAGACAAGGTATGGATGGAGCCTTTGCTGAGTGCCTGGCGTGTGATGAAGGGCTTGGCTGTCGGCTCCTGGATAGGACCTCCCATTCACCCTGGGCATCCTGACTTAGGTCTGTGCCCACACCTGCCCTCCACCCCCTCCTCTTCTTGTTCTGGGTGACCTCACTTACTTCTACCCAGGACAAGCAGGATCGAGGCCGACGGATTATTGATCCTTCCTAGGAGATGTTTGTCCTTGACAGGCTATTCTTGGCACAGTTTCACCCTGCAAAGCTTCCCCTGCCAGGTGGCCTGCTTTGACGCGTCAGCTACCGTGTGCTCGGGAACAGAACCCGTTCCCCTTCAACCTGAGCGAAGAGCAGTTGGGAGGTTCACTCTGCATGAGGGCGACGGGCGCTGCGTTCCAAGGCCAAGTGGAAAGATGGCAGGCGGAGTCCGTGTCACGATCTCTCCCACCAACATTTTACTGCTTTCTGGAACGCGAGTGTTTTTCCTCGAATTTCCAAACCCGAGCCCGTGCGCCCATCTCAGGCTGTCCTGGGTGAAGGGTCCTGGGTTCCATCCTGGAGGCGTCCGTGCCACATCTGTCGGGGGGGCGTCCTTCCTGCCCCCTGCAGGCCGTGACTCAGACGCCCCTCTCCCAAGACAGATGCGTTCACCTACAGCGCTCTCTCACTAAGATGATTTGTGCAGCAATTTTTGCCTTCTGAGAAAATGCGAGAGGGAGAAAGAGGAGGTGAAAATGGCAACGTTCGGTAATTAATTTGGAATGGAGAGGCAGAGCTCCATCCGGCGGTAATTGGATTTTAACCCCTTGGGAGTTTTTAAATGCAGATACTAATGTTGGAACTATCTTTCCTTGTAGTGTGTCTCCCCCTCAGATCTGAGGACGGTTGAAATCCAGGGAGCAAGGTTTCTAAGTCGAGGGAGCTTATCGAAGCGAGCGGGCGGTGGGTGACTCGGGAGCGATGGGTCCTGTGGGTGGGCAGCACTGAGGAGCAGCACCGCGGGTCATTCAGAGCTGCCCAGGGGGCCACCATGGGGCTGGGCTCTCTTGTTCCATATTCCTGTTGGGCTCATAAAATGGTCGTGTTTTTTTGAGTTTTCTGGAAGCATGGGGAAAGTGGGCGTTGCTCTCTCCCATCTGATGGCTGAGCCCCCGGGAGGGTGGGACTGGGCGTCCAGCCTCTGGCTGTTTCAGGTTGGTGTGGCCCTCCTGGAGCTCCTGTCTCCAGGTGGTAAGTGTGATTTTCCAGCACCGGGGGGCAGTTTTAGGGGCAGCTCAGGCAGTGGGCTGGGGCTCACCTCTTTGCTGGATTCCCTGTGCCGCCCTGGCAGGGAGCTGTGTCTGCTCACAGCCTCTCTCTACTGGGCTGCGGTGGGAAGTCTCAGGACAGGTGCCCCCAGGGCCGTGCAGGGTGGAGCTCGTGGGCTGGTTCACGATGGCTCCCAAGGCACTCTTTTCCCACATTTTACACATGTCAAAATCAGTGTGCATGGTGAAATCTCGAAGGGGATTTGCACCTCCTTGATTCCAGGATGAAAGTGGCCAGGAGGGTCTTGCTGGGCAGGGACTGATATCAGCAGGTAGAGGGGTTTTCAGACTAACTGCCCCTCCTCTTTCTTCTCGTTGATTGACAGCAGGACCTGGCCTTCCAGTGTTTCCTCTTCCAGCAGATCTGCCCAGAATGTTTCCATCCAGAACATTCTCTGTGGCCTCTGGACCTCCATCAGCTTGCAGCTGGGACAACTTTGTTTAAAATCCTGTGGTTCTCTTCCTGCATTTGGTGGATGAGTCACCTCCAGTAACTTGCATTAGCCATTTTCCCTGTACTCTGGTCCTTTCCTGTTCTTCCCTGTCTTCGCTCTGGGTTCTGGGAGCTGTCTCCTGCCCCCCACATCTCCCAGACTTTGTTGCCACCGGGGATGAACAGGTGGGAGATCAGAGGGAAGGAAGAGAGAGGCCAGGGCACTTCTCCCTCCCCGCCCCCCAACTCCTTAGAAGACTCATTTAGCCTCCCCTCTTGCACAGGAGGAGAGAGATTGTGTAACTTTAGGGATTTCCTGTTTATGACCCTCTGGAAGAAGGGAAAGCTAACCGTGAGCCAATAATTTGGGCACATCTGCCATGATGTCATGGTGTTGGCAGTGACCAGAGCTCAGGACACCTCCGCGGGTGCTCCAAGAAAGTTCCGGACCCCTGTAGGTTTCCCATAGAGCTCCTAACTGCCGACCCCTGGACTTGGAAGCCCTCCTGACCCTTCAGTGTCGTAGATGTTGGGGGGCTACAGATTTTCAGTCACGGGCCCTGCAGCTTTGGAGACAGGCATGGACCACACCTGCTGATTTTCTTGCTGATACGGTGGCCTAGGAACCCGCTGCACTGCCGGGCAGGATTACTGTGGTACCCGGATGACACATGACTGTAACAAGGTGTGTGACCGAGACCTGTGGTGAAAAGCAGTCTGAGTGAACACCTGTCAGGAGGCCCCGAACAGACTCCGTGGAGATGGGAACCCAGCTACATTAAGTCGGTGGCCTGCGGGTCTCATGTATGTTCGCTCCCCGCACACACAGAGCTTTTTTGTGTCTCTGTGGTAGAGGGAGAGAGAGGGAAATATTTGTTTCACAGGCAAGGCACAGTTTCATCATTAACGTCCAGCGTGGCCTTCAAGGGGCTCTTGTCGGTTAGAAGTATCATCCTGCCACCTCTCAGGAGTCCAATGGACCCCAATCTGCAGAGGACACATGTGCCCTCTCTACCCTCCCCGTTGAAGGACAGAGAAGGGCAGGTGGTTCCTGGCCAGGCTGTTCATGGTGATGGGCTGGTCACCCTCTGCCCCTCAGGCTTGGCTCCACACCCGTCCGGAGAAGTGTCCCATCTCTAGGGGCCCCCTTTACTCTAGAGCTGAATTAATACAAAATTGAAGAGAGTTGAGAAAACAAACAGAAAAATAAACAAACAAAAGTCAAAATCACCCATAATCCCCAAACCCAGAAATAACCGGGTGACGCTCTTTCCCTCTACCAATTTTTAATATGCTTATATTTGAAAATCCACTGATACAAAATTGAAGGATTCTGTATATTTGGTTGAATATTTAACTTAAAAAAAAAAAACCGTGAGCATTAAATTTAAGGCTTGTTGGCTTAGGATACGCGTTTGTAATTATGGGGCAGAAATGTCCTTCCGTTTTTAGTTTACGAAGAGTGTTTTCAGGAATGAACGTTGGATTTTTATTGATTTTTTCCGGCAGCTCTAAAGTGAACAGATGCTTTTTAAAAACGGTTTGACCTGTAGACGGAGTGTTTGCCACCTTGCCGTTGCTTAAAGCCGGTTTGCAGCTTCTCTCAGGGAAAGAAAGGTCCATTGGAGCCCTTGCAATTTGCTCCATAAATACGTATTGAGTGGATGGACATTGACTGGATGAGGGTTTTTGGATGACTAGTAGGAGATGACCTTTGTCCTCTGCTCTTTCCAAAAGTTAAAGTCTTTTCAGAGCTGAGACTGGTGAATGAGGGTGTAAACAGAGTATCATGCAGGTGAATCCAAAATTAAGGAATGAGACCACCTTCCTCCACCTTGGGCTGAACCTGCCTTGGTGGAGAATTGCTCGAGGAGGCCCCGGAAGTCCGACCCCAAGCGCGTTCCCGGGGAGGCTGAAGATGGTGAATTTTGGCTCCTCTGACGCCACTAGGGGCAGGCAGATGAGAGGGTCCTGAGGCTGGGCTTCACGCACCAAGGGAGATCCTGGAGCGAAAAGGACGTGGCAGCAGATACCAGAACCAGAGGAGCCTGAGGGGGGTCAGAGGGACTCCCCACGATGGAGTGGGGGCAGCCCTTCAGTGGGGGTCACACAATGGGTGACCTCTCCAAGGCCACGGCTAGGTTTTGGGGAGCCACCAGCCAGCTGGAGAGTGAGACCACTCATGATGCCATCTGGGTTCTTCTTCCCCTTCAAGTGAGAAGCGGGAACCTCGGGAGGGCTTATGAGTCTGTGGGTGTCAAGAGGTCTCAACGCTGAGGCCCCTTCTCCATGTTCCTTGCATGTGGTCCACTACTGTCACCTGTGACAGTCTTCCGCGGGCATCTGTCCACCCCCACCCTTCCCCCCGGACAGAAGCCAGTTGAGACAGGACTCAGGCAGTTCATGTTTGTATCCCCAGGGCCAGCATGGGATCAGGAGAGAGTGGACCCTCAAGAAACACTGACAAATGAATGAATGAATGAATGAATGAGCGAATTGACTGAAGAGATGGCCTCTCGTGCCACTTAGGCCAGAAGCTTGTGTGTGTTGTTGGCAGCCCCTTGGAAAGTACTCGTGAGCATCTGCAGGTGTGTGGGGACAAACAGGGACCAGCCAGCGCTAGGAGGAGGCACCACCCCCCGGATGACACGAGGGGGGAGGGTATGGACGGGAACGGGGGATGGGGGTTGTGGGGGATGGCTGCCCATTGGCAGGGAAGAGGCAAAACGTGTTCTTTCTCTGGCTGATGGAGTAGCAGCTAAGACCACAGACCCGGGCTAATGGGGTCACCATTCCAGGGCCGGCAGCGCACTCCCACGTGGCGGCACGTAACCGAGTGAAAAGTACAAAAGAACAGACTCCGTGTGAGGATTAGACAAGGAGCCCAGTGCCTGGGATGGCTCCCAGCTCCAGAATATTAGCTGCTAACGTGCGATGTGAGTATTTTGTTTTGTTTTGGCTTTTTGGGGGAATAAGTCCTTTTTGACACTTCCAGGCCATTTTAGTTGTATTGCTGGGATTCAGAAGACGGGTGCAGCTGGGGTCTGAGTGAGAAGCCCCTCTGGGGAAGGTTCAGTTCAGCAGGGCAGGTCACAGGGAAAGCCTGTGCAGCTGTTAAACCAACAGATTCACCCAAACTGACTTATCTTCGCGCCATGGCCTGATAAGTCTCCACGATCCTCCTTCCCCTCCCTTTCTGCAGGTACGAGCTTGGTCTGCGTGCAGTGGGGTCCCTTCCCCTGCCCAGGGCGACCTCCAGGCACCTCGGCGGGACATGACCCACGGGGCTGTGGACTGCAGGCTCTGAGGTGGTCAGCTTCTGTGCACAACAGGTCAAAGGTACACCCAGGTGTCCCCACGCAAGTGGGAGCTTGGGAAGTGCTGTCTGCATTTCCCTGCAGGACGCTGCTTCCTTATCTAGGGTGGGGTCTTTATGGTGCAGAACTCACAACCCGATTTAGGGTAAGAGCGAATGCCCTCTTGGTATGTGGACACAGCTGAATGTGGGTGAAGTGGGTAGAAATATGTCCAGTGGAGAAAAGAGTGCAGGCTGGCTTCTGATCTTGGGTCCCCACAGAACTGTCGGTGTGGCTTGAGCTGGTCATGGCCCCTCCTCAACCTCGGTTCTGTTACCTGCAGTGTGTGTGGGTGGAGTGAACACCATAGCCGACCCCCAGTGCGCCATGCCCTGGTCAAATCCTCTTGCCTTGACTGTGGGACACCTGGGACTTGCCAGTAACGGTCCACCATCAGTAGACCTTGAGTGACTCAACGGGAAGATCATGTTGTGTGCGAGGGACCTAATCACAGAGATGCTTTACCAAAGGGACGGGGGCCCCTCCGAGGATGGAGCCTCCTTCTGGCCTGAAGAAGTGAGATGTCACGTTGAGAGAGGGTCTGCAGGAGGGCCACCTGGGCAGGGGGACACAGGCAGTCTCTAGCACCACAAGGCAGCATCCCATAAGCAGCTGGTGGGAAGCCTGGCCCTCGATCTCACTGCCACGTGGGAAGGAGTTCTGCCCACAGCCCGAATGGTTTGGAAGCAGATGCCACCCCGGGCGGTCCTTCAGAGAAGACACAGCCCACGTGGCACCTGCCCTGTGGCCTCTGAGATGCTCTGTGGAGGACCCACAGAAGCACACCTGGTCTTCCCTGTTTATCCCTTCAGCAAGAACGTGACAGCATCTCCGTGCAGTAGTTGCTCTGTGTGGCCCTGTCCTCCCCACGTTCCTGCTGTGCAGTTCCGGCTGGATGATTATTCCGGAGAGGTGAGCCATGATCCCTGGCGATTCGTAAACCTCCACTAAGCCGCTCCCAAGCCTTTTGGTTTCCAGTTGTCCCAACCTGTCTGTCAACACCACACACACCACACAGCGTCGACATCGGCTTCGTTGTGAGCCTCCTGAACACACACTCACATGCCTGCCCCTTCCCTCTGTTCTCTGCTCTTCGAAGTGTGTTGAGGCCTATTTATGATCTCACCACCCACAGTGTATAAATTAAGGGACGGATAGACAGACGAATGAATGGACACGCATTTATAATCGGCCAGGCTGGCTTTGAGACCTCCTAATGCAAGGATATAATTTTTTAGCCTAATAAATGGAAAGCAACTTCCCCTCTGCAGCAAATGCTGTCTCAGCAGTCGGTTAGCACACGATGCATTCATCTGTCTGGGGGACAGCACCAAGGATAATATTTTGGCAGGTTATCTTCGCATAGTTACTCAGTGCAACACTGTCGGTCAAAGGGAGGTTTATGAAGCAGGGGTTTATAAAGTGCACTTGGAATCAGAGACGGAGCCAGACCGTCCCATGTAGCAGATCTGTCTCTTGGTTTTGACACATTCTGATGGATCGTTGACTGGGAGCCCAACACGGTGGCCAGGCATGAAATCTGCCCAGCCCTGTGGCCCCACCGTCGGTCAATGCGTGTCAGCTCAGAGCTGATGCTCTAATGCCAGAAGACAGGTAAGAAAGGAGGCCAGTGGACACTCTTCCAGACTTGGTGATGATGGAAGGTGGGGGTTGGAGGGGAAAGAGGTCATTGCAGCATTTATGCCACAATCGGGGGGCTAGATATATGCCACGCTTGTTTGCAATTTTAAGAAAACACACGCGTGCGTATGTGTGTATTTGGTATATGTATGTGCATGTGTATATGCACACACATTTGTATGTGCATTTATATGCATATTCGTGTAGACGTGTGTGCATCATGTGTTTGTGTGCCTGTCCGTGTGTGTTTGTATGTGTGTTCAAATATATGCGTGTGCATGGGTGCATGTAGGTGCATGTGCGAGTCTGTATACGTATGCATGCCTACATGTATTCATAGTTGCACGCACATGTTCATGCGTGCATGTGGGTGTATACAGCTGTGCAGGCTCACATGTGAGTCTAACTACACACCTGTGTGTGCACACGTGCACACTGTAATGCGTGTGTGCACGTGTGTGTATCAGGTGCGTGTGTGAGCGCATGTGATTTCTCCTGCATGTTTGCACACGTGGATGTGTGTGACCAGGTCCCGGTTAGACGACTAGGTCTTTAAGGGGAGAGGCTGGTATCTCACGCATCTTTGAATGTTCTGTTCCAGCAACATTTCTGGTCATGTAGTAAAGGCTTCATCAATAGTACATATACAGATAATATCCATGGGACTGCTCACATGGCGTCTTCTGCCTCTTCCTGTAGAATGCAGCCGCCATGCAGACAGCATTCCCAGGGTCGGATGCATCAGAGGCTCTCAATAAACCTCAATGGGTGAATAGCCTGGACCCTGCGTCCTGACTGGCAGCCGCTAGGGGGGCAGGTGGTGTTGCGGGTAATGATGGAGTGTGGGTTCACAATGCTGAGTTGGGCAAGGACGAAGCAATCCCCTTCTAGCTGCTGGTGGGTTTGCCCCCTGCTCCCGCCCACCTGTGAGTGGGGGTGAGGGAGGTGGAGATTGTCCGAATGCGCTTAGCGCCTGGTCTTATCTGGTGACTGGAACATTCTCCCATTCTGCCTGTTCTCCCCAGCGGACTGTGGTGTCCAGGGGAGAGCGAGGCTTCCGTAAACCATGGCAGAAGTGAACGACAGGTCCGTATGTGTGGGGTCTTGCGTTTTCACACCACGTCTGCTTGGCTGATGGGTTTCCAGGTGGCCCTGGGGCTCGGGCCTGTCGGGGGGATTCTCTCCCGGTGGCCTCTTCTGGCTGCTCAGCCTTGTCCCAGCTCCAGATGCCAGCACAAGCCCGTCTGAAGGTGGGCCACAAACCCCTGACGTCCAGGCTGGTCTCCTGCTCACCCTGCAGCCCTCCTCCCCTCTTACCTCCTGCTCACTCTGGGTACGAACAGACCCCCGGACACTTCTGGCTCCCATCTTTTTCACCTGAGAATCTTGGGTGATGTGGAGTGACTGCCTGGGCCACCCAGTGGGTTTGGCCGTGTCCCAGGTGGTGGTGGCAGGGAGGCCCGAGGATCACACATGCAGAGGAGACGGCAGCCCCACTGCCCTCCGAGCTGGTGTGGCTGACACACCTTGTCTTTCTCAGGGCTGGACCAGGACACGGCTTGTCTTTCTCAGGGCTGGACCAGGAGAGTGGGGCACGAATCCCACCACGCGGATCAAACCCCCCCCTCTCCTTCACCTTCCCTTTGCCCTTGGGCATGTTTGTTTACTTACTGGCCCTTTGCTGATTTCACCAGCATCATTTCCTCCTGCCACGAGGCTCCGCTGCTTTCCCTTGATGTGGGGATGATTACAGAGCACCTTCCCCGACAGCACGGAAACCCTCACGCAGGGAGGACAGGCCCAGCCTCAGAGAGGCCAACTGTGGAAAAAAAAGGGAAGTGCACTTTCGTCCCCCACGGTGATCACTTTTGTCTGGCCTTGCCGTTCCGTGCGACACGTCTGGGGCCAGTTGGGACCTCAATCTGTCCTTGCGACTTCCTGTGCAACGTGTCCTGGCATGTCCTTCCAAAAGATGGATGCTGGAGCGGACGGAGGAAAGCTCTTGCGCTCAGACGGACAAAGTGGGGAATAAAAGCACGGGGCTGATGACAGCCGTGCGCTTGGAGGGGAGCCGGCCCGGAAGCCCTGCGGCCGCCTTGCTCACGGCTGCCTCGAGGTTTGCTAATTTCACGCCTGGCTTTTCGCGCCTTTTAAAGGCAGGAGGGAGAATGGCTGGCTCCCGGCAGGCCGGTGATCTTCGAAGCTGATCTCAAGGTGAACTTTAATAACGGGCTGCCGGTCAGCACGACAGCCAGGAGGGGCAGGATGCTGGGCCTAGGTCGGCCGTCAGCGCCATTGGCACCCGGCCCTGTGTGCAATGGACCCTGAGGCCCAGGTGGAAGATGCCGGTGTGAACGGAGAGTGTGCTGTGGCAGCGAGTCGGCCGCGGGAGTGGACAGTTGGGTGTGACCCCGATGCAGGCAGGGAGGGGGGTGTTTCGCGGAGGAGAGAGCAAAGCTTCCTGCTAAATACAGAATTCAGCCGAGTAGGTGGGATCTTCCCCTTGGCCTTAGCCAATGGTTCCTGAATCCGGCAGCGTTCCCTCCACACGTGGGAAGGTGCTCCCGGGAACTGTACAAAATGGAAGGCTTTTATGGACAGAAGAGGTCAGGGAAAGGGAGTTTCTGGCAGCGAGTGGGTTGTTTCAGACAAGGTCACCTCCCTGTGGGGGACGGAGTGGCCTATCATGGGGACCATCTTCCAGGGCTGGGCAGGTGGTTCCAGACTGCTGGTCAAAGGTTAGACTCCTGGGAGTGGCTGGAAGTAATAGCAGGTGGGGGATTAAGTCTTGGTTCGTGGTTGGTTCGTTGTTGGGGGCCAGTGACTCCATTTTGGGTCTGTTGTTCCTTTTTGTCCTTTTTGTGACAGCCCCGACGGAGGCTGTCGGCCTGGGGACGCTGGGGCGGCGAACTTGACTCGAGGCCTCGTGTGAGTGAGTGGTGCTCCAGCTGGTCCTGAATTGGGGGCGGTGAGAAGGCTTAGAGAAGCTGGCAGCTGGTCATCCAGCAACCGCCATCCTGGGCCGACTGTCTCGGGGGTCATTGTCTGGCTTCCTGGGCCAGTCACTAGAGGGGGCAGCCTGACTCACTGCAGGCCGGCCTGTGGCCTGGCTGCTGTGGGCAAGCGGCCGGTCTCCTGGCATGTTGTTGCAGGTTGCGGGGCGGAGTTCTATTTTTATGTGCCTCCTGGCCACCGTCCGTTATACATTCAGTCTCTCAAGATAATCAAGTGCAACCCCAGATGGTAACGTAATAAATACAGCAGTGCCTTCCTTGCTCTGAAACTCAGGGGGACTTGGCTGAGTGCAGGGGGCCGGTTGTTGAAACCACGGCCAGAAACGCTGGGTGTGGTTGTGGGAAGCTGGGAGCTGAGTGTATCCTCCTCGTCACTTGGGCAGCCCGGAGGCGAAGGGCCCCAGCCGCTTCAGAGAGTCTGGAAAGATAAAGGGCCCCTCCGGAGCTCTGCTCGGAAGCCTGTTGGCAGGGATGTCAGAGCCCGTGTTGTGCTCAACCACAGCACCTGCCCCATCCTCCTCCGGCCTGGAAGGTTGAGGCCCCAGATGGGGCAGGAAAACCCCAGAAGAGAGCAGTGCAGACCAGAGCGGTCGGTTTTCCGATTCAGACCGGGCCTGGGAGCGGTGTCGAGAAACGGCTGTGTTCTGTCCGGTTGTGTTGAAACACAACATGTTTAAATCAAGTTCATTCCTGACCGTTCCTCCTTTCCGTCAGGGAGCTAGAGGCGGACAGGTGGGTAGATCTCAGGAGCGGTGTGTTCAAGATGCTAATCTGCCTGAAGACACAACGCGGACAAGGCAGACTTCTCCCAGAGTGTTGGGACAAAGACCGATCCCGCCCTTGCCTGAGCTGCACTGGGAGACATTTGCCCCATCAGGGGGAGAAGCTCTGTGGTCTGATGGATGGGTGACTATTCCTGCAGTGCTCCCCATCCAGACACAGGCCCCTGTAGATATTGTGGTGCTGTCTTTGGAGTCTGATATGAAAATTCATCTCCAAGAGATCACGCTATGCTAGAAAATCAGAAGGGCATTTGGTGTGAAAATTTGGGGCCACGAGCAGAAAGCAAACCCATCAGGTGTGACAAAACTAGTCCCCAGACAGGTGCTATTCTGGAGGGACCACCCTTCATGCAGAGGTGGAGTGGAAACACTCCCGTGGGCCCAGCACAGCAGCTCGTTTATGTCCCCAAGTCCTCATTGTATGAGCTCTGTGATTTCCCTGCCTTCGATGTTTTCCTTACAACTACAGCTCCTTCTAGGCCAAGGAGTTCGGTCAATTGCAGGGTTTGGGGAGAAAGTGCACACACCTCCTGGTCTTCAGTGAGCATCTTGAAATGCTGACCCCAATCACTGTCAGCACTGTCCCATTTAGACCACGCCTCCTTCGAGGCCACCGTGACCTTGATTCCAACAGAGCAGCGCCGTAAACACTGACTCAGCATCAGTAATCACTCCCGCTTCCTCCCTCCTTCTCAGGCACCTAGTTACTTGCAAACACCAGAAAAATCACATGAAAGGAATGTGCACACCCTTTGTAGTTTCTCTTGTCCTTCTCTGAAGCTTCTCAGTTTTTCCCCATAAACATGGGAAAGAAAAGCCCATCAGGACAGGGCACAGACTCTCCTAGGAGTCAGGCCATGGCCACTGATCATGACACACGGCTCTCCGTGTTTCCAGTAGTGGCTGACATGGAGGTGTGTGTGCCGAAGACAAGCCCAGCCCAGGAGTTGGTCCAGGCAAGTCGGCTCGGCTGTGGTTGGAAACAGAGAGTGCCGGAAGCCTCTGCCCTAAGGTCTACCTTCTCAGGATGGACCTCCCTTTCTGCCCACCAACATCTGCACCCAGTGAGGGGTTGGCGTGGAGGGTATGCTCCCTGCAAGGGACCCCAGACATACCCATCCTGTGTCTCTGTGTCCTTGACACTGAGCTCCTGATGGTGGAATGCAAACGGGGACCCAGCACTTCCTTATGCGGGGGCTTCCTACCTGGTTCCGGGACACATCCCTCTGCCTCTCCAGATTTCTGGGTCTTCCTGTTAAAGCTTTATAGTCATGTCTTCCCCTGTTTCCATAGACGATGGAAAACCAGGGTTGCATTATTTCTTTAAGGTAGGAGATCTGCAGGCTCTGGCTTTTATGAATGGGTTGCGAGCCACGTGAGAGAGATTCACATTCCCAATCATATCCCTGCCATTCAGAAACTCGGTTTGGTTTTGGGCAGCCATGCACAGAGTGAATGCATTTATCTGTGGTTTCCTATTTGGGTGGGTGGGGGGGGGGGGTGTGCAGCTGAGGGACTAAGTCAGGTGCAGCAGGGACAGGAAACCCTCTGGGAGGTGGGCTTGAGATTCCCTGTGAAACCCTGTGTCCTGAGGGTCTTGTGTCTTGTTTGTGGCTTTGTGGGACGAGACATGCAGTCAAGAAGATGGAATCTCTGTGTGGGAACCCTGCACCTTCCCAGGTGTCCTGCCCACCTGTTGTGGCCACAGCCGTGGATCTTAAGCAGAGGGCACCCTGTCCAACTCGATACCCCCATGGACCTGACACAGGCAGACAGGTTTACTGTTAACACCCCGTCCACAGGAGCCCCCCGACTGCTGTAAGCAGGCTGGGCCACGTGAGTCCTGGTCACTTACTCAGTGGGCATTTACTAAGCATCTTTGGCCACCAGGAAGCACGTTAGAAACCAGGGTGTACTCCTGAGCAAAACGGACCCGGCTCCCAGCCCCAGAGGAGCACGGACTCGGAGCGATCGGTGCCATCAGTAATCCATACAGGCTGTTAGAAGGTGAGGGGTCTCCAGCAGGGTGGAGGACAGGTTCAGCATCCGACACAGTGAGGCGGCAAGAAGAGCCAGTGACGGGGATCTGGATGCTCCCTGCAGAGCGGACGGCCAGCAGAGGCGGTGAGGGGACACATGTGGAACCCATCACGGAGCTGTGGGGAGGCCGGGGGAGAAGCGGGGCTGAGGGGGCCGGCACCCGGTGGGGTTCACGGTGTCTGGTAAACAGCCAGGCGTGGACACTGCGTGCGGGCATCGGGAGAGGAGTCCGTAGCTGCCTGACGCAGAGAAGGAAATGTGGGTGTCTGGTGTTTGAAGCTAGAAGCCCGGACAAGGTCACCACCGGCGTGGGTGCAGAGAAGGGGAACCCGCTGTAACACTGGGCAGCTCTAGCCCAGGACTTTGTGGAATGAAGCCAAGAACCCGCCGAGGAGAGGAAAAGGAGCAGCGGTCGGGGTTGGTGGAAATCTGAGGGTGTGGTGTCTCTGCAGCCCGGTGGAGGGTCGGGCGAGGGGGCGTTCACATGTTGGCATGGGCAGGAAGGGATTGGCCGGGGTGCCCGATGCAGGCAGTCCCAGGAAGTAAGGACAGAAGCAGCTTTGGGTGTAGCAATGGGGGGGGCGGTGCCGTCACTGGGGAACAGTGGCTCCAGAGTTTACAGCTCGTCTTGCAACCACAGCTTGGATGTCCCCAGATAGCACAGGCCTTTGGCAACCTGCCCACTTCCCTCTCCCTGATTTCCCTTCCTTTCCCTTGCGCTGTTCCCACAGGGAAGCTTCTGTGATCGCTCTCGGACACCCAGAGGGGGGGATCTGCTAAGTGTGACTGTGGCAGCGCGGGCGCCTTTGGGACTATGCACGGAGCTTGTGGGACAGGAAGGCAAGCCGAGTAGAGAGAGGAAAACAGCCCCCGCGTCCGCCCGTGGCTGGAGCTGGAGGCCCCCCACCCCCACCCCACTAGGCGCTTTCTTGTTGTGCGGGCAGCTCGCTGGAACTGCTGCCTTGTCGCGTGCAACTGAGGAAAGTGTCACGTTAAGGCAGCCAAGGGAGCGAGAAGGGCTGGTTTGAAACTTTGCATCTTGGTTCCCCCACTGTCTAGAGAAGTGCGGTGTGCTCTGAGTGGTCACACGTCCCGTGTCCCGCCTGGGCTGCGTCCGCTCCTTCGCCTGTTTCCTGGTTTAGACACGCGGACGAGCAGGAAACAGGGATTGTGGAAAGTGGTTCAAGAGGGCATCTGTGGGGTTGGAAACACGGGTCTGGAACTGGTGGCTCAACGACAAATAGCTGTCATTATTGTTGTTATGTTAGTATTACCTTCTCTGTGTTAAATAAACCCTCCGGGGGAGTTTTAAAACCTGAAATCACTTAACGGGAATTAATTTTCAAAAATCCCAGGTGGGCAGGGGAAAGGGGCTGAATCTCACATCTCCTGCCTGGACCACACGTGATGCCCTGTACAGAACACGGAACACGGAAAAAGAGAAGCCTGTGGCATGTCTGGTGACGTCCCCAGGGTCCTGTGTAGGCAGAGACATGAGTGAAACTTGGGAAGAGCGTGAGCTCTGGGAGGTGGTCACCTGTCTCAGTGACTTACCTCGGGTCCCACAGAGCCTGCTGTTCATTGCCCCTTTGTTTCTACATCGTATCCTCTCATGTTTTCTCAAACCCCAGGGTGCAGCCTCTGCCCACCAATCTTTTGCCAGCTCTGATTTGTGATGGAATTCTGATTTGACTCCTTATTTCTTTAAAAAAAATTTTTTTTTAAGGTTTATTTATTTTTGAAGGAGAGAGAGACAGAGCGTGAGCAGGGAGGGGCAGACAGAGAGAAGGAGACACAGAATCCGAAGCAGCTCCAGACTCTGAGCTGTCAGCCCAGAGCCCGACGTGGGGCTCAAACCCACGAACCGTGAGATCATGACCTGAGCTGAAGTCGGACGCTTAACCGACTGAGCCACCCAGGCCCCCGCCCCTTGACTCCTTCTTTCTTTTTTTTTTTTTTTAAATTTTTTTTTTTTCAACATTTATTTATTTTTTTGGGACAGAGAGAGACCAAGCATGAACGGGGGAGGGGCAGAGAGAGAGGGAGACACAGAATCGGAAACAGGCTCCAGGCTCTAAGCCATCAGCCCAGAGCCCGACGCGGGGCTCGAACTCGCGGACCGCGAGATCATGACCTGGCTGAAGTCGGACGCTTAACTGACTGCGCCACCCAGGCGCCCCGACTCCTTATTTCTTATCTCTGTGTTCGTCTCTTTGACGGCACTCACTATTCTAACTAGCAGAGGGCTATTTTGGTGCCCTATCTTTTGAATTGTTTTTGGGAGTCTTCTGTTGTACCCATCGAAATAGGACATGGGGGCAGGGGCCATTCAGTTCTGTTCACTTTTGAATCTCCTGTGTAGCATCATGTCTGAAGTAGGTGCTGAAAAAAATGCCTGTGTATGAATGAAAAATTGGATGAGGATCCCTAAAGGAAAGCAGACATTGGGTCTTTTCTTTAAAATTTTGTAGTGTTTATTTGAGAGAGAGAGAGAGAGAGAGAGAGAGCGAGCATGAGTGGGGGAGGGGCAGAGAGAGAGAGACGGAGACACAGAATCCGAAGCAGGCTCCAGGCTCCGAGCTGTCAGCACAGAGCCCGACGCGGGGCTCAAACTCACCAACTACGAGATCATGACCTGAGCCGAAGTCGGACGCTCAACCGACTGAGCCCCCCAGGCACCCCTGGGTCTTTTCCTAGATTCGTTGCCAGGAGGACACCTGTAGCCTGGCTATGTTAGCACACAAAGTGTTGCACCTGCTCACAGCTGCCCTTGAGAGATGGAAGGAAGGATGGGGAGTCCTCTGGTCCTCCTCACCTCAGGGGGGCTGAGTTCTTTCTAGAACAGAGCCATTGTGCGGGAACACTTCTGGGTGACACTGGCCAAAGCACACGGCCACGTCTGTGTGCGTCCTCCTTGCCTGGGACACGTGGCTGTCCTCAACGCTTAAGGAGAAGCCCAGGTGAAGAGACGTCTGCTTGCTCTGTACTTGCCTGTGGCCCAACTGCGTCAGCTGCGCTCAGCCGGCACAGCTCCGCGCTTCGTCCATTTTAATATGCGCCAGCTGGTACCTGTCAGTTCATTGCTGCGGATTCTCCTGTCCAAGGAGGGGAGCCGGGCTTTAATCTTGAAGATGATCCGGAGCCGTTGCGTTTTATCTGTCAGTGTCCTATGGGGTAGCGGTGTTTATCCAGTGACAGCGGAACGTGGCTGCTGATGCCTGGCATACCAAATAGGCCACAACGAACGCCGCTGTTTTATGTTCCAAATAGCCCTGCGCTGCCGGTGGAGGAATCACACCAGGAACAGGACGCCTGGGATCCGTCTTTCCCCGAGTCTGATACTGGAGACCGGTCAACACACAGAGGGAGGCAGCACCCTAAGCCCTCGTAAGAGCTGCCCAGAGACAGACCTGTCAAGCTTGGCTTTTTCCCTTACCTACACTACGTCTTGAACCTCCTGGATGTGACATTTCATTTCAAGAAGAAATCGATATTCCGATCGGCAAATAGACACAAATGTGGCATTCGTTCTCCGAAATGTTACACCAACATTACAGGCACTTTTTGTCCCCAACAGGGCAAAAGGGGATGTTTGAACACGCTCTGCTCAAATAGAAGCAACAGACGAGAGGAGAGCAGAAAGGGCAGGAGGAAATGGTACATAAACATTTGATTATGGAAATGGACGACCTGCCCCGGCCTGTTGGGCCCGTGTTTCCTTGATTGAGGCTGGCAGGTCTGAGCCACGATGGCTGGTGTTCACTTTGTCTCCTGGTGTGGCCCTCCTGCAGGTGTGAGTTTGGGCCTGGCCTTCATTCCAACAAGGATTCGCTCAGCAATAGCTCCACGCTGGGCCCTCAAGTGGGTGCTGAGACAGACACACGGACAAGACATTGAGTGGCCCTCGAAGGAACCACCTTCCTGTTTGGCATGCTGCCCACTGCACGTGCTCCCGGAGGCGGACCCCTCCTCTGCATCACCGGCCCAGCCAGGGCTCCTGTTGCCCCAAGACTGCCCGCAATTTGCAAAGTCCAAAGACGCTCTGTGGTTTGGTTCACACGCACTTTACAAACAAGTCCAGAGAGGGTACTTAGGGGACTGACTTGGGGCTCCAAGGGGAGGAGCCGGCAGAGCTGGATCCAAACCCCTGTCTGCCTGCCTGGGCTGACGCTTCGCCCCGAACCAGGCTGTGGAGCACAGATACCATCCACACCTCATTAGAGCCCTCTGATAAAGAGCGGTCTGTTTCTGCACATCGATTTATACAGCCGTTGGTGTATTGGTATCTTTTGGTCTCCGCGTCTGTGAAATCACTCACCCTCCTGAGCAATCCTAGTGACATTTTCCCTCCTTTCCCTCGCTGCAGATAAGAGGCAAACAAATGGATGCGGCCTCGGTCCTTGCCATGATATGCTGGTGTCTTTAATCTCTCTGGTGTTCTTGCTTTGCACATCCAGATCGCACAAATGGCGCGTTAATGGGCTTCTCCAATTTGGCCCTAGAAGTGATGGACTCCATACGCCTGCCCAAGAGCCTCCTTCGACATGATGGCACTATGGCCTTCTGGGGAAGGACTCTTTCCAGCCCTGTGTGCCAAGGTAAGACCCAAGCTCCATCTGCTTTGGCTTGAGGTCACCCGTCCCTTG
Organism: Puma concolor; assembly: GCF_028749965.1. NCBI lineage: Eukaryota > Metazoa > Chordata > Mammalia > Carnivora > Felidae > Puma > Puma concolor. The sequence continues at coordinate 3,369,944 of NC_141674.1, read as the reverse complement.
GTCCACCTGGCAGAGCCTGAGTCTACGGTGTGGTGACACCGTCATAGCCACCCAAAGGGGACATTCCACACGTTTATATAGGATGCTATGCTTGGCCTCCATTCTGGCTGTAAAAGGAAGGGCCAAAGAGATGAGCAGACCCAAGGTGGAGACGTAGGCCAGAAGGATGCTGACTCAGCTACAGGGTTCCGGGCCTACCAAGCCCTATCTTACCAAGTGAGGATAGTCGAGTGGCTGTACGGTTGTGTCATGGAGGGCAAGAGTGTCAACCATAGGACCAAACAGACTTGGGTGCGAGGCCTTGGATTTACTCTTTGGGAAAGGTGCACAGCCCTGAGGCTTGGTTTCCTCATCTGTAAAATGGGTGTGTATAATAGTACCTACCTCAAATAGCTGCTGTGGAAATAAAATGAGACAATGCCTGTGAGTAACTAGTTCATACCTGCCCCAACGTGGGTGTCTGACAAATGGCTCTTGTGGTGGTGGTGGTGTAGATGGGAGAGACTATTGTCAGCAAGATGCACCCCCACACCCTGGTTTTGGAGTGAGTTCTAGCCTGGCCTCTGCCAGATTTCCCCATCTATTCACCAGGAGAGTTGGGCTAAACTTAAAGTTTTCAAACATTTTTTAAACAAGTAAGACTCATTCCTTAAATTAAATCACATGCAGGCGCGAGGTCTACTCCTGGTTACCGCGTAGACAGTGGCAGGAAGCCTTTGCTTTCGCACCAGCAACCAAAACAAGTTGCATACGCTACAAAATCGTTGTTTTTCTGAACTCATCATATGGCTGAGGATGCAAAGAGAATAACCGGACCGAGCAGCAGAAAGCGGTAAGCCCTTCAGAGGAGAGAAGAGACTCATGGTTGCCCTCTTTCCTGGCAGGTTAGAGGTTGTCCTCTAACCTGGACGGGGCTAAGGTAAACCAGTTGGAACCTGAGCACATTTTCAATGGCCCCGGGTGGGCTGGTAACGCAGGTTAGAGATCTGAACGCCCATCACTGAGAGAGCCTGCACTGACCCACAGTCCTTGGTTGGGTTCTTTTAGAAGATGTGACCCACATCTGAAGTGTGTGGGGACTTTGCCCAAGTTCAAAGGGGCTTTCTTCTGAAGGTAGGGTTGGGGCAAGGCTGGAGACCTGAAAACAGTCCATCCAAAAGCCCTCTGGACACCTTTGAGCTGCTAAGGAAAACTCATCAGAGGGAGATCCCCCAAGCTGCTCAAAACCCGGGGTAGGACTGGAGAGCAAAGAGAACTCTCCAGAACCCACGAAGCTGTCACCAGGCTGGGAATAGGAGAGAGATTTCCCACAGTTGGGAAACCTTGTTCTTGATTATAAATTACAGAGATTGCAGCAGTCTTTCTTGTGCTCGGAACCCAAGCCCTGGAGGAAAGAAAGACCTGACCCTACTTTGAACATATATATTTTTTGAGCCAGCAGTAAACTAAACTACAAAGTAGAGGTGCAACAAAGCCTGATATTACTTGAACTACAGATCAAATTGCCCCCCTCCAGTGGCCTGACTTAAGAGGGTGTGCACTCACAAATGATGATAAATATTGTGTGCACCAGTTGGTTCTGTTGTTTTCTACCAAATGCTTGACACCCAATAACATTTCAAGACATGAAAAAGCAATAAAACGTGACCTTGGTGAAGACAAGAAATAGGTAATGGAAGTAAAGTCACAGAGGAAACAGGTGTTGATATTATGATACTTAAAAATGATGATAAAGCATAATAAAAGATCCAGTGTAAGAGTTTGACAAGTGAGTTAAATAAAAACCAATAGTGAAATGTCCTATTAATAAGTGTAGGATAAGGGAAATGGAAAAATCATCACTAGAAGACCATATCCATTATTACTGTAGGCATGGTCCCCTGTGCATGCTAAAATTAGTGAGTAAACGCAAGGAGAAACAGGTTATTTGCATAGCCTCAAAGTATCTCCTCCAAAATATTTGTTTATTGCTATGGCGGTTTTTATAAATGTCCACAGATTCTATTTTTACTTCTTCCTCCAGGAAGAAGTCTAGTCTAAGTCTAGACCTCTTGAATATGTGCTTGATTTAGTGACTCACTTCCAAAGAATTGAGTATGAGAAGGAAAAAGTCATAACTTTGCATTGGAGTAATTGGCAGGTACCGCCTTAACCAAGTGGTCAAGATTAATATTACTCATAACAAGCAACGTTGCTGTCACGTGTCCCCTCGTATGTTGTGATGAGAACACACTTCATCTCTGCAGAATTCTTCTCCAAAATCCACAACCTGAGTCTAATTATAAAAAATGTCATATAAATCCCACTGAGGGATATTATACAAAATACCCGACCAGTGCTCTTTAAAAGTTTCAAGGTCCTGGGCACCTGGGTGGCTCAGTCGGTTAAGCGTCCGACTTTGGCTCAGGTCATGATCTCGCGGTTCGTGAGCTCGAGCCCCGTGTCGGGCTCTGTGCTGACAGCTCGGAGCCTGGAGCCTGCTTCAGAGTCTGTGTCTTCCTCTCTTTCTGCCCTTCCCCCACTCACACTCTGTCTCTCTCCTTCAAAAATAAATAAACATTAAAAAAAAAGTTTCAAGGTCCTGAAAGACAAGGAAAGATCATGAAACTTTCACTGAGTGGAGGAAACTAAAGAGACATAATTTTTAAATGTAATGCTTCATGCTAGATTGGATTCGAAATCAGAAAAAGGATGTAAGTGGAAAAGCTGGTGAAATCTAAGGAAAAATCTGTATTTTAATAGTCTGTGGTATAGTTAACAGTGCTGTACCAATGCTAATTTATTACTTTTGATTAATGGTTCAAACTAATGGTTATGTAATATTTTAACCTTAGAGCAGGGGTTGGCCATCTTTTTCTTTAAAAGGCTAGATAGTAAATATTTTAAGCTTTGCCAGCCAGGTGGTCTCTGTCATAACTGCTTGACCTTTTCACTGTGGTGTAAAAGCAGTCGTAGATAAAAACATAAATAAATGGGTGTGGTTATAGGTAGCTGGCCTGCATTTAGGAAAACTGGATCAGTATACAGAAACCTTACATATACTCTCTGCAATTCTTCCGTAAATCTGAATTCATTTCAAAATAAAAAGTTTATTAAACAGTGGAGAGATAGGGATCTTCCTTCAGCAACATGGAAGCTATAAAAAAAAATCAAGCTGAAATGTTATAAATTTAAAGTATATCAGAAATGAAGAATTAATTAGATGAGACTAAGACTGGACTCAACAGGGAAATGTATCATAAAATTGAAGACAGATCAATAGAAAATACCCAAACTGAAACTCAAAGAGAAAAAAAAAGGGTGGGGGGGGAGGGCTTTTCAAAATCTGTGGATAGTATGAAATGATCTAAAATACATGGGTTTTGTGCCCAGGAGGACAGAAGAGAGGAAATGGGGCAGAAGAAATAAAGAGATAATAGTTGAGAACTTTCCCAGTATTGATGAAAGACATCAATGTTTCTCACAGATTCAGGAAGCTCAGTGAAATACAAACAATAATTAGAATGAAAAACACTTACATAGATCAAATTTAAACTAATGAAAGCCAAGGATAAAGAGAAAATTTTATAAAAACAGATAGAGAAAACATTGTATACAAAGGAAAAATACAAATTGTGGCTGATTTCTCACTAGAAACAATGGAGGCCAGAAGACAGTTTAACAGCCTTTAACGTGGAAAAAAAATAAACAAAAACCTACCAACTAGAATTGTATGTACAGAATCGAAGTTTTCAAATACAAAAACCAATTCAAGGTGCCTTCAGGGAGACAGACCTGAGAAGATTTACTGCCAGCAGATTAATTGGCAACTAAATTACAAGACCTGATTAAAAAAAAAAAAGTTGTCAGACCAAAGAAAAAAGATTCCAGATAGAACGGTAGAACTGCAGGAAGGGAGGACAGAGTCCAGAAAGGATAGATATCTGGGTCAGTGCTAGATGCCTTCCTTTGTTTAGTAAATATATACATAGAGTTTAAATTTCTTAATTCTTAAAAATTCTTATAACTTATTTTGGGACTTAGAGCATGTGCAGAAGTAAAATATGGAAAAACAGAATCACATAGAGTAATGGGGTAACTAGAATCACACCACTGTAAGATTCTTAACACGGTTCTTGAAGAGTCTAATAGTTTTGAAGGCACAATGTGCCATCTTAAAAATGAACTCTGGGGGCGCCTGGGTGGCTCAGTTGGTTAAGCGTCCAACTTCAGCTCAGGTCATGATCTCGCTATTCATGGGTTCAAGCCCCGCGCTAGGCTCTGTGCTGACAGGTCAGAGCCTGGAGCCTGCTTCCAATTCTGTGTCTCCCTCTCTCCCTGCCCCTCCTCCACTCTTTCTCAAGAATAAATAAACATTAAAAAATTAAAAAAATGAACTCTGTAATCTCCAACTAATCATTAAAACATAACACAAAACAGGTATAGCTAAAAATTGATAAGTAAGTAAAATGAAATACTGAAACATAGGTAATTAATTAAAAAAGAAAAGTAAGAAAGAGGTGAGAAGCAAAAAACAAATGGGCTAAATAAAAACCACATGCCACGGTGGTAGAGTTAAACCCAAAATCTCAACAAAATTTTATTAAATGTAAACGGACTAAAAGAGAGATCACCAAATAGAATAAAAAAGCAAGACTTACTGGTATGCTTTTTATTTATTTATTTTTTTAACATTTATTTATTTTTGGGACAGAGAGAGACAGAGCATGAACGGGGGAGGGGCAGAGAGAGAGGGAGACACAGAATCGGAAACAGGCTCCAGGCTCCGAGCCATCAGCCCAGAGCCCGACGCGGGGCTCGAACTCACGGACCGCGAGATCGTGACCTGGCTGAAGTCGGACGCTTAACCGACTGCGCCACCCAGGCGCCCCATGGTATGCTTTTTATAGAAAAACACACTTAAAATACTAAGACATAAACAAGGTGACAGTAAAAAGATGAAAAATGATATCCTATGCAAACACTAAGCACAATACAGCTAGCATGGGTATAGTAATATCAGAAAAAGTAGGCAACCAAAAATCATTTTTCTAGATGTAAAGAGGTACAAACACAATGGTAAAGGGAACAGTTTACCAAGAACACAGAACAATCCTAAATGTATATGCAGCTAATAACAGTTCCAAAATGCATGAAGCAAAATTGCCAGGACCCAAAGGAAAAATAGACAGATTGAGATAGAAACATCAACACCAGTCTCCTAGTCATCAAGAGAACAAATAGACAAAAATTTAACAAATGTGCTCAAGATTTAAACAACACTACCAACCATTTGAACCTAGCTGGCATCGATAGAACACCACCTCAAAACTACAAAACCACATTCTTTTCAAGCTTACCTGAGGAATATTCACTAAGCTAGAGAGATGCTGGGGTCTTAGAAGACATCTCAGTAAATATCAGGATATTGGAATAAAACAAAGTATATTCTGTGATTACCAGGGCATGAAATCAGAAAGTGATAACAGAAGGATTAAATGGAAAATCCTTAAGTATGTGAGAATTAAACTACATACTTCTAAGTAAACTCATGGGTCAAAGAAGAAGCCCCAAATGAAATCAGAAAATATTTTTACTTGAGTGATAATAAAAACATGATATGTCACAGCTTGTGGGATGCTGTGAAAGTAGTATGTACAGGAAAATTTAAAGCTTTCAAAATGCTTGTACTAGAAAACAAGACAGGTTTATTTCCAAACGTTTATTTATTTTTGGAACAGAGAGAGACAGAGCATGAACGGGGGAGGGGCAGAGAGAGAGGGAGACACAGAATCGGAAACAGGCTCCAGGCTCTGAGCCATCAGCCCAGAGCCTGACGCGGGGCTCGAACTCCCGGACCGCGAGATCGTGACCTGGCTGAAGTCGGACGCTTAACCGACTGCGCCACCCAGGCGCCCCAAGACAGGTTTAAAATCAATGGCTAAGCTTCTACTTTGGGAAGAAAGACAAAGAAGAGAAAAGAAAACCCAAAGAAAATAGAAAAAGGAAAGTAATGAAAATAAGAATGGGAATTAAAATAAAGAAAAATCGACAAAATTAAAAATGGTATTTTGAAAAGAATAAACCATTAAGTGACCCACTTCAGGAAAAAAGGGGGGAAGGGAGAAAACACAAATTGTTTATATAAGAATGAAAATTTAATAAGGGGAGAGACATTATTACAGATCCTATAGACATTAAGAGGATGAGATATTATGAACAAATTTATGCCAATAATTTTAATAACTTAGATGGGATGGAGAACTTCATCTAAAAACATGACACTAATGGGCATCTGGGTGGCTCAGTTGGTTAAGTGTCCAGCTGTGGCTCAGATCATGATTTCACAGTTCGTGAGTTCGAGCCCTGTGTCGGACTCTGTGCTGATGGCTCAGAGCCTGGAGCCTGCTTCAGATTCTCTGTCTTCCTCTCTCTCTCTGCCCCTCCCCCCCCACTCTCTCTCTCTCTCATAAACAAACATTAAAAAAATAAAATAAAAACACAACTTATGAATCTAAATTGCCCATATTTATCATACATATTAAATTCATATTCAAAAACTTTTCCTCAAATCTCCACACTGAAGTGGCTTCAGAAGTGAATTCTACCATCCACTTATTGAAGAAATAATACAGACCATAAAGTGTTTTTAGAAAACAGAGAGAAATAAAAGTAACTTCTATTACATCAGCAATATCCTGACCTCCAGACCTGCCACAGGTGTTCCCACAAAAGAAAACTGCAAAATATCCTTTGTACTTATTTAAATATCCATAAGAAAATATTAGAAAATAGAATCCAGTACATTTAAAAAATTTTTAATGTTTACTTATTTTTGAGAGAGAGAGAAAGAGAGATAGAGCAGGAGTGGAGAAGGGCAGAGAGAGGGGGAGACACAGAATCCAAAGCAGGCTCCAGGCTCTGAGCTGTCAGCACAGAGCCCGACGCGGGGCTTGAACTCACAGAGTGCGAGATCATGAGCTGAGCCAAAGTCGGATGCTTAACCTACTGAACCACCCAGGCACTCCAAATCCAATATATTTTAAAAGACTTTAAACATTATGACTGAATAGCATTATTCCAGGATTGCAAGGTTAGGTTAACATTAAAAAACCAATCAATATAATTCGTTACATTAACAGAGTAGAGGAGAAAATCCATACGATAATCTTGAAAGATTCAGAAGAAAGAATTTGACAAAATTCAGCATCCATTCCTGATAAAATTTCTCACTAAATTAGGATGCTGATTAAAGTCAGAAACTGGCTGTCTCTGGAGTGGGGAGATGGACTGGATCAGATTCCCCCCAAGATCCCAGACCCCATAGACAAACATTTCTGCATATTCACTGCGGTTGAACCTAACCCTAAAGTTTACCTGAATCCCAGCCCTCGTGTTGTTTACTTTAAGCAACGAAATGACGGTCTCTGGCCTTAGATTGTCTGGGTTCAGGTTTGGATGTGCCATTTACCCGCCGGAAAACAGTGAGCAAGAGACCTGACCTGTTTGTTCCTCAAATCCAGTACCCATGAAATGGCATCACAGTGGGATTTCTCTTGTGGGAGTGTTGCAAGCTGTATGGCCAGGTGCTCAAGGAAAGGTAGCTGCTGATGTGGTCCAGCCATCACTGCATCTTCACCATCCTCATCCAGCTTAGGGGCCAGGATGCTCAGGGACCATTTAAGATATGTTCTCTCTCCTCCCGCCTTCCCTCTGTCCCTTCCCTTTTTCTTCCTGCCTTGCTTTCTTTTTTTTCTCAAAGAAATATGTCATGTTCAACAAGTCTGCATTCAGAAGGGACAGAGTCCTTGTGTACATAATAAACAGGACAAAGTTCTTTTATCTGCGGTAAACATGCAGAGAGGGGCTCCTGTGGGGCCCGTGTTTCTAAGCGGCCCTGAGAGGGCACTGAGGCACAGACAATCTAAGTAGTGGGGAACCGCCCCAAAGCAGGCTGGCCTTCCACAGCCTCTCACAGGCCTCATTCAGCACAGGGACCTACAGGCCCACCTGTGTGTGCTGGCATCCTCTCCAAGTGGACACGGCCCCGGCGTTCCTGAGCAGAGAGAGAGTGGCTCTAGCTCGACTCCTTTCTGGAAACGTCTCCAGCTTTGCTCCTCCTCTTCTCCCCTCCTTCCTGCAGCGGTGGCCTCTCTTGCCGAGCTGGCCGCCCCACTGACCTCAGCCCAGATGCATGTCGTTCTCTCACTGCCCCCTGATAGTCCATCTCTCATCACAGACACGCAAGTTCCTTCTCCTCAAGATGCCGTTCGGTGCCCTGCCAAGGGCCAAGCTGGTTCTCGTGTTGGAATATTCCTGCGTCTTCCACTTTTTCACCACCCATCCCCCTGTTCATGGTCCTCTTCTCTTCTAGACCTGGGACCCCCAGGGTTTTGTTTCACTACTGTCTTTCCTGCATCTGAAGAAACCAATGCTCCCAAACTCTGTCCCCATCTTAAGCACCTTCCTCCCTTGGTTTCTGAAACACTGTACTCTCAGTCTCCATTTCCCCTGCTTGCTTTCCTGTTGCCCTTTATGGGGGACCCTGGCACGGCCAAGCCAATGCCAGCCCTCCCCTTGACCCCTAGCACAATGTCCTGGCAGAGATGAGATGCTGTCACTCTCCAGGCTTCCTTAATGTTACAGGTGGTGGCCAGGTGACAGAGTGCGGAGAGATGAGCATATATCCACATCCTCCGGGGGTTCTCCTAGTAGAGCGGGCAGAGGCCAACAGCATCACCCTGTGGTTCTTGCCTCGGATGCAGGTCTGAAGCCTAGAGTGTCGGCACGTCCCTTGGGACCATGACAAAAAAAACCAAGAGCATCACAGAGACGCCAGACCTGACGTCAGTGAGCTGCTGGACCAGCACCAGTGGCTCCCACCTCCAGCTTCTTGGTTTTTGGAAAAAAGAAGCACCTAATTTATATTTATTTATTTATTTATTTATTTACTTATTTATTTAGTATTTAAATTAAAGTTAGTTAACATACAGTGTAGTCTTGGCTTCAGGAGTAGAGCCCAGTGATTCTCCTCTTACATATGACACCCAGTGCTCATCCCAACAGGTGCCCTCCTTAACGCCCATCACACATTTAGCCCCTCCCCCCCACCCACCGCCCCCCAGCAACCCTCAGTTCGTTCTCTGTATTTACGAGTCTCTTATGGTTTGCCTCCCTCTCTGGTTTTATCGTATTTTTCCTTCCCTTCCCCTGTGTTCACCTGTTGAGTTTCTCAAATTCCACATATGAGTGAAATCATATGATATCTGCCTTTCTGATTGACTTTTTTCACTTGGTGCATGATACACTCTAGTTCCATCCATGTGGTTGCCAATGGCAAGATTTCATTCTTTTGAATTGCTGAGTAATATTCCATTGTATATATAAACCACATCTTCTTTATCCACTCATCAGTCGATGGAGATTTGGGCTCTTGCCATAATTTGGCTATTATTGATAGAGCTGCTGTAAAGTCCCTAGCTTTTTTAAAAAATTTTTTAGTGTCTTATTTATTTTTGAGAGAAAGAGAGACAGTGTGAGCAGGGGAGGGACAGAGAGAGAGGAAGACACAGAATCCGAAGCAGGCTCCAGGCTCTGAGCCATCAGCACAGAGCCCGATATGGGGCTCGAACCCACGAACTGTGAGATCATGACCTGAGCCGAAGTTGGATGCTTAACCGACTGAGCCACCCAGGCGCCCCTAATGTCCCTAGGTTTTTAAAAATAAATGTTTATTCGTTTTTGAGAGAGCATGAGCAGGACAGGGGGCAGAGGGGGACAGAGGATCTGACGTGGGCTCAGCACTGACAGCAGCGGGCCTGATGCAGGGTTCGCACTCAGCAACTGTGAGATCATGACCCAAGCTGAAGTCAGATGCTCAACTGACTGCATCACCCAGGTGCCCCAAAAGTACTTAATTTTTAAGTAGAGTTTTCCCTGACTTTCTGTGGCTAGACAAAAACGTTCCTAACATGGTCGTCCTTCCATGTGCTCTAAAAAGAAGACTCCCGAAGATCACTCTGATTCCCGTGTCTCTTTGCTAGATGAGGATGACTTTGGAACCTGGGTCTGGGATTCCAGCTCTTTCCCAACGTCCTGTCCCCCTGGCTTCCAGAAAGTTCCTGCCTCCCAGGAAGATGTCTTTCCTGCCAAGCTCTAAGTCAGCACCACGACAGAACCTGAATTTCCCGTCTCTCCTCTTCCTTCCTTTTAAACTTCCTTAACCCCTCTTCATTTCCTTCTTCCTTCCCATGGTCCCATCGCTTAGGGACTAAAGGTGGGCCCACCTACGGATTCCCTGCCCTCGAAGCTAACCCAACAGGTTCAAGTTCTGTAGATCCCGACAGTGTCTTCTCTGTGACCCCGTTCTTCCTCCCCTGTCGCGAGGCGTTTTCCCTCCTCACCTCTCCGCGGATCACTTAGCAGTCTTCGCACCCCCAGCCTCTCTCCATCTGACTAACCATTCCACAGCCTCTCTCGGGTCCCACTAACACAATCAGGCTGCAATTGCCCTTCCCCCGCAGGAAAAAGGCCCAAATCCCAAACCTGACCTCTAACCTAGGAATGACCGGGCTGACATCGGAAGTGGGTGCTAGTTCCCAGGCCCTTCATTCAATCCTGTATTTCTCGGCATTCGTACAGGCGAGAAACTGGGTTGCAGAAATCGGAGACAAGCTGGACCCTGGGTAGGTGGCAGGGCTGGGAGGTGAACCCAGGCAGCCGGGAGCCCTCCAGCCCCTGATCTGACCTGCAGCCAGGACCCTGGGCTCTGGCTTCCTTGCCCCATGCCCCGTGCTTCGTTCAGAGCCTGCAGGTGTTCTCTACCTGTCCACCTGCTCGCCTCTCATGCACCTCTCCAGTAGTAGTGGACTCAACTTTCCACCCCTCTCCGGAAGCTTTCCTGAGTGGAGTGTCCCCTTGAAGGCTGAGGTCCCCGCTGACCTCTGAGAACTGCAGAGGCTTTGGGGCTTCAGTCTTTCTCCAAGCTGTTCTCCCGAAGGCACGGCCAGCCTCTGAGCCGCTGCTGCTGGCTGCACGTGGCTCAGCAGAATGTCTGGTATATGGCGGGTGGGTGACGGTGACACCAGGGCTTGCAGCGGACGGCCGTAGAAACCCCGTGATGCATCGTGGGGTGAGCGACAGGCTGTAGAGAGGGAGGTGTACCCAGAGGTGCCCTGCTGGTGCCCATCGGCAGGCTGAGTCTCTCCAGCATCAGGGATGCTCGCTGGGGATCAGACCAGAGCAGAACATAGTGAACAGGAACCAGCCAGTGAATGAGATGCCATTGTGACAGCTGGGACTCTGGGGCTCCAGGCTGGCACCTCCCTAACGAGGCAGAGAAGGCACCAGTAAACTCTGAGGGATGAGTGCTTGTGCTCTCCTGGTGGGGACTCACTCAGGGGGCCGATGGCAGGACTTCCAGCACCTCACTCCACCCCCCACACGTGGGGGATGCGTGATAGATACTTGTCGCCTCTGTTTTTACCGTGTGTTATTCTTTCCACCTGTTGCCACTTGCAGAGAACCCGCTTGCTTCCTCAATTGGACCTGGATTGTCCCCAGAGGCTGGGGAGTAGGCGGACCCCTCCCGAGAAAGTCATGACGAGGGGAGGTCTTGCCAGGGGCACGGATTTGTGGGATTTGTCGTTTGGGAATAAATGTGTGTGAAGTTGCTGCTGGAGGCCGGTGGTGGGGGCTGAGGGTTTGTCAGAGGGGAAGCTGCCCTTGCCACCCTTGCAAGGCTTGGGGTCCTGACCCACGGCTGGAGGGGCCTGGGGGGGGTGGCAGGGGCCCCTTTAGCACCTGGGACCTGCAGGTGCCTGCTGCAGCCTGTTGCGTTTTGTTCTAGGACACAATAGCTGTGCGTTGTATCCCCGGCACGTCCCAGGCTCAGAACTGGGCAGGACACACAGAGGTGATAGCCTGGTGAGCACGGGCTGCAGTATGTGACATCAGTATGGGGGCCACGTCAGAGGTCAGCTGGGGTCTGGGGTGTGTGGTGTGTGCACTGGGGCCTCACCCAGCCTGGAGGGGGTAGGAGCTTCCTGGGGTGGCCGGAACAAACTGCCACAATCTGCGGGCCTTCAAGACAAAAGCCATTTATTCTCCCACAGTTCTGGGGCCAGAAGTTTGAAATCAAGGTGTGAACAGGTGGACGTGTCCTCTGAAGGTCCTCGGGAGGGTCCTTCCAGCCTCTTCCAGCCTCTGGTGTTGCTGGCATCCTTGGCGCCCCTTGGCTTGAAGACACGTCACTCTGGGGCGCCTGGGTGGCTCAGTCGGTTGAGCGTCCGACTTCGGCTCAGGTCATGATCTCACGATTCGTGGGTCCGAGCCCCACGTCGGGCTCTGTGGAGACAGCTCGGAGCCTGGAGCCTGTTTCGGATTCTGTGTCTCCCTCTCTCTCTGCCCCTCCCCTGCTCATGCTCTGTCTCTCTCTGTCTCAAAAATAAATAAACATTAAAAAAAAATTAAGAAAAATGAAGACACGTCACTCGAATCTCTGCTTCTGTCTTCACATGGACTCCTCTGTGTCTGTCTCACATCTCCTGCCTTTTTTTTTTTTTACAAAGAGACCCAACACTATGTCTAGGGCCGGTCCCGGGGCAAGGTGATCTCATCTCAAGACTCCTAATTACCTCTACAAAACTCCCTTTCCCATCAGGTCACATTCACATATCTTTTTGGGAGCTACGACCCGTGGGTCATACCCGCAGTTCAGGAAGCCTTCCTGGGGGAGGCTGCTACCTGCACTGGCTGTGGAGGTGGAGTGGAGTCATCCAGGGAAAAAAAAGGAGGAGAGAGGGCACCGAGGCAGTGGGGGGGGGGGGGGCAGAAGCAGGGAATAGCAGTGAAGGAATCTGAGCGAGCGGCAGGGGTTGGTGAGTCTGAGATGGGAAGTAGGGGGGAAGTAACAAAAGTTCTTGAACACAATGCGAATTCAGGGCTTGGGGCCACATCCACTAGTCAGTGGGGAGCCATGGAAGACTTCAGGCAGTGGGAGACCAGCTCCGTTTCCTGACAACAGAAAGAGAACAGGGCTGGGGGGACCTGACTGCAGGGGGGTAACCCCCTGGGATGGAGTCCAGTGGGGAGAGCCCTCTCCCTCCCAACCCTCACTCTGTTTGAACACCCCTCCACCACACACACACACACACACACACACACACACACACTTTCCTCTCTGGGGTGTGTAGGCTGCGTGTCTCCAGCCATTTGGCCAGATGGAGGCAGAGATGATTGAGATTCTGGGCACGGAGGGGGTCTGGCGGCGCTGGCTGTGGGTGCGGGGAGCTAATGTCCCTTTTCAGTATGCCTGCTGCTTCCCACCCTGCCTGCTATTGAACTATTCATCTATAACATTTGTAGGCCTATTAAGAGGGAAATACAACTTCATAGTTACAGATAAGAGATTAGACAGATCAATTGGAAGTGTGTGAAATAGACTGAGCGGGGGCGATGTTATAATTTTCAAATTATGATCTTGCTGACTTTGGGGCTGTTGGTTTACTGGCTTGCCGTCCGTCTCTTGACCGCGTCGGGTATGACTTTTTCGTGATGGGGACAGCAGTCTGGTGGAGTGCTTAAATCCACTTAGGGATGCCAGAGCCAGGACTCCGTTGACTAGGGATACGGACGGCCTATCGGAGCCGTGGGAAGTCGCCATTTTTTTGTCTCCTACTTCTGGGTGTGCGAAGTTGTCCAGTCAGAGTGTAAAGCTGCGGGCTTTGCTGGAAGCTCTCAGTCCAGTAAAGTACGGTGGCTGATGACAGGGACTGAGGTTACCTGCCCACGCAGTGACTCCTCAGAGGGACCCTCTGGGAAGCTGCCAGCTGGATGCTACCTGTACAGGAGGCATTTGCAACGAATGTTTGGAAAGGGCCAAATCCCCTCCAGGGAGGCTGGTGGCCCCAACTGCCTCCCCCGGCAGCTGGCCTCCTGCTGTTCCACCTTTGCACCAGCTTCCTAGAGTTCCTACCTCTCTCGCTGCTCTCTGGTCACCTGCTCCTCCTTTTCTACCTGTGATCCCCAGTAGGAATGGCCTGCTGACACTGCCCTACACATTCCAGGGGCAGGGGCTCTTATCAAGGTCCCAAGGATTCTTAGAAGGGAATTCAGGAATTTTCTTTTCCTACTTTCTTCCATAAAGCCAAAGAATTTCAGAGCTTTTCGGTACTCGGTATTGGCTGCATGACCTTAGGAAGATTTTCTAATGACTGTGTGCCTCAGCTCTTAAGTGGGGCTCATCATAGTGTCTGCCTCAAGAGGTGAATGGAATAATCCCGGGGAAGGGGTCAGCACCAAGTGACATACAGCAAGCTCTGCACAGACCCCCACCGTCACCACCCTCACCGTCACCACCATTATCACCATCACCACATTACTACCAATTATCGTCATGGTTTAGGTTAGATTGTTCAGATGTTCTTAAACACATTTCTTTTTTTTCCCCACATTTTAAGAATAAATACCCCCCCACACACACACACACATGCACACATACACACAGAGGGGCAGACGGATCCAGTGAGGGAAAGTTGATCAAAGAAAGACAGAGGGGGGACACGGGAGGTACACTGAGAGTAGAGGCGCACATGTGGAGGTGTTTGGACAATGGCTGAGAAAAAGAGTAGAGTACACTTTAGCATGTTGAATCCTGAGGCAGTGAGAACATGATCCTGGCTTTGACCAAAGTAGCCGGGTCCATAAGGCACCTTCTTAACCAGTGGCAGCCCAGGACTGTCGATATTGCCATATTTGTGTTGGAGATGTGATAATGGTGATCATAAGCTCATTGGAGAGGACATCACCTCTTGTCTTTCAGGATAAATTAAACTGGTACAAAGCCTTGGTTCCCCTTACATAGAACACGGTATTTTAGTAATTCAAATTCTACAACGGAGACTAAAAGCAACAGCACGATGGGTAACAGGACATTGGTGTTGGTGGGTCTGGGAGCCACAGTGGAAGCCCCAGAACGAAGATCAATAGAGAACACTCGCCCAGTTTCTAAGACAACATGAGGCCACACCACACAGGCAGAGCTTCCTAAGAGACAGTGAAACCGGTCCTGGGGCATCGTCACCCACCTGCAGGGTATGTAAGAGAAGGGGAGACGCTCAAAAAGGTATTGACCAGAGAGGAGGGGCCATCTGGTGCCCAGGAGGAGGGGGCATCTGTTCTCCTCCTGGGCCGGCGTGTAGAATCCAAGGGAGGGAGGCTTCGTGAGAACTGCTGTGTGGGTGGGGGGCATGGCTGTCTGTAAGAGCCCCATTCCTGTGCCCTACAGCCATACTGGCCCCTGGGGCTGCTGGCACCAGAGCCTCTGGTACCAAGACGACGCTTGGGAGGATCACACCTGAGTCCTGGACTTTGCCGAGCCCACTCTCAGCTGGTGAAACACAGAGGGGGAGGCTGGCTGGGCGGCCAGTGAGCACGAAGAGAAGGAGGGAAGCCCCCATTTCCAGAACTTGGGGTAGGGGGTCAAGTTACCTAGAGTCTTGAGAAGTGTCTTGCAGAGACCCAATCCCAAAGAGCTGACCACCTGAGCCAGCCAAGCCCAGTGGACCAAGGCTGTGAAGGGCTCAGAGGGAGCAATAAAGGTCATCAGGAGACTGAGTTCATCAGGCCAGCCCTGGTCATACTGCAGTGACAAATGGTCTCCAATTATGGCCACATCACAGCAGCCCCAGTCAAATAAAGATTTATCCTTTAAGGCTATCTCCAATCCCCACCCAGCCCTGGAGGAGCCTGAGAAGTAGCTATTGAGAGAACTCACAGACCATGCTTCCCACTCCTTTATGGGAAGCTGAATTCATGGTCTGGCTATAAATTAGGGAAAGAACAAAGGTCAAAGTGAATGACAAAGGAAAGTTTGAAATTGGATTGATCTTTTAAGTGCCTGGAGTGAGACTGCTCTTAGGGTCACCAAGTACAGTTGTACAGATTGCACAGTGCACAAAGGTATCTGGCCAAATGGACTAGTAGATGCTTAAACCCATGCTTAGCTCTGTTATCTAAGATTTGCATCCCAGCAAGGGGGCTGCATCAATTCAGGGTTGGGGGCACCCATTTCTATAGGGGACCTTTAAACATCTGCATTAAAAACATCATACATATGAAGGGGTGGTCATTCCAGTACCTAAAATGCCTAGAAAAACCTGGGGATGCACCCACACTGTTATCCAGGGTTGGGCCAGGGAGCTCTAGTCCAGCAGAGTTGAAAGACATTGGTGGGAAAAAAGTAAATTTATACCTTGATTGGACTTCACTGGATTCAGTCCATGTAAGAACACAATAATAACACACAATTCTGAGGAAGGAAAGGGGGGTGTTGCATGTATCCCCAGGTTCAAAGAAGTGGGGTTGCTGTGCCTACAGATGTTTTTGCGCCTGTGATGTCACTGGAACAGCAACGCTTTGTAATTCATGTGCGACTCTGAGAATAGATGTGGTCCAGGCATCACGAGACTGGGGCCCAAATCTGTACGGTTCCACTCACTAACTAGCTGTGACCCTGGGCCCGACCACCCGGCTTCTCCAGGTCTCAGTCCTTGCTGTCTAAAATGAACACTAGAGCCCAGTGAGCCACCATTCCATTTCATGACCACAGTGATGACGTGCTATTACCAGACATGTGGTTCTTATCAGGAGCCAGCCAACATTACGAGCACATTTATGTATGTTGGCTCATCCCCTTGTGGATAGGTACCCTCTTCCCGCTCTACTGAGGCAGAAATGGAGACTCTGAGAGGTTGAGTGGTTTGTCCCAAGCGTCACAGCTATGAATGGTGGAATGGGGATTTGAACTCAGTCTGAATGTCGCGTTTGAGTGTTAATGCCATGCTCCATGGTCTCTCTGATGCTTGCAAAGCACCAGGCATCCTGTAGTGAATGAGTGCGATGGGCTGGATGCTGTGCTGGGCCCTTTCACCTGCAGCTCATTTCACCCCCAGGACCTGCCTTGAAATGTTGGTGCCGTCTACAGCATCCCGCGTACAGAAAATGAGGCGCTTGCAGACCAACCAAGCCACCCAAAGTCACGCAACTGGTCAGTGGGATGCCCAAGATTCAATCCCAGGGCTGCCTGATGCCAAAAGGAGAGCTTTTCTTCGGTGCCGAGCCTCCCTCTGCAAGCCCAGGGAGGCAGAGCTAAGTCTCGGCTGGCATTTGCCTGCTATGGTTTTGCCCATTCAGGCTCCCTGGTCTGGTCCCTGGGGATTCAGCCAGGAAGGTCTTGGGGGACCTGTGCACCCCAGGGACCTGGGGTTCTGTGATGTGCATGTAGCAGGCTGGCCCCCAAAGAGATAAGAACTGTGGTTTTGGAACGTGGCTCTTGCCACCCAAGCCCATGAAGTTCCAAAGCATTCTTGACTTGGCTTTTGTGGAGTTTCCCGAGGGACCCATGTCCCAAAGCCTTCTCCACCAGAGCAGAGCTTGACGGGGAGTCACTGTTGACTACAGAGCAAGCACTAAGCTTGTGGAGGCTTCCAGTGGTTGTGGCTACAGTGAGGGAGGACCGAGCAGTTGGCACTACTTTAGTCCTAGGTCAATGGCATCGTGGTCAGGCTTCTCCTCTTCTCCAGAAGAGCCCCACCCAGCCTTCAGCCTCTGGTGGGGAGGACACTGTCTGTGCCACAGCCAGGGCTGGTTTGCATGGATGGCACCATCCCTTCTGCCTCTTAGACACAAGAGACCCACTTCTGGTTCTCAGGTGGCGATAGAATCCCAATCCCTTATGCCTCCAGAACTGTGCTCTCCAATATGGTGGCCACAAGCCACATGTGGCCGTTGAGTAGCTTGGATGTGCTTATTCTAATTAAGATGGACTGTGACTTAGTACTAAAAAAGAAGGATATAAAACGATTCATTAATAATGTTTATATTGATTATCTGTTGCGATGATCTTATTTTGTGATAGATTGGGTTAAACGTTATAATGTAATAGAAAATAATATAAAAATGACAAATGAATTTTATCTGTTTTTCTTTTACGGTGTTTTAAATGTGGTTGTTAGAAGACATAAAATGATGTATGTGGCTCACATTATTTTTCAGAGAGCAGCACCGTGGCTGGGGCAAGAGCTCAGGCTTTTAAGGACTGGTGCTTGGAACAGATTTTGGACGTTACTAAGCGGTAAGGGAACAGTCTCTGATTTATCCTTTCTTCTCCCTCCTCACTTGCGCCGGGCCGTCGAGAACACAAGGAGGTTGCTGATGAGGACCAAAGTGATGTGGCTTTAATGTTGGAAGAACTGTGTTAATCACGTGCTGTACAACAGGCACTTTCCTTACCCTACATTACTTAATCTGTGAGGCAGATGCATTTGAATCCCATTCTATGGATGAGCAAAGTGGGCTCGCAAAGGTCTCCTAACAGGGCCAGGCTCTGAACTCTGGAAGTGGCTAGGGCAAGGTTTGAACCCAGACTGTCTAGTTCCACAGCCAGGGGCTCAGCTACTCCACATCAGTAACAGCAAGGGTGGGGAAGACCCATCTGACTAGCTGGATGGCGCCTCGAGGGACAAAGGAACCAAAGGGGGCCTTGGAGCTGGCACTCCGGGGGTTATTACCAGGGTTTGTGGCTCACCGTGTGGCTTTAGGCGAGGCAGCTGCCGTATCGTCTTTCAGGTGGAACGATGGACACCCCTGGTGTCCTTGGGGAGACTGAATGAGAGGTAGGCAAGCACCTGGATCCTGGCAAATGGTTATCATTCATTGAGCTGACCCTTTACTTTGGGGAGGGTACTTGTCCCCAGCCCGTCTCTCTGCACCTGCCAATCCATCCACTTCTTTCACTCATTCACCCACTGCAGCCATGTGTCAGCTCCTTGTGACATTTCAGGACCCTGCAGTCTAACAAGATGTAAGCCAGGCCCGGGGGAAGTTCACTAGCTGACCGGTGAAATGGACATGGAGAGCAGAGCCCAGGGGCCCAACCACGCCTGCCCGCCTTCCTGGAATCAGGTCCATCAGGAGCGCCGAGGAGGTGCTCAGTCCCCCAGCGCCAGGGAGGTGGTGAGTGAGCTGAAGGTTGCAAGCTCACCTGCCTGGCGACCCAGCCTCCCCAGAACCAGGCTCTGCCTTGCCAGCTCCCTTCTATGGTCCAACCGGGAGTCCCCTTCCAGTGGCTTCTGCCAGATTTGACAGGGGCCCCCACCTGTCTGAATTCCTGGATGTTGCACCTGTTTTAGTGTCATGGGGCCGCTAAGAAAACCACGGATGGCGGCAGGGGGAGGGCGGAGGGGGTGCTTAAAGCAACAGAAATTTATTGTCTCCCGGTTCTGGAAGTCAGAAATCAAAGCGTCGGCAGGGTCCTGCTTCCCGGGAATTTGCAGGAAAGAATCCTTCCATGCAACTTCCAGCTTCTGGTGGCAGCTAGCATCCTTTGGCTTACAGATGTGTCCCTTCCGTCTCTGCCTCTGTCATCCCATGGGCTTCTTTCCTGTACGTCTGCATCTCTTGGTCATGAGGACACCAGGCATCTTGGATTAAGGGCCCACCCTACCCCAGCAGGACCTCATCCTAACTGGTTACCTCTGCAATGACTGTATTTCCAAATATGGTCACGGTCTGAGGTTCTGGGAAGGGTACGAATGGGGGGACACTCCACAACCCAGCACACATCCCACAGTCACGTTCTACCCACTTACAAGGACACCTCATGTTTTGTGGCTGGCCTCCAGACCTACCTGCCTTCATGCTAACGCATGGTGCCGGGCCCCAGCTTCTCCTTCTGGTGATGGAGAGGGGAGCTCTGGTGGGGAGAGAACAGGGTCTGGGTGGAGCCTGCCAGAGCCCTCCTAGCAAGCTCGCCAGCCAGGAGAAGGGTTCCGTCGTACTGGATTCATTCATCTGAGATGTTTTTCTTATCGGAGCTACTGAGAACATGCAAGATCATCCACCAGCTTGCCAGGCCAACAAACGCAAGTTTCCTCATTTTTGCATATCCCCTTCCAGTGTTCGCCCAAGCATCGAGTATTTTGGTAGTCGTGTAACGCAGCGGAGATACGATTCGTTTTATGGGTTCACTTTACTTTCTCTCAGAGGCATTTTCCCCATTGCTAGTCTCATAATTATCACTTTAAAAGCCGCATAATGTTGCATTAGCAGGATGTACCATGATTTACTTAACTAAATGTCCAGCCGTGGTAGGACCGTTGTTTTACTATTTAAATAGCGTGATTATGAACATCTCTGGAATTTGGCTTTTTGATTCTTATTTAATTCTTTGAAGGATTACATTGAAAATTAAACATTGCATTTCCGTTTTCTTTAAATAAATGATCTCTCTGATATCCTGACATTTTCTTAAGAATTTAGCACAGAAGATAGATTGTAATATGTAACACTGTTTGCCTGTTCGACTTTGCCTTTGCTTTTCGTCGTAGCAGTAAAATCACATCGCCTGGGAGCCAACCTCCCTCCACTTGACCTCCGTGTGCTCTGGCTGGAGCCAGCCTCACCCCAGTGCCAGGGGATGGCATGGGAATGTCCCACACATGGGGGACAGCATTTCCAGTCCCCTTGGCCACAGAAGTTGGCCCAGGGATGGGAAGATGGTCAGGTTTGTGCCAATCAAGTTGGGCCCAGGGTTTCTGTAGGAATCACTTGGAGGATGGAACCTCTCTTCCTGGAGCCGTGGAGATGGAAGCCTGGAGTGTTGGCAGCCACTATGCCACCATGAGGTAACTGCCTGGGCACAAAATGAAATGAAGGGAATGGAGAAGACAGATGGAGAGAGAGAGAAAAAAAAAAGATAGAGAGGGGAGATGAGGAGATGGGGGGAGAGGGGTGGAGGAAAAGAGACACGGGGCCCTGAAATTGTAGATTGAGTCCCTAGATGGTACAGGTACACAAGCCATCAGATGATCTTTCCTTGCTGAAGCCCTTGTGAATTTGTGTCTCTTGTCACCAAAGTGGTGCTGTTGGGTATTCTGCATTAGTGCTTGCATACTATAGAAACCATAAAAATATGAGATACTTTTCATCTGTTGGCATGGCAGCTGGTAGGTGATTAGTAGCTTAGAATGGAAGAAAATGAAGACAGAAAGTCTGTGTCTCAGCAGATAGCCGGTTGGTGATGGGCCAGAGAACACAGGGGAGTTGTGTCTTGTGTATTCCACATGCCCACTGTGGTAGGTTCGAAGAGCACTGGACAGAGAGTTCATGGACCTGGGGTTAGTGTCAAGTCCACTGTTAACTGCACGACCCGAGAAAGACCCATCTTGTCCCCGAGCCTCTCTTCCTCATCTGTGCAGGGGAGAGAGACAGCCCTCCCAACTTCCACCTGGGCGGCCAGCCTGGATCTCTTTCCAAACGTACCCTCCGCATAAGATTTCATTTGAGGGGAAAAAGAGCATCAACCGAAAGAAATGGCACCCCCATAAAAGCAAACAGTTGGCAGGTCGGTGAGCTCGATGGCTAATCCCCGTGGCACCTTCCAGCTCCAAATCCCTATGACATCAGGATGCGTTTGTCCCCTTCCTCCTTCTCAGTAAACACTGCGACCGGCTGCCAGGCCCCAGCGGCTGATGTTTCTGCCCCCCTTCCTGTGGGGGAAAGGAAGTGTTCTCTCTGCCTATGGGTCCCCCCAGGGCCCTGGGCAGGTCTAATAATGCAGGGGCTCCGTGCAATGAGGGAGTAGGTCAGCTTCTCAAACGTATCCCGCGAGACCAAGAGCTGTAGCCTAGGGATGCATATTTCGGATGAGTGCTTTCATGCTTTCTAGTGCACCGTCCCCAGTCATGCCAGCGTCTTTGACCTGGCCCCCACTTGCATTTATTCCATCCGGAGCCTTGGCGTTTGGAAGGATGTTTGATCATCCTGGCTAAGAGGGGTTGTCTTTTTAAAATATAACAACTATATCGAGACTTTCTTGTCATGGCCCATAAGCCTACCCAAGCAAGGGTGTGGCTCTGTAGAATCCTCTGGTGCTTAGTTACGGGGCAAACTTTTGAAGGTCATGCTGGAGACACAAGGAAATATGTTTCATGATCTTCAGGAGTCATCACGGGATAATTTCTGGCCTGGTTTGGCATCTGTGCCCTTGACTCGGCGGCTAATGAGTTCAGGGGAGATGTATAGGGCTAAAATAAAATACTCTTGTTAGAGCGCCTTATCTTTTCCAAGGTGGCTTTACATTAATTTCCTCACTGTCTTTTCCCCCAACAGCTCTGTGAATTAAGCAGAGAGCAGGTAGCATGATCCCGATTTTGCAGGGGAGGAAGGAGGACCCAGAGAAGTGACAGGGCTCCCCCAAGGTCACCCAGTGATTAAATGGTAGAGTCAGTATGGCAATTCACATCTCTTGCCTCCTGGTCTTTGCTCTTTTCATTAAGCCCAAGTTTGGATTTAGCAGCTCAGTGAAATTTGAGGCACAGGTTTTTACCCACAAGGCTTTGCACTCACCTTTAATGACCAGGGGATTTGTTGCTTGATTTACTGTCTAAAAGCAGAATAGTTAATTAAATATAAAGACAGCAAGCTTTGGTAGGAAAGGGGGAAAAAAATCCCATGTCATTGTTCTTTTGCTAAATGAGAAAGTGCTGAGCCATCTGTCCAAGACAGCAATCCCAAGTGGAAATTTATTGTTCTTTGGTTATTGTTTCAAAAAAACACAAAACCCAGAGGCTTCTGGGTACAGGTATACAAGGAATGTTCGTTGAGGGACAAGAGCAACACAGTTGTTCGTAGCAGTTAATTTTCTTAGTTCTTTGGAAAAACAAAACCAAGCAAAACTCTGAGTATGTTCCCCATGAATACCAAAATGAGATTAAATTCAACATCTAAAGACTTTTAATAAAGACGAAGCCGGAAGGATTCGACCACAGGGAATTGCCGACCAAAAGCATTAGAAAATTGGAAACCAGAAATGAGACACCAGAAGCCAGGAGACATCCCAGGTTACCCAGGAGACCGTGGTGGTACCCAGCTTGGATGGGAGCATATTCTTCCTGTGCCGGAGTGAACAAAACCGAGTAATTATCTCCCCACAGAAATCACGGCAGCCAGTAATTAATGGGCAATGCCGCTCCCAACCAGAGCACCTGTGTCTGCACAGCCCCGAGTGACAAGAAAGACACTTTGACAGTCTCACCTCCAGCTGGTACATATAGGCGGCCTGTCTTCATGCGACCAAGTGTATGAACCACCAGAATGATATGATCTCTGTGTGGGTCAACAGAATAATTATCTTTCCTCCACTGCTTGTTAAGTTGTGTTTTCCCGAAAGACAGGCTGAAGTCCTAACGCCCTGGTAGTTGTGAAGGTGACCTGATTTGGAAGTAGGGTCCTTGCAGGTGTCATCAAATTAGGATGAAGTCATTAGGATGGGCCCTGACCCAACACGACTGGTGTCCTTCAAGGGAGAGAACTCAGAGGAGGGGACGACCACGTGAAAATGGAGGCAGAGATTGACGTGGATGCGTCTGCAAGCCAAGAACAGCCTGGAGCCACCAGCATAGAAAGATCCTCTCCTGGAGCCTTTGGAGGGAGCACGGCTGCACCAACCCCTTGATTTTGGACTTCGGGGTCCCCAAACTGGGAGACAGTAAATTTCTGTCGTTCAAGACCCCCTGTTTCTGGTGTTCTGTTACGGAAGCCACGCGAAACCCCCCAGAAACACCCACAAGTCCCCAGAAGTGTCTCAGCTGTGGAATTCCAGGCTGGTGTGTGGGAGGTGCTCCCCCCACATCATGCCGAGTCAGGCAAGGTTAGTGTCATGACAAGGGGTGGCGGGAACCTGGAAGCCAGCAGCGCATTGGTTGGAAGCCCACCTGGCCTCCCTTTCCAGGAGGCCCGATAACACCCACCAGACACTGTGTGAGCATCGACGTGTGCCTGGAACGTTCTCCCCCTGAGCAGCGCCGGGGCTCACCCCACCTCGTGCAAGCCCTTGCTCAAACGCCGTCTTTATGAGAGGGCTTCTCCAATCAGCGACTGAGACATGCACCTTTGCCCCCAGCGTCCCAGCCCCTCTGTTCCAGGTTTCTTCACACTGTCTTCTCTTCGTACTTACGTGTTTTGTCTCTTGTCTGTCCCTTCCCTGGAAAATGCTCTGTGAGCCCGTTTTCTACACTCATGTGCCCCGGTACACATAGTAGGCACTGACTACATACTCATTTGCGGAGTAAATGGATAAATGAATGAATTCCCACCAGAGACATTGGGATACTTCAGGTCCAGTGGCTCTGGGTCGTCCACTTGTACGAATGTGCTTTCGAGAACAGCGCTCCCCTCTGCGGAAAGGGAGGATGTTTCCCTCTCATGTGTGGAATCTGAAAATCATGGCTTTTCACATGGACTCCCGTATCCCCCAAAGAGAGACGTGGGCCATTATAACTTAGCCACTCCTGCTTTTTAAAGCGGTTGTTGAAGAAGGGCTGAAATCTGGCTTGAACGTTGTCTTGGGCTGTTTGGGCTGTGTAATAAGAATAGCATAGATTTATACATTTGTCTGTCATAGTTCTGGGGACTGGAGGTCCCAGATCAAGGTGCCGGCAGATTGGTTGTCTGGTAAGAAGACCCAGTTGCTGGTTTGCAGCCAGTCACCTTCCCTCTCTGTCCTCTCCTGGTAGAGGGGACAGGGGGCTTTTGAGGGTCCCTTTTATAAGGGCATTAATGCCATTCATGACAGCTCCACCCTTGTGACCTAATCAGCTCCCAAAGGCCCCACCTCTTTTTTTTTTTAAATATGAAATTTATTGTCAAATTGGTTTCCATACAACACCCAGCGCTCATCC
Organism: Puma concolor; assembly: GCF_028749965.1. Lineage (NCBI taxonomy): Eukaryota > Metazoa > Chordata > Mammalia > Carnivora > Felidae > Puma > Puma concolor. The sequence goes on along the minus strand of NC_141674.1, from coordinate 3,345,225 downwards.
CAAAAGATGCCCTCCTCAATACCCATCACCCAACCTCAAGGACAAGGGAATTAAAAGCAAAAATGAACTATTGGGACCTCATGAAGATAAAAAGCTTCTGCACAGCAAAGGAAACAATCAACAAAACTAAAAGGCAACCAACGGAACGGGAAAAGATATTTGCAAATGACATATGGGACAAAGGGCTAGTATCCAAAATCTATAAAGAGCTCACCAAACTCCACACCCAAAAAACAAATAATCCAGTGGAGAAATGGGCAAAAAGGCCCCACCTCTTAACATGGCCCCCTTGGGAATTAAGACAAAGTGAGTCCCGACTTCAAATACACGTACTGACTGTTCATTCATTCATTCATTCATTAAGTCACCTTATGTAAGACACCGGAGAGGCTCAGGCTCCTTCCTGAATGAGCTCGCAGTCTGGGGGCAGAGGGAAGCCGTGTCTCAAGCAACAGGAAAACAAAGCAGGGAGGAGGCTGCGTCCTGGGTGTGCAATCTGCGGTGCCGCTTGGGGCTCGCGCTCTGAAGAGCCCAGGCTGGCTTCATGCTCCGCTGGCAGCATTTTGAAATCGTTTTCTCTTTCCTCTGGTGTTCTGGAGGTGCAGTCTGCTGGGGTGGGGAGGGAGGGGCGGTGGACACGAGCAGAGGACATGAGTGTGGTTGCTGTGACGGGTGTGGTTTCCTGCCGCCCCCACAGGTCAGACATCACGGCACTGCCCTGTCCAGGGCATTCGTGTGACGAGCCCTGACACACGGATGGGGTCATTTCGGTGACTCCACATACAACTTAACTGCCCTTATCTTTGCACTTACAGCTGGCATTGCCCACTATCAACACTACTGGTAATAACACTCATGCTAATAATTTAAAATCTTGGGGCGCCTGGGTGGCTCAGTTGGTTAAGCCTCCGACTTCAGCTCAGGTCATGATCTCATGGTCTGTGAGTTCAAGCCCCGTGTCGGGCTCTGTGCTGACAGCTCAGAGCCTGGAGCCTGTTTCAGATTCTGTGTCTCCCTCTTTCTCTCTCCTTCCCCGCTCATGCTCTGTCTCTCTCTTCTCAAAAATAAATAAATGTTAAAAAAAACCATCTTATTATTATTTCTTTTTACTTAAAAGGACATTAAATAGGGGCACCTGGGTGGCTCAGTGGGTTAAGCATCTGACTCTTGGTTTCAGCTCAGCTCACGACCTCACAGTTTGTGAGTTTGAGCCCCATATCGGGCTCCTGCAAGGGATTTTCTCTCTCCCTCTCTCTGCCCCTCCCCTGCTTGCTCTCTCTCTCTCACTCTCTCTCAAAATAAACAAATAAATAAACAAAAAACCCAAAAAGACATGAAACAGAATTCAAGACACCATGGCAGTCAAGAGACTTTGGAAGGCGGGGTGGAGTCTTGGGTTGGTACCTTTAATGGTGCTTTCTGGCTGCTGTTGAACAAGGCCCAATCTTTTCTCTGAGTACTGGGTCCTGGGAAATATGTAGCCAGCCTTGACAGGAAGAAACTGGTTCCATTAAAGAGGAACGAATACAGACAGAGGGTTCAGAAGAGAAAGGTCATATCCAGTCGGGGCAAATCAAGAAGGACCTGGCTTTGCGTGGTCTTGGCCACGTGACGGAGGACACGAGAGTCCATCGTGCCCTGCTGTGCCACTTGGAGAAAGCTGGTGCAGGAACACAGAGCCAGGCTAAGGGGTCCAGCAATGAGTGAGGGGCCCAGCTGAGAGCAGGCCTGACCACTCCCAGCTCTGGGTGATGTCACAGAGCAGGACAAAATTTTGGTCCTTTTCAGGATTGTGAGGCCCATCGTGGTCTGGGAGCCCAGAAAGGAGAGGCGGCCTCGGTGGCCACGATCACTAGTTGTCACACCTGGGACGACTGACCTTGTTCCTCCACCACCCATGCCACCCGCTGGGGACACCACTGCCATGGTGGGAGAGGCACCAAGACAAGCTGCTGGTCTGACCAGTACATCCCTGGGCGGCAAACAGAGAGGCCGGAGCAATTGCTTCATGGAGAATTCTCCTCTGGCCTTGGGGGGCTCCCCCACTGTGGGTTCCAAGTGGGGCGGGGATGCATCCCGTAACCTTGCCGGTGCTCTGGGACAGATGCAGATGTCAGGTTATCAGCTGTGTGCGTTGGAGGAGAAAGGGGCATGTGTTTTCATACAGGCTGACGGTCGCCCAGCCCTTCCTGAGGGCCCAGTGCCTCAACACCATCCTGTGAGGCAGGGGGCTAGACCCCAGCCTGATACAGGAGGGCGTGGAGGCACAGAGAGGGTGTGGAGGTTGCCCCAGGTCACACAGCTGGAAAGAGCTGAAGTTGGGGGCCCCATGGGGTTTGTGGGGGCCTGAGATCTAGACTTCCTCTCTCTGTGGCTACTTGTCCTTGGGGCTGACCGGCTCCTGCATCAGAAGGGATGCTGCTCGATCTGCGAGAGGATGCCAGTGACCCTTGGGGGTTCTCTGTCATGGGGTGCTTCTGTCTCTTCTTCTTCATGATGGAAGTCAGTGGGTAACAGACCCTGCCAGAGGTCCTGCCTGAGTCCCGGCCAGACTCCCACCCACCCTGTGGTTGCCTCCCAGCCGGGGGAGGGTGCCGGTGGCAGGGAGAAGCCCATGGGCGCCCTGCAGAGCTGTGCGTGGGCAGCTCACACAGGGAGTCGGGGTGGAGTCTGTGGCCCGTGAAAACCCAGTCCAGGCGTCTGGGGCTCCTGTGCTGGTTGTCCTGGGTCCTGTGGCCCAGCAGCTCTTCCCCGTTTCCTGCTGAATCCCTGCTCTGCTCCTTGCTACAGAAGCAGACTGCTGGCCTCTCTCTTCCTGTCCCTCCCCCCTCCCTCCGTCACCCTCCCTCCCTCCCTAGCTCTCTCTTTCTTCGTCTCTATCAGCTGCTGTTGCCTTGATTTCTGTGTCCCCCGCAGTTCCACCACCCACAGGCTCAGCGTGGTCCCGCTGGCGGCTCTGCCCGGGCACAGAGGCATCCTACTCAATCCAGCGCCTTCTTTCCCTTTGCACTCCCTTCCCAAGTTATTTGTGTTTGCATCAAACAGCAACCAAGAGGTGTGGGCTGAAGCTTGGGCGCAGGGAATGTTCCAGCGTTTTGGAGGGCCTGGGGGTTTTAGCCCAAGGGCTCTGCGGTGAGGATAATTTGCTGTGGGGGATGCACGGAGGGATGGGGAGGAGAGCAGAACCTGGTGCAATGTGTGCAAGGGCCCGCCTCCTGGGAGGAGCCATGGGTCCTGGGAGGGACCCCCTCCGGCCCCTGCAGGAAGGTCGGGGGAGGGAGACCCAGCCTAGATGTGGCCCCTCCCATCAGCGTGCAGGCCTAAGGGCATCACTTACACTGGCACTGGAGGAGAGAGACAGAGGGCTGAGCCCTGGCCCACGGGCGATTACCGGGTGAGACTAGTCGGGAGCAGTGAGAAGGCCCCCCGGGCTGTCCACCCGGGCACAGCCTACCAGGGCAGGAGGCCACACTGCAGGCGCCTATCTTCATCAACAGGCAGTGAAAGATAACGGGTGGCCCTCCTCCTCCTCCAGGTCTTCCTGGTTGACAGAATTTTCCAGGGCAGCAATGTCCACAGTGCACGTTGAAGATGGCTTTTCCTCCTCCTCAGTGTCTCCCTCTCCCTGCTCCCTGGGGTCTGCTCTCAAATGAGCCTCTGTGCCCAACCCTTGCCTCAGGCTCTGCCTTGGGGGTAGACCAAAATTAAGACACCTTTCATCCACAGACCCTCCCCTGACACGGGTCTCTTGGAGTCATAGTGGCAATTCTACTGCTGTATTTGAATACACCCTGGTATCACTTCTTCAGCTTCATCTGGGTTTTTGGGAGTGGGACTCTGGGTTCTCTTAAACAGGAAGAGAATATGTGATCAGGTCAGCCCCCGGGGCGGGGGGCGGGCACCCAGTGCATTTACTGACGAGTGGATGGATAACTGACTCAGGTCTTACAACTTGGTCGACATTCTTTTCTTACTTGTCACTCACTGAATTTAGGGGTGAACAGACATTCTTTGGAGCCTCATGCAGACTTGTGTCTAAGGACAGAAGGAGCAAGCTTTGCGTGCAGATCTCGGGGGTCCAAGGGGCGCACCAGGCATCCAGTGCTGCCTGCCCCGGGGGGGCACCGGCTTCATCCCAAGGAGTGAAATTCACCCTTAAACAATAGTCTAGGAGTCCTTAGACTGCAAGAGAGGGAAGGACCTGGGTGCCTCCCTAGGAAAAGGAAACAAAAACAAAGCAAAAGTTTTACCCACAGGAATGCATTACTTGCTGCCTTTTCAAGTGGGTTTCACCCCAGGAGCTCAGGAAATTGGCTCCGGGGCCTTTCTTGCTTGCATTTTGCACTGAGGAAACTGAGGGTGGGTCCCAGGCGCAGAATGAAGCTGCCCTGGGTCACAGGGCTGTTTTGTGCAGTCCCTGCTGAGGTCACATCCAACTAGAAGACGGGGGCTGCAGGGACAGGACGCCGTGAAGGGCTGCACGGACACCGTGAATCCAGCCCTTCCCCGGAGCAGACAGCTCATGCAAAGCAGAAGAGTTATCGATACTTAACAGAGAAAACAAACACAAGTAGAGTGTACTAGAAAAAGCGTCCTCACAGAAAATAACATTAGTCATTCGAGGGAGGAAGAAAAGAGAACGCTAATATAGAACAGAAAGTAATTCCCCTTGACAACCCCGGACCGCCTGCCTCCGCCACGGCATTTTCCACCTTGGTACAATTTGCAAATTTATCCTTTCTTTGGTCCTTCCATTGGTTTCCTTTCCTTTCCTTCATCTGTGGTTTATGCTAACACACAGGAAGACCGGCTTCTAGCCTGCTGCCTGCTTGTTTTTCCGGAACATTTCTGCTGTTTCTCTATGCCCATTTGTCTCCCTCTTTGCTTAAGAAGGATCTTATGTCCAGGGCGCCTGGGTGGCTCAGTCAGTTGAGTGACTGACTTTGGCTCAGGTCATGATCTTGCGGTCTGCGACTTTGAGCCCCTCACCGGGCTCTGTGCTGACAGCTCAGAGCTTGGAGCCTGCTTCAGATTCTGTGTCTCCCTCTCTCTCTGCCCCTCCCCTGCTTGCTCTCTCTCTCTCTCTCTCTCTCTCTTTCAAAAATAAATAAAACATTTAAAAAAAAAAGAAAAAAAAAGAAGGATCTTATGTCCAATCCCAGGGGTCAAAAGTCACAAAAAAATAGTGAAGGTTATTTAGGAAGAACAAAATGGCAAAATGGTAAAGCCCATTCTTCCACAGCACTCAAATTTGATTACGTTGATTCAAGTCCTGACAGGATCGGAACAGCTGGCCAGCAGGGAGGATATCCGAGTACCCTGAGGTCTCCTCCCAGCACCTTGGGCTCAGGATGTCAGGGGAGGTCTGGGGAAGGTGTCGAAGTGGGTGTCTGCAGGATCTGGGGGTCAGCTGGCAGAGGACGGAGATGGGGTACAGCGTCTTGTTTCCTGGCGGGGTCTCTACCAGCAACTCATCCATCGAAAATGAAATCTCAGTTTTCCACATGAAAAATAAAGGCCCTGATTTTCCTTTCGCCAAGAGCTTACAGAATGTAAATGAACCCTTTTCTGCAACACGGAGCCCAGATGCAGAAGATCATCTCACACCAACCAGATAAAAACACGATTAAACAGTATTTTCCCAAGCATCTTCTTCTCATTTAACGTCTTCCACCAGATACTTCACTTAGATTGGAATAGAAGACGTACCGAAAAATCAGAACCACAGTCAAGTCTCCTCGGCTTCGCGTATCTGACCGACGAGAAATTCAGCGGCTCCAGATGCCCCCCAGGGAGCACACCGTTCATTCCTTGACACAGCTCCAATAATCACACTACCTTAACCTAATAGAAGAGGGTAAACACATTATTTTGCATGAAATTACGTTTCTTAATGAATTAATAATAGGGTTACAATTCTCAACTCAACAAGCAGGGAAATACAGAGTATAAAATAAAGGCACGTAATTGCATTATAATTAGTTGGTCTGTGTGGAGCTGGGTTGAGGAACGCATTAGCTCTGATTGCGGGAAAGGAAGGGTAAATTGTGGGCAGGGTTGGCCCCTGCTGCCGGGAGTTCATACGGGAGAGAGACAGAGGGGAGGAGAGGCTGCAATTAACGGTCCTGAAATAATAATGATTCATTTCTGCCAATTGACCCCAGCCATTCTGAGATTCCGATTCGGGGATTCCGATACAATCTGTCCTAAGTGGACCTCCTCATTCCACACACTCATGACCTGCCAGCCATAGCCTTTGCACATCCCCTGCACCCAAGTCAGCATTTCTTCCTGCGCATCCCTGGTTGTAAAGAATTTGCCGTTTGCCCAAAGAAATATCTGGCCTTGGACCTCAGCTTCTGGGAGGTGATCTGTATCATACCTAGTAGGAGTGTTCTTTGTTCAGCACAGAAGCCAGCCATGCTGGATGTAGAGTGGAGGCTGGCCACGCCAGAAAGACCAATCTCATGATGTAGTCGTTGGTTGGCTATTGGTAGCAGTGGGCCTGGAGACTGAATTCCACCACACAAGCAATCCTATCAACCATGCCTATGTAATGAAGCCCCAGTAAAAACTCTGGACACTGAAGCTAGGGTGAGCGTCCCTGCTGGCAATACTTTGTGTGTGTGGTCACATGGAGGCAGGAGGGTAATGTGCCCCGATTCCAGAGGGATGGAACAATGGAAAGCTTACATTTAGAGCCCTTCTGGGCTCCACCTTGTACTCCTTCCTTGGGCTGAATTTGGTTTGTGCTCTTCATGATAAACCATAACCATGAGTGTAACCGCTTTCTGTGAGTTCTGTGGAGTTTTCTGGAGAATTATCAAGACTGAGTGTGGTTTTGGGAGCCCTCTGAATGTGTAATTGACATCGTAAGTGAAGGTGGTCTTGAGGAAGACTGTGATCTCAATCCTGAAACGTAGCTAATTCTGGGCAATCCCCAATGTTTTTGAAAGTTGTGCTTCTTATTCTCCAGATTGGAACTCTGGCACTATCTATGGCTACCTCGTTCCTCATTTGTTTGTTTGTTTTTTCTTTTGTTTTTGTTTGTTTGTTTGTTTGTTGGCTGAGTTAGCTGTGTAAGATGTGGCTGGGGTGTTTACTTTTCCATACGGAGTAACACAAAGCATTTATTTTTAGTGCAGTCACCCAGCTTTTGGATCTAAGCAAAGTCCTGACTTGACCACCTGCAGGGCTCTCAGCGAGGGCTCAGGACTCAGAGCACACCTACATTTGAAGAATGGCTCAGAGCAAGTGCTATAGAGCTATCGACAGCAGAGATAGATGTGGTCACCTTGTATGCCTCCACAAGAGCCATGATGTATGTCTATGGCTTGCTGAAGGGCCATTTCTGAGTTTCTCCTGGAGGCCCAAAGAAGGCATCAAAGCATTACTGGAAAGACAGTTGGTGTCTTTCAGGCCCCAAGAGGCAGGACTCACCTGTGTTTTTGTATCCATCTCTCTCCCTGATTCGTGCCAAGGGTGTTCCAAACATCCAATAAGCCCTTGAATGTGTTGTGCTGATCTTTATAAGGTGTAGGGGCTGGTGAAAGTCTTGAGTTAGCTTGAGGAAGAGAAAGATGGGGAGAAACTGGAGGACAGGGAGCAGAAGGGGGAGAAGGAGAAGGAGAGGAGGGGGAGGAGGAGAGGGAGGAGGAGAGAGCGCAGGAGACATTGCTGTTTGAAAAGAACTCATGTGCAGCCATACCTGAGTGTCTGAAGGGGGCAGTCACAGCTCTGGAGACTGGCAGAGCTTTGCTGCATGGAATTTAGATTACCTTGCTACCCTGTAATGGCACACAAGCATCTCCACGGACATCTCTTAAGCTCACAGATGACTGGCAGGTAATTCCCCCAACCACGCTTTCCGTGTGCACACTAACTGCATGCCCGAAGCTTAGTCAAAACCTAAGAGTGGGTTTGAGAACCAGCGTGTGATAAAGTCCCTGCTAGCAGATGTGTGAGTTCACAGGTTTGCACGTGGGATGAACCTATCTGGGGCCTCCTGTGCCTGTGGCAGATTAAATAGTGGTGGAGGCTCAAAGCCCCTTCCTGCTCAGATGAGCCCGGGTCTGACTCCTGTGTCCCACTCACTTTGCTCCTCACCTTGGGCACGCTACTTAAACTTTCTGAGCGTGTTTGTTTGCTTAGCTATAAAATTGGGACCCGCCGCCTACATCTCAGGGTTGTGATGAACATTAAGCAGAATGAGGCAGACAAAGGGCTTAGCCCACTGCCTGGCTCGAGGAACAGTTTCTAGTTTAACACTGGATAAAGGAGACAATACCTATGTGAGCTAAGCACCACTTTAGGTTATGACCAAGGCAAACAGCTTTGGAAAGGGTGATAATATCCAGTCGTAAAGACTGCGGGCACAGCATGAGTGAAAGAAAAGCTTCTTAATAGCTGCCTCCCTTAGAACAAACTCAGTTCTGCTGGTTTGGACCTGGTGGTGAACTTGGCCTTTATTTGCTATTAACCTAAGCAGAAGAATTCAAATAAAGTTGTTGTCAGGAGCATATTTCTTCCTAAATCCAGAGCATAATAAAAAGCAATGACTGATCTGGATGTCAGAAGAGTAATCGAAAATTCTACTTGCAGCAAATACAAATAGTACTTGCTGTTAAAAGGACAATATATTCCAGAAAGAGAGAAAAATCACCAGATGACCAGCCCCATAACTTTCCTTGACTCTCAGGATGGTGAGTTTTGGGACTTGAGTCAGAAAAGAAATTCGGCTCTAATGTTTCCCTTCCAGAAATTTTTCAAGAAAGGGGTCTTCTTTCAAGGAGGTAAAAGCAGTTTTTAGTTGGAAACAAAGACACTTGCTTTTCAAAGATTGGGTTATGTATTGCTTTCTAGCCACCAGGACTCACTGCAGGTAATGAAAGCTCTTCTCGAACTGGCTTCAGTAAAGGAGGAATTTTGACTTGTTCCTGGGGGATGCAGGGGTGGAGAGACCTCAAGGCATGCTGGATCCAGGAGATCTAACCACTTGCATAACTTAATCCCTCTATCCCTCAGCCCCGCTCATCTCTGCTTGATCTGATTCCCTAGCAGCTCTCTGCATGTGGCAGGCCAGAGAATGGAGACAGTGGCACAGGCTAAGGCTTGGGCAGGGCCTGCCCTATAGTTGGCGCTCTGTGGGCAGCGTGCAGCATGCTCTAATGAGGGCTGGTGCAGGTATCAGCTCCATGTTACAGGTGAGGAAACTGAGGAACAGCTCTTCAGACCACACTTTGGGCAATGGCAGAAGGGCTCTTGGAACCTAGGTGGTCTGGCCTTGGTGCCCACACTCTGACATTCCAGGACTCGTCTTTCTCTAGCTCCCACGCTGGTGGAGCAGGAAAGCTTTCCAAAGTTTCAGTGACGCAGAAATCTCTGATTGGACCTGCTGATGTCACACGGCTGTCCTTGACCCAGTCACTGTGGTCAAGAGCGTGGAATGTTCTTGTTGGCCAGCTTTGCTTATGAGTTCACGTCTAGGGTGCAGAGTGGGGTGATGGGACGCTGTGATGGGCAAGCATCCCAGAGGCACCCAGACCAGTGGATGGGCAATTAACTACCACCATCCATGGTACCCTTCCGGCACTCTCCACCAGAGTGTTCGTTACAATACGAGGAGAGGGGAGGGGAGGGGAGGGGAGGGGGGTGTGCAGGAGTGGAGCCACTGTTTGTGGGGAGGTGAGCCCAGGGGATACTAGTCTCTGGTTTGGCATTTATTCCCCAGTTTCTGAAAAAGGCATACCCTGTAGGCTCCTGGCATTCTAGGGACTTATTGACTAAAGAGAGGTGCCCTTGAGGCTGGAGAGGCTTGAGTATGCCCGTACATCCCTTAGAGCCTTCTGTGGCAGTCCTGATTCAATCACATTGCTCAACAAGATAAACGGGAAAATCAGCTGTCAGATGCAAGCTGTCCCAGGATCTTACAGGACTCAGACTGGTTTCAGAATTAACGAACCAGATGCCAACCAATGGAGATCCTTTCCGAGAGCAGCACCTGGCACAAGGTAAAAGAAGCCCTTCTTCCTGATTGTGCAGCAGACTGTGGAAAAATCGTCACACTTGATATGCATAGCGTGCTCCTCTCCTTCCTCCTAATAAATTGGCGTAACATCTTGCACAGCTAAATCATTATGGGGGAGACTAAACTCCAGAGGCCAGTTATAAATGCACAAAAATAATATAGAACTAGGTACATAAAGTATAAGCTGATTCTTTCATCTATACTAATGGATTTTAAACAGAGACAATAACTGAGGAGAAGCACCAGGCACATTAGAAATTAAAATTAGGTTGCAAAGCTTCCCGATTCATACAAGGCCAGCGTACAATAAATGATTACAGGAGCAATTCTCAGGAATAAAGTCTCACATATTTTTACATTATCTGATGGGCTTCCCGTTTTGAGACGCTACATTACAATGTGCTCTGCTCATGATTTCCTCGCACCATATCCGGGCACGCCCCTGAATTCTGCCTTCATTGGCTAAACGCTAAAGAATAAAACATTCTCACTCTTGTGGGTTTTGCTGCCCAGGTCCAAAATGTCTCTTTATTGACTGTAGATCACTGTTTCTTTTCACTGATCTGTAATGAGTTGTTCCCAATATACGTGAAAAAAAACCCCAAAAACCTCTTTCTTTGATTGTAAGAGTAATAAATCATCATTGTAGAAAATCTGGAAACACAGACACATAAAGAACAAAAAGGAATTACCTACGGTTGACCACTCATAGTTAAACCTAGTTGATTTTTGAATTTCTTTCCTTCTGCTCTGTATGGACGTATATGTGTCTCACAAAATTTGAGTGATACCACATGTAATGCACGATTCTGCCTCCTGGTTATTGATTTTTTCTCCCTTAACATTATCCTGTGAATAACTTGCACTTTTCCTAAATATTTTTCAAAATGTCATTTTAATGGCTGCATAATACTCTATTATACAGATTGTCATAATTCATGAAGCTCTTTCTCAGGTTTCTTTCGTAAGTGGCGCCACCATAATCATCTTTCTATATAAATCTTTGTTTATGCATTCAACCAGGCATTTATTCTGACCTTGGTTCTGTGATAACCACTACAGTAATGGCAGAAACGGTGGCAGATGTGACTTCTTTGCTCAGGGATTTCCTACTTCCTTAGGATACATACCTACATGGGGTATTACCTTTCAAAACCTCTTACTACACATCGTCAAATTGCTGTTTACATGGATTGTGCCAATTTACAATCCTCGATTGCCAGAATAACCTCAACTTGCAGGCTTACTGTGCGTTAAAAGCCTTAGAGGTGCTATCTCAGCCCTGGAGGAGGTAAATGCTATTAATAGTCTCATTTTATAGGTAAAGTAATGGATATGCAGAGAACTGAAGTCACATGCTTGTAAGAGGTTGGGACAAAATTCAGACCCAAGCAGATCCTATGGCCAGATCCTAACAGGTGTACTGCAAATTATCGTTATTAAATTTTGGCCAGTTAGGAAAGATAGGAGTCTTAGCGTGGGTTTGATCTCTATTCATTTGGTTACTAGAGGAAACACTGATTCTTTCTAAGTTTATCAGCTCTCTTGGCCTTCAAAGTGAATGGTTAATGCCAATTTGATTTACCTCCACCATCTGACACACTTCCGTGGTACCCTCCCCACCTCTCCAAATGGTGCACACTTTGGAACCAGACATTAATTTTGTGTGTTTGTTGTTTATAGTTAGCATACAGCATTATATTAGTTTCAGGTGTACAATGTAGTGATTCCACAGTTCCATACGTCACCCAGTGCTCATCACCACAAACGTGTTCCTTGATGTTTATAGTGAACGGAATAACGGTGTGGGGTTTACAATGTGTCAGCCACTTTGATCCAAACATGAAGATATTCACGAGACATTTTATAAACATAAAACCATCCAAGGTCACAGCTGAGAACTTCTTTCTGTGTAGTCAATTTCCTTTGAGAGTGCATATCTTAAAATTTAGCTTTGTGGTTTCTCCATCCGTAGCTTACTCACAAGACTGAATTTAGGCTATAGAGTTCAGAATTTCCCCAAGACTGAAATCCCCACGTGATCTGTATCCTTCCATCTCAAAGGATAATGTATGGCTCTTCCTGGCCAAGACTTACCAGTCCATCAATGCTCTTTATAGCGTGTACAGTATTTTTACTCATTACTTACCCCTCCTTTATCTGAGCCTTTGTCTCTTTAGTGTCTCCAGCCACTGTTTCTAGAAATGCTCAAGTGTTCCCCATTTTAGGAACCTCCCCTTGCTCACATTTTCTGCTCGAGCTAACTATTTCCCACCCTCCCCCCCACCCTGTTTATCTAAATTTCTCAAAAGAAGGCTACATTCACTATTTCAACTTCCTGACTTTCAACTAACTCCTTGGGCTGGCTTCCACTTCTCAGCACTCTACTGAAGCACTCTTCATAAGGCTGCCAAGAGCTTCCTAAAGCCAAATGGAGTGGATCTTGTGATCTCTTTTCTGTGGATCTTCCTGATGCATTTGACACCGTTAGTCTCTAATTCCTGAAAACCTCTCTGCAGTCACTGTGCCCTGTTTCTGTTCACTCTGCTCTCTAATCCTTCCTTCTTTGTCTAGTTCATTGTCTCCTGGTTTTCCACTCACCTCCCAAATCCTGGCGTCCCCTGGGGCTCAGCTTTGGCTACTTCCTCTTCTCATATTATATATTGTCCTTAGGTGATTGCATTTACTCTTGTGGTTCAACTGCCCCCTACATCCTGATGACTCCAAATCGATGTATCCAGCCTGCAGCTGCCCTTCCCCTAGTTTGAGAGTCGTATACCATGAATTTCCTAGAACAACTTGGATGTCCTATGGGTAACTCAGTTGCTCTCATTCATAAACTACCTCTTCTTCCCATTTCTTGATTTCAGTTGCAGATACTATCAGCCACTCATTTCCTAAACTAGTTGGAAACTCAGGGCATTAATTTGAGATTTCTATGGTTTTCTAGCATAGATGTTTAGTGCCATAAATTTTCCCTCAGGTACTATTCAGCAGAATCTCACAAATTTGACATGCAATATTTTCATGTTCCTTCTATTCCAAATACTTTTCAATTCCTCTTTTTTCTTTCTTTCTTGACCAAGGGGTTATTTTGAAGTGTGTTATTTAGTTAGAAAATTCTTGGGGGATTTTCTATTGATATTTGTCTTATTTGCTTATAATTTAACTCTATTTTGGGCAGAAAGGATACATCGCATGACTTCTCTTTTTGAATTTAAGGCTTGTTCTACGACCCATTATGTGTCTCTTGACACTTGTCCCTTGTACACTTGAAAAGAATGAATTATTGCTATTTTGGGTGGAGTGTTTTATAAATGTCATTTAGGTCAAGTTGGGTGACTGTGGTATTCAAATCTTCTACATCTTTATTGTTTTTCTACTATTTATATCTATTATTGAGAGAGAAGTATTGACTTCTCCAACCATAAATGTGGATTTGTGTCTTTTTTCCTGCATATCTGTCAGTTTTTGCCTCATGGATTTTGAAGCTCAGTTATCGGGTGCATTAACATTTAGAATTGTTTTGTTCTCTTAATGAAATAACCTTCTTTATCCTTGATTATATCCTCTACTCTGAAATTTACTTTGATATTAATATAACCATTCCCACTATATTTTCCTTAGTGTTAGCATGGTATATCTTTTTCCCCATCCCTCAACCTATTTGTGTCTTTACCTTCAAGTGTATTTCTTGCAGGAAGCATCGAGTTGGATCTTGCTTTTTTATCCAATTTGACAATCACTGACTTTTAGCCAGCTATATTTAGACCATTTATATTTCAAGTGATTGTTTATGTGATTAGGTTTTAAGATACCATTTTTTCACTTGTGCCATTTTCCCCTTTATCCCTCCATCCTCTTTTTTTTTTTTTTTTTTTTTACCTTAACTGTCTTTCTAAGGATTAATCAGATATTGTGATTTCTTTTAATCTACTTTCTTGGATTATTAGCTTCAACTTTTTGTTTGGATATTTCAGTGATTACATGGAGCTTTACAGTATGCACCTTTAACTTATTACCATCAGCCACTGAGAACTAACATAGCACTCCTCCTATGGTATAACACTATACTTCCTTAAAATACTATACTTCCATTTCTCCACTCCTGCCTTTCATGTTGCAGTAGTCATGCATTTTTCTCTTACATGTGATATATATAAACTGTACAATACATCATCATTATTATTTTGTTTAAGCAGTCAGTTATAATGCAAAGAGATTTAAAGAGTCTTACATATCTTACATATTTATCCAAAACTATTAATTTCTTTATGAAGATCTAGCTTTCTATCTGGCATAATTTTGTTTCTTCCTGCAGGACATCCCTAAGCATTTCCTTTAGTGCAGATCTACTGGTGATAGATTCTCTTTGCTACCATTTTTGCCAAGTATAGAGTTCTAGGCTGACAGTGTGTTTCCATACATTAAAAATGTGGTGCCACTGTCTTCTCACTTGCATAGTTTCCGATGAGAAATCTGCAGTCATCCATAGCTTTATTTTTCTGTACGCACAGTACCCTTTTTCTCTGGCTGCTTTTAAGATTTTCCCTTTATTGCTGGTTTTGAGCAATCTGTTGATATGCCTTGGCACAGTTTCTGTTGCATATGCTTGGTTTTGTTGAGCTTCTATCTGTGAGTCTATACTTTTCTACAAAGTTTGGAAAGTTTTCAGCCATTATTCTTCAAGTAAGTTTTCTGCCCTCCCCCTAAATAGTTAAAGTAGCTTTTTACATGCCCACATCTGCCAGTTTGAACATCTGTGTCAGTTCTGGTGTGATTCTGACTGATGGATTGCTTCTTTATTTCCTTACTATGGTTGCATTTTCTTTTCAGTTTGCTTTGATTAGTTGCTGGACATTGTGGCTTTGATTTTGTTGGTTGTTTGATATTTGTTTTCATACAAACATTACTGAGCTTTGCTCTGGGATGTGGTTAAGTTCTTTGGCAATTTGATTGTTTAGGTTCCTGTTGTTAAGATTGGTTTGGTGGGATCTGAGCAGAGTCCTCAGACTAGGGCTAATTATTCCTCACTATGATAGCAAAACTTTCCTGAGTAGTCCACCCAATGCTCCATGAATTTTGAAGTTTCCTTGGGAATAGGGACTATTACTGGCCCTGTGTGAGCACTGTAAGCAGTTTGCTCTAATCCTTAGGGGTTTTAAAAATCCCTGGCCTCGGGTGGTTTCCTCATGCCTGTTTGCTTGTTAGTACTTGGCTGGATACTCCAGGGGCCTCTTCAGGTCTCTGGGTCCCTCCCTCTCTGGAACTCTGTCTTACAAACACTGGCTGCCTTTGTCTCTGCAGACTCTCAGCTCTGTCTCTTTTCTCAGGGAGTCTGCTAGGCTCCACAACACAGAGAGAGCTGGGATGATCACAGAGCTTGCCTTGTTCATTCCCCATCTCTCTGGGACTAGTGTCCTTTGTTGTCTGGTGTAGTGTCTTAAAAACCAGTGTGCTGCATCCTTTGTCCAATGTGTGGTTGTTTCAGCAGAAACCAAAGTCTTGTCTCTCATTTTGTCGCCAGAAGTGAGAATCTCATTATAATGGCTTTTACCAACGTCTTTGGTTCTGTCTCACAGTTCAGGATGCGAGTGGCTTGAAGACAAGTCCTTGCCTTACTCATCCTGTTGTGACCTGCACTGCATGTGGTTTTGGAAGTCAGGCTGCCTGGGTCCTCGTTCTGATGCTGCCACTCATTGTTTAGGACCTTGGGTAAATTATTTAATTTCTCTGTGCCTGTCTTCCTCCTCAGTGAGTAGGTATAGTAATGGTGCAACTGTTTGCAGTTATTTTGAGGCTGCAGCAATGCACTCAAAGGGCTCGGTAGAGCAGCTGGCACACAGCTGTCAATAAAAGCAACTATTAATCGAATGATAACTTTTATTGCCACCTTAATTTTATATTCTGCTCCTTGCATGTAGCAACACAGACTGACAGTCAAAGCTATTTGGATGAGGGGTGCCTGGGTGGCTCAGTGGGTTACGCATCCAACTTCGGCTCAGGTCATGATCTCACGGTTCACGGGTTCGAGCCCCAAGTTGGGCTCTGTGCTGACAACTCGGAGCCTGGAGCCTGCTTCGGGTTCTGTGTCTCCCTCTCTCTCTGCACCTCTGCTTGCACTTTGTATCTCCCTCAAAAATAAATAAACATTATGGGGCACTTGGGTGGCTCAGTCGGTTGAGCAACCAACTTAGGCTCAGGTCATGATCTCACGGTTTGTGAGTTCCAGACCTGCATCGGGTTCTGTGCTGACGGCTCAGAGCCCGGAGCCTGCTTCGGATTCTGTGTGTGTGTCTCTCTCTCTGCTCCTCCCCTGCTCATGCTCTGTCTCTCTCTGTCTCAGAAATAAATAAACATTAAAAAAATTTAAAAACACATTAAAAGAAGTTTTGAGAAAAGCTGTTGGGATGAATGAATGAATTCTGACCCTCACTGTATTCTCATTGTTGAGCTTGTCTCAGATGCTTCTTTCACAGGTGAAACCCTTTACTGCTGGTTCAGGTGTTTTCTCTCCATCATCCCAAGTTGTAGCAGCTACAGCCAAGGCTTTACTCTCTGCCCAGTGGCTGGAGATGGGTAGACGGTGTATCCGATATTATGCTTGGGCTGCTGAAACGCAACCCTTGCTTGATTCAAGTGGCAGAAAGCTGTCTGTGAGTAATGTGGAACACAATGTTTTATAGAAATCCAGTAATGCCTCGAAGGGAGCTGTAAGCAGATAATGTAATGGGAGGACAGATAGATCAGCACTTCCCTGATTAAGCTGATGCCTTAGAATTGGCATCAGACCCCTGAATCTGGCATGAATATCTCATGCTCATTCCAGGGAAAAGCCAGCTGGGAAATTTCAACTATTAGGAGATTGAAGGGTGGGGGGGGGGTGGGGATTCAGGACAGGATACCTGCTCAGAGGAGGATTCACTTTATCAGGTTGGATTTGAAAACATGTCGCTGAGCATTATAGATTGCAATACGAGATCTAAAGTTCTTTATGGTAGTACAGAATGTTAATTAGTTTATTTTCTTAGCTGGTACATTTTGTACCAGAACTATGCGCAGAGAATCTTTTTGGTGTGTCTTAGGCATACGATTCTTGGTCCTCAAGCACAAATCTCTACATTGTAGGTTTTTATTTAATAGTAGTGTTGAAATGTAGCTGATCCCTTTGGTCATGGTATGTTTTCTCTTTGCTAAAGTTTGAATCCAGACCCCTGTCTTCAAACGTGCCATGGGATCATTATGAGAGGAGCTAACATCACCCAAATTAATTTGAACGCAGTAAATAAATTGACCATGGACATATTGGCTTCCCAGATCTGCAGATTTGTTTGAAATTAGGACAAATGGCAGCACCCATTGAAGCGAGGGTTGGATTTATGTCCTCATCAGGATGAGAATCAGAGATTTTTCTTTCAGGCCAGTTTGGCATGACTTTTATGGGCTTTTAAAGTATTGCAGAGACGTGACAAAATGAACCAGACCAACCCTCTTGGTGTGTCTGCACATTTGCAGGGACTGACGTGAGGGCAGCCACTGCCCACAGCGGCACATAAAATGGGTCATTGAGCTGGAAGACGGGCACTTTTCGCATCTTAAGTACAAGTTGTGAGTAATTAGCTTTACACTCAAATTTTTTTCTGTGTCTAGTTGATGTCTTTGCTTACACTCTCTTGTGTCCAGATGTAAGAGACTCTTAAAAAGTGAGAATAAACTGAGGGTTGATGGGGGGGTGGGAGGGAGGGGAAAGTGGGTGATGGGCATTGAGGAGGGCACCTTTTAGGATGAGCACTGGGTGTTGTATGGAAACCAATTTGACAATAGGTTTCATAATAAAAAAAAAGATCAGTTAAAATGCAAAACAAAAAAAAAGTAAATGGACCATCTTCCAGACTGGATCCCACTTAAGACATTTTCCCAATGCCAGAGTTTGGGGAAGGAAGGGAAGCTGTAAGTCTGACCCCAAAAGACGTATGGAGTGATTTTGGCTTTTGTATCTTACACTTCTAAACTTTGGTGCCTAGACTTCGTAGCTGGTGGTATCACTACCACCATTATTATTTCTTTGTCATCACATGCTAGAGATTTTGCTTTCAAATAGCCCTGCAATTTCTATGAGCGGTCATCCATACTGAGATGATTATCGGGGCTTCACAGGGAAGCATTTTTAAAAGTCTGATCATTTGTTTTCATCGTGTTTATTTTTGTAGCTATCTTTCACGTATGTGAAATGGTAACAGTCTTCCATAGACAGCAATGATACCCACATTCTCCTTCAGAGAATAGTGAGTGAAGTAAACTTATTAAGAAAATGATAGTTCAGGTGGCATGAACATATCACAGGAAGCGTAAGCATGACACATGTCTGGGGACACGGCCTGGTGCACCTGGAGCTCTCTGGCCAGGGAGAGGGCTCCCCTCACCTCTGCCCCCACACCTGATGGGGACCCCTGCACAACCACTGTGCCCCCAACATAGCATCTTCTTGTGGATATTTGGTCTCAGGCACATGTTCTTAATTTCTCTGTGCCTCCGTTTACTCATGCACAAAATAGTAACATTAGTGACAGTCCCCTCGAAAGGAGCTTTACAGATGAAAGAACTCTGTGCCTATAATCTCTCCACAAATGGGATGTGATGTGTCACCTGGGGAGATTTGTTTGAATGGTTCTTCCCCTCAATTCTGTCCAGCAGAGCAGGATCTCTGCTCTTCCTTCTTATTTAACACAAGACCTGGTGGTAGCTGCTCCTTTTTCAAGAGAGACCCTCCCTGTGCTGGTGCTGTGTCAGCCCAAACAGGGTGCAGGCAGCAGAGGGCAGACCAAAGGCAGGGCCAGTCCTCAGCAGTAGTAACAACTCCCCTTTGGGCACAACCCACTTCTAGTTCCCGGACCACTGCCCGCTTCTCATGTACCCCGGGGAGGTTCTAGAATTTACACATCCAGGGGAGACTGAGGAGTTTAAACATTTTTTTTTAATGTTTATTTATTTTTGAGAGAGAGAGAGAGAGAGAGAGCATGAGCAGGGGAGGGGCAGAGAGAGAGAGGGAGACACAAAATCGGAAGCAGGCTCCGGGCTCTGAGCTGTCAGCACAGAGCCTGACACAGGGCTTGAACCCACGAGCCGTGAGATCATGACCTGAGTCGAAGTTGGATGCTCAACCAACTGAGCCACCCAGGCACCCCAAGACTGAGGACTTTTTAAAGTATTACCTCTCCCAGGGACATTTATACTGCATTTGGTTAGAAGGGAGTTTCTATAACTGTGTCAGGATTAATTGGGAAGAAGAGGCCTCTTATATTCATTCATTCATTTATTCGTTCTTCCAACAAATATTTATTAAGCACATCCTAAGTGCCAGGCACTGTTCTAGGAGCTGGAAAAACAGCAGAGACCCAGACGGACGAGCTTCCTGGTCACTTGACTCTTACCTTCTGGCCGGGACAGACGCACAGTGCGCAAGGCACACAGAAAGAGTTTAGGAAGAAAGACATCCCACTGAATGGATGGTGGGCAGACAGTAGCACAGTGACCACTGGATCTGGAGAGTGCGTGCAGGCCCTTCAAGCCACACGATGCCTAGCACTGTGGGGTGGGTCCCCCAGGCCAGGCTGGCCCTGCACTGCTGGGGGTTAGCGGCTTTAATAATGGGGCCTTCACAGAATCACTGCCCTCTCTGCATATTCCCACATCCAAACACCAGTAGGAAAATTTTCATTCTCCAGTCGAACTTTCTACTTGATTCTTCAGACCTTGGACATGTTACATGATGGATGAATCGATTTGCTTTGAGAATATATATTGGAAACGTCCTGATCAGCAGCTGCTCTCACTGAGTGCTGCAGGCGAGGGGTGGTCCTTACCCTTCCAGGGCTTTCCATGTGGAATCTAAACAGCTGCTAAGACGGTGATGGTGGGGAACGAAAACCAGGACTCTGAGACCTGACTCAGAGCCCTCAGTTTCTCATTGGTAACGTGACTATCACTTTGTCTTCCACATGGCGTCTAATGAGCATCAGTGAGCAAAAAGCAGACGTTGGCAGACTCCAGAGTGGGAGGCAGAACAATGGCGTTCCCAGGAATGAGTGTGTCCCGACCCCATAACCTGTGGGCAAGTGACTTGTCCTGGCAAAAGGAACTCTGCAGATGTGATTGGGGGCCTTGAGCTGGGGAGACAATCCTGGATTCTCGTCCTGGATTGACCCTGGATTATCCGGGTGGGCCCCATGTCGTCTCCTCTGGAAGCTGGAAAAAGAAAGAACAGGGATTCCCTTCCATGGCCTCCAGAAACACTGAGCACAGCCCTGTGGCCCCTTGATTTTAGCCCAGTGAGACCCGTTTGGCCTTTTTAAAATTATTATTATGTTTACTTATTTTGAGAGAGAGAGAGAGAGTGAGCAAGCAGGAGAAGGACAGAGAGAGGGGGGAAAGAGGACCCCAAGCAGGCTCTGCACCATCAGCACAGAGCCTGACGTGGGGCTCGAACTCACAGACTTTGAGATCGTGACCTGAGCTGAAGTTGGATGCTTAACCGATTGAGCCATTCAGGTACCCTGACCCATTTGGCTTTCTGACCTTCAGAACGGGAAGATGATATAAATTTGTGTTGTTTCAAGCCGCTAAGTTTGTGGCAGTTTTTTCAGCAGCCACAGGACACTTGCACGATAGCCCAGGAGGCCAGATGCAGGCCATGGCTTATTTTTGTACCACCCGAAAGCTGAGAACGGTTTTTCCTATGTGAACATTTGCAACTGATTTGACAAAAGGGATCACCAGCTGTAACCCCAATTAAACACAACATTATCTTAGAAACAAGAATTTCATTATATTATTTTTGATATCACCATTATACAATTATATAATATGTGTATTATCACATTATGCGGTAGGTAATTATTAAACTATCCATCAATAAAGGTTTGTGGCAATTTGTTTTCTCTTGCGGTATTTAAGTTCATACATAATATTCTCGAATTTGCCTCTTGACCCACGAAACCTAAAATCGTTACCATCTGGCTCTTTATAGAAAATTCTGCCCGCCCCTAATCTGAGGACCTCCTGGCCCGGTGCCTGAGCAGATGCTTGGTCAGCGGTGGCCATTTTCACCAACATATGTGACCGTGATCATCGTTTTTCCATCCACATGCCCCATTTCTACTCAAAAGCACATCTCCACGGTGGCCATTGTCACAGTGTGCCATTCCAAGTGGTGACCCATGCTTTACCTACTTTACCAAACATAAGTGGGACAGTAGCAGACCCCAGGGGAACCGGTGGAGTTTATTTTGTCCATCTTTTGCGGAGAGATGCTTTCAGTCGGAGAGGTTGACGATGACCCCACCCGGCTCACGGAGGCATAGTCGTGCCAGAGCCTCACCCGCGTGTGGGAGCCAGTCCCCGCTTCCGGCTGTGCAACCTTAGGCAAGGTTCCTAACCTCTCTGTGCCTTGGTCATCCCACCTGCAAGGCGGGAGCAGGTGCCGTCTCCCTCCTGCCAGAGTGTTGGGAGGACTAATTAAGTTAATATGTGCGGGATTCTCTGACCGGTGCCCAGCATGGTGTGGACGGGGCTAAAAGGAGAACAGTCATTACCATGAGTGCTCTGGTGAAGCACTCGGTGTATCTGTGACTCAGACGGAGGCTTTTGCCTGCAGATCCTGTTTTCACTTCATCGCAGCCACCTTTGGAAAGCATCAGGAGGAATCAGGTGTGTCATGAAAGGAGCCCAGTGCCATGCGGGTCTTAGCGGGATGCCGCACTGCCCCAGGGAGGGGCTGCATGGACAAGGCACAGATTTCGCGGTGGTTCTGGGAGGACAGAAAGGTCTCCGTAGGCGTGGAATGCAGGAAGGGCATTCTGGGAGGCAGGGCGGGTGCACACAAATGCTTGGAAGCGGGAAAGGTGGGGCCTAACGTTGGAGGAGCAGTGAACTCTGCCAGCCTGGGAAGGACCTGGGCCAGCGAGCAGAGGGCAGGACGTGGGAGGAGTGGGTGGGAGCACAGAGAGGTGCCTCCGCAGCTTTGCTGAGATACAATTGACAGATCAGACTGTCAGTTTCAGGCGTACACGTGATGTGATGCATGAATGTGCCGTGAAATGATCGCCGGGGTAAGGTGGGGTGTCAGCCCGCCCCTCGCATGGTCACCAGTCTCTATTGTGGTGGGACCCTTCGGGACCCGCTTGCGTGGCATCCTTCATGCATCCGATGCAGCATCGTCCCCCGTGGCCCCCGTGGTATATGCCACATTCCCAGGACCTGTTCGCCCCGTACCTGGAAGTGTGCAGCCTGTGACCAACATGCGTATCAAAAGCGAGGGAGGTGCATACGGAGAAGCGACTGTCTGAGAAGTTTCACAAACAGCAGTAGCCCTGCGATTTGTGTGAGGCCGGAAGATGGGCTCTCCCTTGCACTTCCAGATGGGCATCTCACAGAACGGGCCAGAAAAGCACACTGTTCCAAGGACAACAGCCACAGAACCACTGTGGGCAAAGCGCCCCTAAATGGGTGTCCTGCCTGGAGGGAACCCCCCACCCCCCGTCCCGCTCAGATTGTCAGACTCGCTGGAGAGGGGACAGCTCTGGGGTCCTCAAGAGCAGAGCTGCAGATTCACACTGAGGGAGGCCCCAGGCTCACTCCTGTGTGGGGCACCTGGCCTCTCTTTGGGGTTTGCCTGTGTGGTCAGACCACACCCTGTGCACGGGCTGCTTCTCACCAAGCAGGGGCTTGTGACCTCCCACACCAGGCATCCACTCACATGGGATGGGAATTCTCTTCCTACAGTATATCTTCAGCCTGCGCTGACCCCCTAGAACTCCTGGCCAGTTAACCACCAGAGGGCTGGTGTGAGCAGCGTGCTGGGCTGGGCTGGACAGGCCCCTGACCCCCAGAAGAACCTCTTGTCTTCAATCCCCATAGGTCCCCAAGTGGTTCCTTCTCTAGTTTCCAATTTGCAGGAACTTTTAATGAACAGGTGTCCTGGCTGGGTCCGTGGCCTGGGACCCAGCAGTCGCGTGGTCTGGCCCTCGTCTCTCTTGGACTCTCTGCTGGTCTCTGCCTGGTTCCTTGTCCCCCACCAGCATCGACGGTTCCTCTTCCTCATCTCCACAGGGTGCAGGTCTCGGGCTTGCCGTGGTCCTCCTGTCACGGCTCCTGCCTTTGAAGCCTCTTGGAGCATCAGCAGAGCATCTGTCCTGACATCGTCAGCTGACGACCGTCTCAGTCCCTCTGGGTCTCCATCTCTGGTGCTCTGGGTGAGGTGACTTCTCCTACAAGGGAACATGAACAGGGCAGGAACAGGGTGCCTCCGATGTCCAACCTGAAGACCTGGTAGGGCAAAGGTGGGGGGTTTTTTTGGCCCAAATGCCAGTGAGCCCTTTTTCTTTCTTTAAATACCCTTGGAGTGTTGCGTAACTGTTTGGGATTGTAAAGTTCTTAGAAGCTAATTGTGGTGGTGGGCGGGGGTGGAGTTTTAAACTTTCTTTTTTTTTTTTTTTTTTTTTTAATTTTTTTTTTTCAACGTTTATTTATTTTTGGGACAGAGAGAGACAGAGCATGAATGGGGGAGGGGCAGAGATAGAGGGAGACACAGAATCGGAAACAGGCTCCAGGCTCCGAGCCATCAGCCCAGAGCCTGACGCGGGGCTCGAACTCACGGACCGCGAGATCGTGACCTGGCTGAAGTCGGACGCTTAACCGACTGCGCCACCCAGGCGCCCCTAAACTTTCTTAAAATAATGTAAAAAGTAGGGGTGCCTGGGGGGCTCGGTCAGTTAAGCCTCTGAATCTTGATCTCGGCTCGGGTCATGATCTCATAGCTCGTGAGTTCGAGCCCAGAGGCAGTTTCCTCAACTGACATTGCAGAGCCTTTTTGGGATTCTCTCTCTCTCTCTCTCTCTCTCTCTCTTTCTCTCGGCCACTCCCATGCTTGCACTCTGCCTCTCAAAATAAATAAACTTACAAACATAATGTAAAAAGGGAACAAAAGCCATAATACCCCCCCCACTCCCGCCCCCGCCCCCCCCACCGCAGGAGTGATCAGCGCTACTGTTTTGCTGACTGAATTCTGTTCTCACCAGCCAGGTTCATGTAGCTGGGGCCATATTGAGCCTCCAGCCCAGTATTGCTTCCTCAGAGGCTGCATCTCAGAAAGGCCTTCTATGTCATTAAAATTCAAAATAGAAGCTTTTTTTTATGCCATGCAGTTCAGTAGGCTTTGCTCTGGCATGAGTGGTGGAAAATTCTGGGGTCCCAGAGTTGGGTTTAGAACCTTCCCAGTCAAGAAGGCAGCCAAGGTGTGAAGAGAGACCTGAATGCCAACACCGGACGAAGAGAAGAGAAGCAGTTCCTGAGGGAGGGGCTTGGGAGGGACACATCACCCTGCCTTGCAGACGACCCCCATCGACAGGCTGGATAGCACCTTCCCCTGGTTTTCTCCTATTACAAGTGACATCGATCTCCCTTCACCAAACAGCCCAGCTGGGAATGTGTTCCTTGACTGTCCCTTCCAGAAAGCTCGCTCTTTCTCTGGAGAAGTGTCCCTCTTGTGGACCATGCATCACGGTCCTGGGGTGCTTCTCCCCCAAAGGGCACTTTAGAGCAGGAAGAAAGGGGTGGGTTCATTAGGAAGCCAGCCGCTCAGCGCAGTGTGGTTCTCCACTCTTAACCCCGCCGGACGGCCACCGCGTTTCCATTTGGATCTGTGGACTTCTCCGTGAAGTCATCAGTTTTTATTGTACATGTGTGAGCATCTCCCTTCCTTTTCATTAAATGACAACAGCACTCTTCTGGGTGTTCGGCACCATGAAATGGAAAGCAAACTTTTTTTTTTCTCCCCTCTGGAGAGCAAGTATAATTTTTACTTACTAAATCACCTTATAAACTCAACTAGGTTCCCTGAAGACATGTTTAGAGATTAAATAAGGTCCATCTCTCATCAGCTGGGGGTGTGTCCTTTGTAGAAGGGTAAACACAAATATTTACAGTAAAAGGAAGTTGAGTTTGCCACAGAAAACCACCTTGGGGTGGATATTTAAGAGCAGCCTCTCTTGGTTATCTGTGTTGGATTACCCACCTGTAGGTCAGCTGCAGCTCTGAAACATAAGCTCACTTCTTATTTTCAGCCAGCTGGTAGACCACCTCCTAATCCACTTGTCATGAGATATTCCGGGAATGGAAACTTACAGCAGATGACGCATTCCCAAATCAAGGAAGAAAGGTTATTCAGACCACTGTGTGTTTGTGGACTGTCCATTCACATGGAAGAGTAAGTGTGGACTCTGGACAGAGCCGGCTGGGGCTCCCTGGGCAGAGAAGAGGGCTGCTCGCTCTTGGAGTGTAGCAGGTGCACCGTCGATCCTGGGAATGAGCACCCCAGATGTCCCATCGGCCTCCTCCTAGTCCTACCCTCGGTGGAGAACCTTGATTTTATTTTGTAAACCATCACAAGGCTTGCCTTAATCCCACCCTCTGGGTACAGTTGTCCAATCACTCTGTAATCATTTATTAAGTGTCTGCTGTGTGCCAGCCCTGCTGTATGATCCTGGGGGCGCCATTTAGAGGTTTACAAACTAGCAGAAGAGTGACCATACTGACTTAGAGGGAAAGGAAGCCTTACCTTGTCCATGTACAACAATTTGTGCCACGTTAAGCCACAAGATGGTAGTTCTTCTGCTTAGATTGGATTGATAATCTATGAATACCTCACTAGTAATAGTAGCATTAGCAGTACTGCTAATAGTATAGTAATAGTGTTAGCAATTTTTTTTATTTTATATGTTTATTTATTTTTGATTGAGAGAGAGAGAGAGAGAGCACAAATGGGGGAGGGTCAGAGAGAGAGGGAGACACAGACTCTGAAGCAGGCTGTGAGCCATCAGCACAGAGCCCAATGCAGGGCTTGAACCCACGAACCGTGAGATCATGACCCGAGTCCAAGTTTGACGCTTAACAAACTGAACCACCCAGGTGACCTTGTTTTTATTTATTTTTGAGAAGAGAGAGACAGAGAGTGAGCGGGGGGAGGGGTAGAGAGAGGGAGACACAGAATCTGAAGCAGGCTCCAGTCTGTGAGCCATCAGCACAGAGCCCGATGCAGGGCTTGAACCCATGGACCATGAGATCATGACCCGAGCCGAAGTCAGACGCTCAACCGACTGAGCCCCCCAGGCGCCCCAACAGTGTTGGTACTGTTATGCTAATGGTATTAGTATTAGCACTGTCAGTAATGTCACTATCGTTACTAGAGGCCATAGTAACAGTGGCACAGCGCTATATGATAGAGGAGCCAGCAAATCCCACAGTGCGTTTCCTTGCTCTAAACTCTTGCTTCACGTGGCGTTGGACCGGCGATTTAACCTGTCCGTGCTTCTGTTTCTCCATCGGTAACAGCACTGAAAATCACATTAGTCTGACAGAGCTGATGTGAATATTCAGCGAGGGCATTTACAGCACTGAGGACAGAGACCGTCCGGTGTGGGGTCCCGCATCACTTCCAGCAATCATCGCTCTGTTCAGCCACAGGACAGCCACCAGACCTCAGGGACATGTGGCGAAGCCTGCACATTGTTCCTGCTGCTCTGTGGGGATGGGCGGGTGTGACCGTTAGTTTCAAGGGTCAACTTGGCCTGGCTGCGGGGACCCCAGATAGCTGGTGTGTGTCTGTGGGGGTGTTTCGGATGAGACGAACGTTGGAATCATAGACTGGGTGAAGCAGTGCCCTCCTACACGGGGATGAGCATCATCCAAGTCACCAAGGGCCTGAAGCAAATAGTACGGCAGAGGGGGGGTTGTATTTTCTCTCTGCCTTTCTGCTAGGCTGGCACGTGGGTTTTCTCCTGCCCCCTCTGCTCCTGGTTTGAGACCTTCACACTCCAACTGAACTTTACCACCAGCTTTCTGCAGCTTTTTATGGGGCTATGCTTATTTGTTTATTTTTGAGAGAAAGGGAGAGGCAAAGAGAGAGGGAGAGAGAGAGAGAATCCCAAACAGGCTCCCTGCTGCCAGTGCAGAGCCTGATGCGGGACCCCAATTCACAAACCGTGAGATCATGACCTGAGTTGAAATCCAGAGCCGGATGTTGAACTGACTGAGCCATCCGGGCGCCCTGGCACGAATCAATTCCCTGTAATAAATCTCTCCCTGTATATATGCAGAAATGATTTACATATATTACATTATATTATAAACATATATAATTATAAATTATAAATCATACACACACATACACACACACACACACACACACACACACACACATATATATAGTATAGCTAGGAATATGTATGTTTCTACCTATCCTATCTCTATATATCCTACTGGCTCTGTTTCTCTGCAGAAGCCTCTCTGACACAGCAGTTCTGGGTTGCATTGGGCTCACCTGTGTCTACACTAGGCTTGGCTGGCAGGTCTCCAATGTCCCCACCCTCGTCTTGAGGGCAACAAGATACCAGGGACATTACATACTTCTAGAGCCAACCAGTCCAATGGCTAAATTGTTTTCAGGACTTGGATTGTGGGCCATCTAGTAGCATGCCATTGGCCAAAGCATGTCACATGGCCAAGCCCAGGGTACGTGGGGTGCTTGCCCACAATTAGAGGGCACTGCAGGTGTGCCCAGGTGTGCCCTGGCTAAGGATGGGCTTATCTGAGCATTTACTGACAGCTCCAGGCATCATCGTACGTTAGCCTTTGTCACGTGGCCAAACTTCTTTATGTGGTGTGAGATCCTAACACCTGACACAAATCTGAGTCTTCTGCACTGAAGTCATCCCTCTTTTCCCAGGGGGGACCAGGAAGGGGAGATGGTAGGTGTGCAGGTTATGACATCATTCCGGAGACGTCTTATCTAAATCCTCGTAACAGATGTTTGGCGAGAGGTAAAACAGAGACATAAGCCTCTTAGAAGTATTGTCGAAACTATCATAATCTCTTCTAACATATTTAACCAGTGCACGCTCCACACAGGGGGGCCCGGCATGCCGCACGTTATCAATGCTTGCCAGATACAGCTCTGAACTGCTGACGCACAGGTGACTTTGAAACAGAGAACGAATCTTTTGTGTAAGGAGAATGGAAGTGCACGGACTACTGACTGATGTTCGGAAGAAAATGCACTATCAGTCTGGACAAATCTTATCTGTGTGTGTCCTTTTTTTTTTAAAGAGGAAATCCGGGGCGCCTGGGTGGCGCAGTCGGTTAAGCGTCCGACTTCAGCCAGGTCACGATCTCGTGGTCCGTGAGTTCGAGCCCCGCGTCGGGCTCTGGGCTGATGGCTCGGAGCCTGGAGCCTGCTTCCGATTCTGTGTCTCCCTCTCTCTCTGCCCCTCCCCCGTTCATGCTCTGTCTCTCTCTGTCTCAAAAATAAATAAACGTTGAAAAAAAAAATTAAAGAGGAAATCCAAGGATCATGAAGTCAAATCGTTATTCCAGAAGGAATCCTGGCCACCACATGTTCACTCTTCTGCTTTCCCGAGCCTGCTCACAAATGTCCCATGAAGAGTGTTATCCCCCCATCCTGAGCTATCCAGGAAAAAGCAAGTTGTAAAATCTCAAGTAGTATTTCCTATGACTTCCCTGCAGCCCCATCTGAGGTCCCCGTCAGGTGCCATATTGATCACCCAAAACAGACATGCTCAGTGACATCTTCCCTTTAGAACCCTATGAGTGCTTGGCAAAGCAACTTTTGGTGAAGGTTAGGGTGGGGTTGGGGTGGGGTTGGGGTGGGAGAAGGTCAGGTGGCCAAGTGAATGCTAAGAGGCTCAAGCCCCTCCAGACAGAAGTTACCACCTCCTGTTTGGTGTGTCCATGGCTGTATTAGGTTCTCGGGAACTTGGCTACGGACCTCCAGGTCTCCCGGGCACCCTACTCTTGTATGAGTTCCTCCAAAGACCAAGGGGGCAGTGTGTATCTTCATCATCATAACAAAAAGTCTCAGAAAATATGGAGAGAGAGGGAGAGAGGGTGGGGGACAGAGAGCAAGCAAGCACCTTGGTGCTTCCCAAAATCTCAGACATTGCTGTGTGGCCACCAAGATGACCACCACATCCAAGCACCTGAGTGCTTGCTTCATTAAAGTCTTCCTTTAAATGATTGTTAAATCAACCCATTTTTTATATTAAGCAACAGTATTATCACATCACTGGTTTGGAGTTCTAGTTACATGTTGTTTTTTTTCTAATATACTTTGAGAGAAATTCCTACCTAATAAGACAAAAAGGGCTTGACCCCCTATCATGTCCCTAGGAATATCTACTCCTCTCTTCTTCCCTCTCTCTCCCCTCCCTCCCTCCCTCCTTACGTCCCTCTTTGCCAGCTTGCTTGCTTTCTCTCCTTCCTTCCTTCCTTCCTTCCTTCCTTCCTTCCTTCCTTCCCTTCTTCCTTTATTTTCCATCTATTTTTCTGGAAGGTTAGGGTCCAGGACCCTTCCCCCAATCGTCAGGGCTTCTTGAAGATCCTCGAGTAACAACCACAGCAACGAAAACAAGCAAACTAAGGCAACTACCACATTGCTCAAAAGTGATTTGAGAAACTTTGTCACCACTTGTGGCCTAAAGACTCCAGGGACGGAATGGAAAATTAAGGTTATCTCAAAGCAGTCCCTTTTGATCCTGGTCTCGTGGATCACAGAGGCTGATCTCGATGACGGCACAGAAGAAGGATAGGATTCTGAAACCCATCTCTCCAGAGTCATAAACTCATCATGACATTTATGGGAAGGCACATTTGTTTCTTTTAGCATCTGAGCTTCCCTGAGCCAAGAGGAGCATTTGGTTCTTGAAGATGCCCATTCCTCCAGCTTTTAAAATTGGAGAGGAATGTAGACCGCATGACTTTACGTGAGATGATTGGGCGGGGAGTGGTGTCAGATGACTGGTACTGGTAGCAGTGTCCAGACCCGTTACTGGACCAGCCGGGTGAGCAGAGGAGATGCCTGTGTGCAGGTGTCTGGGTGTGGGGATGGGGGAGACTTCTGGCTGACTCCTGCTTTTCTGCACAGCCTGTTCACGTTAACATTAAGCCTCTTTTATCCTCAGCTCATGCTAACACCACAGACTTTAGTGAGAAATTAGACGAGATGGTCAGGGACAGCTTCCTTCAGGAGGTGACGTTTGTACTTTTCAGGGCTGGACCCAGGGCTCTTGGCTGCACACCTGGTAATTTCCCCACTAAATGTGTTGGCGGCGGTGGGGGGGGGGGGTTATGTTTTATTTTCTGAATTTTCTTTTTTTTTTTTTTTAATTTTTTTTTTCAACGTTTTTATTTTTATTTTTGGGACAGAGAGAGACAGAGCATGAACGGGGGAGGGGCAGAGAGAGAGGGAGACACAGAATCGGAAACAGGCTCCAGGCTCTGAGCCATCAGCCCAGAGCCCGACGCGGGGCTCGAACTCACGGACCGCGAGATTGTGACCTGGCTGAAGTCGGACGCTTAACCGACTGCGCCACCCAGGCGCCCCTTATTTTCTGAATTTTCAAGTGTTGTAAACCATCAGACACAAAACCATCATGTCTTTTCCTTTTAAGCCAGCTCACCCCCCAGGTGTGACCCTGGCTGGGCCCCTCCCTCTTGGGTTTCACCGATGGGACTCCATCCACACACCACAACGAGGTGTGTGATAAAGACGTGGGGTAAAGTTATGTCCATTGCACATTTCTTGAAACTTTCATTATGAATTCTTTAATGAATATCTCATTCTGATCAATCTTAAGGCATTCATACAAATGAAAAATGTCTTATGGAAATGCAGCGATGCATGATCAATTGTACTTAATTCTCAGCTGAATGAATTTTAATCAGCAGTGGTGTTACAAGACCACAGAGCAGGGACTACTGACCTTGTTGAAAGGGAGAAGCACTTTATTTATAGGGTCTGGGACCTTGCTATTGCCGAGTTCAGACGAGTAAAGGAAAAAAACTCTCTTAAGCAGAAAGCTGAGTCCTGGAAAAGGGAGATTCTGGTTAAATAGATGTTCAGACTGAAAGAATAGACCTGCCTCTGGTTCCAGCTTTGTTGCTGAAAATCCTGATGTGAGGCATGGGGCCACCTGCATGGAGAATATGGGAGCATTTTTGCAAGCTTTTTAGAGGGAAATATAACATATGCAGTAAAGTGTACGAATGGTGCAGCGTGATGAATGTTTATGAAGGGAACACACCTGTGTGAGCACCGCAGGAAGCATCCCCAGCACCCCTGCAGCTGCTCTGCATCCCCTCCCAGCCATCACCACCCCTTCCTTCCTACCACCTCTCATCTCCATAATCATCGGTTTGCTTTGCCTAATTTTATAAAAACTCTATATAAAAATAACTATAAAGTATACACTGCACTTTTCTGTCTGGCTTTTTTTGCCTTAAATCCCCATCTGTGAGATTAACCCACGTTCCTCTAGGTAGCAATAGATTTTCTTTTCACTGTTGTGAAAACACGCCACGATTTAGTGATTCATTCTGTTGTTGACGGACTGTTGTATCGTTTCCAGTTTTGGGCCATTACAAATAGTGCTGCTGTTACATTCTTGTGGGAATTTCTTTGGTGAATGTATATAGGCGTTTACGTTGGATAGATACCCAGAACCGGGACCTTGACCTCTTCTGTAGCCACACCTGATTTCTAAGTGACCTCCCATCCCATGGCTTTGCACACCCGTCTCCTGACATTGACCTGCAGTGTTGTTAGACTCTAGTTCTGAGTCGTAAAATGCTCTATGCAACGGCCCGGTTGGAACCTCTCCTTGGATGTCTATCATCTCGACGTAAGATGAAATCAAGCCTTGAGTCATTAGCCTCTGGATCGTATCCCCCCCGTCCAGCCTGTGAGCACATCCTGTTGGCTTCATCTTCGTTCCAGTTGCTGTGGCTGTGTAACTACTACTGCCCTCCTGGATTACCTCAAAAGGGCAAGCATTCTGATACATTCACGGATTCTGTGCAAGTGTTGGGACAGAGCACAGTGGGGACAGTTGGTCTCTGCTACATGTTACCTGGGAGCTCAGGGGGGTGACCTGAAGGCTGGGGGCTGGGGTCCTCTAGAGACGTCTTCACTATCACGTCTGGTGTCTCGTGAGGGTGAGTCAAGGGTCAGACCACGGACCAGAGCCCATCTGTGGCCTCTCCATGTGGCTCAGCTTCTTCACAGCTCAGCGGCTTCAGAGCGGTCAGATTCGTGCATGGCCACAGAAGGCTCCAAGTGGAAGGTTCCAGCGAGCAAGGAAAAAGATGCATCGTCTTTTTGGACCCAGCCAAGGGTTTGCACAGCATCGCTTCTGCTGTGCTCTATTGGATAGAGTGGTCAAGAGCCCACCCACGTTCAAGGGGATGGGAATTAGCCTCTGGCTCTGGATGGAGCGTGGGTCGCCAAGGCACTTTGCAGAATTGTGGGAGGCATGTATTGACGTGGCTGACTTGGGAAAATACAATCTCTGTCGCCCGCCATCTTCAAAATATATCCAGAATGTTACCTGTTTGCCAAGCCACATAGCTTCCTCTTTGGCTCCAGGCATCATTATATCTCACCTGTGTTATAGTGGATGGTCCTGGTTGTTATCTCTCACCTGTATTATGGGTGATATGGGTGACACTGGCTATCCTGATACTGATGGTAATCACAATGGTAGCAAGATGAGTTACTGTCTGTCAAACAGAACTATCACAACACACACACACACACACACACACACACACACACACACACACACAGAGCTTTGGAGACAGCATCCCATATTACAGGTGAACGTTTGGAACAAAAGGGAACATAACTACCCAGCTATGTACCCATGACCCCAAAGTAGCAGCAGCTGCCCCCCCCCCCACTCTGCCCCAAACATCATGACCTAGTGCCTGCTGAGTGTGGTTTTCTGAGCAGGGGTGTTTTGAATGCAAAGTATGGAGACCCACTGGAACTAACTCAAGTTACAAGGAATTAATTGATTAGTAGTGATCTGTCTCTACTGTTAGGATGAGCTATGGTGCAGTGAAAGACAGCTTCAAACTAGAGACCCGGCACAACAAAAGTCAATATCTGCTCATAGGTAATCTTCTGGGAGTCCAGGTGACTCTTTTTGTCTGTCATCTGTGGCCTGTGTCGGGACACAGTCTGATGGAAGCTTCACTACAGTGGCAGAGGGAACAGACACATCCGGGGGGTTTCCCACCAGCCAGTACGGGCTCTGCCCAGCAGTGAGACGGCTGCCCATTTCCCCCTGGCCAGTAACGTGGCCCCAGCTGACTGTGGGGCCCGGGAGTTGGGGGATGTAACCCCAACATGTAACCTCAGCAGGAGATCAGGCGGAAAGTGGGTCAGGATAGAGTCTCTCCACACCACTGTTTTAACACATGGGTTTTGTTATTATTTAAGTATGGCAAGGCCACCAGATCAGAGAATTACTGCCATTGAAAAGATGGCTTGTTAAGCTCACAGATCCCAGGGCGGGAGGCCACATCGTGCTGTCCAGGGCCACACAGGGAAGCACCAGGGTTGATGAGGAAGCAGAAGGGGGAAGGAAAACAAAACGTGGTTTCCATGGGAGGGAGCAGATGAGGGTGAGCAGGTGTAGGACTGGCTAGTTTGAATAATTTCAATGGGCTCCAGGACATCCCTAGTTGTCCGGTATGTGCCCTGAGGTGCTCAGAGCAGGCGGGTGGTAAGCGGGCATTGAGAGCTGATAGAGAAAGCGATGGGATGTGGGCTCTGCATTGGCTGGTTTGAATTTGGAAGCACTTGCTCACAACTGAGCTGGTGAGCGTCTCTGGGAATGGGCCGGCCCTGAGAGAGGCAGGCCCTCCAGGGTCAGCAAGGGGCCCCAAGACGTCAGAGCAGCAGAATACGGAACATAAAAGGAGTGGCTAATACAACCACACACGGGAACGGAAGAGGAGATCCCTGGGAGCCATGGAAAGTACTGAGTCCTGGTCCGTGTCCCCTGTGTGCTCTCTCTCCTCTGTCGTCATCAGCTTCCTGCCGGCCCAGTCCCGGTGCCTGCCTGAAGGTTCACTTGTAACCGGCCAGACTCACAGTGCCCTGTCCCTGGCTGGCACAGGTCGTGGGTCACTCCGGCCTGTGCATGGAATGTCCTGCTCCACTTGGGTCTGGCTGGATAAGGAGTCCCCAGGTGGCAGGGAAGAGCTCCCCCAGTAAGAGCCCTGCCAGGAGGTCCCAGAGACTCACATTTCTGCGGATTCCCGCAGCCCCCAACGCCCAGCCTTCTCCTCCAGGGAGGCCCGGCGCACTTGGCTGAGGAGCTGGTGGGGAGGGGCGGACGGATGCCTTTATTTACAAGGCACCAGGAGCCACACGTGGCGGGATTAAGCAGACGTGGGCTCAGAGCCAGCTGGGACCTGGAGTGGCCTGGTGTCCTCGGGGCCTGCAGGAGGCGGTCATTGGCTCCGGGCAGACTCCCCAGGCCCAAGATGCCGCGCCACGGAAGCTTGCTGGGAACCATTGGCTGCATTGTGTGTGTCTCTCCCAGACTGATTATCTCATTTTGCCGGGCCCCACGCTGCCAGAACACAGAGTGCTGTTTACAGCCCCCATGCCCAATCAATCACTTATTCATACAGTTTGAAGATTATAGCTGCTCATTTGCTACATCCAGTCGAACTTGTCATGGCACGTCTCGGGGGAGACATCCGCACAGCTGTATTAAAGCCATCCAACTCCTTCTCCATGGCAACAAACTGGGGAGCCTGGAAATCCCACCAGCCTCTGCTCCTGAGCAGAATGTAACTCCCACCCGAGCCCCCACCCACCCCGCAGGAGGGGCAGGCAGGGGGAGTCTTCATTAGTGCCTCGGTGCCTTCGGCCAAAGCTCACCCTTTTGGGGCCATGAGATTCAATCTAGGGGCTGTTTATTGGGAGCCTGTGAGTGTCGACCTCGGGTTCTACTCGTGAGTTTTATTAATCAGGCTGCTGTTTCCAGCCAACTCCGGCTCACAGAGGCAGATGGGCAGTGCCCGGGAGGACGATCATCCTTCCACCCTCGCCTCCTTGGAGAGCCTTGGTGCACTCGTGGGGTGGGGAGAAGAGGGGAGGGGGGCGGTGGGGGCGACAGCTCCCAGGTGGGAGGGGTCTCTGCACGCGGCTGCATTTCCCAATGCTGCTGCAAGTGTGCAGGGAGGTGTGCAGGGAACGCTCACCCACAGGTCTGCCAGCTCAAGGGAGCTCCTCGTAGCCCTGTGGATAAACAACCAGATTCTCGGGTGCCGGGGGGCTCGGTCCATTAGGCGTCTGGCTCTTGCTTTCGGCTCAGGTCACGTTCTCATGGTTCGTGTGTTCGAGCCCCACATCGGGCTCTGGGCTGACTGTGCCTGCTTGGAATTCTCTCTCTCCTCTCTCTGTCCCTACCCTCCTCCCACTCTCTCTCTCTCACTCTCTCTCTCTCAAAATAAATAAACAAAACTTAAAAACAACAACAACAGGGGCGCCTGGGTGGCTCAGTCGGTTGAGCGTCCGACTTCGGCTCAGGTCATGATCTCTCGGTCCGTGGGTTCAAGCCCCGTGTCGGGCTCTGTGCTGACAGCTCAGAACGTGGAGCCTGCTTCACATTCTGTGTCTCCCTCTCTCTCTGCCCCTTCCCTGCTCATGCTGTGTCTCTCTGTCTCAAAAATAAACATTAAAAAAAACAAAAACCAACAACCAGATTCTTTGCCCAGAAGTATGTGAGACATCAATACTTATTGTTGGTTACCATCAGAATCTGCCTTCAAATCCAGACAACACACCGTTGGCTAGGGTCTCACCAACCCTAACCTCCGGAGAAAGAGGCCCCTGGACTCAGCCGACAGAGAAGATGCACCCCGAGGGCAGAGTCCCATGCCACCCGTCCCCCCTCCCGCCCAGGAGCGAAGATAAATCTCCAATGTCTGGCATCCACCTCTGCAGGGTCTCCGGGAGCCCCTGCCTGTGCCAAGCCCCGTGAATGCCTCCTGGCTCGAAACCCCATTAGCGAGTCAGTGTTTAACTAACAGTCGGGCGCTTTTTTGAGTGGAAACACTGTGTGCGGTATTCATTTCGTTCTATTTGGAAAACTTCATTCTTTTAAGCCAGGGCCTTGCTGGTGCTGCCGAAGTTCATGTTCTATTCTGACTCGACCTGCCGGGGAGACGGTTCTCTGACGTCCGCCACGTCCGATCCCCTATTAATCACCGCAGATCTGGAATAGTCTCTACAAACATATTTTGTTCCCTACAAATATATCTGTGCCAACTTTCTCTAATAAATCTTATGTCAGACTGGCTATGGTCTCTCTTCACACGGCGTCTCCCAGCTGAAATATTTAAACAATGTATCAGCAATAATCAAGATCGCTTGCTACTGTCGCTTTTGTTTTAGGAACACAGAGTACAGTAGGCAGCAGATTTATTACTTACAGAGGACTCCATTTGGGGCTGCACTTCCGCCCCCCCCACCCCCGGGTGGATTATTTTCTAGCTTTAAAAAACTCATCGAAGAACTCCATGTTTGTCTCAGACTTTATGCAAAAAAGGGTAAGCCATTACTCTTTCCAATGAGAAGGGACAGAAAGCAACCTAAGACAGAAAAACAAGAAGCCCTTTCTGAGCTGCCCTGCCATTTCCTCTCCCCTCCCGTCCTCTGGTAAGTTCTCACGAGCTTCTTCTCAGACTTCTCACCGAATGGAGCTTCCTTCCCTGTGAAAGCCACTTTTGCGGTCAGCCAGATGTCCTTCCTCTGCTCATGCGCTGATGGTAGGACTTAGAGAAAGGTGCTTTGAAGAAAGGGTGCTTTGACAATGTGTTTGCGGGACAGAGAGGGATGATTAAGGACATTTCCCCTAAAGTTGGTTTGTCTGGGAAGTCCACGTATACAACTAAGACATTTCTCTTGCCTGCAATATCTTCTCTGACTTGTCCAAAGGAATACTTATTGAGCGCCATTGTATCTCATGTCTAGCAAGCAGGTTCCCATGGAGGCTGGCACAGTAAACAGGTGGTGAGGACACTAGGACCGCCATGATATGATGGCAGGAAATGCCGAGGACCAGTGGAAATCTGGGACCCCGATCACATTACACCTGGGACATGAGATTGGAGAAGCATGTTGATGAACTACAGCCTATGACCTGACCCATGTGGCCGTTTGGTGAAGTACTTATCAGTCATTAGTGGTCATTAACACGTTCATCAACAGGAGAAATCCCAGTGGGTGGTGAAGGAAGAAGCTTGGCTGTTTCTTTGTGTAGTGTGAGCATCGTACAGCTGAAGCAGACGCTATGGCTGGGTGCTGTTCTCTTTTCCATATGTTCCCACATAGGTGACAACGTCTGAGCCGCCCAAACCACAACTATGACTCACACACTTGGACGTTCTTTTTTGTTTGTTTGTTTAATGTTTATTTATTTTTGAGAGAGAGAGACACAGAGACAGAGAGGCAGAGTGCGAGAGGGGGAGGGGCAGAGAGAGGGAGACACAGAATCCGAAGCAGGATCCAGGCTCTGAGCTGTCAGCACAGAGCCCGATGCGGGGCTCGAACTCACAGACCGTGAGATCATGACCTGAGCCGAAGTCAGACACTTAACCGCCTGAGCCACCCAGGTGCCCCTACACACTTGGACATTCTTAAAAAAAAAAAAAAAAAAAAAAAAAAAATCAGCCGCAGGAAGTTTGGCAATGCGGAACGAGCCTCTCATGAGGATATGCGGATGGGGACAGACACCATTTATGTGAATCATGGTCTATGCCAAGAACGTCACCGGGAGCACTTGTATCCAGAGGCCGGTCCTGGCTAAGGTTCAGCCACATCAGAAAATCATCCGATCACGCCTGTCTCCGTGGGACTATTGCACCTACAGGCACTCCTTACAGGGAGAAAAAGCTCTACGTAAGCCAGGTTGCCTGAGGAAGGTGTGTTCCTTCAAATATCCCTTGATCCCGGGAGGAATTGCCCCTTCATTTATCCTCCTGGTAAATTCAGACTTCCCCTCGTGACCACGGCTTGGTGCAGGTCTGGTTGTACCTGCCATGCACCTGTGCATTGTGGGCTTGTACAGAGAACCCAGAGGAAGGACGCAAAGGTGTCCTCGGTTGGCACCCAAAGGGCAGCTGCTGTAACTTGGACGTGAGGTCGGAGAAGCAAGTCAAGGTACCCCAGCCAAGCCTGAAGAGACGATGGCTGTGGATGCTTGGTGGGGCCCTGGGACCTCCAGGTGAATCAGGAGCCAGGTAAGGGGCCAGGTGAGAGGCTCAGAAGAGACTGCACTGGTCAGGTCAGAGATCTCGGGGTTCAGTGGAGGCAGTGAGCGAAGCAGGTTCTCCTGAGCAGGGCTGCGGGCACAGAGACTTCCCTCCCCAGGGTGTCGGGAAGGCTCAGCTCTGCGCCTTAGCAACGCCGGTGTGCAGCCAAAGGAAATGCTGGGTGGTGGAGGGACTGGTGTCCCCCAGCAGAAATGGCGTGAAGTCCCAAGGGCTTGTGCTGCTGGCCTCTGCTGTCCCCAGAGAAATGAGGCAGAGAAATCATCATGCTAGGGTCTCCCGAGAAAGCCACCAGAAAGACCCTCTCTCTCATTTGTCCGCTATTTGCAGCCATGCATTGGAGGGAGGGCTTGCCCTGGAATGACCCCAGCAAGCACCCTGGAATTTTGGGGTCTGGGGCTGGCTCACCCTCATTGGTCTCTGTGTCCGGGTCTCCCCCTGAGGTCCTGCCCTGCATCCTTCTCCTGAACTGTCTGGAGCTCTCTGGGTCAGGGTGGAGGTGGGGAAGGAAGGGGTCAGAGCCCCTCCCCCCCCCCCCCAGGGCTGTTAGGAAGACCAGCTGAGGAATGCAGCCCTGCCTGCAGGGGCGTGGTACCAAGTGGCAGGGGGGCAGTGGGAGTGGTCTGCCCTGAGCAGCAGTGAGGCTGTGCGTCGTCTGTAGAGAATTTAAGAACAATGATGAACCAACTAATAGTCCATTTTCATTATTACCATGTGTAGGCAATGATCCAAGAACAGTGATAAAATACTCTGCCCAGCGGGGGTGGGGGTTTCCTCCCGCCCCTCAGCAAGTCACTGAGTGCAGGGGCATCACATCAAGGCACCCGTGCCTTCACTTGCCTGCCATCACCCACGACAGGAAACGCAACTAAACACGGCCTCAAAACCCTTCTCAACACACCGTTCCAGGAAGCTGCTTCCATAGAGAGCCATCCCCGCCTTTAAGAATAAGGCTTTTGTGGTCACTGAGGCCCTGGGTCCCCTGTGACCCTGCCCAGACGCTGCTTGGGCCCCATCTTGGGCTCTCAGCATTTCCAGCAATGTTCTCTGTGCACAAGCGTCCCCTGCCTTGGGCATCGCTAAGGATTACGTCCACTGGCAGACTGTGCTTGTTGGGTTCCAGTGCAGATTAATGGCCCACGGGTGCCTGCATGATTATTTCTAATAGGCTGATCTGAGAAATAAGCTATTAATCGCTGTCACATACTGAGCTAACATCATCTCTGTGTGGCTGCTTGGTGTGCTGTGGAATGTTCCCAGGGAAAGGCTGGAAACAGGCTGCTTTTTCAGGCGACCCTCTGTGGTTTCAGGATGGGTGTGTATCTGGGGCAAAGGGCCCTGGGTTTGCCCTGCCTTTGGCACCCCTCTCTCTCCCTCATTTTACTGTTTAGTTTCCTCCAAATTATTTGGGCAACATAGCCAGGGTCCTTTTTTTTTAATATGAAATTTATTGTCAAATTGGTTTGCATACAACACCCAGTGCTCATCCCAACAGGTGCCCTCCTCAGTGCCCATCACCCACTTTCCCCTCCCTCCCACCCCCATCAACCCTCAGTTTATTCTCAGTTTTTAAGAGTCTCTTATGGTTTGGCTCCCTCCCTCTCTAACTTTTTTTCCCCCTTCCCCTCCCTCATGGTCTTCTGTTAAGTTTCTCAGGATCCACATAGGAGTGAAAACATATGGTATCTGTCTTTCTCTGTATGACTTATTTCACTTAACATAACACTCTCCAGTTCCCTCCACATTGCTACATAAGGCCATATTTCATTCTTTCTCATTGCCACGTAGTATTCCATTGTGTATATAAACCACAATTTCTTCATCCATTCGTCAGTTGATGGACGTTTAGGCTCTTTCCATAATTTGGCTATTGTTGAAAGTGCTGCTATAAACATTGGGGTACAAGTGCCCCTCTGCATCAGCACTCCTGTATCCCTTGGGTAAATTCCTAGCAGTGCTGTTGCTGGGTCATTGGGTAGATCTATTTTTAATTTTTTGAGGAACTTCCATACTGTTTTCCAGAGCGGCTGCACCAGTTTGCATTCCCACCAACAGTGCAAGAGGGTTCCTATTTCTTGTTCTGTAAAGGGTTTAGGGTCAGAGAGAACTGGACCGAGTTATGGCTAGACCCCCCTCATTAGCTCTGGGGTCTTCCTCATGTTACCACATTTGGGGGGCTTTAGTTCCCATCGTGATGGGTCAATATTCCCTAGATTCCAGGAGTTGCTGAAGGATACTTGTGGGACATACTGTAGGCACTTAATGAACGGTCCTGCCCTGGGCTTTCTCCCCTCCACCATTCCCAAGCATCTTACAAGGATGTGTTACTGCCTCCCTGGCCCCCACTTGGTGCTGTAGTTTGTCTCCCTGACATGAGCTCATGAGAGTGAATGGTAGCCTCTTACTCACTCCTTTTTCTTCCCTTTCCGTGCCACTATGATGCCTGCCCAGGACTTCTTTCTCCTTAGAAAATGTGCTTAAGTTCCAGGCAGACAGAGGTGTTATTCTGGGGGTCTGAAATCTAAGACCCTGCCTGCCATAACTGTGGGGTCACTGGACAGGGTTGTTCATCCATAGGAGCCAATGTGAAGTGTCCAGCTG
Organism: Puma concolor; assembly: GCF_028749965.1. Lineage (NCBI taxonomy): Eukaryota > Metazoa > Chordata > Mammalia > Carnivora > Felidae > Puma > Puma concolor. The sequence goes on along the minus strand of NC_141674.1, from coordinate 3,304,397 downwards.
AGCAGGAGAGCCAGAGAGATGTCTGTGGTCAATAGTAGAGAAGCATGGGTGAGAATTCAGGGACATAGTTAAAGTGCTGGGGTAGGGGACAACAGGCTGGTCTGGGGACCTGACAGGGTTGATTACAGGGCCCTCTGGTCCCACAGCAAGACTGTTCAGTCTGTTCTCTCCTCTGTGTTTTACTGCCTCCCAGAAGGGCTAATGCTGCTATAATTAGTCCTTCTATCCATCTATTCATTCTGCCTCCATCCGTCCATCCATCCCTCCATCCATTTGTCGTTCCCTCCCTCAGTTTGTCATCCATCCATCCATCCCTCCATCCATTTGTCCCTCCCTCCCTCAGTTTCTCATCCATCCCTCCCTCCCTCCATCCATCCATCCCTCCATCCATCCATCCATCCATCCCTCCATCCATTTGTCCCTCCCTCCCTCAGTTTCTCATCCCTCCCTCCCTCCCTCCCTCCCTCCATCCATCCGTCCATCCGTCCATCCATCCATCCATCCATCCATCCATCCATTTGTCCCTCCCTCCCTCAGTTTTCCATCCATCCATCCATCCATCCATCCATCCATCCATCCTTTCTGTGGCCCAACTCTGTGCCAAGCACTGGGCATTATAGGGTTGCAGAGGTGAATACAGCATGCTCCATTCCTCATTACCTACAGGGAAGTGCAAATGCCAACAACCAACAGTGGTAAGTGCTATGGTCTCACAAAGGAGAGAGCAATGTACTCCTCCTGGAGGAACTGTGGGCAGCCTCCAGAAACGATCCTTGGAAGACCTGCAAAGGCTTATCCAGAAGAGGAATGAGGGTGAGAAATTTGGACAGAGCAAAGCAAGTGGCCTGATGCTGGACAGTGGACAGCAGGAGTTTGTAGGAAGGAGCCCTGTGCTGAACCAGGAGGATATGTGGGTGGGCCCAGGTGAGGGAGGGTGTGAAACACTAAGCCGGGGCAGCCAGGACCACCGAAGCTTCTGAGCAGGAGAAACAAGGCCCATCCTGAATGTCCGACAGTGAGTGCTACCCAGCTGTTCTCTGGACATCCATCTTTCCTGTGGCTGTCTGTCCATTCTATGACTATCCATCCATCATATGTGTTTCCTTCCACCGATGGCTATTTTCCCACCTATGGCTAGCCATCCTTCCTATCATTCATCTATCCTAAGAGTATCCGTTCATCCTATGGCTATCCAACTGTCATCTACACATGGTGGATGAGAGACAGAGGAGATGTCAGGACGACCTTGATGGCACTGCCCTATCGAGGTTGGTGCTCTGCAGGGTAGACGAGGAGAAAACACTACCCATGAGTGGATCCACACATTTGACTTTGTACACACAGACCTCGGTACCTTGTTCTAGGAGGAGCCGTGCCCTGAGAGAGTGCTTCATTCGTGCTGTGGTTGGCGGCAGACCACCACATCTAACACGTAACTGCGTCGTGTAAAGGTCTGTCTCTGCGGGGGTTCCATTTCAGCAGCCCAACCAACCTTGATGCGTGGAGCGGTCCCTTCTGTTGGAGGCTGTAGGAGTGCCTGAAGGAACCTGCTTCCCCAAAAGACCTTAAAGGCACTTGTGTCTCATGGGGCAGATCCAACAGGCACCTTTAGGGAGAGCCAGCAGAGCAGTAATGACAGCGAATGCTTACTGAGGTATCTCAGTGCTTCACATGGATGTGTGGGAGATCCCACGAGGCAGCCACTGTTATAACCCCCAAGTTATAGATGAGAACGTGAAGCACAGAGAGGTTATGTAGACTTCCCAAAGTCACACAGCTGACAAGGGACGCAATGGGAACCTAGAGGGCCAGCTCCAGAAACTGCATCCTACCTGCTATGTTATTCTGACCCCCAGTCCCCTTTAAATTAAACAAGCCCGCCTCAGCTCCAGGTTGCACCTTTGCTGGGGTCTCCAGCATGGACACCACACACGCCTGTGACAAGCATAGCCTTGCTTCTTCCTTCCTTCCTCCCTACCTCTTGAACATGCACACACAACCCCTTTAGGCTGAAAACACAATTTCCACGGATCCCGAGCTCTAAAGCAGATTTTCTGGCTTACCTGAGAAGCTGAGTAGCAGAGGAGAAGCTGAGAGGGAGTGCCAGTGGCCAGCCCAGCACGGCTAAACGGTAGCCATCCCCCTGGCTGGGGCCTTGGACGTGGACAGAGCAGCTGTTCTGCCGAGCCCAGACGCCTCCGCTGCCCTCACACTGTGCTAGCACAGCAGCAGGGAGTTGTTATTGATTCTAATCAGCCATTTGTTATGGGAAAGTGAAGGTGCTGGCTTTTGGTGGGCTGCATGCTGTGTGTGTATTCAATTCGGAACCTACACAGGGACATTCTTGGCTCCAGAAGGCTGCAGGCTGAATCTCTCCTTGCTGTGCTCTCCTCCCTGACCAGGTGTCGCTGCCATAAAAGCTCATAGTCCCTGGATGCCCCCGGCTGAGGTTGTTGTGCTCAGATGGAGACTGGCCTCAGAGGCTGATGTCCACATAAGGAGCCCAGGCACTGTCATGGACGGAGCCGGAGGGCTCCCGACGAGTGGGTCCCCTTACCAAATGAGACTGATGTCAGGCACGGGGTGGGGAGAGTTTCCTAGATGCTTCCAGGATGACTGAAGAAAGAAAATGATGGGGCGCCTGGGTGGCTCAGTCGGTTGAGCGTCTGACTTCGGCTCAGGTCATGATCTCGCGGTCCGTGAGTTTGAGCCCTGCGTCAGGCTCTGTGCTGACAGCTCAGAGCCTGGTGCTGCTTTGGATTCTGTGTCTCCCTCTCTCTCTGACCCTCCCCCATTCATGCTCTGTCTCTCTCTGTCTCAAAAATAAATAAACATTAAAACAATTTTTTAAAAAGAAAGAAAATGAGTGGTCCTTGACCCCATGTGATATGTGTCCTTAATGTGGGTGTGCGGACATTTCCTAGCCCCAGAGCTAATAACAGTAATTATAGTAACAGGACCCCCTCCTCGTTCCCTGTTCACAAACTCCTTCAACTTCTACTTGGTCCTTCAGGCACACTGGCACTGTGTTGCATTGTCAGCAATCCCTGGCCACTCTTTCTCTGCCAGGCAATCCTACTGTGCCCCTGGTCAACTACCCTTCCAAGCTCTCATCAGCCACCCAACCCGCTCTGCACACATGGGGCCCTACCCAGTCTTATCCCAAAGAATATGACTTTACCTTCACTTACAGAAAAAAAAAAAAAAAAACAACCAAGTGAGGTCATCAGACTGGAGCAGATGCCCCTCAGCAGAGACCAACTGTGGTGGGCAGAACTCTAAGATGGGCCCTGAGATTCTCATCCCTGGTGTACGTATAATCCCCAGGACTGTGAACATGATGAATTCTACTCCGGTGACTAGGGCATGTTATACGGCACAGGTGGCCTTACAGGGAGATCCGCAGGTGGGCCTGACATAATCACGTGAGCCCTTAAAAGGGATGAGGCTCTTCCAGGCATGAGAGGGAGATGATGAATCTCCATTGCTGGTTCTAAGATAGAGGGGCCACATGGCAGGGAACTGTGGCACTGTGGGTGGCCTCTGGGAACTGGCTGATAGCCAGCAAGGAGACAGGTCCCCAGGTCTTCCATCCACAAGGAGTTTGATCCTGCCAACAACCTGAATGAGCCTGGAAGTGGATTCTTCCTCAGAGCCTCATCTGGGAGCACAATGGAATGACACCGTGAGCGTGCCACCCTGAGCAGAAAGCCCAGCCATGCTGCCCGTGCCTGGACTCCTGACCTACAGAACTCTGAGCCGATAAATGGATGTTGTTTTAAGTAGCTAAGTTGTGGCAATTTGTTACACAGTGTGGATGACTGGTACGTCGGGAGAATGCCAGTATATTTAAAGCGAGTGCCTGCTGCTGGCCCCACATGGCCCTGCTGTCCAAAATGGAGAAAAGGCAGAGTTGCTGTCTGACACTCAGAGTTCGGTGAGCCACTCCCGGCCTCCACACACCCACGGGTAGAGTCAGGAGGGACAACAAGTCTCCACATGTTCCGAATAAGACCACCCTTCTGCTGGCCTGTGCATCTGCACCCCAGGCCTTCGCACGTGGCAGGTCCCAGTCTCCCCAGGTGCTTCTCTGTGGTCCTCTGCTCCAGCTCTCTCCAGAACACACTTTGATCTACCTTCGCCATCTGCCCAGAAATGTCACTGTGGGGCCAGAAATCAACTGCATGGTGATGAACCAATGGTCAGTGTGGTGATTAATTTCATGCATCAACTAGACTGTCCACAGGTGGACAGAGTGCTTGGTTAAACATTATTTCTGTGTGTGTCTGGGAGGGTGTTTCCAGATGAGATTAGCATCTGAATTGGTGGAATCCATAAAGAAGGTGGACTTCCCAGTGCAGGAAGGCAGCATGCTGTCTGTTGATGGCCCCGAAGAACAAGAGGTGGAGGAAGAAGGAATTCACCTCTCCTGCTTGATTGAGCTGGGACATTGGTCTCCTGCTGTTGAACTGGGAATTACTCCATCAGTCCCCCTAGTTCTCTGGCTCTCAGACTTGGTCTGTGCTCCTCAATGTTTCTCCAGACTCCAGTCGGCAGATGGTGGATTGTGGGACTCGTCAGCCCCCATCAGCATCTGAGCCATTCCTCACTATCTACCTATCTATCATCTATCTATCTATCTATCTATCTATCTATCATCTATCTATCTATCTATCTCGATTATCTATGTATCTATCAATCATCTATCTCTTATCTATCTACCTATCATCTATCTATATCTATCTATTATCTATCATCTATCTATCTATCTACCATCTATCTGTATCTATTTATTCTCTCTCTCTCTCTCTCTCTCTCTATTATCTATGTACCTATCAATCATCTATCATCTATCTATCTATCTATCTCTATTATCTATGTGCTTATCAATCATCTATCTTCTATCTATCTATCTATCTATCTATCATCTATCTCTATCTATTATCTATCTATCGATCAATCAATCATCATCTATCTCTTATTGACTCTGTTTCTGGTCGACAATCACTTACATGGTGCTAAATGCAATGGTCAGTTTGTAGCCTTTCTCTTTCTTGATTTATCATCAAGCAGAGTTTTACAATGACCTTCCTCATCTAAAACACATTCTTCACTTGGTTTTCACAACAAACCTTCTTCATTTTAGGATGGACTCCCTCCTGATGATCGCCCACTTTTGACCTTGCCTCTGTGACTTCCTTTGCTGGCCTTTCCTGATCAACATGCCCTCTTACTAATAGGGTGCATCAACACATCAACACACCGACATGGGCACTCTCCTCCTTACTATGTATACTCACTCTCGTGATGGTTTTGTTGATTTAAATAGCATCTGTATGCCGATGACTTCCGAACCCATGTCCCCAGCTGGACTTCTCAGAACTCCAGAGCCATCTGTCTAACTTCTGACTCATCATGTCCCCTTGGATATCCAGCAGCCATCTCAAACCTGACACATCTCAAGCTGAGCCCCTGATCCCCACCTCTGCCTCTATGGGCCCGTTCCCTTTGCACTCCCACTTGCCTCTGCCCTCCCACATCCTCAGGCCAGAGCACATTGCTGGAACGCCCTCCTTCTGCCAGAGGCCCATCTGCGTCTTTCCTGACTCCTTGCTCCCCTTCCCTGTCTTCTTTGCGGACTCCTTGCTCCCTTCCAGGAAATAAATATGGGAGTCCCTCAGTATTTGCTGGTACTTTCCTGACCCTGTACTTTCCCTCAGACAATCACCATACTCAGACACTTGACCCATATAACATCCCAAACCTCCCTTCCGGACCTCAGAGCCGTCCAGCTGACTGCCTCCGTGGGTATTTCCTAGTTACCTCAACATGTCACACCTAAACTTGGGATGGTTCCCTCTGACCCTCACCCCTTGCAGCTTTCCTTCCCCTGGAAATAGCACCACAAAGACTCTTGGGGGACATTCTTGAGAACTACCATTCCCCAGTCCCACCCTTAAGTCCTGCTTGTTGTACGTTCTAAACATCTCCAGATCTGTCCTTCTTCTCCACGTCCACCGGCACCTGCTATTCCTCAAACTGGCCCCTGTGTGGACACCTCTCTGAGGTCCCTGCCCCCACACCCTCCCCCTCCATGTTTCCCTCCAGCGGTAACCAGCGGGAGCTCTTCAAAATTCAGCTCTGATGTCATCGGCCCCAGCCTAACTCTCTCCAGTGACGCCTTGTGGTGAAGGCAGAGTCCCTTAGCACGCCCGGCGCCATTGCCCCTCCAGCCTCTGCTGGACACATACACACTTAGGCCCTGTGCTACCATCCTGCCTCCACGGATACTTCCTACATGCTGTTCTCCAGGGTGCATCTCTTTGCCTAAGTCACGCTTCCCACTCCTGTGCCTTCCTTGGGGAAGCTCTATTCATTTCTTGGGGCTGCTGTACCAAAGCTCCACAATCTGGGCTAACAACAGAAGTCTACTGTCTCCCAGCTCTGGAGGCTGCAAGTCTGAGAGCAAGGTGCTATAGGCTGGTTCCTTCTGGGGCCTATGAAGAAGAGCCTGCCCTAGGGCTCCCCACTAGCTTCTGGCACTCTGGTGGCATATTTGGCATTCTTTGGCTTTAAAGAGGCATCACCTGATCCCTGCCTTCACCTTCTCGAGGTGTTTTTCTGTGTGTGTCTGGGTGCAAATGTACTCCTCTTATAAGGACTCCAGTCCCATTGGCTTAGTCTCAGCCCGCTCCAGTAGGGCACCTTCGTTACTTTCCTAACTATCTCTATGACAACCCTGTTTCCAAGCAAGGTTACGTCCAGAGGTACTGGGGTTAGGACTCCAGCGCACGGTCTGGAGAATCAGGAGGATGCAGTTCGACTCATGGCAGGAGCTGACCCCCAACCGCTCTGTCTGGGCTGAAGCCCCTGGAGCGGGGGCTCTTCCCGCCGTCCCCAGCCGTGCGCACCACTTGGCGTTGTTGTTGGGACATGGTGGCTTGTTCGTTTTGTGGTCCCATCTCTCTCTCCGTCTTGTCTCTTTTCCAGCGGGAGCCGTGTCTAGTTTTGCTAGCTACTGTAGCCCCGTCACATCATGATAGCTCACTGAAGTTTCTTTTCTTTTCTTTTCTTTTCTTTTTTTTTTTCAATAAAAGTAGTCATTTGTAGCCCGAATCCAATATCCTCTACGCTGGTCCTTTGAAGCATCTGCATCCCTGGACATAGAGCCACGTGTCAGCGGTTTGGATTTGGGAGATAAGAATGCTGTGCTTTTCCTAAATTCTTTTTACAACAGGACAGGGCTCTGATCCCAAGGCCAGCAACTAATGATAATAAAACAATAACAACTCCTGCAAGAAACACAAGATCAAGAAGTTCTGCTCCTTCTCAAACTCCCTGGCGGGTCCCGCTGAGCTACTGGGAATGTGGACACATCAAACACACATGAGCAGTGGGTGGGTGCTTCTCTTGCGTGGGAGACCCCTCCCCTGCACCCTGGTTCCTCTAGGAATGGCCACCTGCGTGGGTGCACAGAGGACTCATCCTCAAGACCTGTGCATGGCTGGTGGCCAACCTTTAGGTGTGGATTTGCTGCAGCCCACCTGGTCACCCCCACTCATCAAGAAGGAAGCAAAAATAAGAACTCTAGTGAGACAGTCAGTAGAGATGCTGGCTGAGGCTGGGGAGTGCCTGCCTTGTGTGCTAGTGGAAGGTCTAGAATGCAGGTACCACGAACACCTTACTTTAAAAGATGAGGAAACGGAGGCACGGTTAAGGGGAGTTGCTTGCTTAGGCTACCACAATCCGTGGCCACGTGGGAACTTGGACCTGGTTTGTATTCACAGGAGACCGCACTGACAAGGTCTACGATGTGGCCTCTCACCATTGCATTTGTCCTTGAGATTCAGTCTGGCTTTCTCAGTGAGCCACCTCCTCCCCAGCATCATTTCTGAGATGCAAGGGACCATTCCTTGATTTGACAACGGATTCTTGAGCTCCCGCTATACCCCAGCATAGTGTTTGGTGCTAGGAAACAACAGTTGACAAATCCAGAACCCCATTTTCACAGAGTTTGATTTGCAGTAGAATTCGGGCAAATGGTCCACCACAGCCACCGCAAACTGCAACAGAAACATCTAATACAGCGTTTTAGCCAATGATGCGTGCTGTTGGAAAAAGTGAAAGCAGGGCAGGGATTGGAAGGGGTTTGGGGAAAAGGGGTCAATTTAGGGTGATGGGGGAAGGCCTCACCAAGCAGACCGGCAGGGGTGAGAGCGAGCAGGTGGCTAGGGGACAGAAGAGGGTTCCCAGAGAGGGAGAACCAGTGCAAAGGCCCTGCACCGGGCATGTGCCCAGCAGTGCTGTGGGGGGCCCTACACCATAAAGGGAGCAGTAGGAGCAGGTGGGAGAACAGCGGCAGGACAAGCCGGACCTCGTAGGTCATTTAGGACTTTGGCTCTGGCTGAGAGAGACAGGAAGCTTCTGGATGGCTTCGGGCGTAGAGGCGGCATGGCCTTCCTCGCATCGCCCTCCTCTGACCTGCAGAGCACTGTGCCTGGGTCTCTCTTCCAGCACTTACCACTTACCACTTGTGAATTATTTATGCTTGTCTAATAGCTCCCCTTACAGTGCATGGGCTCCAGGAGGAGAGATTTATGTCGGATTCATTTTGTGTCCCAGCCATGCCCAGGGGTGTGCCTGTGACATGGCCGGGACTCAAGCAGGGCCGTGCAATGTGCAGTTGTGACAGCACCAAGGAGGAACCTTCAGAAGCCCCTTTCGTCCTCCCGTTGTTCTGTCTGGTTGCATTTTGCAGAAGCCAGGAGATGAGTCCTTCTGTCGTTTCGAGAGAAGGCAGGTTAAGAAAAACCTCGATGATGCTGTGCCACGGTCCCTAAGAAGCCTGACCTTTTTTTTTTTTTTTCTTAAAAGAGAAACTGCACACCCTGAGCCCACTCAGGGCAGAAAACAGAACAACGGGGGGACCAGCTGGGTTTTGGAGACGCGCAGTCTGGGCTGAGAAATTGCTCGCTGCCCTTGACGGTCGTGTTTGATTTGAAGGGCTTCTGAGTGGGCTGGATTTGAAGCTGCAAGGTGGTGCAGCCACCCGGGCGGCCGAGCACATCAGAGCTTCAGCAGCCTAAGGGAAACTGAGTCGGGCACTGAGCATCGACGGTGCTCTTAAAAAAACCTCAAGTCTATATTCATGAGCAAAGAAACCAACCAGCACATGTGCACACAGGTGCATAAATGTGCACACACACAGACGCATAAACACGCAACTTTCACGGAGACACTTTGCCGATGAAAGAGACAGGACAGAAAGCCTGACCACAGGGAATGTTATCTGAGGATCTTCCGGAAAAAAAACGCGCCAAGGGGCTCAAGGCTCTGTCACAGGTTGGCAGAAACTAGGCATGACCTCAGTGCATCCTTGAGCCGTCTCTGTGAACCCGGTTATGACATAAATTGCTGTCTCTTCTTGCAGAATCTTCTGGACACTCGGTGCCCCAGGGGGGGAAATTAGGCCCTCCAGTTTGTGTTTAAATTAATCGCTTAGCTGTATATTCCCGACAACACTCTGGCTTTTCTGTTGGAACATTTTGTAGCAGCACATGGTGTGGTGGGTGAGGAGCCAGAAGAGGCCTGTTGGGTGACGAGGGGGCGGGCTGTAGCCACAGGCGTCCCCCGGGGCCACAAGGGGAGCTTGCGGGACTGTAAGGAGGTCAGTCAGTGTCTGGGAAGAATACGCCCTGGCAGGGATGGGAAGGAGCCAAGTGGTTCTCCGGGGTCGGAAGAAAAGCCAGGATTTCCTGAAAGGGGTCTGTTTTCATGGAACCAGGCTGGGTGTGTTAGTTTGGGAAGCTGGGGATTCCTGCTCTGCCCAAAGGGAGCCCGGGGACGCTGGCACTGGGTTCCCAGAAGGGACGCCCAAAGCAGCAGTGCCCTCTGGGTTGCTGGGAGGACTCCAGGTCCTTGTCAGGGGACACACAGGGGCAGTCACGTCCTTCCCAGTGGGGCAGAGGAGGCGGCAGGAAGAGGACACTCACTCGGGGTTCGGAGGACCCTGAAAGCCACATTTCGTGGGCCATCTATCACCCACAGGATCGACACACACAGCAGGAACCTTGGGAGTTGATGTGGACGTTCTGACTACTCTTGCTCCTTTTCCGCTACTAAAACTCTGTCCAGATGGGGCCCCTGGGTGGCTCAGTCGGTGAAGCGTCCGACTTCGGCTCAGGTCAAGATCTCACAGGTTCGCGGGTTCGAGCCCCGTGTTGGGCTCTGTGCTGACAGCTCAGAGTCTGGATCCTGCTTTGGATTCTGTGTCTCCCTCTCTCTCTGCCCCTATCCTGCTCCCACTCTGCCTCTCTCTCTCTCAGAAATAAATAAACATAAAGAAAAAAAATTTAAAAATCTGTCCAAAGAAGTTTTCTCTGTATTTCATCATAAATAGGTTCAGAGTAAGTTGGAAAACCCCTTGCAAAGCTGCAGACACCCTTCTGAAACTCGAGCGAGGGTCAGCTTCTGGAGTCATGGTGGCGTCTCTCTGGAGGAAACCAACCATCCCCACCCCCGGGCACAGCGTCAAATCTCCGGGCTCCTAGAATCTGCACTCGCTGCGTTTTCCTGGGGTCCTTGCTCTGATGCGCGGTGTGTTAGAACCCAGGGCCCCTGACCCCTGTACTTGCTGTGCCCTGACGTCCATCATCAGGCTCCCTCCTGCCCCTGAATGAAGGTGGGACCCCAGTGTGGGTGCCCTTCCCCCCACAAGTGGAAAAGTGCCCCCTGCTCGTGTCCATGCTGTCAGGGGCACTGTCCTCACCTCTCACCCGCTGTTGTTATTTCCTGGACAAAGCCCCTCCCACACATCGCAGTACCTGCCGAGTCTCTTAGGATGAGTCCCACAGGCGTCCTTCCTTGCTGGGCAAGGGTCTCTGGAGCACCTGCTCTGGGCCGGCTGCTCCTTGTAGGCCTGAGGACACAGCCGTGAACGAGACGAACGAGCTCCTGCCCTCACGGAGCCAGCTCGCTCCTGAGGAGAGGGAGGGAATGAATACCGGATACCAAGATCGGGTCGCGGAGGGTGGCTACATAAAGAACTGAATAAAAAAAAAAAAAAGAACTGAATAGACAGCATAGAGGGTGCTTATGTATCATATAAATTACTTAAATAACTAAATTAGTATTAATTTGAAATTGTATATATTTATACACAGACATATGTTCTATGTACTATAATAACATGTAATATTACTAGTGTACGAATGATAATAACTCAGTACCTATGGAGTGGGGGGCGTGGTGACGACTTTCCATCCGGTGATGGGGGCGTGGTCACGGCTTTTCATCATGTGATGAGGGGGCGTGGTCACAACTTTCCATTGGCGATCGGGGCGGGGGGGGGGGCATGGTCACGACTTTCCATCTGGGGATGAAGGGGCGTGGCTACCTCATCCGGTGGTGAGGGGGGCGTGGTCACGACTTTCCATCCGGTGATGAGGCCTAGGCAGGGTTGCCGGTTTTCTCACTGTGTTTGAATAGTTTTGAAACAGGGTGGTCGTTTGGGCCAAGACCTGGCACTGGACCCCTGGTGTTCCCACCGCGGCCTTGACACTTGTGCAGATTGCTCAGCCGTGTCCCGGTTTCCTCATCTGTGAAATGGGAGCATGGTTCCTGTTCGGAATGGTGGGCCTGTCTCAAGCAGGCGCAGTGAGCCCCGCCGGGCACCCAGGGAGTGAGTGCTCCATGCATCGCCCCCCAACCCCGTGACCCCCACACCCTGCCAGCACGTCCCTGACCGTCCCCTGGTGTGGGTGCCAGAATCTTTCCCGCTCGGTTCACTGCTGTCAACGTGTAGGCGGAGCGTCTTCCTGGGCTGCGCAGGGGTAAATGCCGCCCCCTCGAAGCCACGGGGGAGGGGCTCGTAGCAGCCCACGCAGGGCACAAGAAAACGATGCTGTGCGTTGCTGGCAGGCAGGAACACAAAAAATGGTAAGATCCAATGAAGGTGGGGCCCCCGACACCCACTCTGGTGAAGACACAGACATATGTCACAGAAAAGCATGGAAGTCAGAGAAGGGCATTGAGCTCCCGGGACCACCGCCCCTTTGACAAGCCAGAAGGAACCTTGCCCTACGGCCTAGTGCCCGCGGGAGGCTGGTGGGCACTGAGTGCCTCCAGGGTGTCAGCTGTGGGGTGAGCAGGGGGGTGGCACCCTCAGCACAGCTGCCTGCGACCCGCCCCCATCCTGGTCTGCAAGGCGATGGGGGGTGTCACCCCCAACCTGGGCGTCCAGCGTGGGAGTTTGTACCAGGCCCGAGGCAGAGGCACAGGCCACCCAGGTCAGAGCCCGTCGCCCCTGTCGGGTTTCCCGATTGGCTGTGCTGTGTGGCTCTGGAACCCCTGGACATGCAAAACCGAGTGAACTCCCTGGTGGGAAGGCCCAGGGGGAGCCCACAGGGCTGCCTTGAGTGGGAGATGGACAAACAGCCCAGCTCAGCCTAGAGGCTTCCCCAGGTGGGGGGACCTGGCAAGTTAGTTCCTCAGCTGGGCCTCCGATGCTGGCTCTGGGTAATGGGCCCAGAATGATGGGGCTCCCAGTCCTGTGATGGACACAGGGACGATCACGTGCCACACCTGCTCCCGGCTGGGCCTCCATAGAGGCTTGGGCTTGTTTATATGGGAGGCCTCAGTGAGGGCAGACACTGAGGGAGCCCTGACATGCGGGGAGGAAGATCCAGGTATCTGCTCCTGGGCTCTGTGGGGACGAGGAGTGTCCCAGATGGGGGGCAAGCCAGTCAGGGCTCAGGAGGGTGTGTGTGTGTGTGTGTGTGTGTGTGTGTGTGTGTGTGTTTAGAGAAAGAGAGCGAGAGATGTAAGGATTGGCTCACACGATCTTGGGACCGGCAAGGCCAGAATCCTGAAGTGTCCAGTGCAAGCCGGCCGTCTGCAGATCAGAGAGTTGGTGTTGTAGCCCAAGTCTGAAAGCTGGCTGGAGGCACAATCCCTTCTTCCCAGCGGGCCTCAGTCTTGCTCTTCAGCCTAAACTGAAGGAGGAAGGCCCGCGCACCTGTGGGGAGGGTGATCCCTTTTCCTCTGCCTCGACTGACTCAAACGTTAATTGAGTAAAAAAAAAAAACTTCACGGTGACATCTGGACCGATGCTTGATCCAAACCGGGCACGGTGGCCTTGCCAAGTTGACACGTGAAATGGACCGTCCCCTCGGTGGGCAGTGCTGGCCTGGAAGCCCGCCGCCCGTGGGGATGAGCAGAGGGAGCACAGCCACTGGAGGACGCGCCGTCTCAGAGAGCCAGGAGGGACCGAGTGCCCTGCGTGCGTGTCCTGGGACCTGGCTACGCCAGTGTCCCCGAGGTCTGAGAGTTTCGGCCGCAGGGAGGGGCTTGGATGCACAGGATGGGCGGGGGGTTTGTGGCAGCCCGGGCCTGGGGGTCCAGCCCTCGGCAGGGGGACCCCACCTCACCTGACGCGACCATGCTAGTCCAGGTCACTGGGTGCTGTTTGTCCTTAGCTGGCGAAAGTAGGTCTGTGGTGAGAGAGGGGGGTCGGGGCTGAGTATAAGCAGAGATAACCGGCACACCTTGGAACCCCACCCCCCTTCCTTCGGGAATTGCCTGCGGGCCTTTGCTTGCCCAGAATGGACCCGGAACTGGATGCCCAGGCGGAGAGCCCTGTGCTGGCTTACTTGGGACCGTATTGGGGTCCAGTGGGGAGACCCGGAACCGGGGTTGCCGGCCACAGAAGGGCACCAGGGAGGAGTGGAGTCAACGGGGTCTTCCAAGAGGGGCCCAGGCAGGGCTACTAAGAAGAGGAGTTGGGGTTGCCCGGTTGGTTCAGTGGGTTAAGTGTCCAACTCTTGATGTGGGCCCAGGTGATGATCTCAGGGTTTGTGCGATCGAGCCCCGTGGGGGGCTCTGTGCTGACAGCACGGAGCCTGTTTGGGATTCTCGCTCTCTCTCTCTGTCTCTCTCAAAATAAATAAATAAACTTAAACAAAAAAAGAAAGAAAAGGAGTTTCTCAATCTGGACAATCTTCTTCTCTTGAATTTAGTATTTTGTTATGCTCTTTTCTTTATGCAACTCAGGCTGGTGCACGCGGCCATGACCCTGTAACACGCCCCAGGTGCCCTCACTACACTGCTTGCTCTCAGGGCTGCTTTCTCTGTGTCACCCTGCTTGGAGGTGGCAGCTCACGAGAGTCCCTCCCTCTTCCCACCTCCCCCACCCCCACTGCCAGGACGCTGCTCCTTGTGGCAGGGAGAGCTTGCTCCCCTCCTTTCCTGATCCAGGAGGATGCTGCACACCGTTCCCGCCCTTGAATTGAACCATGACAGGCCAGCAGCCCCTCCCTGCACACACACGGGGTTCCCTGAGGCTCGCCAAGCACACTTCTTTCCGGCAGGTACCGCGGCTAGGACAAACACTGCACGTCGGGCAGCGGGTAACTTGCCTGTCCTCGAGCCTCAGATCCGTGAGCCCCACCCCTGGGTACCAGCCGTACCTTAGCCATCTGGCCCCGGCGCCTAAAGGGCGTCGGGAATGCAGTAAGCGCTCAATACTTGTTTGGGTGAACGTGATCCAGAGGCGTGGGCACGAGTCCCGGGTCCACAGGGACGTCAGAGTCCACCCCTCGCGGTCCCGTTCCTCACGCCGTTCCCCATCTGTGAACCAGAGCGGTAGATACCGGTGGTCACGTGGAGTCTGGTTCCAGCACAAGCCACCGACAGTCGGCAGCCAGGGACTAAGGGGAACCACGAGTCCAGGGGCCACGTCCCCGTGTCCACCAACGCTCTCTGATGCCGTGAGGTGGCCCTGAGTGCACAGTCCCAGCCGCGCTCGCTGGTGCCTTGTGGCATCAGGAAGCTCCCCGGGCTTGTCACCGGCACCGCCACGGCTCCTCATCCTGCATTCTGGTGCCATCCGCATTCCCACCGGCCTTCCCTTCATTAAATTACAAGTTCCCCACATTGCTCCAACGCAATTATCTACCTCTTCATAGCTCCCTGGCCTTGGATCCATTTGCCCGGAAAAGTATAGTTAAGGGTATGCTGCCTTAATTAATTTCCCTTGGCTGGGTTTCCACTCTCATTTTATCCTTGGAAATACAGACCTGAAATGGGGCCCGTGCATCTGCTGGGTCACCGACCTTCCCCTGCGCTGTGTGTCACCTCCGGATAGAGGCGCTGTGTCTGCGGATTTGCTGTCGCCTGGCCCTGGCCCCTGCCTTGGCCTGTGATGCCTGAGCCTGGCCTCTGGGGAGGGTGAGGGGCTCCCAGTGATGCACACGCCCCCTTGCCAGCAGCCTGCTGTTGAACCCGGGGTGGCCAGGTTCTCTTCTTCCACCAGCTCGCGCTCTGGAGCCGTGGTGACTCTTTGAATCCCTGCGTGCTCGGCGGTGCTCAGAGCTACAGTGGATCTCCTGTCTGGGCGACAGGCCACACTGCAAGAAAAGGGTGCTGGAACCCAGCGTTCACCTGTGGGGACAACGAAGGGGGCTGGCAACGTGGGATGGAAACGCAGTGGTGTGGTTGGAGGGAGAGGGGCCGGCCACTTCTGACACAGGGTGGGGCTGAGGTGTGGCTGGGGAAGCCAGGAACCAGGTCCCAGGGCAGAGCTGACACTGGGTCATGCGCTCAGTGGGTCCTCTGTGGGGCTGCTCTGATGTGTTTCCTGCAAGGTTGGCTCCTTGGGTCTTCCCCGTAGCCCAGGGGATGGGGCTGTATCCACCCCTTCCATGGAAGCAGGAGCTCTGGGTTCGGTGCACTTGAGGCAGGGAACAAAAGAAATCAGCCTCCACCAGCTCCACTGACCCCAAGCCCAACCGGGAACGGCCTATCCTGGGCATCAATCTTGGAAACGTCAAGTCCTTGGCCCTCTCAGACCCCACTGAGTGTGGGGACAAAGAGAGAACAGCTTTTGAGGTGTGGGAGGTGCTCCTGCACTTGGCCCACGGGGCTGCCCTGGCTGTGCAAGCTGACAGATGCCCCTTGTCCACTGGTGAGGGACCCGAGGAGGGCTGGCAGATGTGTGCTAAGTGACCAGTGGGGGTCCAATTCTTTCCATTCGCGCCCGAGGAGGCTGCTACGGAGAAACCCAGGGCCTCCGTAACAGAAATCATTCTCTCCTAATGGTTTTTGTCAGTTGGTATTTTTCTCTACTAGGATTTCAGAAGATGTTCCCTGCATGCAGGTCCCATCCCTGCTGTTTCCCCCGCTCTGTCCCTTCCAGGTCTCTGGCTGGGCACTCACACCGGCTCTCCCCTGGGTCTGGTTATCAGCAGGCTGAGGGAACCTGCAACCTCCTTCTGGAGAGGGTGTGCTCCAGTACAACCTGAAGGTACACAACAGAATAAAAATTGGTTCCGGACCTCAGGGAGCATGCCCTCTGTAGCTCTGAGGAAGAAAGGAAGTTAACTGTTATAAAGCTGCCTCGCAGGAGGCTGGCGGCTGCAGAGGTCGGGGGAGCGAGCCCTTACTTACATTTAAGGTCAGCAAGGTGTGAAGGGGAGTGTGGAACCGGGGCAAGGGCCACGGTGTCTCCCCAAGCTCCGGGGCGAGGCAATCTCGTGCTGACGGTTTGCAGAAATGACCACATACAAAGTTGAGGTGGACTCAAAACCCCGACGGCCACACTGGTATGATCAAGGACCACCACTGTTTCTCTTCAAGAATGTTCTCTCCGTGAAAGTTTAGGGAGCCCCGCCCCCCTCCCGCCGCAGCCCCACCCCCATGCCGGGACCGTAAGTAATTCCATGTGTATTATTATTCACTCACGTTGATAAATAGGCAATAAAAATGCACAGAGAACTCAGCCGTATCAATTTATTTCCATTCTCTTGACACAGTCGTGGTAGTGGCTAAGGCTGAGGCGACCAGCCAGGCTATTTCCACGGCAAGAAGTGGTATGATGTCGGGTGTAAATTACCCTTAAATGTCACATGATAATGAGGCTGCGTCTCCCATGATTTATCTTCTCCTTTCTTACCTAGCAAACACTCCAAACTGGCAATCAACCCAGGCAGCCATCATGACACAACCTTTATGGTATGAAAAATGGCCCCGAAAATTTATGGGAGAGGCTGATGCCTTCGTGGAAGCTCTATATTTACAGAACTTCCTCCTCGAGCTTTCAAATCAAGAAAGGCCGAACTCGAGAGTACAAAGTGAGTGTGGGTCTTGGAGAGCGAGAAGGAGCCCCGGGATACGCCAGGGTGCTCCCCTGTCACTGTGCGTTTGGTCCTTCTTATACTGGGTCTTCTGTTGCTGGTGAGTGTGTCCCTCTTGGCTTTCCAGAGTGGAGCATGGCCGCTTTGACTCTGCCACCTGCCTCATTCACCTGTCTCAGGGGATGCAGGTGTGGTCCAGCTGAAAAGCATCAGTCGCAAGGTTCCATTCCATTGTGGAGCTGCAGGTGCATAGAGCCAGCCATAGGCCGACAGGAGAAGCTCTGGGTGCTTTGGGTCATCCTCAGTCACCTCCATGATGGCCACTGGTGCCACATGCATGGGGGTGACGCCAGCAAAACAGGACGTGATGTTGCTCCCAGAGGGGCCACTCCAGGCCTCCTGCAAGGTGACCCTCCTAAGTGAGCGTGCCGGCCTTGTGGGAGACGCACAGACCTAGTTGTAAGCTCTTCTGTCTTCTGGTTCACAACCGCTTGAACATTCCCACCCTCCATCCAGAGTTCCTCCCTCCAGCTAACCCTCCAGTGTTGCTTCTCGTTTCGTGTTATAAGCAGATCCACTTGGGTTTGATTTTGGAGGGCGGGTCCCCAAACTGCTCTTCTCACATCACAGCAGTACCAGCCTCCCTCCCCCCCTTCCCCCAACCCCCCAGTAATGCTATGGGATTCACAGCATCTCTCATGAGATTTACTTTCCCAAAGCACGACTTGTGTCACACGCTTTCCAGCTCTGGCACATTCCAGAAGCTTCTGTCCCCCTCTAGAGACTGCAGAACTTCGGAGGAGGAACTTTAGTTTCCCCCGTTTAGGACTGCCTTGAACTTGCCGTTGTCTTCTGAATAGGGGCATTAATTCGAACACAAATTGAAATTGTCGTTCAGTCTCTTGGTGGGGATTCAACAGGCAGAGGGCTGTCTGAAAGTGAGTTTGCTGTCCACTGAGAAATCAAAACCTCAAGCTTTGCAAAGGGAGAGAAACGGCTTGACCTTTAGAGGACAATTTCCCTCTTTATTCTCCCAGAGCCGTCTCCCTCCCCAGCTGAGGTCTGATTGCCGAGTGGTATTCTCTTCCCCTGCTCACTCCCCACTACGGTAATGGGGATTCCCAGGGCTCCCCTGTCTTAGCCTGAGATGTCTTCATCTCAGAAGAAAGTTCCTTTTCCTTCTCTTGTCTCTCTGTACACTTTTCCTTTGCTGGTTCCTACCATGGCTTCATGAGCAGGGTGTGGGGCTCTTCCTCCTCATGGGTGGGACTGGAGGGCATCAGGGGCCATCTCAGAGGAGGGTTCCTCCCCCTCAATCACTTTTGTAACTGCTTCTTGCCTGCACCACAGTCCAGCTCAAGCAAGAAACGTGTGGGCTTGCATCCATCCATCCATCCATCCATCCATCCATCCTTTTATTCATCCATCTATCCATTCATCCACTTATTCATTTATCCATCCACCCATCCATCCATACATCCACCCATGTATTCAACACAGATCTGTTGAGTACCTACCAGGCTTCATGCCCTGGCTTAGGTGCTGGGTCTATAACTGTGAACCAAACAGACAGAACACCAGCCCCACAGACTTTGCAGGATAGTGTGTGCCCTGGGCAGGAAGCAAGCCAACAAAAGCATCATTGCAGATGCTGCTGCCAGTTCCAGAGGAGCTGCCCAAGTGCCAGGATAAAGAATACTGGTGGTCAAGGGCGCCTGGCTGGCTCAGTCGGTTAAGCACCTGACTCTTGGTTTCGGCTCAGGTCATGATCTCATGGTTTGTGGGTTCAAGTCCCATGTTAGGCTCCATGCTGACAGCATGGAGCCTGCTTGGGATTCTCTCCCTCTCTCTCTCTGCCCCTCTCCTGCTCTTTCTCTCTCTCTCAAAATAAATAAACAAAAATTAAAAAAAAAAAAGAATACCAGTGGTCAGGGAAGCAAAGTCCCATCTCTCCGAACAAGGGGACACCTTCATCCCCTCTGATGTCTGGCAGCTGCATACGTAGCTCACCTCACATGGCATCGCTCTGAAAAGCTCCCAGGCATTGGCAATTGATGGTTCTTTCCTGTCTGTTGTGCATCGTGACAGTAGCTAGTATTTCCTGGGGAGACACTTTTTACTGGTTGGACGCTATTCTGAGTGCTTTACTGCCACCATTTCAAGGGAGGAATTGTTACTGCCTCCACCTCCCAATGCAGCTTAATCCTTCTGCTCTCAGCCGTGGGGCCAGGAAGGAGCGAGCTGGGCTCATTCTGGGGGCTGCAGGCTTGGGGTACTCAGATCCTACTGCCACAGTAACAAAGGAATGCATTTTTCCTGGCTTAAAACCACCCACACATATTACCTTGCAGTTCTGGAGGTGAGCAGTCTGGAGTGGGTCCCCCAGGGCTAATATCAAGTGTAGGTATACTTTCTTTCTGGAGGCTCTACAAGGAGAACCGCTTCTTGCCTCTTCTGGCTTCTAGAACCCGCCTGTACTCCTTGGCTTGTGGCCCCATCCTCCATCCAAAGCCATCAGGACGCACCTCCTAAGGTCTCCGGACTCTGACCCTTGTGGTGACACTGCCTTGCCCAGATAAGCCAGGGTCATATCCCACCTCAAGGTCTGAAACTTCATCTGAGAAGTACCCTTTGCCTTGCAAGGTGACATGTTTGCAGGTCTGAGGATGGCAATGAGGGACATCTGGGGGCTGTTTTTGTGCCCAACACACTCAGTACCTTGCTGTGCTCCCCGTCCTGAACCATGTGGGGCCCCACCTGCTTTTGTAGCTACACCACTCACTCCCACATCATGACCAGCAGTGGCCGTGGAGTCAGAAAGGACCCCACTCTGCCATCAGCACCGTGCAACCTGACCGGGTTTTGGAATGATGGGGGCTCCGGAGCTGAAGGCCCAGAAAGACTTCTTGAAGATGTCTTTGGTGCAAAAAGGTGATTTTATTAAAGCATGGGACAGGACCCGTGGGCAGGAAGAGCTGCACTGGGATTGTGAAGACTGACTGGTTATATAGTGTGGAGCTGGGGGAGGTAAAGTCAAGAGGAAGTTTCTTAAAAGGATTTCCTCCTGCTAAAGAAGATTCACTGGAGTGAGGGAGTGAAGTAGGTTACTGGAGGCCTGGCTATTGTCACGCTAATGTTCTTCCCTCTAGCAAAGCATGGTCATCAAGACAGTAGGGAGTTCTGGGGATTAGGCTGTTGATAAGATTGCCTTCTTCTGGTAATTTACTAAGATATTGGTAAACTGATGGAGACTCCTGTCCAGCATGACTTTGATCTCTATCAGTCATTTATTTTCTTTTTTTTCCCTTTGTTCTGGGGCAGCTGGGAGTGCCTGAGGAGTCTCACACACATCCCATCTGGGGTGGGGGGGAAATGGTTTGCAGGGTTCAGCTTGTCTTATGCTCCCTCATTGGTCACTTAGCGTCCATAAGCCTTGGTTTCCCCACCTGCGTCCCGGCTATGAGAGCACCTGCTTTGACAGTCAGTCCATCAGGATAGTGCCCTCAGTTCGGATGCAGCCATGCACTTCAACACCCCAGAAGTGAGTGCCCAGAAGGACAGCGGCAGGGCAGGTCAAGTGCGCTGGCTGGAGCATGATTTCCCAAGTTAACAGGGAGCTGGGGGTGGGGGTGGGGGTGGGTGTGTCTTGTTTTTCAAGCAAACACACCCATGTGGAGCCCTCAGTGGATGTGCGATGTGTGTTTCACTTTCCTGTTCAACCATGTATTAGACAGTGTGTTGAATCTATTCCCCAGGTCGGCCTCCAGTCTGGCCCTGAGGATTCAGGCTGGTGGCACTGGGGAGCTCTCAGGACCCTGGAAAGGCAGCGGGTGGTGCTCAGTTCTGGACCCCAGGGTGACAACAGTCAAATCCACCCGGACACCCAGTGCACACACCAAAGAAGATAACACGGGGTGTTTACTGGCGCAATCCAGGAGCAATCCAGGTGGGGACTCGGTGAATCACTCAGTACTCAATCTGATTTGCTGTGCACAAGCGTTTTATTGGGTAAGTAAGGCAGGCATCGCTCCCATTTTAGAGCTGGAGAAACTGAGGCCCAGAGAGGACAAAGGACTTGGTCGAGGTTAGTAAGCCCCCAGGCATCAGAAGGAGGACTCAGCCCTCTCCTCTGAGACCACCTTGGGATGGGGTGCCGGACCAGGCTAACTTTAAAAGACCAGGAAATCCTGTTGGCAGGGCAACGCCTTCTTTCCATAATGACGGCTCGGTTTAAACGGAATGTCAGTTTGTGCTTGAATCCAAGGAGCTCTGACCTTGAAAGCAGAAGGGTCTTGAGGGTGGATGCAACGGGGGACAGCTGGGGGCCTGGCCTTGGACTCTCCCAGACCAGAAGGGGAGGCCGTCCCTGTGGACAGCTGGCCTCGGGGTAGAGATTCTGATGCTGTTTCCGACAAAGGACCAGGGATTGTGCAGGACGAGACAGAGGGAGAGGGAGAGAGAGCCCAGCAAGGAGAGTCTCCTTTGGTCTCTGTCCATCCGGGTTTACTTGGAGAAGCTACCGCCTCATGAGCCAACTCTATTTACTCACAGCTCTGGGTTCTTGGTTAACGCCACAGAAACTGCCTCTGGCTACTTACTCAGGGAGGGTTTTATTGGGATGCTCCTGGGTGGCTCCCAGAATCAATAGGCAGGCGGACAGGACAGGCTGAACAGGCAGAAGCCAAGAGCAGCTGGCTGGACACAGAAGCTGCTGGACAGTGTCCCCTGATGCCCGCAGCCCACCTTGACTCCACTCCCTAGATTTCAGGATCATTCACATGAGGGTCAAAGTTTGGGGAAGAACCACGGGCTGCCTGCAGGCCATGTCCCCTAGCTCTGACTTCAAGGGGCCACAGGATAGATGGGGCCACCCTGCACTGATCTGGAATGGGGAGGGTGTGTTCCCCAAGCCCCACCCTGGAGGATCCCCCAGGGAAGGTCACGATGCACAGCTAAACTCATAAGCAAATAAGAAATCAAAGAAAAAGGAAAAACCAAAAGGAGACTTATGAGCTAAGTTGCAATTAAAACATGTGTATAATCCCAGTACAGTAAAAGAAATAAAAGAACCACCATCGCTCACCAGCCAAGAGCTGTGTGCTATCTGTGCCTTCTCACATGTAAGTCTGATAGTGGTCGTGGAGAGCCACTGCTGTCCTCCCTCTTTACAGATGGGAAACTGAGGCAGAGAGGTTGAATGACTGCCCACAGTCACACGACCACTGAGGGCTGGTGTCCAGGCCCCTGTTCCGCAACATGGGAGTTTGCAAGTTTCGAAAAGCATGCTGGGGATGAGTGTTTGCAGACCAACGTGAAGCGGGATCCATGCCAGGGCTCTGCCTCCCTCTCTGGGGCCTGAAGCATGTGCACACCCATCCTGGCAAATGGCTTTCTGTCTCTCTTGGAATAACATCAAGGGCTCACTCTACCTTGAAAGGCAGTGTGTTGGCCTTTGCACTGGTGGCATTTCCCGACACATCGCTCCTTCTGTCCGGGCTTTGCGAATCAGGTGCATGGAGCTGCTGTAGACACGGCCCCAGGAGCAGGAAGGCAGGTGACAGCATGTCTGTCCCCAGGCTCCAACATTCCCATGTGTGTCCATTCAAGACCAGGGACTCCCGACCTCCGCCTGTTGATTTGGCTTTCTTCCCAGAAACAGAGAGACTGTTCAGGTCATCCGAGGGTTTGTAAGGTGAGTGGCAAGGCTGAGGCACTGTGACATGGGGAATGTCCCTACCAGGAAGTAAGGGTCTGCTCAGAACGTCCTGCTGCACTTACTTGTGCTCATTCACTGGTATCCTCTGCACCTGGCAGCTGGGACTTCTCTAGAACTTTGCCCCACCTCAGGCCCTCCCTCTCCCATACTGTCTGATTTAAGGAGCCTCAGGGTCCCTGCTCAGTGCCCCATAGCCCTCGCTCAGTCCCTACTTCCATAATGTCATTTATCAAAGCATACTCACTTGTCCAGCATTCCCAGCAGCCGTGAGGTCCTTTTGTCCCTGCATCCCTAGGGCCCAGCAGAGGGATGCTTGCCCTAGGAAAGTGCTCAGTCTCATCCTGTTGAATGAGCCACTGTCCACACAGGGTCAGAGCCAGCCTGTCTGCAGTGGCAGGGAGGCTGGGACCTGGGGGCTGTCTGCTCTGCATGTTTTACACGCTGACACCCCAGGGAGGAGCCCTGGATGGGAAGGAGCGGGGGTGTGAGCGCTCCCTGTCTGAGTCGCCCTGCAGACACAGCGGGGGCACAGCAGGGTGCAGGGTGTCCAGGCCCTTCCTACCACGTGGCTCCAGGAGTTCTCCTCCATTGCCTTTGTTGCACAAAGCGTCCCAGAGGAAAGGGCGCCAACAAAAAGGTGGGCCATGACATGTAAATGAGCTGTCAGGGAATTGTCACAGTCGGGTCTACTGGAGATGTGACGGGGACCAAGCGTTGACAAGAGCTGCTTCCCGGGGCACCCTCCCCAGGGACACGCTGCACTCAGGGGACCAGATGAAATCTGCGTTGTTCACTGCCCTTGCATAAATTGCTGTGCAGGTGAGCGCCTCTTGGCGAGGCGCCGGGAGCCTGGCTTTGGGGGACATGTTTTCCCTTGACAGTGTTAGCAAGAAAGACACATTGTGGCTGATGGGGACCCACCAGGAAGTCTGGATGCAGACAGGCAGGGACTCTGCTTGAAGAAGGAGGGTCAAACACGTGTTGGGTGCCCTGGCTCACCTACGGTAGAACCCACCACACATGGAGAGGTGGTGCTTTTGGAGAGATGCTTTGACCTGAGCAAGTCTACCTGGGTCAGGGGGATCCAGCTGGCGCTCCTGGTGTCTACCCACTGGGCTTATGGACGATGTCACATGGGTCATCTACCCGAAACGAGCAACTTCCAGGTGTAACCGGGGCATATGTGAGATGCAGGGAATGACCATAGCAGTCTGTGTTTGTCTGCCTGTGTTTGAATTTGGTGAGCTCCAAAATATGAACCCTGTCCTCTGTTCCTGTTACATGGTACAGGTCCCAGCTTGTCTTTCTTTACATGTATTTTACACACACGTGCTAATGACTTTCTGTCCACTTTCCAGCCATTACTGTGTGCTCACTGGCTGCTCCCGGTGAGATGGTTTTGTTTTCTATCGTGTAAGTTTGATTTGCCACCCTCAACATACGAACGGAAATCGATGCTGGTCAATCTAGAAATGCACGAATCCAACGGGTCGACTCTGCCAGTTTTCAGGCTCACAGCCATGGTGTGTGTTTTCTGGGCATTGGCCCCTGGCTACAATTTTCCAGCTACCTATATTTCACGTCAGACTGGATCTTGGCACACTCCAAAAGCTCTGTGCCAGTACAAACAGGCTCCTTGACGAGATCTGTGGAGGGGTTCTTCTCTCTTTCCAATTCAGACCCACACCTCCCAGAGCCGGGCTCAAAGGCACAGGACCAAGTTTCAGGGAGGCATCTCAAGACAATTTCTTCGTAACCATCTGCTGCCTTTTGGGATGATTCTCCAGGCAAAATAATGACAACGGTGATAACAACAGCAGTCATAACCATAATAGCAAATGTTTAAAGGGAAATTGGAAAACATGTCAGGGTGCTCAGACTCTAATAACGATGTGAGATTTGCTGTAATAAGGACCTTTCCCCAATGGATCTCATCCATGGTATTGCACTCTTTTATAGATGGCTGTAAATGTCGGATCATCAAAGTCATTTTATTTTGCCCCTCTACTTTGGTTTTATCGTCCATTCATTAAGAAAGCCAAAACCATTACCCAAATCACATGAAAAAAAAGTCTGAACAGAGCCCAAAGGTCAGAATGCTGTTGAGAAATCTCGAATACGCTAATCCTGGTTTACCTGGGAGCGAACCAGCATCATCGGGGCATGCTACCCATGCACACACATGAACACACACATGAGCGTATGCAAACACACGCACACACGTGTGTTAATGTGTGCACACACATGCACACACAGTATTGGGGTCCACTCCAGATAGTTAGTGTGTGAAGGACCTCAGAAACTCTGCTCGTGGAGATCAGGCCTAAACACTAAGGGGTGAATCGGCTGCTGGCAGTCACCAGCTCGTTAGGCGCAGAGCCTCCTTACGTTCAGAACGTTGTGGGCTGGCTTGTTATCAGTATGTTCCTTTTGTTTTTTTTTTTTTAATTTTTTTTTCAACGTTTATTTATTTTTGGGACAGGGAGAGACAGAGCATGAATGGGGGAGGGTCAGAGAGAGAGGGAGACAGAGAATCAGAAACAGGCTCCAGGCTCCGAGCCATCAGCCCAGAGCCCGACGCGGGGCTCGAACTCACGGACCGCAAGATCGTGACCTGGCTGAAGTCGGACGCTTAACCGACTGCGCCACCCAGGCGCCCCAGTATGTTCCTTTTGTAGGGGCCTCCAATTCCAGCAGGGGAAGGTGGAGAGGGCAAAGTTCTCTGGAAGCAGAGTTTTATCACGTTTAACCCATATTCTTAGATGGTGTGGTCTAAAAAAGGCAAATTCTGGATAAATACCATTTCATTTTGAATTAAGCAGTATCACAGAGGAGGGCTCAGGCAGACCCTGGCATATTAAAAACGGCACGACTTTTCCAATTTCGCCGAGTGACTTCAAGACGTCTAAAAAGCGACACTGCGCTTCATAATAGTGTGTGTATGTATTTCACCTTCTGATTTGTATTTTAGCCACTGAAACTAATGACACAAAATCACTTTGTCAGCAAGAAGGGAAGACTTCACTACTTCAGATCTATTTAGTGGATACTTTATGAAGGCACTTGCAAGAAGTCAATTAAACCCTTCCAATGGACGGCAGATAATGATTTAAAAGCCATAAGAGCCTCTGAAAATACAACTTTTAACACATCTAAATGGTTGGGAATTTCTGACAATGTAATTGTCGTTCATGAATATGAATGTTCCCTATACAGAAATCAATTACAAGCCCATTGCCTAGGGATCCCAAACAAGCAGTCACGTGAGTCCTCTGTGCTGGCCACATGGGGAAGCCCGATGGAGGAGGGCTGAGACTGGTCCCCAGTGCTGCACTGCAGATGGGGGATAATTCAGGGTTGGCCGCACCACCAAGTTAGCCAAACCTCATTCTCTCTCCTTCCTGGCATTCAACAGACACCAATTAAGGACCTACTGTGTACTCAGGCAGAGGTAATTTAGTGGTTCAGAGTTTAGTGGCTCAAGTTCTGGAGCCCAAATTGGCATACCAAATGTTGTGTGGGTTTAAACGTGCGACGTGATGATTTATACACCATATCTTATGAAATGATTACCACATTAAGGTTAGTTAACATAGCCATCATTCTGCTTACTTATCACTTTTTTGTGTGTAGTGAGAACATTTAAGATCTACTGTCTGAACCAACTCTCAAGTATGTAACCCAGTATTGTTAACTGCGGTCACCATGCTGTCTGATAGAGCCCCAGAACGCGTCCGTCTTGTAACTGGCAGCTTGTCCCCTTTGAGAAATATGTCCCTATTTCCCCCTCCCCCAGCGCCTGGAGACCACTACTCTACTCTGTTTCTGAGTTCAGCTGGTTAAGATTCCACACCTAAGTGAGACCATACAGTATTTGTCTTTCTCGGATTCACCTCAGCATGATGCCCCTAAGGTTCATCCACGTCGTTGTAAATGGCAGGATTTCCTTTTTACTAAGGCTGAATAATACCGCGTTATACGCACACCACATTTTCTTTATCCATCCATCTGCCGATGGACACCTAGGTTGTTCCCACGTCCTGACTATTGTGAATAATGTGGCCGTGAACACGGGTGTGCAGAGAACTCTTCCAGAGACTGATTTCATTTCCTTCACAGATAGACCCATGAGTAGGGCTGCTGGATCGCATAACAGTTCTATTTTTGCTTTCTGAGGACCCTCCATACTGGGTTCCATAGTGTCTGATGGTTGGTGTCATAGCTCTTTGACACTGAGCGACGTGCCTACTCTCACTCTGCCTCCGTTTCTTCATCTGTGAAATGGGTTAATAATAGAACTTGAAAGGCTACCAACTAGCTTGAAATCCCAGGACAAGCAGACCCCCAAGGAGGTTCAGGACACAAGGACTGCCTCACCCATGGTGGAGGGTGGGAGGAAGAGGCTGGGAAGAGATCAGCTAGAGTTGGAATGGACTGCTGCAGGCCAGGTGTTGGCCAGTGTTGTGGTATTGAACCCCGGGAGCCGCAGACACAGAGACAGCTGGTTCCTTCCCTCCACGGGATGCTCACCAGAAACGTTCATGACACAATCCCTTTGGACAAGAATTTGACAGTTTCCTAAGAAACTGAGTGAGAAAGACAAGGAGACAGACAGAAAAATCGTCCATACAGCACAATTCCGTGAGTTCAGGATTCTACATCAGCCAGCATGTCAGTGGTTGCCTGGGGAATGGGGTGTGACTGGGCAGGGGGGAGGAGGGGGGATCCTAGGGGACCAAGGAAACGTCTGGAAGTCACAGATGTTTTGTCTTTACTGGTTTCATAGACACATAGACATATACGTGTGTGTCTATGTACATCCACAGACATACATACACATTCCGTACATGTCAAAACCTCATATTGTGCACATTATTTATGTGCAGTTCATTTTGAACCAATTATACTTAAAGCTTAGTAAAAAGAGTATCCCAAACAAAACAAAACCCTCTCCACTCAGGGTTGCCCACGATCATCATCCTGTCACAATGATGCTCGTCAAGCTCACCATTGACTCAATCCAGGGGTTGGCCGATGCGATGGTTTAGTTCTTAGCCCTCACCTTGCTGGGTCTGTAGGCAGTACTCGACCCAGTGGCTCCTACTCATGGCTTTCCTGGTTTTCCCCACTACCCTCATCCCTGGGGTCTACAGCTGGGCCCCTTGCTGACTTGCTGTACCCCCAACTCCAATCTCATGGTCTTAGATACAGCCGATTAACTGATGACCCTGAAATTCATCTCTGTAGTGGGAGCTGTTCCTCTGATCTCCAGACGCCTGGGCGCCCGTGTCCTGTCTGTGAGTATCTCAAGCTTAAGTGGCCAGATGGCTCCTTACCCAGCTGGCTCCATTCTCCCTGAGAGGACTGCCTGGCCGCAGCCCTCACCCAAGCTGCCACCAAATCACATAAGCTCTGCCGTCACAATCCACCAGTGTCCAGAGCCTGTTCCTCATCCTTTCCGGTTACCACCGTAGATGTGCCACCATCATGTTCCGCCTGCTTGCCGTGACAGCTGAAGGCTCCTCCTGCATTGTCCTCAGGGACACCCAGGGTCTAGTGTCAGCAAAGCGTGGGTCCCACTCAGTGACAAATTAGATCCCCACCCCTCTCCCAAAGTCCTGCTGCCCCAGCAGCATCAGAGCCCCGTCCTTGCCTTTGTAGACCCTCACGCTCTGCTTCCTCCCCCACCCCACCACCACATCAGCACTGAGACCCCCTGGGCTCCCCGTATCATGCCTTCTCACACTCACCGGCTGCCTGCTGGGGTCTCCTCCCATCCTGCTCCCGATGCCGGAACATTCTTCTTATGGATGATCTCAGGGTGCTTCTGGCCCTCTTTCGGTCACCTGTCATCTCACTATCTGAAGCCACACCTCTGTTCCTGTCCTGGCTGCCCCCTCACCTCTCTCCTTCATCCCTGTCACCAGCAACCTTGCTGAGACAACTCGCTTACCTTTTCTTTCATTGCCTCCCCTCCCCTTCAATATATTAACTCCACTAGAGGGCAGGGAGAGGTCTGTTCCCTTCACCCTTTTTGCCAGAGCCCGGAAGAGACCCAGGACTTTGTAGATGCGATCTGAGGAACGTCCATAGGAAATGAAGGAAACTATGTCAGCTGCTTGGGAACAGCTGCTGCTTCCCAGGTAGACAGGCCTTGGAACTGGCCAGCAATGGGCATCCCAGCCCCCAGGGAAACAGACAGGGAGCCAAACAGCCATGAATGAAAGAGCAAAGTGCAAGGCTCCGAATGACGGACAACCTCCGAGTATTGGAGGGGGCGCCAGGCTGGAGGCGAGGAGTCCAAAGAAGGCCATCTGGAGAGGCTGGGTTCTGCAGACCCCAGCGGCCCCCCATCTGTTCCTCAGTGATGGAGCCAGGCAAGGCAGCCAGATCCCAGACAGGGAAACACAAACACAAACAACAACATATTGGCAAAACGTCTGCAGAGCTTTCCTGTTCATGCAAGCCGCCGCTGGGGGAACTGGACGCAGAACCACACTGTCGGGGGAGAGGGGGGCACCCATGGAAAGCCGGGCTTCCGATGGGGCGAGCTGCGGGGAGCGGGCTGGCATCCGGTTCACGTAGGGGTTTAATTGGACGCGGTTCGCTGGGGTTTTCCGCGAACGTGGCCACATCCGACAGGCAGAACACTCTTGCAAGATTGCACATATTTTTCCTGGAGAAAAACATTTCGCAGAAGCGCTAACTTCTTCTCAAATCCCTGGTGAGAAGCCGCAGGCCCCACGGAAGCATCTCCTTGCTGGGCGGGGCCACACCCACCACCACAGAAATCTTGAACGGCTGTCAGAGTGACAGGGCATGTCTCCTGGAGTGCACAGGGATACCGGAAGCTTCTGAGGCAGGTGTTTGTCATGACCTCGCTCCTGGCTCATCCTCCTCTTCTGCCCGTTTTCTCACAGGGCAGGACCCTGCATCTTTCCAGGGTCTCGTGTGCAATCCAAGGTCCCGTTAGAGCTTTGCCTCAGTGGGCAGGTCACAGTCTATAAAGGGGACCAGTATCCCTTCCCATTCCTACCTGGTGTGTGAAGGGAGGTGATAGAGAGCCTTGGGTGATGATTTGCTCGATCATCTTGGCTGGATTGGGAGCATTTGGAGTCTGCTGGCCATTTGCACTGAATCAGCCACAGGGGTGTGAGGGACCAGCCTGCATCTGGCCTCCGTGGGAGCTGCCCAGCCAGCAGTGGACCCAACCCTTGCATCCTTCTCCCTTCGTGGCACACAGAGAACACGGCCACGTTCACTTCTTCCTCCCCAAAGGAGGCCCAAAGTGGTCTGAGCTGCACCTTTGGGGCACCTGGGGGGCTCAGTTGGTGAAGCATCTGACCCTTGATCTCGGCTTGGGTCATGATCTCACGGTTTCTGACTTTAAGTCCCACGTCAGGCTCTGTGCTGATGGTACAGAGCCTGCTCGGGATTCTGCCTCTCTTTCTCTCTGCCCCTCCCCTGCTTGTGCTCTCTCTCTCTCTCAAAATAAATGAATAAACTTAAAACAAAACAAAAAAAAAGCACTGCCTGAGCAGGGGTGGGACTCTAGCTGGAATTCTGCTGCGTGAGAGAGAGAGATTCCCAATGATGGTGCACGACCGGGGGCTCCCAGGCCCCAAAGTGCTAAGATTCTGAGCAGGCCTTGGGCAGGGACCCAAAATGGAGCTTTTTTCTTGTGTTTATCTAGGATTGTTTTTCCCCCTAAAACTCCGAAAAGAGGTCAGGACATTGTTGGTTTAATAATTAGTGAGGCTTATTTTTTTTTTCCTCCTTTGCATTGCAGAACTGTATTAAGAAATCAAATTCTCTCACAGAGCTGAAGCCGGCAAAACAGGCCTGGGGGAAGGTAGCCGTCATCAGAGACGGGAGGCGGGCTCTTGAAACATCTTCTGCTTTTCTGCAACACAGACCCTGGGCAGAGCTTTTTTATTAAATTAAATTACCCCTTAAGGGAAGTCTTTATCCAACACTCAGTATTTGCAGTAAAATTACAATTATTACACAGACACAGGAATAAAAGCCCAGGGTAACCCATGTAATCTGGAACAATTCTACTGTAAGACTGTTATCAGCACTTTTTCCTTCCCTGCAATCCATGGCTTCAACCAGCGCCTTTTTCTCTCCTCCTGGTTTCCCACTTTGTGTGTAGTACCCAGAAAGCAGTACAATAAAACTCCTGATCTGTGATATTAAATAGGTCATAAAAATGTCAGCAAGAATAACTTATTTTTCAAACTGTCATTAAAAATGATATACAATTAAGGCAGACTATAAAAGATGATTAAAATTGCGGCCGTCTATAAATTCAAGAGGGCTTATGTTTTTGCTATTGTGTGCAAAATGGTAATGGCCAGACGTAGATTCCAGGGGGAGTGGGTTCAGGAGGGGACAGACCAGAAGCATCCTTTGAGGCTTTGCATCAACCATTTTTGTCTTTTAACAAGATGATAAAGGGTGAGCTCCTGGGAGGGGTCTCACCTGCGACAGGACGGGAGCCTTCTGGCTGCAGAGGCTGGAGCCCCAGCCTTGCACCCCCGGCGGACCTTCCCCGCAACCCACTCGTGTATAACAGAGGCTTGGTTGTCCCAGGACTGTTCGGGCTACGGAAGCAGGGAACGTGCATTCAGATGTGAGGACACTTAGGGCAGCGCCCGGGCTCTGCCCCTTCTCAGCTAGTTGCTACTTTCTGTGGACCACTTTCCCGTCATGCCCTGAGGGATGTGTCTGTGGGGACAGTATCGCTGTACTGAATCACTCAGGTGATATTTTACTCGGACTCATGTGATGTCCGGGGCCTGTCTACCCAGGGATGTGGCCTCTGCAGGCTGTGTTATCCAGGCTCCCAGTCTCTGGCTTCTAGCTGGGTGTGACTCCTCAAGGCTATGGAGGTGATGCCTGCAGGGGTGAGGGGAGAAGCTGGATATTCCTCCCCAGTCGCCCTGCCTCACGCACAGCATCTCTGGCAGCGGCCCAGCCACCTCTGTGCCCAGCGTCCTCGGGACAGGCCCCGTGAGGTTCTGGCTTCTGTCCCATGACCCGTGCACTCCATGGCATAGCCTTTTCCCGAGGAGCCTCTGGCACAAGAAGAGCTTCTGGGCTTTTCCTTTCTGGATAATCAGCTCCCCATGTTACATCTCTCCAGCTCAGATCCCTGCGTGGCTTCTGTTTGTTGATGAAGCCCTGACTGGTGCAAAAGCCCACGCTGACTCATGTTCCAGCGCGGATGTTACAACATGCATATCCTGAACGTCACAACAGGTGGAAGAAACCAGCTACTCCATTTCTATGAAATGTCCAGAGCAGGTAAATGCACGTGACGGGGTTTTGGGGTGATGGGGGTTCAGAGCTGAGGGCCAGAAAGAATTCTGGCTTTGGTGCAAAGAAGGTGATTTTATTGGAGCACGGGGACAGGACCCGTGGGCAGGAAGAGGGGCCCTGGGGTTCTGAACACTGACTGGTTATATACTAAGGAGTTGGGGGAGGTAAAGACCACAGGGAGGCCTCCAGAGGGACTGTGATGTGCTAACCAGGACTCCTAAGATACCCGAGGCCTTGCTGTCCTCAGGCTGAGGCTGTTTTCACTCTGGTGAGACACTGACATTAGGACAGTGGGGGGTCCTGGAGAAATGTTCTGCTCTGCATTTGCCTCAAGGATCTGCCAATGGGCTGCGGGTCATAAGGAAATTTAATGTCACATGCCACTTCCTTCTCGCCTCTGTTCCCACGTCACCATGGAGGGGAGGGTGATGTTGGGGCTCCAGGGAACTGAGCCTACAGGTTTCTGGAGATCAGGCTATTGGCAAGATAGCCTTTTTCTTGGAATTTGCTGAGATATTTGTAAACTGATGGAGACTCATGTCCTGCAGGCCTGTGATCTCTCTCAGCTACCATTGGATTTCTGTCCTCTCCTTTGTCCTCGGGTGGCCGGGAGAGCCTGAGGAATGTCACACATATCCCACCCAAGGCAAGAGGGGGCTTGAGGGGGTCTCAGCTGGCCTTATGCTCCCTCACCTCATGGAGACAGAAAGCAGATTGGTGGTTGCCAGGGGCTGGGAGAGGTAAAGAGGGAGAGCGGAATAGACCTAGGTGTTGCCATCTGGGTTGATAAAAATTTTTTTGGGGGGAGAGAGGACCCTAAGTTTGTGCCACAAGTGTCTGATGAGGAATCCTTATGATGGCGGGCATGAAAGGGCAAGGGCCCAGATGGGAGAGAGGCCTGCGCCCCGAATGATCCCACACAGGCCCGTGTTCCCCAGGGGGTGTGTCCCCGGCTCGTGCTCTGAGGAGGAGCCCCACCCACAGCCAGCTCAGGAGAACGCGTCAACAGGTCGTCCCTGCAGAGTGATTCACCTGCAAGAATTTGCTCCAGGGCACTCGAGGAGTACGAAATGGCACAGTTTAGTCTACACCAAATAAAATGTGATTCAGCCCCTCGCCTTAGATCTGGGAGGAAATGGAATCCTGTCACGCCTTAGGCCCCATTCAAGAGCAGAACAGACAAGGACACTCAGCCCCACTGTCCCACCTCCTATCTTGGCTGTGGTGCCCAAGAGAGCCAGGGCACTGCCCCCACTCAAGAGCCCAAGGCCCTGGGGTGGTCCGTGCTAAGCCTCTGGGGACTCAGGTGCAATCTTGTCCTTCCAGCTCGGGGAGCCCAACCCCACCCCACCGCACACACCTTCCTGTGCTGTGGAACAATTCAGCTCTAGACCTCGATACTTCCCAGAACAAAGGCATCCAGACCCTCCCTGGGGGCAGTTCCTGGGCTATCACCCCCAAGGCCCGCTGTCTCCTGACAAGGAAGCAGCTCCCTTTTGTGATGTGTTCACAGGCAGAAATGGCCACAGTTAACCTTGGAGCGTGATGATCTTCCTATCATTTACTCTGAACGTTCTCCTGCTGCATAAAGGTTTGTAAAGAAGGTGAGGGGTAATCACTGAGGTCTTCCTGCAGGTGGAGCCCTTTGAGGGGGATTTGGGGGGGTGACTGGGAAGTGCCGTTGGTGGGGTGGTGGAAAGGAAGGACTCCAGGACTCAG
Organism: Puma concolor; assembly: GCF_028749965.1. NCBI lineage: Eukaryota > Metazoa > Chordata > Mammalia > Carnivora > Felidae > Puma > Puma concolor. Next base: position 3,270,509 of record NC_141674.1, on the reverse strand, counting down.
GGTCAGGCATCCGGAACAACTTGTCACGGCCAGAGACGGAAGCCGGGTTGATGGAGCAGGGGAGGCTTGGGGACCAGAGCAGGCCACGGGCGTGGGCACAGAAGCATCCTCCATGGAGGGGACAGTCTTCCGGACCGCGGCTCCCAGAGGGGTCCTCAGACGGGAGGGTCGCGTGTCCTGGTAGCTGGGCAGCAGCACAGAGCCTCTGGCCCCCCGGGCCTGTGAGCAAGTCCGCAAGGACATCCCAAGCACTAGCCTCCTGTGGGGGCCAGGCGAGCCCAGGGGCAGGTCCCAGACGGAAGCCCCATGCAGTGGGTGGATGAGTGAACTCTGACCTAGAGGCTCCGGAAGGTGGGCTTTGCCACAGAGCCCCGCACGGAGCCGGCGCTCGGCAAGTGTTTGCGTCAGGAAAAAACCAAGTGGTTGGCAGAGGAAAGTGACGGTAGTTTGCTCTAGGTTCCCCAGCTGGACTTCACTGCGTGCGGGAATATGTCCACGAAGGGGCGGGGGTTTGCAGAGTGCGGATAAGCGTGGCATGGAGTTATTTATAGATGGAGGAGGCGTGAGATGTGCAGTCGGCAGTGAGGCGGTCGTCGGCGGGAACGTATTAGTACATCCACATCCAGCTCTGAAAAGTCTCCAGCGTCTGAGCCTGGCTGCCATTCCTGGGAACCCTGAGTGCTCCCTGCTCCCAGCTCGGACACGGCCTCACCTGGGGCGGAGCCCCAGGGAACAGGGATGCAGCATGGGGGCGTCTTGGCAGGGGCCAGGGAGGGTGCCTCTTCTGGAAACACCTGCCCTCGGCTGGACTGCCCTTCAGGCTCCTGGATCCTGGGAGTGTGACCGGGAGGAGGGGGTGTCCTGGGGTCTGCAAGCATTTGGGCCAGTGTGAGGTGACAGGTGGCTCAGAGCTCCTCTCAATTAAGATGTTCCGCGAGCCTTGTAAAACCGATGAAAAATGCAGTGCGGACCCCATGAGCTTGACTTCGAAAGGAAGGGATGTGGCAGGCCTTTGAATCCTGGGGGATAACTTTAGGCCGACAGTCAAATAAGGCAGAATGAGTGACAAAGGCAATCTTTAAATAAATAGCGCTTAACATTGGAAAGATGAAGCAGCATATAAAAGCAGAATCCAGAAAATTACATCCCTGGTAGAGATGTAAATATATGCGTCCAGCCAGACGGGGAGAGGCCAGAAGCCTCAGGGCCAGGGGGACAGAAACGTCCGGGGAGGGCTGAGAGAGGACCCTGCCCTGGGCGCAGGGAGCTGGAGCAGCTGGGTGAGGTGGGGTGGGAGAGAGAAGACAGGAGCAGGAGAGAAGGAAAGTCGGTCGTTGTCACACACGATGGGAGCTGGGGGCAGAGCTGTCCTGCACGGGCCTGGGGTGTCCGAGAAAGAGTGAAAGCTCGATGCACGGACAGCACCGAGCACAGCAGCCAGCAGGTGGTCTGACTTGTGCCAGACAGAGCGCCGTGGCCTGACGGGGTCCCTGTGCGCCCCTCCTCCGGGGAGCCCATGCTTCAGTGCCCCTCAACCCCAGACCAGAGGACGGACCAGAGGCAGCCCCTCCTCAGCTAGCACTTACTCTGGGCCAGGTTGTCCCAACTAAACAAAAGCAACGAGCTGAAGGTGGTAAGAATGGTCACTGTTTCTACAGAGCCGGAAGCCAGGGGCTCCGGATGTCCCTCCGTGGCTCGGCTGCCTGACTCCTGACCATGCTCGCCCTCTGGCTTGCACTGGTCTCCTGCTCTGTGCTCCAGGGACCCGGGGTGGCGTTGTAGGAATGGTACCACTCAGGGAAGTCGGTCAGCTTGCCTACATGTCAGCTGCTGAGTCCTGCACGCCCAAAGCTCCTGGCAGAACATTCTAGGGCTAATCCCCAAGTGCTGCTTACAGGTAGATCAGCAAAGCTCAGAACGGGACCAGGAACCAGGCCACAGGTCAGTAAGTACAGTGGAGGTGGGAGGGACTCCCCATCTGAGGAATCCTAGGTGAGGGTGCCACTGGCCACTGATGTGTGACCCAGCAGTGGAAAGAAGGAAACGTCCTTCCAGCGTGGAGGGAACAGCACGGAGCAGAGAGGGAGCCCCAGGAGGAACCACCGCGGGGAGAATCTGACCGGATCTGCCGCGGGTTCTCTGGTCTTTCCCGACAGGCTTACCTTGACACCTGCTGGCTGTACTCTGAGCCGCGACGGCTTAGATGCACACGGCACGGAGGCGCGGGCGTGAGGCCTCTGCGCCCGAGTTCCTCCTGAAGTCTGACGCGTGGGCCTCCCCGGTGGCGCCACGGGGGACAGAAGGACAGCGGGCCGTGCCCAACCCCACAGCACTGCAGGCAACCGTCAGCGTCACCGTCTTCAGTCTCTCTGTTTGGGGCTGGTTTGCGACACAGCGGTCGATGACAAACAGCTGAGCGGAGAGGCTGTGGCCCGAAGAAGGGAGCGAAGACGTCGAAGGTGGGGGAGGTGTGATCTCTGAGCCACGTCCAGACGGCAGGGAGCTGACTGCCCAGAAGGGCTCCTGCCAGAGAAGCACTCTGAGTTTCCCTTCTTTTCTCAACTGCTAACAACTCCCAGCAGCGACTTGTATGGCAGTTACATAAGCCCTTTTGTATGGAACAGAAATAACCCTCATGCCAAGTGGCCAATTGGGTTATTTATGGCATTTTAACAGCGAGTTTGCATAGCTCTGCAGTCAACCCAGATGATTATTCCTCAATCAGCTGCTAACAGGCAAGGAAAAAATAAAATACAATCAAGGCTGTGCATCGTATCAGTGGCCGCAAATAGATGCAGCCCGGCCGAGCCCCAAGTGTGCCCCCCATGACTGCCACGCCCAGTGAGGCCAGAGGTGGGGTCTCGGGTGCTCAGGTTGGGAACTTTCTCCTCAGCCCCCCATGCCGGTGACCTGGCTTTTCTTCGTGACATTTCTAAGAACAAAGAAACACTGGTGAATAAAAACGGCCAAGGCTTCCTCTTTTCCAATTTATTCAACAGACGAACAAATGGGCACTACGTTGTTCCTTCTTCCTGGTTTTGGACCTCAGGTGCACACAGTTGGGCAATTATATGCTTCAGTTCACAGTGCGTGGTCATTATTGTCCCTTGCAAACCACCTCTCCTGGTTTTTCTCTGTTATTTTATTTTAGTATCGTCTCTTCCCTTTCCCCCTGATCCCCACGTCCACCTCTGCAGGCACAGACTCGAATGGGTTTTGCGTCTGTCCTCAGATCCACGTCTGTCTGAGAGCATGTGGCATTTTTTTTGTGTGCGCTCACCCTGCAGAGGGGTTGCCCGGCTAGCCCCCCGCGCCCCAGCGCACCTGCACCTGGGAAACGGAGACAATAGCACAGACTGAGTTCCTGGTCTTGCTTCATGCGGACAGCCAGCGTCCTTGGTGGGGCTGGGACGCCCCAGGATAAATCCCTCGTCCATTTCCCCTCCCACCATCCCGAAGGACTGTCTCACACTTTCTCCTCCGTCCTAAAACCTCCAAGCCCTCCTGTGAAACTCCCCCTCACTGGCGATGACCTCCTTCCTACTTTGTGGGTAGACCAGAGACACGGGGAACCAATCTCACCCCCACATGACCTGCATGTGTCCAATGAGCCTACCTCCTTCATTTTGTGCCAGCTCCGGCCTCTCACCTGCTCCAGGATATCACCCAACGATGGCCACATTCCCCTCTCTCCTGGGTCACGTACATGGCTGTGAAAACATTCAGTAACATCTCCCACCATTTATCAGGAAATGTCTTCATTCTACACACACATACAAGCACCCAGAAGCTTTGAATGACAATATCGGGGTGACAGCTAACTGAAGGTATTATCCCACTGTTGTCTCTTTTTTTCTGTAATAAAACTGACAATTGATGTGATATTATTATTATTATTATTATTATTAATTATTTTGTAATCATCTCACTGGTTGATTTTAAGGTTTTCGTGTTCTTTGGTTTCAACACACTGTCTTTACGTGTGGATTTCACTTAGTACTGCTTGGGACTCACTGTGACTTCTGAGCCTGAGAATTAACTTTTTTTAACTTTTATTTATTTTTGAGAGTGAGGGAGTGCAAGCAGGGGAGGGGCGGAGAGACAGAGACACAGAATCCAAAGCAGGCTCCAGGCTCTGAGCTGTCAGCACAGAGTCCGACACGGGGCTTGAACCCACGGACCTAAGCCGAAGTTGGATGCTCAACTGACTGAGCCACCCAGGCACCCAGAGTATTAATTTTTTAAAATTTATTATGTACAGTGTTCAGCTATCCACACTTTGAATATCTTTTTCTTCACTTAAAAATTTTTTTCCTTCTGGGTCTCCTCTTAAATATTTGTCAGACCTTTTCATTCTATCCTCTGTGTTTTGATTTTTTTTTTTTTTTTTCAACGTTTATTTATTTTTGGGACAGAGACAGACAGAGCATGAACGGGGGAGGGGCAGAGAGAGAGGGAGACACAGAATCGGAAACAGGCTCCAGGCTCCGGGCCATCAGCCCAGAGCCTGACGCGGGGCTCGAACTCACGGACCGTGAGATCGTGACCTGGCTGAAGTCGGACGCTTAACCGACTGCGCCACCCAGGCGCCCTGTGTTTTGATCTTTGAATCTCATTCATTCTTTCTGTTTCTCTCTGGATTGCATTTTGGATAATTCTTCAGGTGTATTTTCCAGTTCACTAACTCTCTTTAGCTATGAGTAATGTTTCTGGGTTTTTTATAAATCAATCCACTGTATTTTTTGAAGTTTATTTATTTATTTTGAGAGAGAGAGAGAGAGAGAGAGAGAGCAAGCATGTGACCATACATGTGAGTGAGGGAGGGAGAGGCAGAGAGAGAGAACCCCAAGCAGGCTCTGTGCTGTCAGTGCAGAGTCTGACTCGAGGCTCAATCTTACAACCCTGGGATCATGACCTGAGCTGAAATCAAGAGTCAGACACTCAACTAACTGATTCACCCAGCTGCCCCCATTATATTTTTAATTTCAGATATTTTAACTTTAATTTCCATTTATTTAGTCCCTTTTCAAATATAAACATTTTGATAATTCCTTCTCTTTGTTCATGACTTAAATGCTTTGTTTCATTTTAAACACATACCCTTCCTATTCTATGTGGAGTAAATCTAACATGTGAAGTGTTTGTTGGTCTAATTATGCTGAGTGTTGTTTCTTCTGACTCTAAGGGATGGTGCCTTGCTCCTCTATGCATTTTATAGCTTCCTATTGTGAGCTCATGGTTAGTTGATCTTAAGCTGTGGGAATCCTTATGGGCCTGGAGGGAGATGTAATCCTCTGGAGAGGATTTGTATTCAATTCTGCCTTACAGCTGGAGTCGTTAAAGCCCAGGACCTTGTTCAGTGTTCCCGCAATGAAAAAATGTATTAGTACTTCCAACATGGCAGACACTGCACTATTTATATCCTCCTTTTAGAGACGGGGACACGGAGATAAAAGATTAGTTAATTTGAGCAAAATCACACACATCATTTATGGCGGAATGAGGATTCGCACCCAGGCAGCCTTGAGGCCAATGTCCATGCCACTGCTCTGATCGCCCCTGCTACGATCCATCTTCCTCCATAGCAGGTATGCATCTGAACCACAAACCCACGTAGGGGCTGGCCTGTGGCCGTGCGTTCTCAGCTGGTTTTCCTTCTTGTTTCTTGCCTGAGTCCACTTGGGCTTCTAGAATGCCAGAGTGGTATTAGCAGACATGTGTTTCTCACAGTTCTGGAGGCTGGAAGTGCAGGTCAAGGTGCCGGCAGATTCAGGGTCTGGGGGTGGGGGCGGCTCTTCCTGGTTCATAGACAGCATCTTCTCACTGTGTCCTCACATGGAGGCAAGGGCAAGGGGGTTCTTTGGGAGCCCTTTTTAAGGGCATTAACCCCTCTCATGAGGGCTCCACCGTCATGACCGAATCATCTCCCAAAGTCTCACCTCCTAATGCCATCACACTGGGGGTTAGGATTCAACCTAGGACTTTGGAGGTGTTGCCCTTGGAGGGCCTGGCTTTGTGTAGGGTCTCATCTCCAAGGGACCAGGGTCTTGCCTTGTGCCCCTGTGCAGTTGTTAAAACCCATAAACACCATATGTCCTTGACGCTGGTGATTGTCCTACTTCACCCCACCTACTGCTCTGGTTTTTACTCCCTTTTCTCTGTGGCCTCTTGTGACCCTTGACAATTTCCTTTACTTTCCTGTGAGTTCAGCTTTCCAGTTAAAGTTAGGTTGGTTGTAATTTATCCAACATTTCCAGGTGACTTTTAGTGACAGAGCTTTTCAAGCATTTCTAAACTGCTTGATTACCCAAACCAGAACTTTTTGTTTTTCCTTACTTTTTAATGTCTTATTCCTAGATTAGAGTCCAAGGGTCTCTGGCTTTGATCGGTGACTACCAGCCCTTGGTGGTCTCTGTGGGGCGAAGGTTCTGAAGTTTCTTATTCGGCCTGCATTTAAACGATAGCTTGTCTGCATGCAAAACCCTCGGCTTGTAATTCTTCCTTTCACGTTTGGACACCCTGTGTCTCAACAGCAGATTGGAGGCACGTGAGCAATGTTTTTAATCTTACTCTTTTGTCGTTGAAGGTGATCTGCCTTATCCTTCTGAAAATGTTTTAGAAATCTTCCCTCTCCTTTGACGGTCTTAGATTTTCCCTAATGGGTCCAGGTGAAGTTTATTTTTTATTTCGTTCTGTATTTTTAATCCATCCAGCTGGGGGTCCTAGAAGTCCTTTCCAGCCGAGAACATCTTTTCGTAAGCCCGTGAAATTCTCGGTCTTTTCTTGTTTTTCACAAAAATGCCCTTTTCAGTTTTTCACCTTTCTCTTTGCTGGCAGGGCTCCTATTATGTGGATGTCGAGACCTTGTTCCCCAGCATCCACGGTCTCCCCACGCTATCCCCTTCCCCGCACCTTGTATGTGAGCCGCTCACCTGACCCCCACTGCTTCTTACCGTCCCTGGGGCTCTGGCACCGCACCCATCTAGGGAGCTCACCGTTTAAAATACTATCGTTTCAGACTCGCTTCCTCTGCCTCTTTTTCAGAAGGGCTTGAACCTGCTTCATGTATGCAATCTCCTCGGCTACTACTACTCTGAGGACATTTAAAAAATTTTTACTTTGTATTCTTGCTCTGTCCGATTCATTATTCTATTTTGTCTGGCGCAGGCTGTTTCTTAATGAAATGGCATGTGTGTATCTTGTATATCTCCCTGCCCTTCCTTCAGAACGCTCAGCTGCTTGGGCTGATAGGTGCACCTGCCAGATGGGGTACGATCCTCGGCCTCAGCTTGGGCTCATCCAGGGAGGGCTGTGCCTCTTTCCAGGGGTGGTAGAGGTGATTCGGAGCAGAGGGTCCTGTAGGGTTGCAGTCTGGGCTCACCCACTCCCTCCCTGCTGCATTGCTCCATATGGCTGGTCTGCAAGTGTCTCAGTCCCTCTTCCCACACACTGTTTCACTGGGGAGTGGCTCCCAGATTTGCACCTGTCCAGCTAAGAGATTGGAAAGAGAGTGAGGAGGAAGAGGAAGGCCTGGGAAGCTGCCCAGCGGGCTGCAGGTACCCCTCCCAGCTGGGCTCCAGCCTTGCCCATCTCACAGACAGCTGGAGTGATAAGGGCCCCGTAAGCAAATATCAGGGGCACAGCACGGAGGCCTCCAGTGGGGATATGGGTGGCGTGCCAACAGCAGACCGGATGAGGGCTAAGGCCCTGGAGAGAGGGACGGAGGTGGCTGTCAGCTGCCTTCTTTTCCAGGCACGGTGGCATCACCAACACACGGAAGGATGCGGGCCCTGGGATGGATGCCATTCGCGTCAGGAGGACAGTTTCAGCACTCAGTTCAGGGACGGCCAGTAGGTCTGGGCTTGTGAGCCAGCGGCGGTGGATTGGCATGTCTGGGCACAGTGGTGGATGCTTGTCAAACCTCACCCACAAACGAATGACTGGAGGGTCTTGCCGAAACGCAGACTCTGACACAGTAGGTCTGGGTGGAGTTGAGATTCTGCGTTTCCGGTGAGCTCCTATGGGGTGGCCGTGCTGCGTGTGTCTGTGGACCACACTTTGAGTGGCGAGGTTCTAGAAGCCTGTATGGGATCCAGCGGGAAGACGGGATTGCCAAGGCGGTGGGGGAGGATGTGCCAGCGAGCAGCGACTTTCACCTCTGATTGAGTCATTTGTTGGTTTTGACACCTAGAGGTGGCTTGGAAACCTCCTTTTTCTGTCCTACAAATTTTCTTTGTGCTGTGAGATCATCTTGTACTCACTTCACAATGCAGCGAATCTATTCACTTGTTGATAATCATTTGTTAATAATTAGTAATTCATTCATAATTTTATTCGTGCAATCAATCTTTATTCATTCTTTTACCTGACGAACTTTTCTTTAGTGCCTACTCTGTGTAACACATTGTTCTAGCGCAGAGAACATAGCAAGAAACAAAACAGACACAGTCCCTGCCCCATTTCCGTAGGAGGAAAGAGACAATAAATGACTGATTGGATGTGGGAATGAGTGAAACACATAGGAAACACACAGGAAATGCAGAGACGAAAAGGAAGAGAAACTATGTCAGGCGGGGGGAGGGGTGGGCATGCTCGGGGAGAGCAGGAGGGGCTGTTTTGGTCAGGCTCGTGTTGAAACAGAGACCCAGGCGGAGGGAAGCGCAGGCCAAGGCCCTGGGACAGGGCTTGGGCGTATCTTGGCCACAACAGTGGACCCATGTAGCAGGAGCACAGGAACAGAGGGAGTAAGTAGCAGCCGAATGGGTCAGAGCTGAGGTGCCGGCTGATGATGTAGGCCCTTGAGGACATACAAGGCTTTGGCTTTTGCTCTGAGAAATGGGGCAGGATTGGGTGACTGTCGGCAGAGCAGTCCTGTGTTATTACTCACATCTTAAACCAATCACCCGGGCTGCTCTGGGGGCGGTCTGGAGGAGCAGGAATGGGCAGGAGATAAGAGTGGAAGCCTGCAAACCAGTTAAGGAACTTAATCCTGGCACAGGATAGTGACACGAGTGGAACGCATGGAGGAAGACCTACAGTAGACTCCAAGGATTGGATGGGGGATGCACAAAGGAAGGAGAGTGCTTCAAGGATGATTCCAAACTTTGGGCGAAGAACCAAGAAGGCTGGCATTTCCATTCACTGAGATAGCAGAATAAGCTCGTGACTGGTGGCGAGTGTCTGTCGGACGGGCAAGGGGAGATTTTGAGAGGGCAGTGGGTCTACCCACCTGGAATTCAGCACGGAGGTCTAGGTGTGATCTGCAGTTGGGAGTTACTAGCATAGAGATGGTCTTAAAGCCACAGGGCTGGGGGAGGCCACCTGGAGGATAGTGTAGCTTGAGAAAAGAAGAGGTTGAGAGGTAGCTGGGTGGCTCGGTCAGTTAAACATCTGATTCTTGGTTTCAGCTCAGGTCATGATCTCAGGGATCATGGGATCAAGCCTCACATTAGGCTCTGTGCTGACAGTGCAGAGCCTGCATGGGATTCTCTCCCTCTCTCTCTGCACCTCCCCTGATGGTGCTCTCTCTCCCTCCCTCCCTCTCTCTCTAAATTAAAAAAAAAAAAAAACCTTAAAATAAAGAAGAGGTTGAAAAAAGATTCTGGAGCACCTAGATGTCCACGGAGAAAACAGAAAGGATGGAGAAGAAAGGCTAAGCTTTTTGGGTGGGTGTTTGTAATGTCTAATAGGGCTGCACTGCAATATCATGCCTCTGCCTGTAGGTGGTGCACACCGTATGCTCAAAAGACATGAATTTTAGACTTAAAGCATGGGGTCCTGTACTATAAGTGAAAATTCAGCCTTAGTGGTTCTGTAAATATTAGATTTTGTATATTGAGTTTACTTAAAATAACACACACACACACACACACACACACACACATACACATACACACACACTTAACTTAAAATGGGTCAACATCATGTTAAAATCCTTAATATATATGTACACATATGTACAAAATAGAAATAGTGTGGATATTGTTTTGTTAAAACAAATATTCTGAATCTGAAATTAAACTTTGTTTTGTTAAAACAAATATTCTGAATCTGAAATTAAACTTTACCACATCTCAGGGTTTGGATCAAAATCTTGAGATGATTTCTTTGCTCTGTTTCCAACTCACATGGTTGCCATGTCTCTATAATTGGCATCCCAGATTCTTTTTTGCAAGGTGCAAATCTGTGTGAAAATCCACCCCCCCCCAAAATTCTTTTACATCTCAAAGCCAAACTTTGGAAGGATGGTGTATAAGTGACTTGGCAGGGGCAGTCTAGAGTAGCTAAAACCCCAGTGCTGAAATTCTACTCATTAACAAGTTGTTAAATAATTAATAGGTTTGTGTTTAATTGCTTCTGTGTATATAATCTTGCTTTTTCTGAAAACCATCATTAATTTTCAGTTAGTTCCACTCGAAGTAACAAGGCCTAATGCTTCCAGTTGGAAAAAATGAATATTTATGAACACTTGCTCTATCTGAAGCGAGAGGAGAAACAGAATTATTCAGCTCCTTAATGTTTAAAAATGGGGAGGGGGAGAGAAACTTGTCCGTTTTAGTGTCTGACAATTTGTTTGTTTGGCAAGTTTAGATCTCCGACCTTGGCTAATTTCTCTAGAGAGCTTGTTAAATTTTATCTTAAGTGGAAATTCTGTCCTCAAAAATTTTGGTTTCCAAAAGACTGCGCCTAAGACAATGTCACAGCTTCACACAAATGGAACCATACAATGATGGTTCTGGAACCTGGGCAGGAGCAAATGGTTCAAAGACCAGTTTTGGAGCGCCCCACAACAGATTAGAGTCCCTTGGTGCCAGGGTCCCTGCAGCTCAAACTCACAAATGCATCCTGCCACGCAATCTCTGGGTGGACACCTATCCTTATCTCTGCACCCTCATAGTTGGACGACGTTGTTGGGATTGGATTAGTATCGCACTTCAGAACAGAAAACAGTCCCTTTTCAGGGATGTTTTTTGAAGATGTCGGGTTTCGGGCAATTGTACTTTCTTCTTTTTAGCGCTTTCGTTTTCCAAACTATTTATCATTACCCAATAACGTAATAATGTAGAAATATCCACTCACTGTGGCTCTTAAGAAAAAGAGGCTCAAAAAAAGCACTCTGAGACTGTCTGGTAACAGGGCTTGCTAGACTGTTTCACTGACTTTCTTTTGTGGCTGGAAGGAAAGCAAGATGCTTCCGTATGTGCATACCTAACCAGTGTGCTGCCTAGTTTCACATGTTTCTGATTATTATAAAGATTGTAACTTGTTGTATGTGGCCTTCTGGGACTTGTATTTTCATGCAACATTATGTTTCCAAGATTCATCATTTGTTGTGTGTTTCATAGTTCATTCCTTCTTAATGGTACATCTCACAATATCATATTCTCAGGTTCATTCATGTTTAATGGTCCAGAATATTCTAATGTATTAATATACTGCAATTTTTTTTATCCACTGTCCTGTTGACAAAACTCTGGGTTGTTTCCAGTTTGTTTTTTCCTAATTTGAACTGTGCTGGCCCCTGGTGCACCTGTACAAGAATTTCTTAAGGTACTTAGGGCTATATTGCCAAGTTCTCACATATGTGTGTGGTCAACTTTACAAGGTAATGCCACATTGTTTCCAAAGTGGCTATAGTTACACTGTCACTGTTTCATGACATTATAGGTTGTGGCAATGCCATGGGGTCAAGTGGTCTATCACTGTGTCCTACTGTGAGTTAGCCTGGCTTCTAATGAGGCCAGTTATCTCCCTTGTTTTTTGGACGTGTGTGTGTGTTTCCACTTCTGTGACGTGACAGTTCATGTCTATTGCACATTTTTCTGTTGGTTCATTTCTTTTTCTCTTACTGACTTAAAGGGCATATTTATAGATTCTAAATACTAAAACCTTTCTGTTTTCAGCTGTATGTGTTGAACGTATCTTCTCTCAGCTTCTAGATTTTTTATAGTGTGTTTTGATAAACATCTTTTTAATTGCCGTGTAGCCAAAATTATCAATCTTTAAAAGTATTTATTTTTTTTGGTTCTGTTTAAGAGCTCCTTCTGTTTCAAGATCAGAAAGACATTCTTCCATATTTCCTCTTAAACATTTTGGAGATTTGCTTTTTAAGATTTAAATTTATTTGAAATTATTATGTTTTCTGTATAGAATGAGTTTGATGACGTATTTCACTTTTTAAAACTATGGAAACCAACTGTATTAGCATTATTCATCGAAAATTTATTTCCACTCATTACTCCACACTATAATCTCTCTCTCTCAGCTGTGGGGCAGAATGAACGTGGCTTGGAGCTGAGACACTGACTCGGAGGATAGGGTATGGCAGTTGGCTAACACACAGAACAGGAAAATAAAGAGAGAAATAGTAAGGGAAAATTAAGAGATATAGATGATTGATTCAAGAAGTAACCTAATTACCTAATAACGTGCAATCCAGAGAGTGATGAGAGAGAAAAGAGTGGGGGGCAAAATGATGAAAAGACAGTTGGAGAGAATAGCCGAATTTTAAGAAAGATTCGATTCTAAAGAGATCGTTGAATGCTAAGTAAAAAGAATGACAATGTACATTGTCCTAAACACAGCTAAAAGACCTGACATCTAAGTTTAAAAAAAAAAAAAAAAGTAAGCCAATCCTAAAAATGCATGGAAGAAAGTGGGCTATTTTCAAAACAGCAAGGCTTAGACTGGCATCCGATTTACCATTTTTAAGAAAAATTATAAAAGACAATGGGAGTTTATTTGTTTTTCTCGTGTTGAGTTGTATAAGTTCTTTATGTAATTTGGTCATTAACCCCTTGTCAGATATGCCCTTTGCAAGAGCAAAGAAAGAAAGAGACAAACAAACAAGATAGACTCTGAGGTACAGAACAGCCCCCGGTGGCTCCCAGAGGGGAGGTGGGTAGGGATGAAGGAAGGAGGTGAGGGGGACTTAGAGCGCACTTCCCGTGATGAGCCCTGAGTAAGGTGCAGAATTGTTGAGCCACTATAGCCCCGCCTGAAAATAATATAACACATGCTAATTGCACTTGACTAATGACGAAGACAATATCTTCAAAGTTCTAAGGGAAAAGAATTTTGACTTAAAGTTATGTTTTCAGGGGCGCCTGGGTGGCGCAGTCGGTTAAGCGTCCGGCTTCAGCCAGGTCACGATCTCACGGTCCGTGAGTTCGAGCCCCGCGTCGGGCTCTGGGCTGATGGCTCAGAGCCTGGAGCCTGTTTCCGATTCTGTGTCTCCCTCTCTCTCTGCCCCTTGCCCGTTCATGCTCTGTCTCTCTCTGTCCCAAAAATAAATAAACGTTGAAAAAAAAAATTATAAAAAAAAAAAAATAAAGTTATGTTTTCAGCCAAACAGCCAAGAAAGAGAAGAAAACCATCCCAACAAACCTGCAGATTAAAAAAAATTGTATTACTTGCAAATTGTTTCTGAAGGAATGTGCTGCAGCACATACACCAGCAGAGTCAAAGCTGGAGCCCAGGACGAGGGGAGGCACGCAACGCAAGAAAAAGTGGAGGTGATGAACGCGGAAATATCGTCATCTTTGAGTAAAACTCAGGGTTAAACAGAGTCCTAACGCGGAAAACGTTGACACAACCTGGAGCATAAACCTGAAAAAGTTTAATACCTGATTACCAGGAGAGGGGATGTGGGACGAATTGTGCTAAAAAAAAGTCTTGTCTTTATGGTAGAGAGGTTATAGAATTAATTTTGGAAATTTACTGGAAAAAGAAAAAGCATATATAATTAGTTTGGCCAAAAGTTTGAAGGTGATTATTCATTTGCCAGGAATACAGTACAGCTATTCCAAACCTCTCAAATAAATACATGAAATAAAAGAAATGAAGTGAACACGACAGTTTTCAAGAGGGAGCTACAGACATCACAATGGTAGAAATGGCTGGGGGTGGGGGATGTCATTTTAAGAACCGTGAAGGAGTTAACTTTTGGCTTCAAGCAAAAGAAAGAAATACGTTGAAGGTTGATTTCTGCAAACACACCTAAAACAAAACAACAGAAAAGGAAAATGAGCAAATGGACAGCCATTTCAGGAAATAAAGCACAACGGACCCTTGGGCGGCTCAGTCAGTGAAGCATCCGACTTCGGCTCAGGTCATGTTTTCGTGGTCTGTGAGTTCAAGCCCCGCGTCGGGCTCTGTGCTGACAGCTCGGAGCCTGGAGCTGCTTTGGCTTCTGTGTGTCCCTCTCTCTCTGCCTCTTCCCCATTCATTCCTCTCTCTCTCTCTCTCTCTCTCTCACAAATGAGTCAACATTTAAAAAAATTAAAAAGAAAAGAAAAGACAAGACAACAGTGTGGAGCTTGACAACAGGATTATCAGAGATTCAAGAACAACTAAGTTCCACGGCTGGAAGGAGCCTCCACGTGTCCTGCTGCGGCCAGTCACCTAGCGCTCCCCGCACGCCAGCTTGTCCTGAGTGCCTTGGACCCAATTACTTCATCAAATATTCACAAGCAACCCATGGGCTCCATGACTTTATAGCCATTTTACAGGTGGAAAAACCGAGGTCTAGAGAACATAAACAATTTGCCCAAGATCACAAAGCCAGGAAGCGGCAGGGCTGGAACAGAAGGCTTGGGGGGCACAGAGACAGCCTCCTGGACACAGGAATGCCCACTCTAAAATCATGCCGGGGGAGCGCTGTTTCCTCGCTCTCTGGTCGTCCTGTAGCAAAGACAGCAAAAATGTGCTCCGCCCCGCAGACCCGAGCTCTGGGGAGACATGCTTTTCCAAGTCCTCTCTGTCCACGTCTGCCTCCTTTCTGAAACCGGAGTCTCTCCTTGGTCGCCCTGGAGACTGCACCGCGGCCATCTGGCTTCTCTGGAGAGCAAAGTCCAGTTGTCAGGTTCAAGGACCAGAGAGAGCTCCAGCCTGTTTGGAATGGACTTTCCTGTGGCAAACAGTGGCTGCACAGGAGTGCGATTTTTGTCTCCGAAAACATCTACATTTCCTGCCCGACGTCATCTCGAAAGGTGTGGCGAACACCTATTTGCCTGGCAGGTGCCGCCTGGCCATTGTCCAGACTCTTCCCCTTGTATTCAGAGGCTGGTCTTGCTCCCGTGGGCCTGTGTCGCTGACCTGGGCCCGCTGCGGGGCACAGGCAATGCCACAAGAGGAAAGAAAGAACTCCAGCGAGGGGCAGGTTGCAGCTATGAAACTGTGCCTGTTCCATTGAACCCACAGACAGGTGGACAAAGGGTAAGGCCTAATGAGCTGTTGTTTGCAAATACCGGACGGCTCCGCAGTGGGGTTCCTGCACAGCATTGTGGTTATTTTAAGACACACCAATCTGATAGAGAAGAGAATGCGCCCGGGGCACAGTGCTTCCCCAGGACGCTGCGCTGGCTCGGCTTGCCTTCTCTCATCCCGCACAGCCCTGCTTTCCAGCTATAATTTCTGCAGAGTCTGGATCCTGTGAAAGAGGCCCCCAGGGGCACAGCAGGGCCACCGTAGCGTGTCCCAGACCCGAGGATAGGTACTGAAGTTCCCAGGATGTGGCCCCAGCCCACCAGCCCAGCTCATCTACCTTCACCACCTGCCCCGTCCTTTCTTGCCCTAGACCTTTCTCAGCGTTTGTCACTGACTGCATTGCCTTAACCTGCTCCCCATCCTTGCTCCTTCGGAAATCCTACCCGGGCGACGGGGAGATTACGGAAGCACAGGATTTGGAACGAGGATCAGAGTCCAGGGTTCGCGGCGGGCATTTGCTGGTTATGTGATCGCCGATAGCTCACGGCAGAATTGTGCTCAACACCCTGGCCCTCGCCGTGACAACAGTGACAGGAGCGGCAGATAACAATGGAGCCGTCCTAGAAGGACCTGGTAAGATAAACAGTTTCTCGCCGAGTTTTCACATCAACGCTTGGGGTTCGATGCTATTATCTGTGTTTTATAAATGAGTTAAACATGGGTCCGAAAGTTCAAAGAGGGCCCTCTATTGTGGGATTCCAGTTAGAGGAAACACCCCGCATTGATGAATCGGTAGAGACAGAAAGTCAATTAGCTGTTGCTTACAGCCGGGGAGGGAGGGAAGGGGTGAAAATATTTGGGAACCAGGTGGTGATGGTCACATAATGCAGTGGATTTGCTAAATGCCATCGATCGGTCACTTGGAGATGGTTACGATGGTCAAGTTTATGTTATGTGTATTTTACCACAATTTAAAACAAGTTCACAGGGGCGCCTGGGTGGCGCAGTCGGTTAAGCGTCCGACTTCAGCCAGGTCACGATCTCGTGGTCCGTGAGTTCGAGCCCCGCGTCGGGCTCTGGGCTGTTGGCTCAGAGCCTGGAGCCTGTTTCCGATTCTGTGTCTCCCTCTCTCTCTGCCCCACCCCTGCTCACGCTCTGTCTCTCTTTCTCTCTCTCAAAAATAAGTACATATTAAAAAAAATTAAAAAAGAAAAAGAAATTACTAGGAGTTTCAAAACCGTGATGGCAGAGCATTAGGCCAGGTGCCGGGGCCTTTTGAGCACGGGGCCCTGGGTGGGTGCCAGAGCCACACGCCCACGAAGCCCGCCCTGGTCACAGGCTATCCTGATGTCCACACGAGAGAACGCTGTTCAAGTGTTGCACGCGGACCTGGAAGAAAGGAATGAGCCTCGTCGCGGAAACACAGGGCTGCTGGCCTGGCCGATCCATCCCGGCCAAGTGGGCCTTGCCGAAATTGGGAGAAGGGTTTCACGGCTCCGCAGACCTGACTAACAGTCCCTGAGGGGGCTCTTTATGCCGGAGGGAGCAGTACGGGAAGACTAAAGAGAAGGAGAAAATAGCCACCCTTTCGTGACCGTCTGGCATAGCGCCTGGTGTGGACTGAGTATTTAATCTCAATCCTCAAGCAACCTGTGCGATGACTCTTGCCAGGCAGAGACAAACTAAGTCACCGCGTGGGGCAGGGTCTCATTGTAGAACTCGTGCACCGATGTTTATCAAACGCTGCCTGGGAGGGAGGCCGAGTGATACACCCAGACAGAGGGAGGTCCACGGAGGGGCCTCGGTCACTGACGTCCAACCCCTCTCGCTAGCTCTCCCTCTCCCTCTCCCTCTCTTTCTCTCTTCCTCTCGAGACCCTCTCAACGGGAAACCAGCAAAACCCTCAGGAGTCTTTGTCCTGGGCACACCTGGATCCCTTCTTTCTTTCTCAGGTCCCCCCTCCCGCCTCTGGGGCATCCGCCACGGCTGCCTGCCCCCTGCCCCCTGCCTCTGCCTCTGCACTGGGTGGGGGCATTAGTTGCAACACAGATCTTGTTAACCTCCCCCTTGGCAGTCGCCCGACGTTTTGTCGTGAGTCTGAACCTTACCACCTCTCCTTACAGTGACGTTTGTTTTGGGCAACGTGTGTTCTCTGAATTGCTAACACTGTCACCAAAACCCTGGAGCTGGTGGAGGTAGGGCTTTCCTGCTTCTGTTTCCTCTGGTCTGACCCAGGGGAGGGGGCTCACGGTCCCTGATGGTTGTTGCAGGAGAGGAGAGCAGTGGCGACAGTGTGGGGTTGGCCGGGGCTTCCCTAGCGGCCTGCAAACTTGCCAACTTGCAGAGCCCAGAGCGAATGCTGCCTCGTTCCTGATACTTTGTCTCATTTCCCTTTACATGGAGTCTGGCCCGTGGGAGGTACTCAAGGAACCGGAACACATAAACTCTTCAGGAGAGGAGCGAGAGAATCCCGAAGCAAGGAAGTGTTAAATAAAGTACATGACAAGGTCACACATTTCCTCCAAGTGGCTGCAAACGGCGGCCTGGTACCATTGCTTCTGGGAACGCAAGCTCCGCGCGTTTGGGTTTTCCACCACTAGAGCAAAGGTGAGTGGTGTTACAGCTGCTCATCTGGATACAGGGTTTGTCTGGGCAGGGGAGGGGGGCCCTGCCCTGGAAACAGTGTTCAGAGCCCGTTCCACCCACGATTCCCGCACAGGAGGCAGGTGGAAGCTGGCTGTGGTCGCTGAGCTGAGCCAGTGATACTGTGTAGACAAGTGCATGCTTGAGGCCCTACCTGCACCAACTTCTTCATGAAGAGTGGCCGCAGGTGTCGCACCGGGAGCGTTCCCTGCCTCGCTGGATGAGCTCCCTCAGAGCTCAGAGCGCCCGGCTGTATCGCCATCGATCTGCCTTGACTCTGCCTCTGGTTTGCTATTTCCTTCTCATCCAGCCTTCTGTGGGCCCTGTCAGAGCCCCACCTTGTCTGCTTGCCAGGGCTCTGTGTTCTCCCCTCCTGCCCTTCCCTTGCAGCCGGACAGCCTCGCCTGCCTCTCTCCCTCCTCTGTCTCTGCACGCCCCCCTGCCAAGTCCCGCCTTCCTCATCTCAATCCACCGGAGCCGCGTGTCCTACGTGTTCCCAGCATTTCCCTCTTCTCCCCTAATTTTGTCTGTTTCCAGTCTATCTCTCTTATTTCTTTATTTTTATTATTATTATTATTTACATTTATTTATTTTTTGAGAGAAGGAGAGACAGAGCATGAGCAGGGGAGGGGCAGAGAGAGAGGGAGACACAGAATCTGAAGCAGGCTCCAGGCTCCAAGCTGTCAGTACAAAGCCCCATGCGGGGCTCAAACCCACGAAATGCGAGATCATGACCTGAGCCCAAGTCGGACACTGAACTGACTGAGCCACCCAGGAGCCCCCTCTCTTCTTGTTTCTACCTTGAGACATGTCACGTTGCCCCAACAGGATCTTTTTCTTCCTGCGGGGAGGAACGGGAGGCTCACTCCCTCTGAACAAACAGGCTGCTGTGCCCTGGAACCTTCCCTGCCACAGACACCTGCCTGTCTCACCTCCCCTCCTCCACGAGCCCACGTCCCTAAGGGCCCTCTTTGGGCACTGGTCTTTCTGAAACAGCAGCCCTTTCTCTGCCTTCTTGATGTTATCATCAGCCTCTTTTCCTTATAGGTCCAGAAACATCTGGAACCCTCCCTCTGTGCCCTCTGCTGCAGAGACACTCTCCTGCCCTGTGCTCGGCTGCTCCCAGCGGGTGGGGGATGTGCTGCAGGGCCCAGGCCTCTTGCTTTGGTTCTCTGTCTGTGGCCACCTCCAGCTTGCAGATGGTTAAGGGAGGAACACATCTGCTGTCCTCCTGCTCTCTGGCCAGTGTCCCACAGTGTCCTATGACACCCTGGGGACGTTGCTTGTCAGGGCTGGGCTCAAATGCCCACCTCGAGAGCCCTTAAGCTGACAAGCACTATTTAATCTAAGGGAGAAAAGGAATGGTTAGGCAGAATTGTGCTTTTTAATGTGTGCTGAGGTTTTCTCCAGAACTTGAACATGGTATTAAGCATCTCATACCTATGAGTGCTTCTCATAGGTGATTCTATTCTTATTTTCAATCAAGAAACCACGAGAGAAAAAAAATGCTATTCCTCGGGACCAGGGCCTTAAGAACCACACACTTCACTGTAGCAGGATTCTCGCACAGAGAGTCATGACACTGAGGCTCTTTTTTTTTGCCAGGAAGCAACTTTATTTGTGCCGGCACCACTCAGTGGGGTTCGTACCCAAAGAGCTGAGGGCTGAACATCATGTGGCATAGTTTTTTTAAAAAATATTTTCAATTTTTTTTTGTCTCCCACATATGGTAACACAGACAGCATGCAGTCTGATTAAGTGGTCTCAGTTTACAAGGTCGTGAGGGGTGTTGTCACATAGGCGCATAGACAGGTTACCTTGAGGGTTTTTTTTCTCCTTTTCTCTCTTTTCTTGCTTTTCTCTCCTTAGGGAGGGAGGGGACCCTACCACATCACTGATCAGTTAAGTGACCAGTGTGCTAACTGGCCTACTTCTAGGGATCATCACCAAAGTGTCTGTAACAATGATAACAGGAATCTAAACAATAAAAACACCAAGCTGGGTACGTAGTAAGAATTTCCTAATAGGAGCATTTCCGAAATAAATATTTTCTAAGTGTTGAGGCATGGTAGATATTTGTTAGAGAGAAATCCGATCTATTAAAAAAGAATCTTGTGATGAATTCTTGGCAAGCAGAAAGCTTTCTTGCAGTCTTGGAAAAGGGACGGCAGGAATGGTTTTGAGCGGTCAGGCAGGTGCATAAGGATGTTCTCTTGATGTTCATGAAAGTCTGCTCGCTGTCAGGTGTTCTGAGTGAGCTTGAAAAGGTGGGAAGGCATTTTGGGGGAATATTTCAGGTCTGGTGCTTGGGGCTCGGTGCCAGGGCTCCTGACAGATTTGAAATATCAAAGGATAAAACAAGGCCACCAGATGATAGGACCAGAGACACTGAGCGATAAAATTCAGAAGTCCCAGCCACAAGCTAATGAATCCTATCTCTCCCCCATGCTCTGTACCACGTGTCAATACAATTTAAAAGCGTGCTAGCAAAGACGTCTCAGATGCACTTTTATTTAGGCCCTGAAGGACCCTATTAGAACCATGACTTCAGCCGTGGAGGCAGGGAGAGGTCAGAGGGGTCCCGGTAACCAGCACATAAAGCATTTGGTGTATATGAGGTAAGTCCATTCTCGTAAGAACCGTAGGCACGGGAGGTATTATTATTCCCATTTTACAGATGAAGACTGGGGCCAAGTGAAGTCATACAACTTGTCCAGAGCCCCACAGCCAGAGTCTCAGAGCGGAGGTGTGCGCCCAGGTCTGTCCGTTCCAAAGCCTCTGCTGTTTGCCACCGTCCTGAACGGTGCCTGTGCGACGGCTTCGTCGATGGACCAAGTCTGACCTTCTGAATCAGATCAGGGGAAACGGAACCCCGGCGTCAGCCGGGGCGGGTGCATCACATCCCCAAACGCCCTCGTGCAGTGTTTTCCTTATACCAAGTAAGTGGCTGCAAAGAGCTCAGTGCAATTTGTTTCTCGCTGTGACTTCACACCTGCACCCAGGGGTCCAGAAATAACACCATTCAGCCCTGATCGCTATTTTGTAGATATTCGTGCTACACTCAACAGATGTCTTTTGCTTCTGCAATATTTCCAACTGTCAGAGCTGAAAAAGCAATAAATAATAATGCTCCCACATTTACATAGCAATTGAACACATTGCATAGTAAAATAACTTTGTTTCTTTCCATTTCAATATTTTGTAATGCCTTCTAGTTCCAGGAACTTTTGCATATCGTTCCCAGGATGCTTGTGGAGAGCAAATATTTAGACTACATGGACATTATTCAGTTTTAGAACATATTTTTTTTTTTTCTGGGAAAATAAATGTTACTTAAAGCAGATGGTGCTACAGTTTCTGATGTGTAGCTCGTAAGCCTCCTTGATTTATCTCTGCATTCTTTGTATGGCGCTATCTTTAAGACATGGCTTATGGCAACCACAGATGTGTGTGAGGTATTGCCGGCCTTTTCTCTCCCCTGCTCAAAGTTTGTGCGGAACTAAGATAATCCCAAACAAATCTCAAGTGCGTTATCCTTTATTTAATTTTTTTAATGTTTATTTATTTTTGAGAGAGAGAGAGAGAGAGAGAGAGAGAGAGAGAGAGAGAGAGGCAGAGAGAGAGGGAGAATCCAAAGCAGGCTCCAGGATCCGAGCTGTCAGTGCAGAGCCCGATGTGGGCTCGAACACACAAACTGCGATATCATGACCTGAGCTGAAACTGACTGAGCCACCCAGGCGCCCCTCTTTTTTTTTTTTTTTTAATTTTTTAATGTTTATTTATTTTGAGAGAGAGAGAGCAAGCAGGGGAAGGGCAGAGAGAGAGGGAGACACAGAATCTGAAGCAGCTCCAGGCTCTAAGCTGTCAGCACAGAGCCCGACGCGGGGCTCGAACCCACAAACCGCAAGATTGTGACCTGAGCCGAGGTCGGACGCTCAACCGACTGAGCCACCCAGGCGCCCCAGTCAGCATTAACTTAAGGTGAGGATTCCCCCCCCTCCCCCGAGGGGCATGGTTCTCCTGTTACCAATGGTGGGTCAATTTCAGAATGCATGAGCTTGCCCCAATGTGGTCAAAATTTGTATTTGGGGAGAAGAAACGTCAAGGTTGTGGCATCATAAAGAAATGCAGCCTGAGCAACAAAGAGGCAGCTTAGAATTTGCTCAGTCCAGTCGATACCCTTGGGTAAAAGCAGGGTAAGCAAGACACTGTGCTTAATAGCCAGGACTTTGCATTTCACTTAATTTAGCTTCCCTGATTATTGAAAAATGGTTACAGGAAGATTAAGCTGTAAATGTAATGGCATTAGCGAATCGCAGAGGGTGTGGTGATCCATCAATCTGCAAGGCGCGGGCACCTCAACTCTACTTCCTTTGACTTTATTATTAATAATAATGAATAATCATAGCCGGGCTTTCTGGGCGGCTCTCGTCGTGGAATTTCAAGGCGCTGTCCTGATATTAACCTGTTCACTCGCGTACCTTCGCCATCTTGCAGCTCAAGGGAAATGAGCAGCCGAGGGAGGAAGACGGCTCACGGGTGAGCATTACGGCCGGCGTGAGATCTGCAGGTACGGCCCTGTGGAGATGCTTCCCTGGTGGGTGCTGGAGAAAGCCCCAGAGAAGGGGCCCTGGGGGTCTGTGCCTGGCCATGGAAAGGCTCATGAGCTCCGGCTCTGTCACTCCCTAGGGGTCAGCTGACCCATCTGCCGAATGGGGTGAAGGATGGAGGGAGATTAGTACCTTGAGGCTGGATGGGTTACGTTGGGTAAGTTGTGCATGCCATGGCATTCAGGGAGCGATCAACAAGTCTATTCTCCCCTCTCCGCTTGCACAGTGAACAACCTCGACCTGCTTCTGCTCACACAGGTGTCGTGAGGGCCCAAACGAGGGCAGGCAGAGATTTATCAAGGAGGCCTGTGTTCACTCTCCAGTGGTGTTTGCTACCATGATGCAGCTGGTACACGTGGCCGGGGCCCAGCCCCTGGATACCCGCACGCAAGTGGGTGAAGCTCTGTGTGACAAGGGAAGGGGTGCAGGGAGTTCCGTGCATCCAGAAGAAGTGAGAACGAAAGCTTTCCTGGGTTCGTTCGTTCGTTCGTTCATTCATTCACTCATTCATTCATGCAGGAAATTCAAGTGAGCGTCTGTCATGCGTCCGGCATTTTCTAGGTGCTGGGATTAGAGAGCAAACAAGAGGGCTTCTGTCCAGAGCGGATGCCAGCAGCTCCGGCAGGAATATGTTGGAAATGTCCGGCTCAGAGGCTGCCTGGACACGCTCCTCCCCGACACTCCTTTTGTTGGAAGAAGACTGGCTGACCAGCGTCCCCCTGCCGCGTGCTCTGAAATCCATCCCTGCTTCTGGTCCCAGGTCACGCTGCCTGTGGGCTGCTCCCCTCCGAGGGCCGAGTGCGGTGGGGCTCCTAACACAGACCCCGTTGCGGGGAGACGAGGGACTCCCTCCTTGGCCCGCTTTGGCTCACAGACTCTCCAGCAGCTCTGCTGAAACTGCCGGAGAACTCCAGGCCACTGGGACTCCTGCCTTCCCCTTGCTCCCCTCCACCTGGTCAGACCGGCTCGGGGTTCTGCCTCTGTCCCCACCTTTCGGGGGCTGCCACTGGTTCCTTCCACAGACATATGTCCTAAGAAATCCCTGCTTGCTCAATCCCTTCCTGGTGTCTGCTTCTGGGAGAACCCAGAGCAGTGAGATGTTTTGTAGGATGAAGAAGGGAAAGGTGAAGAGGGGTAGAGTGTAGGGAGCCTAGGAAGCTCACCGTTTGAGCCACAGGAGTACTCTTAGCAGAGAGAGCTTCAAGGCTGGTGCTTCCGAGAGAGGATCTTAGTGGGTGGGGGGTGTGGCCCAGGCAGGAGCCCAGTGTGGCTGGACCAGTAAGTGAGGGGACGAGGGCCAGCAGGGGACCAAGACACGTGCATCATGACATGTGTGTACCATCCCAGAATCACACAGAACAGTTTCACTGCTTGTGTGAAACCTCCTGTCCTCTGCCTCTTCATCCCTCCTCCCCCCAAACCCTAGCAAACCCATCTTTCTACTGTCACTATAGTTTTGCCTTTTCCAGGATGCCATAGAGTGAGAATCATATAGGAGGTGGCCTTTCCAGGTTGCCTTCTTTCACTTAGTGACATGCCTTTAATGTTCCTCCCTATCTTTTCATGGCTTGGTAACTCATTTCTTGTTGGCTCTGGATCATATTCCATTGTCTGGATGGACCACCGTTTATCTGTCACCTGCCGAAGCACATCTTGGTTGCTTCCAAGTTGGGAGATTATGAATAAAGCTGCCATCAACATCCATGTGCCAGTTTTTGTGCGGACACTGGGTTTCAACTCCTCGGAGTAAATACCAAGGAGTGTGATTGCCGGGTCATATGGTAAGAGCATGTTTAGGCCTGAAAGAAACCACCTGTCTCCCACAGTGGCCGCACCATGGCGCATCCCACCAGCCATGAGTGAGGGTTCCGGCTGTTCTGCATCGTCCCAGTGTTTGCTGTTGTCGGTGTTCTGGGTTTCGGGCGTTCTAATAGGTGCGTAGTGCTGTCTTGTTTTAATTTTCAGTCCCCTCATGGACAGATGATGGGTAGCGTCTTGTGACATGTGTACTTGCCGACTGTGTATTTTCTTTGGTTAAGTGTCTGTTCAGGTCTCTTGCCCGTTCTGTAACCAAGTTGTTTGTTTTCTTATTGTTAGAGGGTAAGGATTCTTTACGTATCTTAATCAGATGTCTTTTCAAGTATTTTCTTCTAGTCTGGTTTGTCTTCTCATTCTCCTGATGCTTTCTTTTGCAGAAGTTTTTTTAAATTTTTTTAAACGTTCTCATTTATTTTAGAGAGATGGAGAGCACATGCTCGCACCAGCAGGAAAGGGGCAGGAAGAGGGAGACAGAGGATCTGAAGGAGGCTCTGAGCAGTGATTGCAGAGCCGGATGTGGGACTGGAACTCATGAACTGCGAGATCATGACCTGAGCCAAAATCAAAAGGTGGATGCTTAACCGCCTGAGCCTCCCAGGCCCCCCTCTTCTGCAGAAGTTGTTAACTTCAACACCACTTACCTTATCAATTCTTCCATGGAGTTCACCTTTGGTGTGTAACTAAAAAGTAACCACACCCAAGGTTATCCTGGTCTTTTCCCGGGTGACCTTCCAGTTCTATTTTTTGGTGTTTCATTTCTAGGTCTAGGATCCATTGTGAGTTAATTTTTTTTGTGGGTGAAGGGTGGACAGACAGCCTGTCTAGATTCAGTTTGTTGGTATTGTCACTCGAGGTTTTGTATGAGGATGTCCAATTATTCCAGCACTATTGGTTTCAAAGGCTGTTTTTGCCACATTGTTTTGCCTTTGTTCCTTTGTCAAAGATGAGCTGACCGTATTTATGTGGGTCTATTTCCGGCTTTCTCTTCTGTTCCATTGACCTCTCCGTCTATTCTTTTGTCAGTGCCACACTGATCGCTACACCTTCACAGTGAGTCTTGACTTTGGAAAGCATCCATCCTCCAACCTTGTTCTTCTCCTTCCATACTGTGATGATTTTGGGGCGCCTGGGTGGCTCAGTTGTTTGAGCATCTGACTTCAGCTCAGGTCATGATCTCACAGTTCTTGGGTTCGAGCCCCGTGTCGGACTCTGTGCTGACAGCTCGGAGGCTGGAACTTGCTTCAGATTCTGTGTCTCCCTCTCTCTCTGCCCCTCCCCTGCTCGCACTCTGTCTCTCTCTTTCTCAAAAATAAATAAAACATTAAAAATTTTTTTTTAAATATTGTACTGATTTTAATGTACTGTAGTTTTGCCTGGCCTGGACCCAAAGAATGAAATGATAAAGCCCATTCTATTTTGGGTAGGGCTTCTCTTATTCAGCTTACTTTTTGTTGAGATTTCCCTGTGCCGCAGTGTGCACCCATACTCTACTCTTGTTTACTTTTGAATAGTACTCCATTGTGGGGAAATATTAGAATGTGGTTAGCGCTTTCCCTGGTGATGGGCCTTAGGGGTTGTTTCCAGGTTTTGATCATTATGAATAAACTCTTAGGAATATTCACACATAATCTTTTTGTGGACATATGCTTTTCTTTCTCATGTAAATAAACCCCGGAGTGGAATGTTCAGTGTTTTCCAAGTTTCAGCAGAAAACGTCAGTCCATTTTTTCTAAGCAGTTTCCCCTTCCACTCGCCTATAAACTATGCATGATGTTTCCTGTTGCTTCT
Organism: Puma concolor; assembly: GCF_028749965.1. Lineage (NCBI taxonomy): Eukaryota > Metazoa > Chordata > Mammalia > Carnivora > Felidae > Puma > Puma concolor. The sequence goes on along the minus strand of NC_141674.1, from coordinate 3,244,443 downwards.
CATCCTTACCAGTGGTTTGTGTGGTTAGCCCTTTTAATTTTGGCCATTCTGATGGGTGTGAAGTTCAGTCACACTGGGACTTTAATTTCATTGATAGGATATTGATGGATATTGATATGATAACTAACGATGTTGGGCTTTTTTCCCCCCCCGGTCTTACTGACCATCCATATACCTTCATTTGTGAAGTGTTTGTTCAAAGTTTGTTTCTTTTTCATTGGATTATTTTATTTATTTTTGCTTTTGAATAGTAGGAATTCTTACTACATTTTATTACACATTTTTTCTATTCTATAGCTTGCCCATTTATTTTATTCATTGAGTTCATTTATAATAAAGAATTCAAATATTTTTAGAAGAAAAATGCATTATTTTTATTATTATAATACCCTTCTTCCCATATTCTTTCTCATGGCAAAACATTGGGGCTAGAGATCTTTAGATTTGTGGGGAAAATAAATATTTACTTTTTTGTAAGATAAAAATAACTGTCCACATTTCTTTCTTACAGGCTACTGGTCTTCTTTAAACTTAATTTAATTTAATTTAATTTAATGTAATTTAATGTAATTTTAATATGAAACTTATTGTCAAACTGGTTTCCATACAACACCCAGTGCTCAAATATTGATGAAGTGTAGTTGGTCCTTGTTTCTTTTATGGCTATTGCTATCTGTGCCCGTCTACAAAAACGTTGCTTACCCTCAAGTCACAGAATATTCCTCTACAAGTTTTTCTTCTGTCCACTTTGTAGCTTTAAATGTTATGTTTTGGTCTATTATGAAACTCAGATGAAATTTTGTTGTAGGGTATGAGGTAGAGATCAAAATTCTTATTTTACAGAGTGGATATCATGTTGCTTTTGAGCCATTTGTCAAAAGGAGTATTGTTTCCCGCTGAATTACCTTGGCGCCTTGAATGGATATCAGTTGACCAAACATGTTTGAGTGCAGTCTGGACTTTAGAATCTGCTTCATCCATCCAATGTCCGTTCTTTTGCCAATATCACATGACCTTGGAATCAGGTATGCTACCTCCTCTCACTTTGTTGTTGTTGTTGAAGATTCCTTTGGCTATTCTAGGTCTTTTGCATTTTCATGTAAATTTCAGATTCAGCTCAAGAAATCTTTCATAAATGCCTGCTGGAATTTAGACTGTGATTAAATTGAATCTTACAGATCGATTTTGAGAAAATTAATATCTTAACAATATTAGGTCATCCAGTCCACGGACATCTCTATTCACTTAGACCTTTTTTCATTACTTTTAGTACTTTTCAGCATAGAGCTCCTGCACATCTCTTATTGAATTCATGCTGGACTATTTTATAATTTCTGAAGCTATTATAAATTGAATTGATTTTTAAATCAAGTTTTCAATTGTTCATTTCTGGTTTATAAAACTACCATTGATTTGTGTGTGTGGAGCTTTTCTCCTGTGATATTGATATATTTACTTATTGGTTATGAAAGTTGCTTGTAGATTTCTTAGTGTCTCTTATTTAAAAAGTCATGCCTGCCACCTATGAGCGGAAACAGTTTTTCCTTCCTTCCTTCCTTCTTTCCTTCCTTCCTTCCTTCCTTCCTTCCTTCCTTCCTTCCTTCCTCCCTTCCTTCCTAACATTTTTGCCTTTGTTTTTCTTGACTCGTTACAATGTCTAGGATCCTAGTAATGTGGAATACAGAACATAAGAGTGAACACTTTGCCTTGTTCTCATCTTGGGAGAGAAGCAGTGAATACAATAGCATTTAGTATGGAGTGGGCTTTAGGTTGTTTAGTTTTGTTTTGTTTGCATATGACCCTTTTCAGATTGAGAAACCGTCAAGTCCTAATTTGATGTGTTTTAACATTAATTGGTGTTAGATTTTGTCAAGTGTTTTTGTGAATTTATTTAAATAAACACTTGATTTTACATTTACTTGTATGAATATGGAGCCTTGATTGATTCGCAAACATTAAATCAACCTTGAATTCTTATTATAACCTAACATAATCTATTAAATGTTTAAAATATATTGCTGACTTTCATTTGCTAAAAAGTTTTTTTCTTTCTTTATTTCTTTTAATAGGTTTCTCATGTTTTGGTATCTTGGTTGTGATGCCCTCATAAAACAAATTGGGGTATTTCTTATTTCTCTATGTTATGATAGGGTTTATGGAGGATGGTATGATTTTTACCTTGAGTGCTTGATTAATTCATCAACGTCATCATCTGGGCCTGAAGCTTTACCTGTCAGATTATTGAAAATGAAATCAATTTATTTAATAGATAATTGGGCTATTTGGATTTTCTATTTCGTCTTGTATCAGTTTTGATAAATTGTATGTTTCAAGAAATGTGTCCATTTAACCTAAATTGTTACATTTATCAGCAAAAGTGTTCTCAGTATTCTCTTGTCATTCTCATAATATCTGTAGGGTTTGTAGTAATATACTCTCTTATGATCCTGATATTAATTTGTGTTTATCTCTTTTTTTCTTGATTAGCTAGCTTCAGATTTTCTTGATTTTTCAAAACCTAAATACTTAATGTCATTTTTTCCCTGTTTTATTGTTTTCAATTTTAATGCTTTCCCTTCTTTTACTGGCAGTTTTAGGTTGAATTTTAGACTATTGAGATTTTAGATCTTTTTACTCTCTAGCATAAATATTTAAAGCTATGCATTTCAGGGGCATCTGGGCAGCTCAGTCAGCTAAGTGTTGGACTTCAGCTCAGGTCATAATCTCACAATTTGTGGGTTTGAGCCCTGTGTTGAGCTCTGTGCTGACAGCTTGGAGCCTGGAGCCTGCTTCAGATTCTGTGTCTCCCTCTGTCTCTCTGCCCCTCCCCCACCCACGCTCTGTCTCTCTCTCTTTCTCTCTCAAAAATAAACATTAAAAAAAATTAAAGCGAAGCATTTCCTTGTGTTTCTGCTTTAGCAGCATCCTGCTAAATTTTGTTACATATTCTTATTATCTCTCAATTTCTTTCTCCTTGTGGAGGGCCACAAGTTAAATCTCTGCTCAGTCCCCTTGGACTTAGCTAGCTGCTTGGAGACACACACACACACACACACACACACACCCCTCAGGGGTCATCCAGACATTTTGGCAGCATTTATTTTAATTAATTTTTTAAATTTTTATGTAGTTTTGCGAGACAGAGTGAGAGTGGGGGAGGGGCAGAGAGAGAGGGAGATACAGAATCTGAAGCAGATTCCAGGCTCTGAGCAGTCAGCACAGAGCCTGATGAAGGGGTGAACCCACGAACTGTGAGATCATGACCTGAGCTGAAGTCGGACGCTCAACCAACTGAGACACCCAGGTGCCCCTTGGCAGCATTTATAAGCAGAATATTTTTCTTCATTTTGTGGCTGCCTTTATTCTAGAATGTCCCCTCCTTTATCTTTCTAACTGATGGTATTGACTTGAACTCTTCCTCTGGCTTTTCAAGGCTCTTGCATGTTGGTTTCTTTATGAGTTTTACCCACTTGGTAACTTTGATGAGATCTTGACCTCAGGAAAAAGGAAACCTGCCTTGTAATGTAAAGCATTTCCTGTAATGCTTCCTCTCCAGTTTCTGCCCATTCGTGGCCTCTCTCCAGTGTCTTCCAAAATCTGTGGTTCTTGTTGGTGGAAGAATCTGTCTGATAGAAGCTGTTCTGCCATTGATGGAAGAAGAACATTGCTGAATCTGCTTTTTAAAAATTTTTAAGTGTTTATTTATTTTAGAGAGAGAGACAGAAACAGAGCACAAGTTGGGGAGGGGCATAGAGAGAGAGAGGGAGACACAGAACCCGAAGCAGGCTCCAGGCTCTGAGTTGTCAGCACAAAGCCCGACGTGGGGGTCGAACCCACGAACTGCGAGATCATGACCTGAGCCAAAGTCAGACGCTTAACCAACTAAGCCACCCAGGTGCCCCTGCTGAATTTATTTTTTGCGGCTTTGAAAAGAGCAAGTTTAGGAAAACAGAGGGGAGTCTGACTGTAGGAAATCAGAGAGTAAATGCTTGGTGAAGAAGTGGAGGGAGCTAGTATAAGTAGGTGATACTTCAAGATTGTGTATACTGTGCAGATGAAGAGAAGGCTTATGTTGTTCCCCAGTGTGTTCCAGGATACTCCGCACCTACCACAAAATCTAGCCCATATTAGGTGATTAATATTTGCTGTATAACATTGAATGCTCTTTTATATCCAAAACCTATCTTTTATGTGTAAGAACTGCTCTAATTAGAATGTAAGATCGGCTACATGTAACAGGGGCACAAAATTAAAATTTCAACAAAATAAAAGTTTATTTTGCTCTTATCTAGATTTCCAAGCTAAAATGATCATTGTCTTCTGCAAAGCCGTCCAGGGGCTCAGACTTTTCCGGTATTGATACTCTTTCAGGCCTTCAGTCTTGTCCTCCTTTTTTTAAATTTTTTTTTTCTAATTTTTTTTTAACGTTTATTTATTTTTGAGACAGAGAGAGACAGAGCATGAATGGGGGAGGGGCAGAGAGAGAGGGAGACACAGAATCGGAAGCAGGCTCCAGGCTCTGAGCCGTCAGCCCAGAGCCTGACGCGGGGCTGGAACTCATGGACCGCGAGATCGTGACCTGAGTTGAAGTCGGACGCTTAACTGACTGCGCCACCCAGGCGCCCCAGTCTTGTCCTCCTTTTTAAGGAAAAAACACAAATGTTTCACTCTTATCACTTCTGTTCATATTCCATTGGCCATAGTTTAGTCAGATGGTCACATCAAACTTTCCTCCGGGAAGCTACTTAACCAGCAGAAAATTGATTACAGTGGAGAACAGATATTGAGGGACCAGTTCAGTTTCAATAGCAAAAAATCAGGATAACAATGTAGCAGGGCTTTTATGTTCAATTTCATTCCTTCTTTTGGAGTTTCACCCTTACTATTTGTAGAAATTGTTCACGAATTGCAGTATGCATCCTTAACTTACTATAAGCATACTTCACTTTATTGAACTTTGCATATATTTATTTCTTACAAACTGAAAGTTTACGGCTACCCTGGAGAAAGTCTATTGGTGCCATTTTCCCAACACTTGGAAAGTGAGAATTTGTTAACTTTGTACCTCTGTGCCACATTTTGTTAATTATCACTATTATCAAAATTTTTCATCATTATTATATTATAGTGATCTGTGATCAGTGATTATAACTCACTGAAAGTTCAGGTGATAGCATTTTTAGTAATGAAGTATTTTTAATTAAGGTATGTACATTGTTGTTTTAAACTATTGCACACTCAATAGACTATAGTATAGTGTAAACACAGTTTTATATGCACTGGGAAACAAAAAAATAATAATTTGAACTTGCTTTATTGTGAAATTCGCTTTCCTGTGGTGTTCTGGATCCGAACCCACAGTATCTCTGAGGCGTGTCTACACTCTTCTTAGAAAATTACTTAGAAATTACATCATTTCAGGGACGCCTGGGTGGCTCAGTCGTTTAAGTCCAACTTCGGCTCAGGTCATGATCTCATGGTCCATGAGTTCGAGCCCTGAGTCGGGCTCTGTGCTGACAGCTCTGAGCCTGGAGCCTGCTTCCGATTCTGTGTCTCCCTCTCTCTCTGACCCTCCCCTATTCATGCTCTGTCTCTCTCTGTCTCAAAAATAAATAAACATTAAAAAAAAATTTTTTTAAAGAAATTACATCATTTCATTCTTCAAAAATATAAGAACTTTACAAAACTATAATTTATCTGCCTGACTTATCCTTTGTGCTGTTGTCGTAATAAATCTTACTTCTCTGTCATAATAATACAATTTTCTTTTAAACGATAATTTGTCTTTCAAGGACATTAATAGAAAAGAGAAGCTGCATGTTTTAAATATGTAGTCACATATTTACCATCTTTTGTGTCCTCTATTCCTTTCCGTGGATTCATGTTTCTGTCTGGCACTATTTTCTTTGAGCTTAAATAACTTTATTTAGTATTTCTAACAGTGCCGTTCAGATGGTGACATACTCTTTCAATTGTATTTTTTTTTTTAATTTCACTCTCATTTTTGAAAGGTATTTTCACTGGATAAAGAATTCTGCACTGCCAGTCCTTTTTCCTTTGTGCTTCAAAGTTGCAATGTTATTGTTTTCTGACCCTCATTCTTTGTGAAGAGAATTCAGTTACCATTCACATTGTTTAATATGCTGTTTTTAGCTGGCTGCTTTTAAGATTTTCCCCTTTAACTTCGGTTTTCCGCAGTTTGATCATGATGTAGCTAGACATGGCTGTCTGTGGTTATCCTACTTAGGGTTTGACAAATTGTCAACTAATGCTTTTCACCAAATATGTGAGCATTTTGATCATTATGTTTTTAAATATTTTCTCTGCCCCATTTTCTGTTTTTCTTTTCTTCTAGGACATATGTGAGATAACTTGAAATTATCCCATAGGACACTAAGGCTAACTTCAAATTTCTTAAGCACATTTTTTTCTTCCTGTCCTCAGCTTGGATAAATTCCATTTCTTTTAATATTCTCTGACGCCTTCCTTTTCTGTCTTCAATCTCTGTTAAACTTATTCTGTATTTTTTCATTTTAGGTAGTTGATATTTTAGTTTTTAGTTCCAGAATTTCCATTTGGTTCTGTTTAGTTATTTCATTTTCTCTGATATTTGTCATGGCTGCTTTCGATCTTTGTCTGCTAATTCCAACATCTATGTATGTCATCAAGAGGACTTTTCTACTGAATATTTTCTCTTTGATCATGAATAAAATTTTTGTGGTTTTACACATGACTAGTAATGTTTTTAACACTGGACACTGTGTGTGAAACATTATAAGGAATATGTATTGTCTTCCTTTCAAGAGTGCTGAGCCTTGTTTAGTCTGTTGGTGAATTTATAGGCCAGTCTCCTTAATCCTGACTGTTTGGTTGTAGGTTTTTTTAGGAAGAGAGGGATACCTAGGGTAGCTATTACTATGGGTCATGGTTCTAACTCTTAATGTATGCTTTTTCAGGTATTTTAACTGCAACTTCAGTGGATTAATAAAGACTCTTCCAAGCACTGTGAGATTCTAGTATTGCTATTCTCCTCTGAACCCCACAGAAGCTATTCTAGGATAGGATTTGAGGAGTCTCACTCTTTGTGAATACAGGCAGCCATTAGCCAACCACCCAAAGGAAACACCTTCTATACCTCCATTGCAGACCTTTCCTCTCACTATTCTGCCTCACCAATTCCAGCTGCTTCAGTGCCACCAAAACTCCAATCTCTACCTCTTCACCTCAGTGGGACTACTATTCCCTGCCTTGTCACCAGGAAGAGAGATGGGGTGAATGTCAGGTTCGTCTCATGTTGCCCTCTCACAGAGATTTTACTTCTTCACTACTTTTCCAGTCCTGGAAACATTTGACTGATATATTTTATCCAGGTTAATCCATATTTATAGAAGGGAAGGCTCAGGACTACTTCCTTGTCTCAGAAGTAGATGCTTTTCTACTTCATCTCATGAGGAATATCCTTAAAGCAAACACAGCCAGACTCTCTTCCTTTTCATGGTCCAGTAGTGAGTCTAGTCCAACAAGGCACTTGTCATAGAGTTAAGATTCATTGTGTGGGATTGTGGGTTGTGGCCCTGGAAATCACTTCCATTCACCCAATTTCCCTTCCCAATTTTCCCCACAACGTTATCTGCCATTTACAGGGGGGATTTCTTAGAACAAAGTGTCCATTTGACTGAAAAGTCCATCGTACTCTGGCTCCCATCTTCTTTTCCAGCCTTATTTTCAGCCTTATTATCTCCTCTTGATGAACACTAAACTTATCCACTCACCATCCCTGTCTTGTCTCCACATTTCTAACTATAGGATGATACAACCTCCCCTGATTATCCTAGACTGAAGCAATCATTATCCACTCTGGCCTCTGGTCTTTACTGTCTGAACAATTTGCTTAACAATTAATCATGTCTTGTCTTAGGTTATCTCTTCTCTCATTGCCTAGAACTGACATTTGATATTCTTATTATATAATTTTCACAGAAATACCTTGCCTTTTTATTACAATGTAAGCTTCTTGATGGCAAGGGCCATGACCTGTGGCCTATAACCCATCTAGTATAGCATGTTGCATACATATTGGATCATGGTCACATGCTTGCTAATGAGAATGTTGGCTCAGCCTGGGACACAGGCAATTATACTTGGAGAACAATCAAATTGGATGCTAATGCATTAATTTCATTAGGCTTAGCCCATGTTTAGTCCCAAATTACCTATCCTTTTGGATCAAGAAAGGAGGCTTGTTTATTGCCCCTGCTCTTGAGCCTTATGTTCAGACAGAACAACTCTTATGAATTCTGGACCTTAGCATAGTAGAGAGTACCACCAACCGGTTGAGCTGGTCCTGGTTTCCTCTTCTGCTTTCTTCCTTAAAGGGTTGCGTTTGACTCATGCATAAGACGCAATAGGTAGTAAAGAGCTAGTTCTCTGCCTCCTCCTTGTCTATCAGACTTTCAGATACCTCATATTGGAGGCTCCAGCCAACGGCACCAGTGCAAGAGGCAATATGGGGAGGGGTGAGTGGGGAGGAGGGAGTCTGTTTCTCTAGGCAAAGAGGTCAGATACTAATTAGTTGAAAGTTTCAGCAAACGATAGAAAAATTCTCTGACTCAAATCATATTTCTTTGTTTTTAGCCATTAATTCTAATATGGCCATCTCAGGGTAGTTACTGACAAGTGTGTGTGAGTCCCAAAAGTGTTCTCCAGACTCCCGAGGGATTTACTCAGCTTATTAAGAAACTCAGCTTATTAAGAAATTTGCTTCAAAACTTTAAAGATATTATGGAAATGTAGGAGAGGCTGCTAGAATATAAGGACTGACCTAAGGTCATCCTGTCCTACATTGTCTCCAGCTCCAAAACCCACACCTATAGAGCTGCAGGCATTTGATCCTTGTGGTGGGAGAAAGATGTATTTCCTCATATCCTAGCAGGACTTCGAGTTTCCCACAACATTTTCACAATGAATCTTTATCTCTCTCTCTCCTTCTCTCTCTCCCCCACCTCCCTCTTTCTCTTTCTCTCTCTCTTTTTCTCTCTGCCCTTCTCCCTCATATTCTATCAGTTGAAAATTCCTATAGCTGCAAGCCAACTGAGAGGGGCATAGGCCATGTGCACACCGGTCCCAGCTGGCAAGAAGTCTGGCAGAAGTCAATGCCAGGGTTAGGTCAGTGCTTGGCAAGGTCAGGGCTCTGGGTCAATGGTCTCTGTTAACTTTTGAACTTTGCCTTATAATTTCAAGATGTCAGCCCAGTCCCAAGCATTGAAACCCCATGCAGGTGTGCTCATTAGGGAGAAAGGAGTAGGAAGAGAAGGAATAAAGAAGTTTTCCCCCTTACCCCTCTCTTCTTTATCAGGAAGGACATTTCCCCCAGTAGTTCCAAATAGATTTCCCCTTAAGTCACTGGACACAATGGGCAAAGAGGAGCTGGAGTCCCATGGTTGGCTTAGAGCAAGTATGATGCATCCTTATGCCTGGGGCGAGAACTCGTCTTTCATAAGCACATAAATATCTGTGCCCTAAGCTGAACAAATTTGAAGTTACCATGGCAAAAGTAGGTGAAAAATTGCTGTGGGGGAAGAGTTTAATGTTCTATGTCTCTCTCTCCTCCCCTGAGAAGGCAGAAAATGAGGCTAACACACAGACAAAACTCAGCCTGGTTTTTAGTGTGCCCCTTCCAGCAGGTTGTTGCATGGAAGAAAACATGCAGTTTGGAATGAGAAGGCTTAGGTTCAAATCCTGGTTTTGCTACCTGTTAGCTCTAAGATTTGAGAAGGTTACTTAACACACCTTGTCTCAGTTTCCTAATACGTGTGTATGTAGCAGAGTTAATGGTATTGATGAAGACATGGACAAACATAATGACAATTGTTTGAGGGCTTGTGTGTGGCAGGCACTCTTCTAAGATGCCTTCTGTGTGAATGGCACCCTGAATGGTCCCCTACCTAGGACGATGGGTTGTACCTACAAATATGATGGACGTCATTTCTAGGTGATGTTATCTGGCAAAGGGGAAAGGATTTAAGGCCCTGATCAGTTGACTTTGAGTTCATCCAAAGGGATATTATTCTGAGTGGACCTGACCCCATCAGGTGAGCCCTTTAAAATATGTCTTACACATCCCTTGAAGTAAAAAGTTCCAAAAAAACAGAGACTCTTTCTCTTTCTTGCTGGCTTTGAAGGAGAAAGTTGCCATGAGTTCTGCAGCCTCCAAGAAAAGCATTCTGCCAACCAGCGGAGGGAGCTTGGAAGTGGACCCTTCCTTAGTCAAGCCTCCGGATGAAAACACAGTCTGCCAACACCCTGATTTCAGCCTGGTAAAAAACCCTGAGAAGAGAACACGGTCACCCTGTGTCAAATTTTCTGCCTACAAAAACCATAATATACTAAATGAGCATGGTTTGAAGCCCTTGCATTGGTAGTAACTTGTCATACAACAGTAGGAAATTAGTACAGGCAGTGTGCTAGACCCTTTAGAGACCTTATCACTCCAGTGCTTACCATATCTTGATAGGACTGGGATTATCATCTCTTGGATCTGTTGAGGGACAAATTACAAGGCGTGTGATGTCAGTTGTGCAGTGTGGATTATCCAGGAACCTTATGCTCTATTTTCCTCTTGTTACCCACCTTCAGGTATGTCTCTGCTTCCTAGCTCCCTTAACTTAAAGAAGGAAGTTGTAGGGAAGTAGGTGAATTCCAAGATCATTGCATTTCTTGCTGGTGGCATTGGCAAACAGCATGGCAATTTACAAATACACGAGTCTGTCCCTTTATGTTGTAAGCTCCTTCTGGACTGAGCCTGTAAATTCATCTTGGCATGCAGTAGGTGTTCAGTCTTCATGGACTGAATTGCATTAAGGGAAGTGGACTGCAAAAGCTTGTTGAAATAAAACTTTTAAATTGTTTGAAGTTTTCCCTTTGCTCATGTTATGCTGAGCTTCAGTTGCAGCGTGTAATTGGGTTTAGATGGTGCCCTACTCAGCATGAGTGTTTAGATTTGTAGCTCCCTGTCTGAGATGGCAAGGACAGAATTTTCATGTGCAGTGAGCTTCTCATTGACCTGAGCAGTGTGGAATCTCATCTCACACCACTGTAGTTCAGGGTCACTGGGATTATTAGCACACAAACAAGGAGATGTTTGTAGGTGGTGAGTTCTGGAACACTGGATGCTTTTTCCTTGTTTTGCACATTCACAGCCAAGGGAATGTGAAGTGGACTCAGGGGCACATGTGTCTGACTCTGATATTTTGTAATGGGAGAGCATTTTGCCCATTGTATTGTTGAAGAGTGAGGGTATCTGACTTGGAAGTGAGTAAACAGCAAAGTTCTTTTGAGGGAGAAACAAACAAAATTAAGACGAGCCAGGGAGGCTGGATCCAGATGAACTGTACCCATGGAGCTCAGGAAATTAACTCAGCATGGAGGTGACATCTTCCCAAGTGGTGTGTGCACAGAGCTTAGAGCCATGTGACCCAGGGGAAGTCTGTCTCTTGCTGACTTTGAAATAGAATTCATTCTTCTCTGGCTATTGGCTTACACTGAAAATCATGACCTCTTCTCTGTGAGCCAAACCAGCAGATTTAAAGGGTATTCATCAGATCAACTCATTTTATAGTCCTAAGAGTTCCTCTTCCTTTCAGCTCATTGAATCTTGTTAACTGGTCTCAGCTAAATAGGTGTGGCCAACGCTTTTGTAGCGATGTCATCTGTGGTGCTATTCTGTCAGTAAGTGCCTAGGGAAGCTCTGGAACTCCTTTGAGATATGGTTTTAATTTCCTTCATCAAAATGCTTTTTGGTGTGACATACGTGCATTCGTGTCACCCTTGTTAATGAGGACCACCTCCTGCTAATCAGCATACTTTCTCCCACAGGTGAGCTGTTGAGTTTTATACAGATTTCCCCCCATTTACTATTATTTTAGTTTAGAGTCATTTTTCCTAATATCTTTTTTCCTAACTCTTTGATTTTCTTTACATTTACTATGAAACTTGCTAGGAGTATTCTTTCTCGAGAATCAAATTGTTATTTATGGCATTTCTGGAAATAAGAGAGTGGCATTAGACTGGGTTGTGAGTTAAATAAGTAAATGGCATTTGAAGGTGATGTGTTTGATTCCTAATCAAAGGCTCCCCATGGGCGCTGGCCTGTAGCAGCTGGGAACACAGCAATATTACCCAATTTCCATATAACCAGCCTATTAACATGCCAGCGGCCTGCAAGAGCCATGACTTGCGATGCTGGGAGAAAATGATGCTGAAATCAGTGGATAGAAAATGAGAGCCCTTCTGAGGATTGAACAGAGCCTTTGAGTGTGTGATCAGGAAGGACATCTGGTGCCTGGGCTCAAGGGGGTCAGCGCCTTTCTGTGGATGGAGGTGATGCCACGTCAGCATGTGGCTCTCCCTTACTCTCTCAAGTCCAGGCCCCTGAACTTCCATGTGTGGCTTGTGTGGTGGAGTGTGGGCTGCGGTTGGGTCTCAGTGGAATCTGTCTGCATCAAGAAGGCAGAAGTTAGCCCATCAGGGGCTCCTTTGCTCTGCCATGGGCCATGGGGTGGAGATGATAAGAGGAACCAAGATCAAGGAACACAAAAGGAAGCAGTGCTTCTCACAACAGGTGAGAAACTCCATGAAACATTTCATTCCAAAGGCTGCAAAGTTGACTAGCTCCTTGAACAGTTAGTGTAGGCAGAAGCACAGATAACATAGCTTTGGTAAGATTTTAAAGGGACGTGGGATGTTGGGTGGGTGAGATTTTACAAAGCTTTGAAATCTCCTGATGCCCCCCATAAGCTCAGCACCCTAGACTGGCTTGGAACATGTGTCTAACTTGGAATAGTTCTTCTTGTGTGGATTCATCCATTTTTCTAGTTCAAAGCTGCTCTTCAAAAAGATATCTTACAGGCATTGTGGTTCTAGGACTCTGGACTCATTTAGCAATCCCTCCCCCTACTCCCAAGGAAAAACCACTTCAGCCCAGAAATATGCATCAGGTACTTATGGCTTGCACTCCAGTGTATGGCACATGAACAGGGATGAGGGAGCAGGCAGCAGGTGTATGTGCTGGAGGTGGGATGAAGTGAGACCTCTAAACACAATAAGTGTAGGACCCAGCCCTTCTGGGGGTGGACAGTGGTGGTGGTGCAAGCTCTCACTAGAAACAAGTAGTCAAGTGAGTGCATCCAAGGCATGAGGACTTATCTGCTGATGCTGTGATTGATTTCCAAACACATCGTGCAGACAAGTGCATCGAGTTAAAGGCAGTGAAGCTATGATAGGGTGAGCGCTGCAGGTTAGAGAGCTCAAGACAAGGTTTATGGACAAGATGGGACTTCAGATCTTCAACAAAGGGTGGAATTCAGTGGGAGAAGGACACATCAGCAAGGGGACAATATGTGCAAAGGCATGGAGTAAACCAGCCTTGAACTCAGGAGAAAACAACCCAAGATTTATCTTCTGTGATGCAGGAGTGTCATTTCACTCTCGTGGGGCATTCACCCCAGGCTCAAAATCCCTGGACGCAGTGAGGACTCTCCCAAACCTGCTATTTTTCTGAACGAGGGTGTTGCTGGGAGATTAGAAGCATTCAGCTTCTGCCCACGTTTCCTTCCCTCTGGATTTGGCCAGTGGGTGGTACTTGCAGGAGGCTGAAGGCCAGAGGTGAGAGATCAGATATGTTTCCCAGCTCTTGCTCCTGGTTCACCACTGTAGATCTGGAAATGGCTGTGACTTCTACCAGGTGACCCCTTTCCCAGAGCAACTCCTCTCATGGGGCTCTAGGAAACACAAGTCTATGGTTGGTAAAGTCTTATGCTCTTGGTAGTCCTTGGACCACCTGCAGTCTCTTGTTGATTCCTTTACCTTAATCTGTCCCCTGCCTTTTGTTTCCTGCTGGGACCTGACTGATACACCTTCCTTTCTCACCTACTTGAACACCTGTCTCAGGCAAGCATTCTTCCATGAAAGTGACAGAAACTTATTTTGAAATGTCTTAACTGGAGTGAATTTATTGACACACAAAGCTGAGAAGTCAGTTATCTAGATTCAGACATGGCTGGATCCAGGTGCTGTGGAATTATTGACTCTTCTTTTCACTATGCTGGCATTTTTCTTAGCCCAGCTCTTGTGGTAGAAAGGTGGGGAACACCAATTTCAGGCTGACAGTTCTGCCACCTGAATGACCATAATGAAAAAATGACTATTTTTTCCCCAGTGGAGTTCCACTGGAAGTTTTGATATTCACTCTAATTGGTGAAGCCTAGGTCACATGTCTATTTCTGGAGTGGTGCTGGGGCTGGGGGGTTTGAAGGTGGGAGGAAGGTGAGCCATGGACAACCACTTCTCCAGCACATGGACTAAGTAAGAGTGGGGGAAGCATATTTTTCCAATGGAAAGCAAGGGCAAAAGAGAATTCTAGGCAGCTAAAACCAAAAGATGTTTGATGTGAGCCTGAACCCGGTTTATTGAACTGTCTCAACTTCATAGGAATTTTTTTCCCCGTTCTCCTTCATTAACCATGCTATGTCGAGCCCTCCTTGCCTGTTACTTAACGATGTCTTGGCAGATTTAATTGCTTTCTAGTTACTGTCAGTTATGAAAATCAATCCAGTCCTGTTTAAAGTTCTGTTTCTATAAATGTTTCAAAACTCTTCCTGACCCCATGTGGGCCAGACCCTCACCTGAGGAACTCGGAGGATGAGTATGCATGTGTGGGTGGGTGGGTGGGGGAGCAGTGGTACGGAGGCCACTCCTACCACTTTGCACTTTTCTAGGCTCTGACACATCTAGAGTCAGGGATCGGAAGGAACAGTGACAGGAAAACAGTGGTCATTTGAAGCAAAGAGCCACTGTTGGCCAAGGATGAGCTGTCCCTGGTTCTGAAATGCTTCAGTTGGAGGTTACCGTGGCTGCTTGTCTGTGTGTAGAGGCTGTGGTTTTCTTGGGTATTCGCTCTTATTGCAAAAACCTCTACTACTGAGGATGACTCAGAAGGGGGGTCCATTTTCCATGCCCCTCCCTTCTGCACCTGCAGCATCTCTACAACTCCTGCAGCCTCCTTGAATCTCCATACTCCTTCACATAAAAGCTCAAGAAGCCCAGAAGGTTTTCCTGTGCACTCTGAGGGGCTGTGGGACATCAGGGTAAGGTGAGGGTTGCTCCTGTGATCTTCACAGACCCATTGAACACCTCTTCCATTTTGCCATGCTAGAGCTGGTATTTCATCAAGCTTTTCACCTTCTGATAAAATATGGACATGGATCTATGTCTACATGCACTTCCCCTCCAAAACTCAAAGGACTCATGTCAGGTTCCCACAAGGACCCTCTGACGAGGATGTGTCTTAGAACCATATTGGGACTGAAGGTCTTGCAGCTCAGCAAGACCTAACCAGGGAATAAGCAAGTGTTTGGTAGATAGGTGACCACAGACTCATTTGTGCAAACCTGCACACTTAAAAGGTTCTGAGAGATGCTACCAGCTATGACTGTGGGACAACAGGAAGATCTGCCCCAAGCAAACCTAAGGCACATTTCCCTCCTATTATCTCTAAGCGATTCTTCTAAATCTCCCCCACCCATGTGGTTTTAGGGAGAGAAGGGTAAAGCTCCCATCTCCATGGGAAGGGGAGGAAATTACTTCTTACCTAAGCCCCACATTCCCACTCCGTGACCCCTCCTGATAATCCTGATAACTTTCTCTTTCTTTCCTAATTTTCTTTTTTAATTTTTTTTAATGTTTTATTTATTTTTGAGACAGAGAGACAGAGCATGAGCAGGGGAGGGGCAGAGAGAGAGGGAGACACAGAATCTGAAGCAGACTCCAGGCTCTGAGCTGTCAGCACAGAACCTGATGCAAGGCTCGAACTCACAAACCACGAGATCATGATCTGAGCTGAAGTCAGACGCTCAACTGACTGAGCCACACAGGTGCCCCTTTCCTAATTTTCATATCAGAAGGAGGGGTCAGTCAGGCAGCTGATCTGAGAAGCACTGCTCCTTATGTCCGAGTAAGATCAACTGATGCTTCTTTATGGCTTCCTAGCTCTCTTTAGGTGTGTTGGAGTGCCATTTATTCAGCTTTGAGACCTTCACAACAATTCTGGGAAACCAGGAACAGCCTTGCTTGGCATGTACCAGCCATGTTTCTCAATTACAAGCAACAACAACAAAAACCTTTGGCCAATTTAGTAGAAAGTGAGTTTATCCAAAGACATCACCTACCCTAAAGGCCTCTGGGACAGCCAGAGAACCAGTGTGTTAGCTACATCATGAAATCACACCCCATAACTGTTCCTGCAGCACTGATGGCACATCTGTCTTGCTCCATGGCTGTGCTGGCAGAACCCCTGCTATCAAGGCCACTTAAAACACAGTGTAGCTGCTGCCCACCCCCTTGCTAGGATAAATCCCCCCATATCCCTGCTTCTTTGTATGATCAGCTGTCAAATCAAAACCTGAGTGCGCATCTGACCGCTGGAGCCTGAGTCCTGTGCTAAAGTCCTGGAACAGACTGTGCCACCCCAGTTTTTAGTCTCCAGGGTGGAAGGCTGGCTCTGTGTCCCCGGGTGAGTGTTTCTACAAGCCTAGAGAGAAGATTCAGATGCGGTGTGATAAAAAATCATGCAATGTCTACTTGCTTAGGGTGATTGGCTAAGAGATGGCTCCCAACGGTACCAGGTTCTAATGCCTGGAATCTGTGAACATGTCACTTGATATGGCAAAGAACCTTTGCAAATGGGATAAATTGAGACGGGAATTACTGTGATGAGCACTAAGTCATGTATAGAATTGTTGAGTCATCATGTAGTACTCCTGAAACTAATATAACACTGTATGTTAGCTATACTTCAATAAAAAATGATATAGGGAGATTACCCTGGCTTAAGTGAGTGGGTACTCATGTAATCCCAAGGATCCTTGTAAGAAGGAGGCAGAGGGAGATGTGAAACCTAAGGAAAGAAGTTGGAAGGCTATGAGGACAGGGCCTTGAGTCAAGGAATGCAGGTGACTTCCAGAAACCAGAAACAGCAAAGGAAAGGAAACTCCCATAAAGCCTCCAAGGAACTTTGGTTTTAGCTCCATATGTCTTCTTGTGGACTTCTGGCCTCTAGAACTGCAGGATAAATGTGTGTTGTTTTAAGCTGCCACGTTTGTGGTAATTTGTTACAGCGGCCACAGGAAACTAACTTAACCAGTAAACATTTATGGATCGAACAAGAAGGAAGAGAGTGTTTTCTGCCCGTGTGCAGGCACACCATGGCTGAAAATAGAGGGGTCTGGGGAGAAGGAAGAGCTGCCCCCACCGTGCAGCCAGCAAGGGGCTTCTGGCTGCTTCTGCTGGAGAGAAAATAGTCAGAAAAGTACCCTTCTTTTGGCCTTTGTGGCCTTGGAGTTTAAACAGTAAGCGAGAAGGATCTTTCCAAACCTCTCTTACAGCAGCCAAAAACAGACGTGTTTGGAGGTAAGAAACCACTTACAGGCCCATGATTGAAAAACAACTCATGCTTAGGGGCTTAAGGTATCTGGAGAAAACAACAATGTTTAGAGAGGGATTGTGGAGGAAATAGCTCTTAGATCAGCTGGAAAATTCATCACACACTGTTCCCATTCCATTGGCAGTGATTTGTGCCTCTCTGCCAACCTCTTTTGGGGGGGAAAGTCCCCTGCGGTTGGAGGAGGTGTCTCATTGGGAGCTCTGCAGTGCAAGTTCCCTGAACCACCATCAGACTCAACTACTCTCTCCACTCCATCCCGTTCTCAAGGTGCCATGGGAAGAATAGTGTGATGAATGGTTTGCTGTCAATCGTAGGGTGTGTGAGTGGAATGGGTGCAAGCTGGGAGCCACAGAAACACTGCCACGTTCAGCTTCACGAAGATTGGTTCCAAAAATCAAAAAGGTATTAATGTCTTTCTCCTGCTGCTTATAGAATTACCTCTTTAAAAAGTATCCTTTAAAATGGTGGCTCCAGGGGCAGCTGGGTGGCTCGGTCAGTTAAGCATCCGACTTCGGCCCAAGGCATGATTTCACAGTTTGTGAGTTCAAGCCCCATATCAGGCTCTGTGCTGACCGGTTGGAGCCTAGAGCCTGCTTTGGATTCTGCGTCTCCCTCTCTCTCTCTGCCCTTCCCCTGGTTGCACTCTGTCTGTCTCTCTCTCAAAAATAAATAGACATTAAAAAATTAAAAAATAAAATAAAATAAAACGGTGGCTCCACTTTGGGTGAACTATGTATTGGAAGAAAATGATCAAGTCTTAGGTCTAGAAAAGAGGGGTCCTTGGGAGCTTCCTGGTCCTGGGCACTGCCTCTGATTTCACTCTGCTGTCCTCTCATCCTATTAGAGTCTTGGTTGGCACCATGCATTTTTACATTAAACCCATTTATCTTCGTTATAATGAGGCAGTGAGCTGTATAATCATCTGCTTAGTGTCTATCCGCCTTATTGGAATGGAGTCTCCATAGGCAGGCCTGTATGGAGGCCTTGTCCACATGGATAGCCCCTCCCCATGCCCACCCGATTTCTGCAGTATTTCACGTTTCCCTGCTCTATTTTCTTACTGCAATCATTCCTTTTTGAAACATTCAAGTTCATTTATTTGTTTGCTTGTTCATTGTCTGCGCCCGTTGGCCATTAGAATTCCCTGCACACTGTCAATACCCCTGAGTTATTTTGTTCGCTGTGTATAGATAGAGGGGTGAGGAAGTCTCCTTTCTCTGACTTTCTGTTTCATTGTGAAGGGAAATCCAAATAGGATGGCACCCTGGCCTCTCCCCCTCACTTACTTGGTGGGTGACTTCTCTAGTTAGTTTGTGGAAGGAACTGGCCTTGCAGATCTCCCCCTTTGTGGTCTGACTGTAAGGTCTCTGTAAGGTCACCTGTAAGGTCTCTGCCCTGCAGGGGACTGGGTGCTTGCATTTCATCCATACCTTAAACTGGGATCTGGATTCTGCTCCACTCAGGGTTCACTATTGTAAAGTTAATTCTAGAAGCACTCCTCCAAAGTAGCCTCTATCAGCGATGATGCTGATATTCCGCTCTTCCTCCGATTAATCCTGTTTCTACAACTTTGTAGTTCCAAACTTGGTCAGAGGACAAAGAGGTCATATGTTGGACCCCTTTATTCCCTTATACACACCTCAATAGACATCCATCCCCAGGGCCAAGAAAGTACATGTCACATAGTGGATACTGTATTTATTTTCAGTTTTTAAATGAATGGATATATTGGGGAGCCTGGGTGGCTCAGTGGGTTAAGCGCCCAACTTCAGCTCAGGTTATGATCTCACGGTCCGTGAGTTGGAGCCTGACAGAGGGCTCTGTGCTGTCAGTTCAGAGCCTGGAGCCTGCTTCGGATTCTGTGTCTCCCTCTCTCTCTGCCCCTCCCCCATTCATGCTCTGTCTCTCTCTGTGTATCAAAAAATGAATAAACATTAAAAAAATTTTTAAATGAGTGGATATATAGACAAATGAATTTGATGCATATTATAACAAGTTACAGGCAGTAGTCCTTGTAAATATTTGCTGAGATAGCTCATTAAGTTAGCCAGATGTCTGTGGAATCCCTACTAAGTGTGCATGTTTTTCTGGTCTGGGTTGTCTAGCCTGCATAGTTAACACAGACCTTGGGGAAATTGCTAGGTCTGAAGGGACTGAATTAGGCTTGGAGTTTACTCATGTTTGTGACTTCAGCAAATGTCATTACCAACTGGAACTTCAATCCTACAAGCCAACAAACCAATGGGATCCATAAAGCCGCTCAGGGTTCACCTTAATCAGAGCCCTCAGCTGACTTACCCAATGAAAGGAGAAGGAAATGAATCCTGGTCTTCTCCTGCACCATCCCACATCTGTGTTTGCCTTTGCCAGATATGAGAGGTTTGACTCTTAAAAATAATGATTTTTCTATGCTGATTTCGAATGGCATTGCCAAGCTTGACTTTAATTGTCTTGATGATCCAAGATCAACAGGGATTTGGAATTGATTATGTTGGTAGATAAATCAATTTGAATTAGATTATTTAAACAGCCACAAGCATGTATTCATGTGTATCTATGTGTGTTCAAAGTTCTCTTGATTTAAAGGTTTGGATTTCTGGATGAGCCCGTGGCAGAATACCACTGAGGATGACTCCATCTACGTGACCCCTGTCTCAGTAAGTGCATTTCTTAATTGATGGATGGGTCTTGGTGGTGCTATTTGCAAGGACAGGCTCTTTTATTGGAAAGGATACAGATGTGCACTAATAGGAAATTATGGATCATTTCCTTGAAGAACTCTCTTTAGAATTTCAGGAAATGAGTATTTGGGGAAATGGAATTTAAGATGTTAAAGCAGGTTCTCTATGTAATTGGAGACTTCCTAAGCTAGGCATGAAGCTTATCCAACATGTTTGCACCCTTTGAATGAAACATAGGTGCAATTTCCAATTTTTTGTTTAACGTGTTGAGAGACAAAGATAGAGCATGAGTGGGAGAGGGGCAGGGAGAGAGGAAGACACAGAATCCAAAGTAGGCTCCAGGCTCTGAGCTGTCAGCACAGACCTAATGCCGGGCTCGAACCCACAAACTGTGAGCCATTCAGTCACCCTGCAATTTCCATTTTCACGAAGAAAATGTAAACAAAACAATTTTTGCTTATCTGTTTGCTTTTTAGAGTTTGTTAGAGACTTAATGTTTATGCCCCACCCCAGCCAATTCCCAAAATATGTTGAGATTCTAACCCCCCAATGTGATAGTTTTATAAGTAGGGCCTTTAGGGAATGATTAGATTGTGAAGGTGGAGACCTAATGAATGGGGTTAATGCCTTTATCGAAGAGACCCCTGAGACCCTCTTCACCCCTTCCTCCATGTGAGGACACAGCAAGAAGATGCCGTCTATGAAACAAGACTCAGGCCCTGAATCTCCCGGCACCTGGACTGGAACTTCCAGCCTCTAGACCGTGAGAAATAGATATTTGTTATTTAAGCCACCCAGTTTATGGTGTTTTTTGTTACAGCAGCCCACCTGACTAGCGCAGTGTGCATATATCCCAAGAAAGTATGCCAATTACATCCTCTAATTTCCTGATATTTAGGGATGCAGAAATCCACACTCAGCTTTATGTCTGAGGCATTACGGTAAATCTGTCAATATTTCAGTAAATAAACAGCCATTTCAGGAAATGGCCCTCCAAGATTGACCATACCTGAGGAAGTGTCTGTGGTAGACTGGCCAGGGGCCCCTCCACCTAGGGGTGGGACCTGAGAGTGTGCACTGTGTCTCTCTTCTTTAACCACCTGGCCAGTACTTGGAAGGGATTTCAACTGCTGTGCATGGTTTTACACCTTGCTCTACTGACGGAAGTAGGGGAAAGGCAGACATATAGGAGGTGGTGCTTCAAGGGGACAAATGATATTTGGTGATGGTGTGTGTGTCACTGAGGAAGTAATCCTGGAAACCCCCTCATAGAAGACTTAGGAATCTAATTGACTTAATTACAGGATGGAAGGAAGGGAATTACCATGCACACGCCGAGAGGGACCCAGATGTCACTTTGAATCATTTTGCCTCCTGGTAACTGTTTTCAAACAGGAGAAAGGAAGGGCTTGAAGCTTAAACAAAAGCAGCTCGGCTGGAAACAGATGTGCTCACTGACACTATGGCAACGTGAACGCACCAGCCACAAATGACCGCAGCCAGCTCTCTGCATCCCTGGTGAGCTTGCATTCAAGGTCAAGTTAACAGTACACAACATCTTTCATCATGTGTATTGACAATGAGTGACAGCCAACTATGAACTAGCGAGGCAGTCACAGACGTGGATCCTATGAGCAATCAAAAGGGATTAATGGGTTTCTGCAGTTCTGGATTTCACTTATGTTGAAAACAAATATTTGTAAGTACCTGGGAGTATATTCCAGGATAAAGGATATAGATACAGACATATATGCATGCATACTTATATACATATATACATACATGCTATTTTCCAAAGTGGATTTAATTCTACTTCTTTTTCCAAGCATCAGACTAAGGCTTTGCAGAGTGTTGACAGAATAAGAAAGGGGCCCACACACCATTTGAATAAATCCAAGTGGAACTCTCTAATCATTCTTGACCTGTCCTGAGAGGACATAGCTCCCCTATTTTACTTTGAGAGTGTCAAAACCAGGCCACCATAGGGATAAAATGTTTCCCACAAGACTATTCTAGAGGTGATGAGATTAGAACGCAGACTACCTGAGTGGTTGGTTAGTCTTTAATTCAGTCTCCATGGCCACACCATTCCCCAGAGGGTGACCTTTCACCAGGAATTGCCTGGTCAGTCAACTAAAAAATTCATGTTCCTACCATTTAATGTAACACAGCTACTAGAGGACAGAAAGTGAAATATCCCAGGTGCTACTGCCACACCATCTGCCCACAGCATCTCTGGAGGTGCAGGCGTTGATGCACTTGAGCATAAATGGGTCTTCCCCAAATGGGAGAACACCTGCTTGTAAGCTCTGGAGTCTTATTTGGTGCTTTGCCAGATTAAGTCCTTCAGGATTAAGGGCTCTGTCTTGCTCATTTTTGTCCAGCTCAGTGCCTGGCTTTTGACAGGATAAACTAGCCAAGGGACGTTTCTAGTGTAACATTCGGTAAGTGACTTCTAAGGTTGCAACTCTTGTGCCCACTTTGTCTGCCCTTGGGACCTTTGTAAATGTTGAAAAACATTAACGATGCAAGATAAGATACAGACCAGGTTTCTGACCTGCCAAAACTCAATATTAATTTAAGTAGAAGTAGATAAGATGGAGTATTTATCTGGGAGACCATGGAGGTTATCTTACTTGAAATATTTTCTGTTCTGTCATGTTCTACTAAAAAGAAAGAGAGACAGGAATAGGAATTTCTCTCAATAGGCCTTTGAGTAATTGATAGAGCCAAAGGACTCTGGGGTGCAAAAGAACACATGACCTGGTCCTGGCCTGCAGGAGACTTGGTCCCTCAGAGGAGGTGGCCGCCCACTCATCCTGGCTCACAATGTGCTGTAGGTGACCCAGAACAAGGGAAGTCCAATTAGAGAGCTTAGTTAGGAGAGCACAGAGGAACTGGGTAATGTGGCTGTGGGAATCTAAGAATACCTCTTGGAGGAGATGGCCTTTTGACTGAGCCTTAAATAAGTGTCATTTGGGCCTCTGGGGGAACTCAGGAAGGGCATTCCAGTTGGTGGGTCAGTGAGGGGGATATAGCCATGGAGTCAGGTCATCACAAAGTAAAGCATAGAAACTGTTAGATGAGAGCATAGCCTGGCCGGATAGAAGAAACAGGAGGTTGACTCATTAACCCAACCATCCCAGACCACCCCCTGTGTTCTGGCCCTGAGCTGAGGATTGGAGAGGCAAAGGCCAATAAGGAGACATGGTCTCTTCCCTTATGATGCTTACTGTTGAATTGGAGAGTCAGAAAATAAAAGTACATAATTGAAGTACAGTTAGGAATTGCGTAAGACTCTGAAGGAACATGAAAACAAGGTGTAGTGATTAAAACCATACCAGAAGGGGGACCCCTTAGGCAGAAGCCCTGAGAAGGTGACCGACCAGAGAAGCAGCACAAGAAGCCAGCCATCTGCTGAGTATAGAAGAGAGGACCCCAGGCAGAGGGGCTCCCAGGAGGTAAGAGAGAGGTGACATTTATGAAGTTCATGAATCTGGTGCCACAGAATCACAGTCAGCATAAGGAGGTGTGGCCCAAGATAGAGCCGGACAGGGGACATGAGCCCACGATGACCTTGTAGTCACAGGGAGAAGTTTGGATTTTGTTTGAAGTGTAATGAGTGTCACTGCGGGACTTAAGCAGAAATAAGGATGATTTTTTCTTGTGTGTTAAAATGTTCGCATGAGATTTTAGGCAGAACATAGTTCGGAAAGGCAAGTGTGGAGGCAGAGAACTTTGAAAAGCTTTTGCAGGAGTCTGGTGAGTCACGGAGGTGGTTTGGACTAGCATGATGGCCATGAGGAAGAACACACTGGGGAGGTAGAATGGATGAGCCTTGCTGGAGGGTTGAGTTGGGGGTTCACTGGGAGGAAGAGGGTGACTCTGGGCTTCTGGTTCCAGAATTTGGTGTATGACTGCATTGCTTACTAAGATGGGGAAGATGGGGTGTGGCTGGAACAGGTGAAAGCATTATTGGGTTCAGGATCTCAGCCCTGAGGTAAAATGCCCCAAAGACAGTGAGGCCAAGGTATGTGTTTGGGGCTATTCAGGGCAGAGGGCTTCTCTGGTGGGGATAAAAATGGGACTTGTATTGTAGAGATACTACTTAAGGTCATGGGATGAGCTCATTGAGACAGGACATATAAATAAAGAAGAAGAGAGTGGACTGAGAAAGGCCAACGCTTAGAAATCATAGTGGGAGGACCTGTGGCCATGACTGAGAAAGGAAAACCAGAATAGTGAGGAAAACTGAGGCAGTGGTGTTTGCACGTTGAGGGACAGAAGGAAGAGGGATAGATGAGGAAGAAAGGAGCACCAGTCTCACTCTGCTGAGAGACACGCAAAGGGAAATGGAAATTCTTCCTTTGCTTTCGGTAACTTTAATACAAGTCTTTGCAGGAGACATCCTGTGGTAGAAGCCAGGTGGAAGGTCTTGGGAGGCACCATACGGTGAGAGGTAGGGAAGAGCATGTAGACACCATGCTGGTGTTTGGGTGTGGAGGGAGTCCAGAGGAATGTGGACAAATGTCCTTTATTTTTTAAGAAGGAGCTTACTAGAGCATGTTTTATGCTAACAGAGCAATGATCAAATAGATTATTGGTGCAGCACACAGGGAATACTCTAAGGAGTGAAGTCCTCCAAAGGTGGAGGGACACATCTCACTTTGTAAGAAGAGGGAAGGGAGTCTGGGGGATGTAAATTCTGCCTAGACAGATATAGGAGTGCCTGTCTGCAGGCTCCTGGGAGGCGAGAACATCAGAGAAGTGAGAGTGTGGTTGAAAAAGAGAAGTGAGGAGAGGAGAGGGTTGTGCCAGAGGCTAGGAAAGCAAGTGAACTAACCTGAGAACCAACACAAGACTCCAGCTGAGGGTTTCTATCATGAGTTTAAAGTGAGCCAGTGAGCCAGTGAGCCAGTCTTTTATTTAGATTTTACCCCCCAGCAAATTTCTGCCTTGTGGGCATAGCCAATAAGAAGATTGATGATTGAATTAATCATCCAGAGTACAATTTTGTTCTGAGTATGGAGGAAGAAAGTCAAAAGAAGTTAAAATTATTTGGAAGACAGTGCTTATAGTGATGGGCCACGGAATCCCAGTTGGAAGAGTGAGAAAGGGAGGGGACTAATTCAGTGGTGACCTCTGAGGACTAAAAGACGATTTTAGTGGAATGCTTTGATCAAGAGAATCAGAGATCTAGGTTGGAGAGTGGCCTTGATGACATCACAGTTTGGCCAGCCACTCTGTAATCCTCATCAACACCTCAAGGACATCCCCAATAAGCATACACTCAGTAAAGACAGTGGGTTTGCCATGCACATGCAGCTGCAGGATATATCCTCAATCTTATCAAACTTCTGAGCAATTGCAAACTTCTGAGCAGCAATTTTGCTGCTTCCTAAGCCCCTTCTCTGCATTTCCATTGACTGGGGACCTCAGAAACACAGAACACTTCTATTGTTGAACTTCATCACAGCCATGACCAGTTTTCAGTTGGACAATTCTACAGGCTCCAGTCTTATATCGTTCTTTCCAACACCGGGGAAAGCAACAGCACCTGAGATGCATTCTTTGTCTTGGCCAACTCCTGTGGTCTCCATCCAATGCTATTTAACCAGCGCAGCAGTTAAAATCTCAAGTCATCTTTACTGCTGTTGCAGATTGTAGCAGCTGCCTGAGAATGATCTTACCTCCACATGATTAGTAAATGATGAATGGTTCTCTCCTTTTCCAGCATTGTCTCTGGAGGGTATTGATGGCTCACAGAGGGGAAAATTCCAGAAAATATGGTATCCTTAGCCACACTGGAGTAGCCTTGTAAAAATCAATCTATAATAGTAAAAACATGATCTATGAGGGCAATAGGCAACGGGAGAGAGAATGGTAAAAGTCGCTGGAGAAAGATAAAATTGACATCACCATGGGAACAGAAGGTACCATAAATGCTCTCATAACCGTCCAGAATCCTGCAAGTGTTGCTGGCCACTTCTTCGCCAAGCCAACGTGTTGGCTGTTTGTCTTCATCCCATATCAGAATAGTCTAGACAAGATTATTTTGGTTGAAGTGGTTTTCCTTGCCAGTAGCGGGCAGTTGGCACTGTGGCCACACTTTCTAGTCAGAGAGGAATGTACTATTTGCAGAATTGGATTTTGGCTGAATAAGGGCCAACAGTTTCCTTCTGAATTAAAGAGAAAGTAGATTTATTAGGGACAGGTCTTCCACTATAGAATTTCTCAGCTGTTTAAGCCAAATTGCCCTAAAGTCAGATATAACAAACAGCGGTTTCTACCTAGTGAACGTAAGGTGAGATCATAGTTGTGCTGAGTTGGCACCATTGTTTTGGAACCTCAAGTTCTGTTCTTAGATTAAAATCTTTAATTCCAGAGAGAATATCTGCTTTGTAAAATTAGTCGATTTCTCTACATGGACTGTGAAAGCTAATTTTACATGCCAACTTGATTGGATCACAGGGTGTCCAGATATGTGGCTAAACATTATTTTTGGTTGTGCCCAAAGGTTGTTTCCAGATAAAATTAGCATTTGAATCAATGGACTGAGTAAAGCAGTTTGACTTCCCCAGTGCAGGAGGCTGTTATCAAACCTGTTGAGGGCAGGAATAGAACAAAACAGCAGAGGAAAAAAGAATTTGTCTCTTCCTGCCTCATTGCTTGAGGTGGGGCATCAATCTTCTCTTGCCCTTGACACCTGTGGTTCTCAGTCCTTCTGATTTGGGTTGGAAACACACCACCAGCTTTCCTGGGTCTCCAGCTTGCAGATGGCATTTCCTGGGGCTTCTCAGCCTGCATAACTGCATGAGCCAATTCCTTATAATAAATCTCCTCTTACATATATATCTCATTGGCTCTGTTTCTCTGGAGAACCTTGACTAATACATGGAAAAATTGCTCTGGTATCAACAAGAATGTTCAGGAAGAGCAAACACTTTCATGGTGTTGCCTTAGCTGGGTCACATTTATCAATTTCTGATGGTTTTTCTTTGCTTAAGGAGACTATGATCTTCTGCGAGATGGCCCTGCCTTTTAATTTGGACTTCTTTCCACCTTTTCTTGCGTATACCCAGGCTTCAAGTAAACTCCACACCTTCTTTTTCTTCAAATCCAATATTTGCTTTTCCAACTCCATGCCTTTTCTCTCAAAAACACCTCCACTCATAGCAAATACCTTCTCTAAATGGAAGTCTCTTCTGATCCCAGATGTATTCACTCATTCATTCATACAGCAAATATTTACTGTGCACCCTCCACGTGTCAGGCACTTTGCTTGGACAGACTTTTCAGAATTCCCATAGCACTTTGCAGAATGCTTAAAATATTTAACAATTATTTTATGAGTGAATGAATAATTGTGTAGTGTGGTTTTAGTTTGTTAACCCTTCCCGTTTGCTTATAAGCTTACAGGCTCAGTGCATATGTGTTGCTCCTACTCCCCTGGAAACATAGTAGGCAATGGATTCATTGTTAAAAATTAGGCAGAGAGAACACTGAAGTCCATTAGGTCAGAAAAACTTCATCTGTTGAATTAGCCATCACCTAAAGTAAAAATAATCAGGCCATATTCACAATCGGTGAATAGTACATGGTTCCCATTCTTGCTTGGTAATTCACTGTTTGTGACAGCCAACTATTCTAATATCTTCTATTCTCTTCATTCATTACCTGACTTGATTAGGAGCAACCATTCCAATGTCTGTAAGTGTTTAACATTCTGGTCCAGCCTCTTCTGTGAGAGACTGTAAATGGGGTAAATTAGAATATTTCACACAAAGCTAAGTAGGACTCAGTTCTGCCATTTTCATTTTGTGGCTGCTGTCTTCATGTGGTGCTAGCTGTCAGTGCTGTGTCTGTGCACCCATTTCAGGAAGAAATCCTTGCCATATTAGCTCCATCAGGTGCATTGTATGGACAGCAAACCCAAGAACTGAAAAGGGCTGCCAACTTTTGAGAGGGACAAAACACACCAGAATCATGGGAATGCAGGTCAAGGAATGACTGGAAGCCATCAATGTGGACAGAAAGCAGCACTTGTCATGTTCAGTAGGTATTTGTTGAATTTATAAATAACCCTACATATCCAAGGTTTTCCTTAAGTCCTTCCTAATATAAGGGTGTCCCTTGGAGAAGAAAGAGATTATTTGGAAAACAAATACTGTGCTTTTATTTTTACTCTGGCCCCGCGAAGTGTGTAGAGCCTTAAAGGTGCTTGATGTACTTTTGTTGAATAGAGAAAGCAGTGATTATATCCTCTAGGAAGGTGACAAAGAGGTAAATGTTCTGTTGCTAAAATGACAAGGGCCTCTGTATTTCCATTAACCAAATGAAATTATCTCAAATATCTTGAGAGAGCAGAACAGTATGTAATTAAAGGTTGTTCTGATATAAAGGTGTGTCTGACTCCATGCGGGGTCCAGGACAGTGGGCGGGGTTCAATGTTTCAGCTGTCCTGAGGCATTGCTCAGACAGCATGTAATTATGTGTTTCATGCCCCTCTAAGTCAGGTATGAGCCCTGCTTTGCATACCGGGGACTAATTTGTCTATGTGACTCTTAAGCTGCTCCCCACAGGGACAAAGAGAAGTCTGGTTTTCTCCAGGGTGAATAACATATGCATACCTTTCCCTAAGAATTTCCATTTCATTCAGAGAGCTTGTTTTCCGTATCATGTAATTGGGACAAATGGAAAAACACTCATCTCACACAATGGACACTCTACCTCTTGGCTTTCATTTGACTCACATGGTTGCTCAAAATTTTGAGAACCAAGATCTAACAGAGTCCAGTCAAGCTACAAAAAGATTGTAGCTCATAGTGTAGAGGCTGAGAACCCTCAAGAAAGACAGGCTTGCTGCACATCGGAAGTGAATATCCAATGGAAAATCTCATTTACTATCAGTTAGGCCACTCAGGCTATGCTTGAGAAAACACTTGGGGACATTATAAAGAAAGAAAAGAGTATCCAGCACTCACACTGGGCCAGGCATAGTGCCTCCCACCACCAGCCAGACTGGAAAACCTCATTATTCAAAAGGTGATTGGAAAACCAATCAGAAGGGTCTTCAGCAGTAGTGGGAAATAATTAGCCTTAGACTAATTGATGTCCTGATCCAACCTAACCAATCTTACAAATCTTCCAGGAAGACTACAAAGGATTAAACTGTTTCTGTGTAAATATCCATCACCCAAAAGGGTAAAATTTATGATTTCTAAAACCCAGTTATAAATTACCAGCCAGGAAAAAAGCAAAAAAAAAAAAAAAAAAAAAAAAAAAATATATATATATATATATATATATATATATATATATATATATATATGACACATGAGGAAGAAAAAAAATCAATTGAAATTGACCCAGAACTGTTACAACTACAGACTTAGCAGACAAGAAAATTAAAACAATGATTAGAACTCCATTCTATGCTCCCAAACAAGTAAAGACATAGAAAGGTATAAAAAGGCCCTCAAGTCATATTTCCAGAGAATAAAACTACAATGTCTGAGATGAAAAATTCATTGGATGGGATAGCCAACTAGATATTGCAAAAGAAAGTAATTAGTGAATGTGAAGACAGTAATAGAAACTATCTAAAATGAAACATACAGAGAGAAAAAAATAAGAAAGAAGTATCATTCAGCTGGAGAACAACTTTAGCTGGCCCTACTATATGTGTAACTAAGGTCCCCCAAAAAAAGGAGAAAGAGGGGTGACCAGAAAAAATAATATTTGAAGAAACAATGGCCAAAATCTTCCAAATTCGATGAAAAGTATAAATCCACAAATCCAAAAAGCCCAACAAATTCAAAGAAAGGTGAAACACAAGAAACATGTGTTAACTAAAGGAATTAAATTAAGGCATATCATAATCAAATTGCTCAAAACCAGTGATGTAGAGAAAAGATACAGGTAGATAGAAACAGATATGCCGTGTCAACATTACCCAAAAGAAAGCTGCAGTAGGTTACTGGGAAAAGAAATTCTGCTCAGCTATGAAGAAGAATGAATGGTGGGTGCATAATACATGCGTGAGGCTCAGGATGATGTTGGGTGAGAGAAACCAGACCAAAAACGTGCATAATGTAACATTCCAATCATATAAAACTCTATAAAACACAACAGAGAAACAGCAGATCAGTGGTTGCCTGGGGGCGGGGGATGCAAGGACTGATTATGAGGGGCAGGGCCATGGTGAAGCTTCTGGAAGAGCTGAAAATGTCCACTCTCTCAATGAGGATAATAGTTTCAGTGGCATGAACATATGTCGAAACGTATCAAATCGTATGCTTTCGATATGTGAAGTTTATCATATTTCAACTGTACCTTAATTGAAATATGAAAATCATTAAAACATTAATGATCCCCTGCTTCTACAGGTTCTGACTTAATTTGTCTTGGGGGCAGGTGTTATGGACAGAATTGTGTTCCTCCCAAATTCATTTGTTGAATCTGTGACCCCCAGGGTGACTGTATCTGGAGACGGGAACTTTAAGGAGGTAATTATGGTTAAATGAAGCCATTAGGGTGCGTTCCTGATTCAATCTGATTAGTGTCTTTATAAGAAGAGGAAGAGGCAGCAGAGATGTGCGTGCACAGAAAAGGCCATACGAGGACACAGTGAGAAGGTGGCCATCTGTAGCTGAGGAGAGAAGCCTCTGGAGAAACCAGCCCTGCTGGTGCCTCGATCTTCGACTTCCAGCCTCAGAAATTGTGAGAGAATACATTCCAGTTGTTTGAGCCACCTGCTGGGTGCTATTCTGTGATGGCAGCTTGAGCAGACCCATCAGGGGATTCTTGGTAGCAGAGTTTTTATAAAGCTCCCAGGAGACTCTCATGAGTCGCCAGAACTGACACACAATATTAAGCCCAGCCGGCTCCCCTGGGGCCGCAAGGGTGAGATGGACGCTGAGACCAGTGTGGTGTTTGAGCTTGTTGATACTAGCTCTGACCCCAATGTCAAGACTGTGTCAACGGCCCTTGGGTGTCTACTTCCCTTTCTGTGGCAACATCCATACTATATCTATATCTTTTTGTGCAACAATCAGCCAAACAATTTCTTTGTCACAATCAACCTCACCCAAGTGCACAAAGACTCGTGTATGCACTGTGCCAGGTAGGGAAATGGACACTCCTGATGATGAAGGGAGTAAGGCTTGGCCAGAGGAGAAGCGTAACTTCCTGCTATTGAAATTCCATGCCCTCTCACAATATATGGCATTTTAAGCAAGCCACATCTCTTGATGTGGCTGTATTGCAACCAGTTCCTGGATATTCTATTTATTTTTATTTTTACATTTAAAAAAAACACTGAGCAACTAATATACAAACTATCGAATTATTTTGAAAACATCCAGGCTTCCAAAGTAATTGCAGAGGATTTGAGTTCTAGAATTAAAAGTAGGTTCAGTCGAAGCCTTCAAGCCAAGAGTAATAATTAGTGCATGCACCATAAAACTGGGTTTTAATTAAATATGTCTTTGAATAAGAAAGAAGCTTTATGAAGTGGAGTGCACACAGAAAGCTTTCAAAATGGCACTGATAACATCCAGAGAAATGTCAAATATACTTGAGAAGCTAAAAATGTAACTCATTTTAAAGTGAATCCAACATAGAAGCATGGTAATTTACTGAGACATACCCTGACTTTATTTCATTTATTCTTAAATGCCCCAAAGATCTTCCAGGAAGCTCCTCAAATGGCCACACTGCATCTCACACATCGTCCGTCCCATTTTGCCTCCAGCACCGTGTTCAACTCCAGTGAACACATGGATCACGTGTGCCTCAGTGAGCTTTGTGGAAACACAGAACTGTTTTAGTCAAATGAGTCCTTACTAGAAGGGTCAGATGGAGAGAAGTTAGTGGCTGTCACTTTAGTATTTCATGCACAGAAAGCACCATTTGTCACCCAGGTACCTTGCTCTGTTATATTGTCTCCGATTAAGATGGTCCTAAATGAATGTTTAATGATGGAACATGGTGTCTCTGCAGATTTAGAAACTGCAAATTAGGTTGGCCATCTCCATCAGAAACATCTGTCTGCTTCCATATGTGTCTCTCGTAGATGGGGAGAGGTGATCTTTCCCTGGGTCCCTGCAGATGTGTGGTTCCATTTGGTGGCTCCTAGAAGTACCGTCCCGAATCCTAATGGCAACCAAGCATTTAAGCTTTGCAAAATGTGCCAGCTTGATTTCCTAATGGCTCCAAATTGACACACCAGATAGCTGACATCTTTGTGGATGAAAAGTAGAGAAATGGAGGTGGCGTGGCTCTTGTAGCCAGCAAGACACTCACCCCCACGCATAAAGACAGTGCACAGCATCACCCTCTGGTGGCCTGGGGACACTGTAAGCAAGCCCCTCTGCAAAGGTTCAGCCCACCAGCCAGCTCATCCTTCCTTAAGGCAAAAACTCAAGGATAAAAGGAAAGTTAGAACCCTGGGAGGCACTCCCAAGTAACTGGCAAGTGGATTTCTTTTAAAATTCAAAGTTCTTGTTAAATGCACCTCCTATTTAGCAAATCACTTCTGGCTCATTCATACTGCACACAATGTAATACAAAAAAACATCTATTTGATATGACAATGTCTGTGATGTACTGTTTCATACTATGAATAAACAGTAGCTTGCGGCAAAGATAAGGCATTGCTTACACACTAATAGGGACTGGAATTGCCGTGAAATTCTAAATGGACAGTACTTATGGTAATTAGTTAAAAACCACCGACAGAAACAAAGTCCCCAGCTAGAATAACATCATTCAGACTTCAGCCTTCATTAAAACGGAAGCTACTGATTCTTTGGGAAAATGGTCTTTATAATTTCTTACTTATCTTCTAAATGAGAGTAGTGCCTGCAGCTGGCGTAGCGTCTGGATCTCTCCTGCTCCCCTCATGGAGCTCCCCACCCCCAGTTGTACCTGCTGGTCAGAGACACCCTCTTGGGTTCAGCATGTGGCCCATACCCACCAGTGTCTCTCAGGTGTGTCAGCTTCTGGTCCTCTTGCCTCCCCCCCACCCAAACCCACCCATCCATTCTTCACGCAGACGTGTGGAGGCACTACTATGTCATGCCAATCTCATTGCACTTCAAATAAAACCCAAATGCTTTTCTGTGGCCAAGGGCTCTTCCCTGTGTGTCTCCAACCTTGTCTTCCCCATCCTTCCCTGTTTCCATGACACTGGCCTTCTTTCTTGTCCTGAAGCTCAGCAGCCTTTCCATGGCCTTTGCCTGGCAAGCCCCACCTCCCCTGGTCCTCTCATGTCTGGCTCCTTGTGGGCTTTCAGGACCCCCTTTGCACCCTTGCCACCCCATCTCAAGAATCAGGTATGCTAAGTATTATCTGCCTTCACAAAGACAGCTCAGTTCCCAATGCCTCACATGGTGTGTGGTACAGAGAAGCCTTCAGTTAATAACGTTGGCCAAACTGGACAGGGTGCTTGACAGTGAAAGCCTGTTGGTGCAAGAAGGTCCCCAGGGTGAAGGTACACTCTCACCAACGTGCCCTAAGAGGGGCCACTTCAGCTCCACCACTGTTTTCATTGACAGGGAGGAGAATAAATAAAACCCAAGTTTGGACTGGGAGCCTGTCTTCAGATATTGGGAAACTGCTTCTGGTAGAAGATATTACAGACTTGTGAGTTGTTTTGAGAGACTGGTCTCTGTACAGTCATCCTGGAGGCCAGCCATTTCACAAGCTAGGCGATGAAATATTCATAAATGGACTGGTCTTCCATGAATGCACTCCCCAAAGACCTCAGTGAAGGAGCAGCTTGGCAGTTGTCTTGAAACAGTCAAGAGACAAGCTCTTTATGCAAGGAATATGTTTTCCTCCATCAGAACAATGTAAAGGGTTGTAGTCACCGGATGCAAATCAGAGTTTCCTAAGAGAGAAGAGAAATACAATGCCTCGTGATGAACATCTGTGTGATGCCCCGGCCACACTCAAGTCCTTGGTCCATTCTTTCTCTGAGGAATTTACATCTTTGTGACTTGGGTACCAAAACCAAGGCTCCCAAATTCCTGCTTCCTTGATGACTGTGTGTGTGTGTGTGTGTGTGTGTGTGTGTGTGTGTGTGTCTGTGTCAGTTGGGCTCTGGAGGCAGAATCTAGCTCACTTATACACCATTAGCTCAACTCAGGTTGGGATGGACAGGGCCTGGCTGTGACCTCATGTGTCAGGAAACTATACATTAATGAATCAAAGTGCGACCAGAGAAGGTGGATTAATATCCTGTAAATAAACGATCATTTTTAACAAACGATTCCTAGAAACGAGTGTGAACAACACAAATCAACCAACAGATAAATTGGCACAGAACGTTGTGGACAATTTATAAGAGCAAATGTGAAAGGCCAAAGCACATGAAAAGATATTTAACCTCAGTTGCAATCCAGGAACTGCACATTCTCACAATACCGAGATACCACTCTACACTAACCATACTGGCCCAAAACAAAACAAAAAGTAGTTTTGTTATATCAAGTGCTGATAAGGAATCATACATTTTGGAGATGTGTTTGCTAATCACACTGGAAGATGCATATCCTATGAGACATGACAGTGGTCCCACATCTCAGGATCTACTCTAAGGGAACATTTGGACCTGCTGGCTGCAAACTTATAGCAAAATTGTAACTCTAGGTGATAGGGAACTGTTTAAACCTTCACCAGTATGGGAGTAGATAAATAATTGTGATGTGCTCACACAGTGAAATGCTATCCAGTGGTTTATATGAATGATTTGTGTATGTATGTATGTGTGTGTGTGTGTGTGTGTGTGTGTATATATATGTGTGTGTGTGTATATATATATATATATATATATATATATATATATAGGTGCTGACATGAGTAAGCCTGGAAACAACACACAATGAAGGAGCAAAGGTTATATTCAAAGGGAAGAAAAATAAGCAAAATGAAAAGTCTGAAAGGAGGATTGAAAATCACTACTAATCCTGTATCCCAGATACCATTGCGTTAACCTATTAGCATACCGTCTTCACCCGTTTACATCTGTACACATGCTTCATGTTTCTTTTCTCCAAAATGAGGGTCACATTGCATTGTATGTGGCTTTACATCTTTTCCTTAGAAGTGACTTCAATGTCACATGCTTTTCCCTGTGCTGTTAATAGTCTGCGAAGGCCAGCTTTTCCCAGGCCTGCTGGATAGACTCCTCTTACACGAGTTTTCATGTCTCAATTGAACTGTGTCTGCACCGAGAGTGATTTTCCACCATGGGGCAGTGGTCACCGTGAGTTCATAGATAAGGAACAGTTGAATTAATTCCCTAAATCCCCACTGGCTTCTAGCAGAGATTAGAGGTGAATTAAGACCAAAAGGACAGTAACTAAGTGATGAAATCTTTGTGAATGATTGGGGGCAGGGGAAAAGAAGGAAGAAAGTTAATTGTATCTGAAAAAGTTCTTAAGAGAGAATGAGGTCTGACAGCGGAGCATGAAGCTTGGCTCCGAATTTCCTGGCAGACGAGAAAAACAGGTGCGTGAGGAGGCATGCAGCTTGAGGAGTTCAGGCAAAGCCCAATGCAGCTTCTAAGAAGAATTTGTCACATGGGTCATCATAGATGACACCATGGTGACCCACATCTCTGATTCCATGTGTATGATTAGTTCATACACTGAGCTGGAAGCCCGTTAAAAGGAAACTATAACTTATCATTTAGTTGCGGTAATCAGGAGTGGAAGAGGAAGTAAGTAGCTTCCCAGGAGGCTGGGATCACAGGGAGGGGAATTATGCCTGCAGAGGGGGCTTGGATGGGAGGGGGTGGGATGCATCTTCAGAATGAAGTCTCTGCCAAGTCCCTGAAGGGATCGTGGTCACTCGTCCTGCCCTGGGTCTGTTGTTACATCTTGCAAATCCACCCACAAGGTCCCTTTCACAGGGGAACCTTACCTGGCCCCAGTTCTGCTTCTGCCCTTGCAAAGTAGAACCCATTGGACATCTGCGTCCCATGCCACATGTTCCTGGAACTGACTAGGACCACCCTTATCACGTGCTTTAGTTTTTCACAAGCCCACTGTCTCCTTGAGAGCAGAGAGGTCATCTCTGAACTCCTGATAGCAGTTAAGTAATGAGTAAGGTCTGTAGGAGGGAGGGACCTGCTTAGCATGTTTGGGGACATGAGGAAACACAGTTTGTATTTGGGATTACAGCCAACCTGGTATTGTTTGTGATAAATGGCTAGATTCCTTCTGGTAAGAGTGTGGGATCTTCAAGACCTTTCCCAAGGGGCAAATTGGGACCAATTGGACAGGACACCTTGTGAGGGTGTGAGTTACCCAGCATCTGTCTGCATCATGGAAGAACCTTTAGAGGACTCCAGCGCATCATGTGATGTTCATGGCGTGGGAGGTCTGACTTCCTCATAAAAGTTTTGCAAATGCACCTGCAAACAACACAACAGGTTCGGTTGTACAAGGAGCTCTTGATAGGGAATGCTCAGGAGATTGTTCTGGCTGCTCTTTGGAGAAGTCATTGGTGCCCATCTCAGGTGTGTCTGGATTGCCACCACGGAGCCCCTCTGCTGGAATTGAGGGCCATGCTTGTCCTCACGTTTGCTTGATAGGAAGCTCTCTGTATAATTCATCTTCATGTTGCGGTGAGTTGATTGGCATGAGTTAAAAAAAGGACACCTAGACACCTTCCACTGGGGAGACTGGCCAGTGGGAAATCGAATTGGCTCTTCTTGCCCCCTCTTCCTCCCTCACTGTGAATCTTGTGATCCATACGAAGGGCCAGGGAGCCATAGTGAAATTTTACAGCTTGGCTTTTAACTGGTTCCTGTCTATAAAATTAAACACTGACAATAGATTAATAAGTGCTGTAAAATGTCTTAAATTCTTAACCACTCGCTCAATTAGGTGGAAAAAACATAACAATGTCTAAGAGTGGATTGCCCAAGATTCGTGCAGAGCATTACATTTAAAGACTGTGGTTTATGGAGAGGAAAGCTGAGAGAGAGCTTGAAGGAGGAATAGGGAATGACTCTTTCTGGTAAGGAAGAGCGGTTATGGCCTTCTTATCTCCCTGGCCCGAGTCCCCATCAGCTCTCCCGGATTATAGCAGTGGCCTGTGAAACTGGTCTGCCAGCTTCCACCCTGGCCCCTCCCTCATTCTGCTCTCAGTCTTGTTTCCAGAGGGACCCTCTGTGAGATTATGGCCAGATGGCTTCTCTGCCCAGAATCTGCTAGTAGTTCCCTATCTTACAGTCAGAGCCAAAGTCCTTAACATGAGCTATTAGACCCTGCATGATACACTGCCATTACTTATGCAACCCTAGCAGATTTGCTCCACTCCTCTTAACCATCAGACCCTATAGGATTTGCCTCCTTTCTTGCTTCATAAGCCCTAAAGAATGTGGTCCTCTCTATCAGACTATAGAGGATTGCACCCCCTTACCCATCAGATTCTTCTAGACTTGGCCCCCTTACCTATGAGCCTTCATTATCTCTTGGGCTCCACCGGATTTGGTTCCCATCACCTCTCCGATTTCACCTATTTCCTTTCACACCTCACGTCCTCTGCTCAACTACCCCGGCCTCTTTGCAGGCTACATTGGTTTCAGGGCACTCATACCTCAGGACCCACTTGCTGTTCCTTTTGGCTATGATGCTTTTTCTTCGGGTGCCCACTTGCTCACTTCCCTCAAGTACTGACTGATATATCCTTATTGGTGAGGACCTCTCAGTTATTTCACTTAAAATTTCAACTGCTCCCATCTGCCTATCTTCTGCTTTGCTTTATTTGTCCTCCCTAGGACTTACCTCTGACATCCTGCACATCTTACTTACTTACTCGCTACTTACTTACTTACTCGCTCTTTGGCCTGGAACAGAAGGTCTGGAGGCAGGATCTGTCGTCTGTTCTTTTTATGGCCAGACCCCCTCGCACCTGTCACAGTGCCTGGCATGGAGCTGGTGCACAGTAGATACCTGTAAATGAATGGGTCTGTGGGTACATCAGTGTTTCCCACGTGTTCTGTGTCACACCACGCCTGTGAAATATTAGTAGTTGTCGCTGATAGAACATAAGAAACCCTGGGCACGAGTATGCTGGAGAGATTCTGAGCGCAGCAGCATTCTGTCCTCGGGGCCTCCTCTGGGAGCCACCCAAAAGCCGCTGTGTGCAGTGCTCCCAAAGGCACCAGCACGAGAGCCTCTTGTGGCAGTAAGGCTCTAAGGAGCACCCTTGGAGGCCCTTGTGGTGACGTTGGATTCTACGAGCAACTTCTCCCTGTGGAGAGGGATAAATACCTCTGCAGAGATCAGGGCCGCTGTTCCTGCCACATCTTAGAGTCCCAGGTGCATCTTCCTAACTTCTTGGACTTGGCCTGATGGAGGACATGTTCTTCACAGGGATGCACATCACACCCACCAGGGAGAACATGGAGCCTCCAGCAGTGCTGGAGCTCCAGGTGAGAAAGCCGATGATGCTCAGCGAGTTCTCACAAGTTCATGCCAGGTGAAGGTCAAGCCAGGTGAAGGTCATGCCAGGTGCAACCGCTCCCCAGATCTCCTCTTAATGGGCAGACCCAGGGCCTCCTGCTGAGATCTATACCAATCTCCCCTTTTAGGAGGATTTTCAGGGCACCTGGGTACCTCAGTTGGTTAAGTGTCCAACTTCAGCTCAGGTCATGATCTTGCGGTTTGTGGGTTCAAGCCCTGTATTGGGCTCTGTGCCAACAGCTTGGAGCCTAAGACCTTTGTGTCTCCCTCTCTCTCTGCCCATCCCCCACTTGTGCTCTGTCTCTGTCTCTCTCTCTCTCTCTCTCTCAAAAATAAATAAACATTAGAAATAAAATAAATAAACAAGATTTTCAATACCTAGGGTTTAGTAAGTGCCGCCTCACCTTTCTCTGAGCTTTGTGTGAGATGCTCCCTGGCACTCCCCCCAAGCCTCCTGTCCTTTCTGCATGAAGCCACCATGACCTGGGTGGAAGGCAGCTGGCCAGTGTTAGTCACTCTGTGCCAGATGGTCACAGCATTCCAGAGCAGGCCAACTCTGAGAGAAACGGATTGGCTGAGGGTCCTGCAGTGAATGGCCAGGACTGAGTCCAAAGCACCCTAATGGCGTGGAGGTAGACCCTGCTGGCCTCTCCCCACAAGACGGGCATCAGGGGCACTTATCCTGTCAGAGGACTGGACAATCCATTTTCAGAAGAGATACATCCTTCTGTAAAACAAAAAAAAAAAAATGTCATTTCTTTCTTAAGCTAGAGACCCTGATTTATCTTTCACCTGTACCCTCATTCCCTCATTTTAATCCTCAGATACTTCTCTTCTCCCAAATGGAACAGAGACATCTAGGATCTTCCCATATGCTCACAACCCATCAAGAGAATTGCTTGCAGGTAAGACGATATTTAACCTACACAATGCTGACTGCACTGGACTGGGTTGAATGTGGCCCCCATGACCCCACCTCCCCACCTTCACACCCTTTCACCCCTTCTGAGTGTGAATGGGTCCTGGGATGTGCCCCTAACAAGACAATGCAGCAGTCCCAGCAGTAGGTACAAGATAACTTACAAGATGGTAAGGTCTGTCTTGCCCGGTGGCTTGCTTCAGCCCCTGGCCTCCAATTGGTCAGAACCCAAAACCCTCAGCCAGACAACCTGCCACGGACAGAATTCTGCCAACAACCACAAGCATCTGGAGGCAGACGCTTCCTTCCCCAGTTGGGCTGCACATGAGCACTCAGCCCCACTGACAGCTTGACTTCAGCCTTGCATGTGCTGTGCATGCTGGGGTCCTTGACCCACAGAAACTGCAACATGATAAATGTGTGTTGTCAGAGTACTGAGTTGGTGGCAATACTGTCATGCAGAAATAGATAATGGGTCTGTCTTCCCCTCCCATGTCTCTCTCCTACCAAATGCTTTCACTTATATGCTTCCATTGAAACTTGTCAGCTACGCCTATGCCTTTTGACCTCATAGTCCTTTGACCCTGGCATTCCAGGATGGTTGAGGGAATGCCTCCACCACCCTACACACACACACACACACACACACACACACACACACACACACACGGGACCCAAGATGGTGTGAGTTTAAGGTGAGTTCTTGGGCTAAGCTCTTGGCTCAGGTGGACATGAATGATCTCCAGTGCCCACTGGGAGACTGGCAACCAGAGACATCTAAAAACATGGTGCCCAACTTCCTTTTATAGGCTGAGGGGCTCCAGCTGACAAATCCTGAACCTGAGGCTGTCACTGAAGTTGAAGCATTCATGATATTCCAGAGTCTGAGTGCCAGAATCCTGGAACATAATTAGCTGATGCATAAAGCATGTTCTTTTGCTGTGTGGTTGAAAAAATGTCTCACCCAAGGATTATTTGATCAAGAGACTAGGTAGATATACAGCAAGTTTTGGAATACAGAGTGAAGAATGAAGGGTTTCAGTGGCTGAACAGCATGCCAGCTGCTGAACCAGGCGTTCTGCACACATTTTCATCTAATTTAACCTGAGATAGACTAAGAAACATACCCTGGGATTTATATACCATTGTACAGTGAGTAACAGTAAGTGCTCATCGGTGCTGCTATTAGTTTTAGATGCTGGTCACTGCATGGATGTTTTGCTTGCATTATTTCATCTAAATGTTAACAAGAAGTGTATGATGTGGAATCAATGACATCCTCCCTTTCCTTTTTGATAGACGTTGAAATGGGCTTAGAAGTTCAGCCCTTTGCCTGAGGGTGATGGAGTTGGGACTCAAACACAAGCTAGTCTCCAGGGACACATTCCTTAACCACCTTATTGTATTAACTCTCTAGGAAGCAGTAGGTCTATATGACTCCCAACTTCTTGTTCCCTTTGCATTGCCCTACATTGAGCTGCCCCTGCCTCATAGGAGTTACAAAGAAAGAAGTGTCCCCGATGCCCAAGGCTCCTGAAACCATTACTTACTCCCTCTTGGGCACATTTGTAGCTATACAGTTGGGGAGCTCATTCCTATCACTTTCCCCCCTCCGCTTTTTTTGTTTTCTCCACTCTTTACAACCAAGAGGTAGCACAGAATCGCTGTTATGTAAGCCGTAAACTCCTCCAGTTCAATGACCGAGACTTTCCGTCTGGTGCCAAAGGTCCGCCTCTTTGAGAAGGTGAAGCTCATGTTGTTGGTTGTAGTATATTGGACAGGACAGGGCCAGAGTAGTCATCATTCTGAACGCAGCAAAGCGCTGTCAGCTACGCGGAAATTAACTACTGGATCAAATGATGGAAAGTCACGTCTTTTGCCTTAAGATTTCTCTTGAGGGAGGGCAATTTGTCATTTATGGGTCTGGTTGAGTTATATTGTTTCCTATTAAGATAAGTCTAAATGAATCTTTAATGACAGCACGCTGTATCTGTACAGATTTAGAAGCTGCAAATTAAACTGGCCATCTCCATCTGGAACATCGGTTTCCTTCCAGAGCTATCTGTCACCCGCAGAGTGGCTGAGCTGCTGGAGGTCCCTACAGATGTGCCAGTGCAGCTGTGGGGAAGGCGGCCCTGAATGCTAATTGTGTGGGTGCCATGTGTGCTTCAAGGGGGCTCCTGGGGCTCCTGGAAGACGTGGCCTCAGAGTCAGGGTCCCAGGCTGTCTCCTCAAGGTTTCTGGGTTGTCTCAAATCATCTGTGGCCTGGACACTAGCCTCAGCCTTTTCTCCAGTGTCTTTGTTCCCACTGTCACCTTCTCTGCCCATTCCCATAGAACAGAAAGTGTGTGGTCAGATCGTCCCATTTGCTTGAAATCTTCCCAGGCATTTCAGGTTAGGGTTAGGGTTAGGGGTTAGGGTTAGGGCTAGGGGTTAGGGTTAAGGTTAGGGGTTAGGGTTAGGGGTTAGGTTAGGGTTAGGGTTAGGGTTAGGGTAGGTTTAGGTTTAGGACTCATAGTGCAAAGTTGGCCTGCCCCCCAGCCCTTTGTTCCTTTTCTGCTTCCTCATTCTGTCTCTCTGTATTTTTGGGTTAGCGTTTTGAGTAGGGTTAGTGTTATGTATAGGTTTAATGTCGGGGTTAGTGTTTGGGATATAGTTACGTGTTTGGGGTTAGTTTCGGACTCTTAGAAGAAAGGTGTCCTGTCCTCCATCCCTTTGTTCCTCCACTTCTTCCTTTTTCTGTCTCCCTATCCTTTTGGGCATCCTTCAGTGCTCTCAAGAACACCTGTTTCTTCTTGCCATGGGGCTTACTCACCCTGTCCACCTTGCTTGGAAACTTCCTTACTCTGACTACATGTCTGTTGCCCCTTGCCTGCTGTTCACTCCCCATTGTTTTGGCCTACGTGGACACCTCATTTCTCAAAGGTTCCTCCCTCCACACTGAGGCCCCTGCATTGGAGGTCCACACAGTATCCTGTGCATCTTTGCCCAGCACCTGTTCCGGTCTGAGTGTGTATGATGGTTACTCTGATATTGTGGCCCTATGAAATCGTGGCATCTGTCAGTTCTTTGAATTCTGTAAGCCTGGTCAGTACCTGTTCTCTGTGTATTTGCCACCCTGATGCCAGCATAGTTCCTGGCACTGGGTGAGTTGGCAAAGTCCCTATGGTCCTACGCTGGTGGTGACAAATCTGTGGTTTCTTACAACAAGACAGTGACTTCGTGTGGTTTTTAGCTGTCCTTTATCAAGCTTCTTTCATGGGTGTGTGTTTTTAAATATGGAGAGAGCAAACAGGAAATTCCAGTTGAACGGAATAGGCATCTTGCGGCAGAGGGAGCTGCCGATGTGGCTCCTGGCGCAATTATTGACCAGCTGTGTGTCCTGAGGCAAGCCAGCTCACCCTCTGGTCCGTCTTTCCTCATAAGTCAGATGAAATAGCAGTGTCTGCTCTGCCTACCCACCGGGGTTCTTAGTACCCCATGAGAAGCTGAGAAATTGCTCTGGAAAATACCGAGAACTCTGCAGATGTGCGGCAGAATCAGCACATTCATTAATAATACAAACTCTGCTCTCGTTTGTGACTCACTGATGCTAAGCCCAAAGAC
The DNA here is from genome assembly GCF_028749965.1 of Puma concolor. NCBI lineage: Eukaryota > Metazoa > Chordata > Mammalia > Carnivora > Felidae > Puma > Puma concolor. The sequence continues at coordinate 3,201,257 of NC_141674.1, read as the reverse complement.
AGTGTCCGTGTGGTTGAAACCATTGGTCATGGAGAGACATGCTGCATAGTCTTAGCACCGTGTATAAATATGGGCTGGTGGCAGGCAGAGCCGGGACAACTGGATTTCGGATGGCAGTGAGCAGGATATGTGTGACAGTCTCCCAGGGATGACGTGGCACTGAATTAAGCTTTGCAAGGTGGGCAGAGTAAGTGTGCACCGCATCACATCCGCCTTAGCAGAGATGGAAGTGGAGTTACAGAAAACATTAACTGACCCTTGTTCAATTTGTGCCTTTGGGGGTTTAATTTATGGGGATAACCTGGGGAGGATGTGGAGAGGCCAGCGCCCTCGAAAGCTTTATTGCTTACATTTCTTAATAGAAGATGTGTACCACATAGGGCCGATAGGGTGTACCAGCTTCTGGTCAGGGCACAGGGGCAGGAGTGGGTGGAAAGCCTAGGCTGCAGCCTTTATTGGGGTTTCCACGGGAAAGGAAAGCCAGAGCAGAATCAACATATAAGGTTGGACTATTTGAATAATTCTGGTGGGCTTTGGGGTACAGAGGTGGTAGCTAGTTGCCTAGTGCCTGGCCCTGGGGTGATTCAGGAAAAGGGAAATGATGGCTTGTTGTATAAGAAGCAGATGAAGGGGGTGGCTGGAGGTATAGATGTGGGGTGGGTTAGTTTGTGTATGAGAGGCACTCCCCCTTCAGAGCACTTGCTATCTCTCCAAACTGGCTGGCCATGGAAGGGGCAGGCACTCCCCAGCCAGCAAGATTTTTAAGATGTCAAAACATCATTAGGGGTGTCTGGGTGATTGAGTTGGTTAAGCATCCGACTTCGGCTCGGGTCATGATCTCACAGGTTCGCGGGTTCGAGCCCCACATCAGGCCCTGTGCTGACTGCTTGGAGCCTGGATCCTGCTTCAGATTCTGTGTCTCCCTCTCTCTCTGCCCCTCCCCTGCTCATGATCTGTTTCTCTCTTTCAAAAGTAAATAAACATTAAAAAATTTTACAAAAGGATGTCAAAGCATCACAAGATACAGAAAATGAAAACATGATTAATATGGTCCTTTGTTAACAAAATTCAGACAAAGGAGGTAGTCACCATGCCCTTTCTGAAAACTCATCCCTTGGTGGCACTCTCGGAAAACATCCCTAGGTTTGGACCCTTGACTCCATGGTGGAGGGATAGAGACCACAGGGGAGAAGCATCCCTGGACCTCAGTGGTAGCACCCCACTCTGTCCAAGCCAAGGGCCCAGGGTGGTGTTCTCGAGGTGCTGGTGAATCTCCACTGGGTGCCATGAGACATCTAGCTTGGGCCCTGGTGGAGCTCAGCACCCCCAGGCACCCCCAGCTGATGTCCCTGCTTCTGCCCTTGGCTCCTCTGACCCCACTTCCATAGGCAGCCACATTGTTTGTGTCCCCTGGGCTTGAGGGGAGCTGCAGCCGGGAGCTCTCAGCCCCATCCCTGTGGCAAGTGGTGGATGGTCTTTGCATGAATGATACGTGCCTCTAAACATGTGCAGATTTGAGCACACCCTCCAAAGTGCTGTGAGGGAATCAAGTGCTCCAATGATTCACAGAGACTCTGTACGTTTTATTTTTTATCTTGATTTTTTTTTAATGTGTATTCATTTTTGAGAGACAGAGAGAGACAGAGTGCGGGTAGGGGTAGGGCAGAGAAAGAGGGAGACACAGAATCCGAAGCAGGCTCCAGGCTCTGAGCTGTCAGCACAGAGCCCAACGTGGGGCTCGAACCCACAAATGGTGACATCATGACCTGAGCCGAAATCAAGAGTCAGATGCTTAACTGACTGAGCCCCCAGGTGCCCCTGACTCTACATTTTAAAGGCACATGCAACTGGGGTGTGTGTTTTAAGTAGAGTAGGCTTTGGCTTCTGTGCAGTTTCTGGGAGCCGAGGCTATGCCTCCAGTTCCACCCACTATGACCCCATCCAGAAAGCTGCTGTAAGGATAAGGGGGCACGTTTGCCATATCTCTTCTCCTCCTGATATGTAGCAGCCCACAGCCCCAGACATCTAGGCAGGGCCATTTGACTCATTCTGGCCAGGGCATGTGGGTGGAGGCCATGTTGGACACCTCCAGCCCTGACTTCTCGAATGTCTAGGTTAGTCCCTGTGCTCATGCCATTTGCTGGCTGGATGCAGATGATCTCGGGAGCTGCTCTGAGGTCCCAGCATAGAGAAGAGCCCCAGGATGCAAGGAGAAGAGGCTGGCTCCCTGACTCATCACTTAGAAGTCCTGGAACACCCAGCAGGATGTGAACAAGGTGTAGCGTCCTGGAGGTGCAAGCCTGCTGGGATGGGCGCCTCTTTGTCATGTGGGGACCAGCAGCGATCGCTCTAACTAATCCAAGGGTATAAGAATGCAGAGGAGTGAGTCCAACCTCAGAATCCAGCAAACCTCGAAACCGTCCTATTGAACTTTGTAAAGAACCAACATTATTGAGGTATAACTTACATGGGGTGACAGGCACCCATGTTGGGGGCACAGTGGGATGGCTTTGGTTGGTGTATTTACCCACACATCCATCACCACCCTCAAGTTGTACGACATGTCCATCACCACCAAAAGTTCCCTCCTGCTCATCAAACTTCATAGAAGGAACCATTCACAGCATTTTCTTCTTTAATTTTCATTCATGACAAGTCATTTCTTCTGAAGCCACCCAAGTCGTGATACACTGTGAAACTGTCTGCTGTTCAGCAGAAGTGTGACATTGGGGACCTGGCTACCACTGCCATGCCCAGTGCTGCAAGAACAGCCCAGGGCTGTCCCTTGATAGAAGCTTGAGCAGACCCGTGGGTTAGGGGCCTACTTCTGGTGGTTATGCTAAGGGAAGGCTGGATGCAGGATGACAAAAACCTCCCTCAGACGGTGGTGGCAGAAAAAGAGAGGAGAAAACACCTGTGCGTGCACAGCAGAGCAAATGAAAAGAAAGGACAACTCTCCTGGGTTATGGGGACAGTCAGGGACAGGGTAAGCTTGAGCTTCTCATTGGGCAGAGAGTTGTAGGTGGTAGAGTTTCGGATATACCGTGGTGTTGAGTGGTGGCTTGGGGACACACAGGTGGCATGTGCTGGTTGGCATTTAGAAGTATGGTGGACCCAGGATAGTGGTTAACATTGGGGGTACTGGCTTTGGAGACACCTGATGATTGAAACCACAGGACACACAGAGAATATGCAGAGTAGCGATAGGGCTGAGGCTGGTGTCCTTACAGCACTCCAGGAGTGACAAAACCAAGCCCACAGAGGACACGGGGAAGAAATGACCCCCAGAGTAGGAGGTCTAATCACATTCTCCTCTCTGGCTCTGTGCTCAGGAGTCTACCCTGTATTTATGGACCCCATGCCTTTGGCCCTTGGGATTGGCCAATGGAGGCACTTATAGGAGACAGAGCAGGAGAGGGGTTGGGGTATCCAACCCACTGGCTCCCTGTAGATCGGGACCCTTGGACGATGACATCAGCTCCCAGGAGACACTTCTCCTTGCCCCCCTCCCTGTGTCTCTGGATCCAGAAGGTTCTCTGAGCCTGTCTCTGAGGCTTAGAGACCAGCTGTTACCAGTGCAGGACCCAGCCGTTTCCCTACACACTGCTCACACCTTTGTAAATCATTTCTTCCCTAAAATTCCCTCCAATATCCATTCTGAGTGTGCCATCTGTTTCTCATTAGAAACTGATACAGACATCTGTCACTGGTTTCAAAAATAAATCTACATTCCATATTTTCTATCCGTTTCCCTGAGAATCTTCTGATTTCTGCCCAAGCTGTGGAAGGCACCAAAAGAGAACTTTGCTGTCTGAGACTGTCCCCCTTCTCACTCAAACTGTCACTGTTTTGGGTGGCCCGTCCCCTAGGACAGTGCCCCCCCAGGACAGGGTGCAGAGGGTGGGTGCTCTGTGGGTGTGGCTGCAGGTAACACAGGCTCATTTTGGAAGGCGGGAGAGACCTTGTTTCCTGAAAGATCGGTTTGATGCCCAATTATAATTCAGGAATTATTGACAATTGTAAAATGTAGCTCCCCACCCCCCTCACCTTTCCTTTTGGTAAAGGGTCAAAGTTCTCTGAACTTTTGGAGTCTTCAAAAGCCCCTTTCAGGGTGCTCCCCACTTTCTACCTTTGTGTAGTTCTGGGGCTCAGCTCCCCTCTCCCCTACAGGTGGGTGGGTTCCACTGCTGTGCAGTCTTGAAACATCAGCTTCGTCTTAATAATATCTCAGTTAATTCCTCTGCGAATGAAGTAGATGTGTTCCTAAACTGCCAACAACCCATTATGGGAACAGATACACAAACCTGGAGAAGAAACTTCTAGAAACCCATTAATTTATCATTCCATCCATTGTGTTTCCAGTGGGATCAGTAGAGGAAGAAAAAAGTAATAGATAGAACACAGCCGCCAAAGAAAACAGGCATCATATTTTGACTAATACCTATTGCCTCAAAAAGTCAAATTATCCCAAGAAGAAAAGGAACCAACCAAGAGGCAGATAGATGCCGAAGGGGTAGAAAGGCATTCAGCGTGCGACTTTGCCTGAGGGACTCAGTTCAGAAAACCAGGAGAAAATGATACAATGGTGATAGCTTCACATTAAATTGCTCATAATGTGTGTTCAGATTGTGTACAAGAAGACTCATTTTTAAGTTAAGTTCAAAAAACCATTTAAAAAATACTGGTTGATGGGGCGCCTGTGTGGCTCAGTTGGTTGAGCCTCTGACTTTGGCTCAGGTCATGATTTCATGGTTTGTGGGTTCCAGCCCTGCGTCGGGCTCTGTGATGACAGCTCAGAGCCTGGAGCCTGCTTTGGATTCTGTGTCTCCCTGTCTCTCTCCCCTCCCCTGCTTGTGTCTCTATCTCTCAAAAATAATTAAACATGAAAAAAATTAAAAAAAATACTAGTTGATGCTATAAACTCAGAAGTGCAGTTTTCAGATTCAGAAAGAATTCTTACATCCTTACACACCTGTTTCTATCCCCCAGATTATATCCAGTCGTAAGCTTGCATATAATAATTTTATCACTTTGTGTGACATAAGAGCAGTGGGCAATTTCCACATCAAAAATCACAGACACAGAGCAGAAAAAAAAATAGTTTCTTCAAAGGAAGTCCAAAAAGTGCATTGGAACGATGGGTACATCCCAGAGAGCTTCTAATGTGCGGCGTTATGACTCATCCCAGGACACTCTTGATAATCCCATCTGGCGGCCTCGTCCATCCCTCTGTGTTGGCAGTTAAGACAATTATATTGACAACTGCTATTTTCCCAACACCGTATGTTTTTGCATGGCCTGAGCCCATGTGCAGGACCCACATGATTTCCCAAAACAGTGCAGGGTCTCCGTGGCAGAGAGCGCGGCATGAGCACATCAGCTTCATCTCCAACCAGGAACCCGTCCAGAGACACTGAGCCTTCTTCCACCTCAACACGGCTCCTGCTGGAAAGGCCTTTTGTGAGGACACCTACCCGCCGAGCCCAGAGCTCATCTGCATTGACAAGATATTACCACGCCATTACCAGTGATGTCCACAGGTATGTTTGTGATGTGATGTGTGTATACCGTGATCGTGTGTTTAGAATTTGATGTGCGTGTGTGCGTGTGTACCTGTGTGGGCAGGGGCACAGGTGTTCCACTGTTTACCTGCGAGCCATTGATTGCAATAGCCAACTCGTTCTCAGGAAGGGTCGCTGGACTACACAACTCACTATCCATGAATCGCTTCTCCCCTCGGGTGTCAGATCGCGATGTCTGATTGGGACATCAGAGTCGCGTCCGCGTTCAGGTAAGCGTGTGGCGTTTGACCAGCGTGGACTCCCCTGCACTGCCTCCTGTCTTGGCTCACTGGCCACATGAGCCTCCGGTTCACAGTTACTCTTCACTGAATGCTGTCCTGGGATAGTTGTATCCCCTCAGAATCCCCTGTTGAAGGCCTAACCCCCAGGACCTCATGATGCGACTGTATTTGGAGACACGTCATTTAAAGAGATGATTAAGGGAAAAGGAGGTCAATAGGGCAGGCCCTGGTCCCACCTGACAGTCCTTGTAAGAAGAGGAGATCAGGACACAGACACACAGAGGGATGGCTGTGTGGGGATGGAGGGAGAGGACGGTGTCTGCACAGCAAGGGGAGTGGCCTCCGGAAGACCCAGCCCTGTGCACACCTTGATCACAGACCCCCAGCCCCCAGGACTGGGAGGGATACGTGTCTACCATTGAGGCCTCTGGGTCTGGGGCACTTTGTGGCAGTGGCCCGCACATGCTCATACAAACACCCATGCAGGGACACTGCCCTGCTGGTGGACAAGACAGTCTGCCCGCCAGCAGCACAGATCCCAGAGGGGCCGGGTCGGGTGATGAGAGGGGGGACTCAGGTGACTTATGTCCTGCCCAGCTGCCCAGGGAGGTCCAGGTGTGTAAGGATGTAAGAATTCTTTCTGAATCTGAAAACTGCACTTCTGAGTTTATAGCATCAACTAGTATTTTTTTTAATTTTTTTAATGTTTAATTATTTTTGAGAGATAGAGACACAAGCAGGGGAGGGGAGAGAGACAGGGAGACACAGAATCCAAAGCAGGCTCCAGGCTCTGAGCTGTCATCACAGAGCCCGACGCAGGGCTGGAACCCACAAACCATGAAATCATGACCTGAGCCAAAGTCAGAGGCTCAACCAACTGAGCCACACAGGCACAACCACGCTGTGGGATGGGCTTGTCCGGGAGAGACATGTGGGCAAAGGAGTTATGGAGACCAGAAGAGACCGAGGGGCTCTGACCCCATGGAGGCTCCAGAAAAGCACTCTCCTGCTACTGTCTGACCCTGGGGTGCAGGTTGGGACTTTCTCTGCCCTCTCGAGGTCCCCAGAGGCCATCAGCTGCCCCCCTGCCTCCTTTTAGGTTTGCCTATGGTGAACATTTGCAAGACGTCTCCCGGGCACTGCCTGCCCTGTGATGACCCCACAGTCCTCAAGTGGCCCAGCCCCTCTCAAACCACACATGATGGGGCCGTGAGGGACCTCTGGCCCCAGCAGAGCCAAGCACATGCCCTCCCTCGGCAGTCTGGAACCTTCATTTTTCAGACCCGTTCTGTGTACGTGCCACCCTGAGCCTAGGGAGCCAGACATCTTCAGGGAGCAGGGGGACGTCAGATGTGCCTGGGGGAGTGGGAATGGGAGCCACGGGGACGCGGCGTCCCCATCCCCAAAGCTCCCTCCCAAAGCCCTACACGTGCCTGCTCCTGGGTTCCGGGAGACACCCCGCAGCTTTTTAATAGACATCAGTCCCTGCCCTTCCGTGTTTGTGGCTTTGTTCTTTGTGCTGTAATAGGCTCCCATGACTTGCAGTCCTGGAGCCCCACTTAATTCTGGCCACACACCAACATTCTTTTATTTTCCATGTGCAGAAGAAGCAGGAAAATGTGCCTGACTGTAGGACCGATTTCTGGTCTGTTCACCGCTGGAGACGCGCCCTGTCCCTCTATCTGAGCCATCCCAATTCCCCAATGGCCCAATGGCTCAGTACCCTCTTCGTCCTCACGGCCCCACCTCAGGGTTGATCTGGGCCCTGTCCTAATGCATTATGGGACTGGCCACCGTGAAGCTCATCATGGGAATCCAGCTGCTGGACCAGAACAGAAGCCACTCAGAGGTCATCCGACATCATGTGCATTCTGAATGTGGAGCAAACTTGTCTTCCAACATAAACATGGTTCCCCACGAGGGCCCTAATTGCTCTGGAGAGGGCCGGCCGGCCAATCAGCCACAACCACCCTACTCCACTCCACAGGAAGGGCAGGGTTTCCCAGCTTGAGCCCCTCCGAAGTATTTATGCTGCTCTAAGAGCTGCTGTCCCCTCAGCTGCTGTCCCCTCCTGGGTTATTTCTCACTTCCTTTGTGCACACCCCCAAAACCAGAGCCCCCAGTCCCCCATCTGCAGGACCCCCTTGCCCACACTCTCCCCGCTTGTTCTCTTTGTTTCTCTCCCACATGTCTGACATAATAGAAAACAGAACCAAATATTCAAAAGGCACTTTCCATTTTAATCAGGTTTGGGAGAAACATAGCTAACATGCCTCTTCGCCCAGCTGGTGAAATGTGTGACATTTACCAGGGCCGTGGCGAATCTTGTCCAACAGCCCATTTAAAATGCCACTCAGATTCCCCCATCTCTGAGTCTTAAAAAGCACTTGTCCTACAAAGTGTTTTCATTACCAAAAATATTAAGCAGAGTCTTCATCCACTCAGAGTCGCCCTGTAATTCTGTAAGGAGAGCAGTCAGACCTCTCCTTGGATGAGGTCTGCTAGGCAGAGGAGGACGGGCCCCCCTTGGCCTCCCCGGGGGTGTGCATGTCTCCCATGCACAGGTATGCATGTGTGTCTCCCATGCAGTGCCTGGGAGTCTGGCAGTTCACGTCTGTGTCCAGGACCCAGGCAGTGGCAACAGCTTGGATCCTGAGGCATTTCCTGGCCATGCCACACCCACTGGTGGGTCGGAGCCTTGGACCTCTTGCTGCCCTTCTCAATGGTGTTTGGCTTCCGGGGACAGAAGTGAGCAAGCCCACATCTATCACTGATTGTTCAGAATGGGTCTGGGTGTGAGTCTCCTAGAGGCAAAGCCAAGTGCACGTGAGCAATCTAAATGTAGAAGGTGGTCCTTGTGGGATTGTCACTGTCTGTGTGTCCTCTGGCTTTATCCCCTGCTGGGACAGCATTAGCTGCTGCCCTCTACACACTCACACACTCAGGGGTCAGAGTGAGTCTTTCCCAGTCCCCTCCACCATCTGCTCGGAAGCAGCATTCATTGGGGCAGGCTGCATGCTGGAAACCCCCAGGTTACCCAGGTAGCATTAGAGAAAGAGTTGGTGGAGGGAGCCTTGAGCTTGAACCCAGGTTTTAAGAGCTCCAGAGACAACGAAACTCTGCCTTGTTGACTCTTCTTTTGTGTAAGCAAGTTCACACCACTGGGAGGGGCTGGAAGCCTCATCGATGGGAAGATTTGAGAAGGGGCTCCTGTAATACAGGGGCCTGGACTGGATGACTTTGTCCAGCAGGTCATAGGGGGTTATCGAGGGGTGTCTGGGTGGCTCAGTCAGTTAAGCATCCAAGTTCGGCTCAGGTCATGATCTCACAGTCCGTGGGTTTGAGCTCTGCATTGGCCTCTGTGCTGACAGCTCAGAGTCTGGAGCCTTCTTCAAATTCTGTGTCTCCCTCTCTCTGCCCCTCCCCCGCTTGCACTCTGTCTCTCCCTCTCTGTGTCTCTTAAAAATATACATTAAAGGGGTGCCTGGGTGGCTCAGTCGGTTGAGCATCCAACTTCAGCTCAAGTCATGATCACGCAGTTCGTGAGTTTGAGCCCCATGTCGGGCTCTGTGCTGACAGCTCAGAGCCTGGAGCCTGCTTCGGATTCTGTGTCTCCCTCTCTCTTTGCCCCTTCCCCGCTCATGCTCTGTCTCTCTCTGTCTCTCAAAAATGAATAAACGTTAAAAAAATTAAAAATAAATAAATAAACATTAAAATTTTTGAAAAAAATAGGGGGTTATTGAATGTACTGTGCAAGGAGTGGTTTCAGATTGGTGTTCACAGAAAACGGATTTACCTGGTGGTGCTGGATGGAGGGTACAGAATGGCATTGCAGGGAAGGGGCCTTGCCCACGAGACCTCGGCCGGCAGGCTGAGGATGGGAACAGAGACAGCAGAGAAAGTGTGGAGATGCGAACCATGAAGGATGAGGCTTGACGTTTAGCTGTGGGGTGGGCAGGAGGACCCCAGAGGGCACGAGGTGTGTGGCATTCCGTGGGCGTGGGGGGGCTGGAGAAGACGTCCACAGCCAGTGTGGGTGGGTGAGAAGTGGGCGGTATCCGGCGGGTTGGGCTTGATTAAGCCGCTTTGCCCTTGAGGTGCCTGGATGTGTCCTTCAAGCTGAAAGGGATAGAGCAGCTCCTCCTCTTCTGGAAGCCTTGTCAGTCCTGATAAAGGAGAGTAAAGCACCCTCTTCATTGCTGTGTGTGTGTAATGACGTCTGTGCATTGGGTGGAGACCTAGGGATGCAACAGAGACAGGGAGATGGTGTGGTTACGTGCGTGCACACCTGTGCCCTCGCGCCGCCGGGACCTCAGGGTTTCTTTGGACCAAATTTAGCTTCTTAGCTCCGATTACATTCAGATGAACTTGGCCATATGGAAACGTTGATTACATGTACAAATTTTGTTTGGGAGAAGACTGTGTTTGTGTGTGCGAGCGTGTGTGTGTATGAGTGTGTGTATGTGTGAGAGAGAGCTCGACAGAGAGGGGTATATATAGAATGATGTCGGGAAACGTGTCTTTGTGGGGAAACAGATGGCCTTGAGCAAGGGAGCTGAAGGCAGGAGATGGTCCCGGCTACAGCTGCTTCCCCCCAGCGCGCCTCTGAAGACACTTAAGCAAATTCCGTCTGATTGCGGTCCCTCTAGCACCTTCTTACCCAGATGAAATAAGCGTGGAACAGACTCTTCTGTCTAATGAGAATTTAAATTTTCAACTTTGTCAGAGACGTAAGCCTGCAGCCTCAGCGTGATGCGCATCTCCAAGCGCGCAGCCTAAAGAGCAGGGGACCCAGAGCTCCCTTTCCCTTCCCTCCCGAGTCCCCACACGAGACCCAAGCAACACACGACTCACTGGGATGTTGATAATGGCATCGTGGCAGCGAAAGCCCTCCAGTTCGGATCCTAGCTGGGCACACTGAGTCCAAGAGTTTGCGGAGTTCACTGGGCATCTTCTGTGTGTAAGAAGATAGATGCCGAGGGACATGGCCATGGACCAGCCAGATTCCTTGCTGTCTTGACTCACGGGACAGCATGGAGTCTGCAGTCTTGAGCTGTGCCCCCTTGAGCAACTTACTTAACCCCGCCACACCTCCACGTTCACATCTGTGAAATGAGAATACCAGTCACACCTGTCATGGGAGAATCTCGTGGGGGAAACGCCGTGCCCAGTGCCGGATGCACAGCCAGCCGTCTACTATCGCCAGCCAGGATTCGAAGGAGCGTGCTCCCATGACTGAAATAAAGACAGTGCTTGCAGAGCACGGGCGTTGGGTATTTGCCGAAATGACTTTTCCGAAGCATTCATAAGTGATTTCAAAGTACTTTTCCACATCTTTGTTCCAAGTTGTCTTGTTTTTATGTGTTATTAGTTCAAGCCTCCTGAAATGAGGTTGAAAAGGAGGCATAGAGGTCTCTGACAATGCCGCTGGCCTCCGTATTTCCAGAGTAAATGCTGTCAGTGCTCACAGAGGAGCTGAGGCATGTGTGGTGGTCAGACAGAAGGACGGAGGAGTGAGCTGCCGGGCCTGGAGAGCCAGCCTCCCTGAGTGGAGCCCCACCTGCGTCTCCAGCTTCTGGATCCCAACAGTCTCTGTCTGTTCCCTCAGGGTTTCTCTTTGCAAACCCTGCCTCTTTGTTTTCTCTCGGTGCCTTTGCCCCGCGCTCTCCCTGGGCCCAGAAGAGCTAGGTCTCAGCTTGGGCTTTCCTCCTGGTCCAGGTCTCTGCCCCAGAGCTGGCTGTGCAGGGAGACCTTGAGCCCTGCTGGTTGGGTCACAAGTGGTAATGACCGCCAACATTTCCAGATGTTGGGTCCACGTATGGTCCCATGTACTTGGGGGGCTTTGGAGCATCATCCCGTGTGACCTACACACGATCAAGGACGGCAGAGTCGCTCCTCTTCACACTGGAGATGAGGGGAGGCACACAGAGTGGGGGTCACTTGCCCAGCTGCACAGCTAGGGAGAGGCAGAGCCCCTGTGCCCACGCTGTAGCCCCTCACTGGGTCCCTCCTGAACCAGTGGGCTGAGTGAAGGGCTCCCGGATTGCGGAGCTCAGAGGAGACTCAGGCTTCTCTGGTTTTACATAGAATGAAGGGGAAAGAGAAAAACTCACCACTAGGGGGATGGGAGAAGTTGATGGTCATCCCAGGACCACTTGCGATGCCTTGATTGCACTGGCCCATTTCAAACCCATCTGGGCACACCAGGTTTTTGTGACATGTGCCCTCTGAAAGTCATGGCCCTTGTCTCAAATGTTTGCTACTAACTTCACCTCCCTTCCAGACCCCCAGACGTAGATTCTGAATGTGCTGCCTCCTTTCAGATCATCTTTGCGGTCTTGCAAAACCACCCTTCTTGATGACATCGGTGTTTCGGGAACAACCCAAACACCCTCCTTAGGTTGGAGGTTTGTCCTTGTCAATTATGCTTCTGGAAATCCTGTGGCTCATGTGTTCATTGGCCACGACTCACCCTGCAGGACTCAACCTCACAAGAACTTCTTGGGCATTGGCTCTAGGCCAGCCACTGTGCAGTCAGGCCACAGTGCTCTGCTGTGACCTCTCTGCCCACTGATGGACAGCACATCTCCCTTCCAGATTCTTCCATTGAGGCCGCCGACATTTCCCAGGGGTCAGCGTGCACACGGGAGCCGCAGCGTGGTTATGTAAAAACCATGGCACTCATGTGACAGTGCTCTCAGGTTACAACCCTAGCATTCCTCCCACTGGCTTGAAGACACCTTACCAAAGGAGCTTTGGAAGGAGGCACTGGCTGACTCTCATGCCCCCCATGTTACTACAATGGTTGTTCATTCTCTGGCTTTCCAACCTTTCGGAATATATATAGTACACATTCCTTTTAAATGTTTGTTGTAAAATAATTTCTGACTTACAGAAAAGTTGCAAAAGTGGTACAGAGCATTGACTTAGACCCTTCATCCCCCTGCCCTGTATGTTAATGTCTTCTGTAATGGTGATGCCATTACCCAAAGCAGGAAGTCATCACTGATACAATACTAGTTGCTTCACACGAAACCTGGTTGAGTTGCCCCAATTTGTCCACTAATGTCCTTTTATGGCTCGAGGATCCCCTGCTGCATTTGTTGTGAAGGAGTGAGTTTAACAGGCCCCACCTATTGGTACTCACATGCTTCAAATCCATTGATTTGAGATTTCTGCACATGGGTCTATGGACTCCTGCTCACATGACCTCTCATTAGGTGTCCTGATCCTGGAATTTTAAATGGAGAGGCTTAGTTTAACCCTTGGAAAAGATTCACCCTTACATTCTTGAACTCCCTGAAGTTTTTGGGAAGACACCTTTCCTTCGAAAGCACTTTTCTTCTTAGTTTTTGACACAACTGCTATTTCCAAAAACAAATAACCTTGAACCTTCCATCCCGCTTTCCTGATGGTGAGACATGACAGGGGTCCTTTATGACATATCAGTAAGTGGTCGTTCCCCACATAAACACAGCCCTCCCTCCATGGTGACCAGATCTTACTTCATCAGAGGAGCACTTAAGCTCTGTTGCCAGAAAGACAGTGAGAGGGTAATAACACAGGGGCTGACAGCAATGTCCCTTGACTCATTTTAAAGAATAAAAATAAAATATAGATAGAGAGATGCATTTTTTTTTCTTAAAGAAAATGAATTATTCTTTGAAAGTTAGTCAATCTCTTGGGGGCATAGTGTGGAAAATTAGATTTTAATGGCTTTAGAATTGAGGTTCTGTGGGTCAATAGTACTGGACACTTGAAGTAAAATGACAAATCTATTAGAAGAAAATCAAACATTTTGTTGCTCATCAGAGAGGCAGTCAGAGGACAGCAAGCAAGGTCTTGGAATTCTTCTTGTGAAGGCATCAGAAAAGTACCAATTCTGCTTGGTGTTTTGAGATCCTTGGGAGAGGGTCAATCACGGATTTTTAACTCTCCTTTAGTCAGAAAGGCTCCTGGTTTCTGGACTGTTTGCAAAATTCTGTTGCGGGAAGTTTGGCAGGATGGGTGTTTCATAAGCATTCAATCCCAAGGTGGTATAGAATGGACTCTGCTGTTTCTCAGCGGACTTTCCACCATCAGTCCTGGCTTGCGTTTGTTTGGTCGACTTATCCCTATCGGATGCACTTCGCTTTTCTACTTATGAGGTTGGCAACGCTGCCATGGGCAAAAGCCAAGTCTGATTTTTGTCTTGCGTCCCTGACTTAGAATCTTATTTTTTTCTCACATTTTACAGAAACGGATGCACAAACCATATATCTGAGGGCATCAAATCAGTAATTAAGTCGTGCCTTTTTCTCTCTCTTCAACGATACCTGTTCTGTCTATACCACATGCTGGACGCTGTCTGGGGTGACTGGGACAACAGTGTGGGCCTTGTATTCCTGGGACTGACGGTCTAGTATGAAAGACACAGGCAGAAGTAAAAATGCACACAACTACCTATTTAATGCCAAGGTGGGACAGGCCATAAGGCAAGTGAGGTGTGTTATCAAAGTGTCAGGTCAGCTGAGGACGACTGGAAGTTAGCTGGAAAGAGGACTTCCCAGCACACAGCACATGCATTAGGCCTTTCGGACAATCCCCTTCCCACACCCCTGAATGAAGAAGGCATTGTCTTACGTTCCAGGGAAGCACACTGAGGGGTGGAGAAGCGAATTGGCAGGACCCTGGTTGTGCAGCTGATGGAGCCAGGGTGTGCAGCTGTCCACCTGGTGTGGGAAGGCAGAGGGTGACAGAAATACCCAGGACACTCTAAAGCAAAGCAGAACATGTCAGGCTCTTTGAGAGCAGTAGATTTTGGAAGAGAGCCCAGGGGTGGGGTGCAGGGAGCTTTCAACCGCAGGACGATTCTCTGGCTTTGCCTAAGGATTTTGTTGTTGTTTAGGTCCTGTCCTGCACAACCTTTCTATGTATGATTTTGTTGGAGACTTTGGAGCTCTTTGGACCATGTTTCCAGATGGCAGGAGCCATGGCGGGAAAGGGGGCAAACCATTGGATTCAGTGACAAAGTCAAGATCTCAAATGTTCTCACTGGATCCTGTGTCCCACAGGCAAGGACTTCCCATACCTGTTCCCAGGACCATCATTGGCATCTGGAAGAATGACATGCAGCCTGATGTCTGTGGCAGGAGGGAGGGAGGGAAGGAAGGGGACGGAGGGAAGGAAGAGAGGAGGGAGGAAGAAGGAAGGAAGGAGTGAAGGAAGGAAGGAAGAGGAAGGAATGGAGGGATGGAGGGAGGAATAAGGGAAGAAAGGAGGGAAGGAAGGAGGGAGGGAAGGGGGGAGGGAAAGAAGGAAGGAAGGAAGGACAAAGGAAGGAAGGAGGGAAGGACGGAGGGGGGAGGAAGGGAAGGAAGGAAGGAAGGAAAGAAGGAAGGAAGGAAGAAAGGGAGGAAGGGAGGGAGGAAGGAAGAAGGAAGGAAGGAAGGAAGGAAGGAAGGAAGGAAGGAAGGAGGAAGGAATGGAGGGATGGAGGGAGGAATAAGGGAAGAAAGGAGGGAAGGAAAGATGGAGGGAAGGGGGGAGGGAAAGAAGGAAGGAAGGAAGGACAAAGGAAGAAGGAGGGAAAGAGAGAGGGAGCGAAGGAAAGAAGGAAGAAGGAAGGAAGGGAGAAAGGGAGGAAGGGAGGGAGGAAGGAAGAAGGAAGGAAGGAAGGAGGAAGCAATGGAGGGATGGAGGGAGGAAGAATGGAAGAAAGGAGGGAAGGAAGGAGGGAGGGAAGGGGGAGGGAAAGAAGGAAGGAAGGAAGGAGAGAGGAAGGAAGGGAGGGATGGAGGGAGGAAGAAGGGAAAAAAGGAGGGAAGGACGGATGGAGGGAGGGAGGGAAGGAAGGAAGTGGGGAGGAAGGGAGGAAGGGGAAGGGAGGGAGGGAGGAAGGAGGGAAGGAAGGAATCTTTGCTAAATTGAATTAATAGAAAAACATGAAATACTGTCACTAAGTCCTTTCTGGGCTCCCAAATGCTAACACACGTGCTGACAGTCTGGAAGATTCCACTTACTGATGTCCAAGATGAAGATGTGCCATCTCCTAAGTGAAACAGGAGTACTGGCCACAGCTGTCCATCTCAGGACGGCCCCATGTGGGAGCCACACTCTAAGGAACTTTGACCAGCAAGAGCTTTGCCAAAAGAGAAATTAGACAGCTTTAGAAATAGGACATCATGGGGAGAAGATGGGGTGAGGGTGGGGGGCAAATCCCCAGCAGCCTTTGATGAGCTGGTGGCTCACAGGTTTCCCCAGGAGTGTGCACCTGTCCTCTCTCACATTTCCTTCTCCCCCTCCCCCTCCCTTCCCCTCCCATCTGCCTCCCTCCCTCCCTCCCTGTCTCTCACACACCCAGGGCACTCACTGGGGTGAGTCTGAGCCAGGGAAAGCTCCTTTGGATACATTGATGGAAGAGACGGAGTGTGACAAACGTGCCATCTCCCTCCAAATGTCTCTGCGTCTGTAGCACCAGCTGCGGCATTGGCTGCTCAGACCCCCAATGGGCCAGGCGCACAGTCCAAGATCCTCAGCCCCCCAGCTGGGCTGTACTCTTGTCATTTGTCATTTACTCCTGGGGGATAAGACCCCACATTCCCTGCCCCCTCCCTCCTGCCTCTGCAGGTAGCCCCTGCTGTTCCATCTGGAATGCCCTTTCTGGTCCTGCTTTTAAATACTCTGTCCATCTTTAGACCCAGCTGGATGCCCCACTCATGTGCAAACTTCAGCTCCGGTTGTCCCAAATTCAATGGATCTGCCCTCCCTTGAGGAGCAGTAGCCCACCCTGCCTGCACTCTGGAATCAAATCACTGGGGCAGAGGGGTGTTCGGAAATAATCTGGAGTCGGGCTCCAAGCCAGTGGAATTGGGGTCCTGAGTGGTGTGGGGTGGGGACAGGGGCACCTGGGAGGCCAAGGTGGGAGCTGGCCCACTTACGTTTGTAAAAATAGAACTAAAACACAGCACTTAAGCCATGTGGAAGCTGACGGCGGGGGGGGGAGGCAAGGTGAGGGCAAAGCTGGACAGGAGATCGGTCCACACAGCAGGCTGGAGGGATGGCATCTCAGCTGTGGGGTCTCAGATACCATCCGGATGGAGAAGACACCTGGGCCACGTTTGCTTTGTCAGCCGCCTGCCTTGCTCATCCGTGGATGACAGTGCTGGGCTCCGGGCTAGGCTGGTGTGGGCACTTAATAAATACCGAGGTAGATGGATGTAGCTTGAAAATTCTGCACACGACACAAATGTTTTTGCAAGTTACATGCCCACCTGGTTTTTCTTTTAGTGGGTCTTCTCGTGACTCAAATCATGAATGTGAGAGTAGGGGCCTCCCAGGGATTTTCTGTCTCTTGCACCATGCCACAGTTGGCTACACATCGTAAGTCCTGTCCTCTTTGGATGCCGTTCGAGACCAGTTTTAACACAGGTGGAGAGTCCATCTATGGGATGTTGAATCCGCTCCCCCCGCCTCCACCAGAAGTTTCCTTTTGTTGGAAAACGTCTGCCATTTTGGTGGCCCCTTATACAAATTAACTTGAAAGTGATATAGATCTTCCCAATCCCTGCCCCCTAGATTCTAATGATGGGTCCCCTTCCCTCCCTGCCTCTGTGATTCTAGTCTAACAGCCTCAGGTTGGGAATTGGTCGGTGAGGGGGCAGTTTGTCTGAGATCTTACACCTGCCCGGCAGGGGGTTTGGGATGTGGGCAGCTCTGTGTCCTCTTGGAGGCCGTGGCTGTCCCTCCACGCCCTCTGCCTGCCTGTCCGTCTAAGACAGACTTGCCTTCAAATCTGACAATTACCTTTCCCTGTCTCTCGGGCGGTGCTAAGCCACAGATCCTCTGCGTTTATTTAACTAACACATACTATTTTCCTAAACCCAAGATGTTAACCTGGTGCCCCGACTCGGCTTCCAGAGGAGACGCTGATTGTGAATGAATTATCTGAATGGGCGGCTCAGTGAAAAGCTGCCACCGGGTCCCTGGGAGGCCTGAGCTTTGGGAAAAGGTGGCAGTTAGAGAGGAGCCCCCTCTGACCTCCCTCCTGCTACTTCTTTTGCTAATTAAAACACAACCAATGCCAATTAAAACACCACAAGAGCTATTATTGTTTTTTTGTTTATCCACAGACCGGGGATAATGCGGGGAAATGAAGTGGAAACTCCCTGCGTACCAGCTTGGCTATTGGTTTGCTGGAACAAGGGCTCTGTGCTTTCCAGAGAGGGGCCGGCATTGTCCTGCAGGGTGCAGCTGCCAGGGCCAAGTGGCTTTTCCTCACGGGCCAAGTGGTGCTCAGCCTGGCAGGTGCCAGCAGCCACTGCCCGTGCTGGCACATCTACAGGCTCTGAAAGCCGTGCCTTCCAAGCACCTGGGCAGAACAGGTCCCCTGCCCCCCCCCCCCCCCCCCGCCGCCATGGTGCAGCCAAGCAAGGAAACCAGTAGAAGGCCCAGTGACTATGTGGGTCACTCAGCACAGCACCCCTAACCCCTCCCCTTAGAGGCTGGTAGAAAGTTACTAGAATGTTACCAGCTACGTCCCAGCTTCCCCAATTCCCTCAGTTGAGCTCCTGCCCCTCCTTTGGAGCAAGGGGGAGCATTGGAGATTCTGCAGATTTCACCCCTGCAGCTCTGGGAGAGGCGGAGGGACTGATGGCTGGAGACATCAGCAGTGGCCTGAGTCTGGGTGCAGATCACTGGCGAGGCATGTGCTCCAGGCCTTCTTACCTCTTCTTGAAAAGGGGGAAGCGTTAACTTCTTCCTCCTAGAGTTACTGCAAGGATGAACACTCTTAACGTGTGAAAATGCTTTGTCCGGTGCCTGGTACAGAGGAGTGCTCAAAAAAATGCAGCCAACACCATTATTCTGCTATGGCCAGACAGACACTGTCTGCCTGGGAGGACCCAGGGTTATGAATGCAGGTGCACGAACAGGGGTTAGCTACCTCTCTGCACCAGAAGCACCCATGGAGGCTTTAAGACTCCTAACTCTCAGGCCACGCCCAGAACACACCCAATTAAATCAGAATATCTAACATGCTGGCCAGATTTGGAAGGACTGATTGAGTGAATGTTCTGTCCTTCACCTTTGCTCAATGAAGCCAGCAGTGTCTGGAGGGCATTGGTGAAGCACTTCTGTGGACTGAATGCTTGGAATGTTCTGCCACACTAAGCACATCCTTTCCCTGGAGATGGGCTTCAGAGCCCAGCAGTGTGTCCAGGGCCCAGCTGTAGGCTTCAGAGAGCATCTCTGATGCCCCATGAGTCCTCTCCCACTATCAGCATCAGAGAGCGGAAGCTGACGGGACAGGCAGAGAGCGTGCCCCATTCCACGATCTCCATGGTTTGCACTGCAGAAAGGAAGGGCTGGTGTAAATCCTGCTTTTGGGGAAATGACATTAAAAGACAAACTCTTTCAGCAGGGGTCAGAAAGGATAAACACTTCTGACTCAGGGTGAGTCTGCCAGGTACAGGGCACTGCGGTGGGTATAAGGGTTCAAGGAGATAGAAAGTGCAGGTGACCCCCAGACTTTCATAACCACCTCCTGCCGAATGTCCTTTCCACGCTGGACCAAGTCCCTTCAGACCAGTGGGAAACGGTATGTTTGTTTGGGTAAGTGCTAAAAGCCTGTGCTTGGAAAAGAAGTAGGTACAGATATGGATGCTCTTCCGTGAATCTCTGTGACCTTGAGCAAGTTGCCACCTTTATCTGGAAGCTCCGTCATGGGCAGGCAGACTCAGCGAGATGTTGGTCCAAATACCAGCCAGTCTCACTCAGGAGATTTCAAAGGCAGCAAAACTTTTGATGAGTTCATGTAAACATCGATTGCAAATTTGCGGGAACCCCCCCCCCACTGAATGTAGAAGGATTTCTTCTTTATTGGATAAAGAGATGTAATTCAATCAGAGAAACATAGTTAAGGTCCAGGGCCATAAGCAGACTTGATTATGCCTCCCGTTACCTGGCGTTGACTACGTGGAATGTGGGGCTGGGAAAGATCATGGTGCCTAACCCTTGATCTGTGGGAAATGGTGCTGGGATCGGTCGGCGATGTCTGTTTTGGGGAGATGTTAGCCCAGAAGAGGGTGATTTGCTACACCCATCCCAGGGGTCTGGGCTGGATTCTTGCAAAGAAAACAAATCCTCTATATTTTTGCCGAGCCAGAAACATACTCTGATACACCTGGCCAAGAGGTTGCCTCCATCCTCTAGAATGTCCAGTCTGCAAATCCAACAGATAAACTTGTGGTCAGCATGCTCGACATGAGTGTGCAGATACAGCCATGGTCAGAATTGTTCCCAAGTCTGGCCAGAAGGACCATGCGATGAAGACACAGAACAAGCGGTGGGAGAGCCACAGGTGCCGAATGACTTATTTGGTGTAAGAGAAAACGGAAGAAAAAACTCCTATTGTACTTTCAGATCTGCTTACTCACATTTCGTGTCCTGGAAGGAAGATGCATTCCAGCACTCAGGATTAAGCTGGCTTTCTTAATGACCATGGTGAGTCAACGTCCTCTTACTCTTACTAATTTTATACCAAGGTGATTACTGAGTATCGGGGTTTAAATATTTATAGAAATGTACAGAAGCTGCTAATGGCTGAATCAGCTTCAAACGGCAGGTGATGACAACAGACTTAATGAACACAGATTCCACTAAACACACACAATGAAGAACACGCCGTGACAGGGACTTGCGATTGAATAAACAAGTGAGACTCAAATGAGCCGCTGCAGCGTTTAGTTTGGCTTCCATTGGAGAGACGCAGGTTGGCCGGGAAGCAAATGTGTTCTTGTGTGACTGTTGGAAGTCACACTCAGTGATGGATGCCCTTGAAACTGACGCCCATCAAGAACGAGGAGAGTCAAGAAGATGGACGCCTTGGTTGTCTGACCATAGAAATAATCACTCCTGCCCCTGCACCCAAAAGTGGTGCTGGTCTCCATTTCATCTAATGCTGTTCCACAGTCCCACTGCACATTGAACAAGTCTCCTTCCATCTTGCAGGTAAGGAAAGTCATGCTGATGGGTGAATGCCCAAGTCCAAAGTCAGGTAGCAGGTGACCTCAGGTGTCAGGCAGATGTGAGCCCAGGATGCTCTGACTCACTGTTTCCCTCTAGTCTCTGTGCCTCTTGGAGAACAGGGTAAACCAGCTTCCGGGTGGTATTTGCCTCACACCCCCAACATCATTCATGCTGAGCTGTCTTATTCCTGAGAAACTCCTCAGACCCAGGTACCTACAACTGACTCCCATGCTCATGCCCAGAAAGCAGCACGTAGCAGAGACCCCAGCTTGCTCATCCTGTCCCATAAAGCTGGAACGGCTCTCTAAACTCAGTGCAGCACAGCAGCCCTGTCTTGGAGGAGAATTATGCAGAGGCCTGATGTGCAGGAGGTGGAAAGTGGGGTTGGCCTGGAGCCCTGCTGACCACACTCCTCCACTGCCCTTCCACAGGCACTTGGAAATTTGGGTCACTGAAGGCAATGCTGAGTCGGGGGCAAACCCACTACCAGGGCTGTGACTCCCAATCCACTGGTGCTATCAGGACTTTTTGTTGTAGTTAGCTCAAGTCTATCTAAATGAAAGCCTTTGATAAAGAAATTATGTTTCAAGCTTAAATGCAAGGAAAGAAAATGAACTAATAAAAGTAAACACAGGAAAAAGAGGAAAACGTACTGTGTTCTAGGTTCTTCTGACTGCCAATTCTTCTGTTCCGATGGGACATAATTGTTGTTAAAACCAACCAGCCCCAGACTAAACGTCCTGTTTGGGTCATCAGGATGGTTGACAGGAAATGTCCTTGTGACTGGGCACTGTGTTCTTTGACACACGGGGGGCAACCCCATCTACTGTCTCTAAAACATTGCCCTGGGTAGAGTCCCGTGTTTTGGGAAACACCACCCAGAAAAACTGTGGGTTTGGAAGGGTGAAGGAAAAGCCCGAACCTTCTGACATGCATGGCGTAACCTGGGCAACAGAAGTCGATTCTGTTCATAAAGATAAAACCCTGGAAGCGTTCCTCTCCTTACCACCTGTGTTTCCACGTGGTCACAGACTCTCAGGGTTTTAGAAGTCACCTGCTTCTAAACCGTACAATGCGTGAGCTCTTCTCCCGTGTTCCTGGCAGCAGGAGAAGGTCTGGGGTCACTGAACAGAAGTAAACGTCCTCGGACCAGTCATATCCTCTGCAGTGTAAGGGCCTCATCAGGATGGGACTCTCACCACTCACCTGAACGTGGAGGGAGAAGGAACCAGCAGACAGCACTTCTGTGGCTTTAGGGCAGCTTCAAAGAGGCCAGGCTGGCTGGCCTCCAGAAAAGCAAGGTACTTACTGCCCCTGCCCACTCAGGCCCTTGACCTAATTCAACATCCAATTCTGCCTACACCCAGGAAAAACAAATGTAGATACTTTGCTACCTGTCAGCATCATTAATTTTGCTGTGATTGCTCATTAAAATGGTTTGTTTGCACTGGGCTGCGTTGGCTGTCTTACCCTAATTAAACGGCGGAGCAGAATCGGGACAATTTGCTTGTGGGCTAGTTTAAGACACGAGTATGATCTGTTTCGCTCTGGCTGGGTTTGAAGGTTTTGCTTTCAGTCATCATGTGTACCTCTCCCTGGAGAGTCTTATGTTTACTTGTTGCTTTGGACTCCTTCCAGGTGAGTTGGGGATATAATCATGCTATTATTACCCTCACTGAAACTATATTCAGTGCATAAATGTTGCCTGTGAACTCTGGGGACAGGAAAGAAGAGAAGGCAAAGTGTCTTGAAATAACCTGGTAACTTGGCCTCAACCTTTTTCATAAAAGCAGAAACAATGACAGCTGGCCTTTCTTGGATGCTTGTCATGAAAGGGCCTGCACCAAGTGTTTTAAAGATATTGTCTCATTGAATTCTCATAAAGTGGGTGCCATTATTATCCTCACTTTGTAGGTAAGGAAATAGACCTAGGGAGGAAGTCAGGTGCTGCACAAGGATCCAGGTTAGTGCCTGAGGAGCCAGGAACCATCACCCAGACCCCAGCGGGCCTCCCCAGGAACAGGGTCTGTGTCCCTGCATGGGTCATTCTGGCAAGTAGATGGTTAAGCAGGTCACAACTTCACTCACCAACTGTTAGTAAACTTGAGTATTTGAGGCAGTAGGAGGAGATCAAGACAGAGGACCTTGCAAAGTAAGGCACCCTTGATCATTCATTCATAGCCATCCACATCTGCAGTAGACAGATCCTGAGTGCTTATTCAGCTCCAGGCTCTGTGGTTAGTACTGGGAACTGGAAGATCCATTCAAACAAATGGGGCCTGTCCTTGGGAGCTCACAGTTCAGAAAGGAGAGGAGCCTGGGAAAGAGCCACAGTTAGCTCAGATCTAAGCCCTGTGTGTGTGTGTGTGTGTGTGTGTGCGTGTGTGTGTGTGTGTGAATGAGCGATGACTGTGTATGTGTGAGTGTGTGAATGAGTGAGTGTGTGCATGTGTGAGCGTGTGGATGAGTGTGTGCACGTGTGAATGTATGAATGAGTGTGTGCATGTGAGTGTGTGAATAAGTGAGTGTCTGCACGTGTGGATGAGTGTGTGCGTGTGCGTGTGAATGAGTGCGTGCATATGTGAGTGTGTGCACGTGTCAGTGTGTGAATGAGTGAGTGCGTGCATGTGTGAGGTTCCTGATCAGGAAGTCTCATCGGTCCTTGACACTGATCGAATATTCGTGGTTCTCAGGTCCTGTCTCTTCCCAATGCCTGGAATCCTCCTTCTGGACTTCAGAGAGGAGAGATCGATGCTTTTACACAATGAATAATGCCAACCGTATACATTTTATTAATTTATGGAAATGTCAGATTGCTTTAACTATTATACTGAACTTCTGTCCTCCAATAAATGGCTTAATTTCCTTCCAAGGATAAGGCACTCCAGTATTTTCGGCTGACCAATTCAGCTCAGGGCGCTCTAATGTTTTCTGTCTACTCAGAGGACACATACTTCATCAGGATGACTCTGGGGTAATGACACCAAAGGCCCATTTCTAATGATTGTCACGGTCTTGGCCAAATGCATTCCATATATTAAGGCTGATGCCTCTCGCCGAGCTGGGTGCATCCTCTGGGGGAATAAATGACCTTTTCTCCCGAGCCTTCCTCTGCTTGTGACATGGGAAGAAATATCTCCCAATGCAATGCCAGGGTTGAGAACAGCCCCTAAAGTGGGCGAAACGGCTCTGGTCCTCACACAATGGACAAACCAGAGAAAGGAGGTCTATCTGAGGATATAGCCAAAGGCCATTGTAAATATCAGCAAACTCACTTGGGGAACAGCAGACCTGCATTTACTATGGACCTGAGGAAGCTTGCGTTTCAGCATCATATTAGTGCCCTTAAATCTAAATTTTTATCTACAGTGTGGAATTCTTCTTAAAGAGGACCCTTCCCTTTCAATTTCAGTTTCAATTTCAATAAGCACAAGATGGCACGACACCTGGATCTGGACTTGGGGAGATGAATGTCAGGCGGGAATGGAGATTCCACTGTGGACAGTGCTGGGATTTTGTGGGGGGAAGGTTGAACAGTGAAAGTGTTATAGGGCAGCAGGACATACGGGCCCCAAATATGCCACTTTGGCATAAGGATTATTTTGAATTAAAGAAAATTCAGAAGAAGCAGATCCAAGAAAATTCTCAGCCCTCCCCCTATTTGCCTCGAAGTTGGGCATAAATTTGTGAAGTCGTCCCCCTCTGTTCCCCACTAGGAAGGACAGAAGTTAATCACTGGAGACAACACCAGACCCTGATCAGAACTAAAGACAGCACCAGAGGCATCTACACAACTGACCTTAACAACTACCCCTTGTCTGCCACTATCCCCCATGGACTGGTCTTCCTAAAATTTACTGCCCTAGAAATTCAAAGCCCTCCTCCTCTGTCTTGTCACTGCTCTACAAACATATTGTTTTATGGCTAAGGTTTTATATAAGCCCAAGTCCTAACCATCCTTTTTGATTACTCATCACTGGATACTCCTGTGTGTGTGTGTGTGTGTGTGTGTGTGTGTGTGTGTGTGTGATGCATATGTGTTACTAAACTTCCATATGTTTTTCTTTCCTTTCTCTGTCTTTTGTCAATCTAGTTTACAGAGCCCCACCCAGGGAATCTAGAAGGGCAGAGGGGGATAGCCATCTGTTCCCCTACAGTTTCTGGACCTTGCAGTCTCTAGGACTCCAACCTTCTCAGGAAGAGGGAAGCAAACCTGCTCATGACATTATTACCTTCCCTTAACACCCAGTGGCACAACGGATAAAGTCCAAGTCGGTTCCTCTCCACCAACCACTGCAACAGAATCACCTGGGAGGATGTTAGGAGTTCCCATGCACAGGCTCCACCCTGACCAAGTGAATCAGAATTCCTGGAGGTGGTGATCCCAACATACAGCACACATAGCCATGGGGGTCTCACCCTTGCCAGATGGTGGAATCCCCTGGAAAGTTTAAAAAATGCAGATGCCTGGGCCACATCCCTGCCTACACCAATCCAAATCCCTGAATTTGGATCCAGTTGCCTTCATACATAGACTTCCCAGGCCCTTAGGTGATTCTGATGAATATCCAAATTGTGAATTATTAGTCTAAGCAAGTAAGTGGGGTGAGGGTACATAAAAGGATGTTGGAAGGTGAAGGTGGGCAGAATAAATCAGGGAGGGCTTCCTGAGAGCTGAGGTCAGGCCAGTCTTTAACACATAATGGGCTGTGTTGACACAAGTAAAGGAAGGCAGTTTTTTCCTCATAGACTGCTCAAATTAATATAATAATCAGGATAAAGGTTAATTGGATGAAACTCACGTTTTCATCACCGAACAGAACACACCATTCTTCACTGACTTACATGACAAGACATATAAATAATAGGGGGGGGGGGTTGTCAGGGAGTGATGGGAGAAAGTCTCTATCAAGCCATGGTTCATGGTTTTGACATGTGTTTTGTAGATGTGGATGTATCCTTTTCCATCCAAATAATGAATAGCTAATCTAGACCCTTTTCCCTATCCTCGAAGGGGAAGCCCTGGGAAGAAGCCCCAGGGGTTGTGGGGTTCTCAGCTGCACAGGAAGGAATTCATCCCGAGTGCAAATCATGAATTTTATGTTTACCCTCCGAGTGCGACTAATAGGAGATGTCACCTTGACAAGATTTTATTGCTTTGATCTTTAGCATTTCGGGAAATCTTAGGTCAGTGAATGGTGGACTCTTTCTCAAAGCCTACTCAAGGCAGGAGGTAAAGATCAAGAAAGGGTTTCCATCTTGGGCAGTTGGAGGGTCAATTTGCATTGGTGCTATCTGGTCCCTGCTGTTACTATCATCATCATCATCAGGCATCAGGCTTTTTTCTTTAAAAATAAGACAACTTGAGCACAAAAATCCAGAGAGGTAGTCAACAATATGTTTTGATGGAGGACACTTCAAGGAGAGGCTGAGTTCTTTGCTGTGGTGGGTTCTGATGTGGGTGGGGAGTCTGGGGTTACTACAGTCTGAGAGGGCATCTGCTGAAATGAAGAAAAGAGACCCTATGAGATAGCTTGATCAAATTCCCCAGTGGAATGTTTCAATGCCCTCACCTTTCTCCTAGAGTGTACAAACACAGTGATGCCTTTAAGAGCAATAAATAAATCAGTGATGCTGATAAAAATAATGGGCAAGAGATCATTCACCATCTTGTGACGAGTCCCAGTTCAGGTTTGATAAAAAGCTGGTGGAAACTGCCATTGTTGTAGGAAATTAAGAATGAGCTCATTAGCTGAGCAATTTAAGCCATTCAGATGATGATTACGACTTCCCAGATTTAAGAGGCAAAGGAGCTTTGTTCTGCCCAGATCATTTTTCCCGATCCTTATCTGGTCTTGATAAAGAAATTCTGCAAGTGACTTATGGTGTGGGGACCATGACAGGGAATGATTTTCTCAGCACTAGTAAATGAATATGACCTATAAGAAAAATACTCCGGGTTATGCTTACTTGGAGGAAATAAATCTCTCCTGTGCCCATCTTTCTCCTCCATCCCGTCAGGGGAGAATTCACTTTCTTGTCTTATTTTCCTCACGTTTGCCACCCACTCCTAACCTCCCCAGATAGAAGTGAATGAGAAATACACTCCCAACCTCTGGCTTCACCTGCTCTGACCTGAGTCTATCATTTTGGAGAGCAAGCCTGGATTTGCCCGGAGTGTGGACTGTCTCCAGACGCTGAGTGTCCCTCAGCCCTGGAGTGGGCTCTGAGAAGGTGCTCCCTGTGAGCCCTGGAGATGCTCTCGTGGCTCTGCAGGTCTGTCTGTGAGTTCATGCCCTGCACCCCGTCCCCCTCCACCCCCGACCTCACTATCATCAGTGTCCTTATGGAGTAAACCCAACACCTGATCAACAGACACTCAAGGACAGCTCCTCATTAACAATGGCCCAAACCTCTCACTAATAAATCAAATGGTAGCTTATTTCTCTAAACCTTTTTGAACCTATTTGGTTTTCTACCCCCTTCTGCAGGGCCATGTTGCGTGGGTGAGTGTGATTGCCCCAGGCTTCTGTAGGTGGAACTTCTCTTCTTACACAATTAGAAATACTCTGGCTGGTGATCTGCTCTTCTGGGCGGGCAATGGGCTGAAGGCATTCTATCCTTCCCTCATTCATTCATCCTTCCTGTTGTGGCCTTGTTACCCTGTGCCTCTCACTTCCGAGGACACTGAGGGAAAGGACGGTGAAGAAAGTTGCCAGAAGCCACACGGCTGATGAAAAGGGGTTAGAGGGCCGGGTTGGGTTCTGATGCACCCCAAGGCTTTTGCCTTCATGACTGCACAAGCTGCACCCCTCTGTCAGGGCAGGGGAAACACGGGCTCCCCTCATGGATCCCCAAACCTTCAAGCTCTGAGAGTCCTGCAAGAAATCACATTCATTCAAGCTCAAGAGTTGTCTTTTTTTTTTTTTCCCCAGGAAAAGGATTTGAGTACAAGTTGGGTTGGGCCAGCCACGTGGCTCCCCATCATACTGGCGGGTCAGCTTCTGAGCAACCCCCACCAACACTGGAACATGGAACATACTGCCAGGACACGGTTCCTGAGACCCCCACCTGGGATGTAGGGACCCACATCCTCATGAATGTGCCTGTGGGCCCCGACGTGGATGAAACCAAAGCCATGGGCCCTGCCTGGGAGATCTCTGCAGACTCCAGGGAACAAGCTGACAAGGCTTGAGTGCCCTGATTGCCTGACTTTATTCACACGGAGTCTAGAATAGGAAGCTTGCTTCCCATTTGGCCAATTTCCAGAACTTTCTTCTTGCAATATATATAACATTCCCTCTAAAAATTACTCACCTGGGGCTTTTGCTGTTTCTTGAGAGGTTGACTGTGTTAACTGCTCATTCTAGTTTCCCACAGCTCGTCTGTAGGTAAAGCTAGACCTTTAGAAAACATTTCACTTGGAGCCTATAAACACATTTGTAACGTGTGTGAGGTGTCCTGATGCAGGCACGCTATCACACTATCTCCGCAACACTCATCAAAGGAAGTATAGGCAATGTCCATTTGAAAATATTTTTACTTCCTCCCCAAGGCAATCATCAGACATTACCTGTTATGGTAACCCAGTCTCTTACATCAGGATTTATGTGCGTTTCTACTGGACGGGGGCTCCAAGTTTCTCCCTACCAGCATTTTAATGCACGCCTTGATCAGACAAATTCTACGTTACATAAAAATCATCCTTTTGGGTTTAGCTACCAAAATATTTAGCCTAAAATTAGTGCTCAGTTTCAGAAGCAAGCCTATTCCAGATGCCTGGTATGGATAAATCTGTCTCTGCTTTCTAATGCAAAAAACAATAAATTTAAAAATGTATATTCGCTTCTGTGTATCATAAAAATGCTTATGACAGAATATTTGCAGGATGTAGGAAAAAAAGGGTAAGAGAGAAAACAAGATCCCACTGGCTGACACCCACCTCCCCACTCCTTGGCAGGCCCCTCCCACCCCGTCATCACACAGGGTCCTGGAGCACCGGAGATGTCCCATACATGCGTGGGAAACACATCGTGGATGGGCTCCCTCCCCCACCATCAATTCTAGGTCCATCCCTCCACCTCACCCTCCTCTTCCTCTGTCCCTGCTCCTAATTCCATGGAAGAGGCATCTCTTCCCGCTGAATCCCTCTGCACATTCTCTGGCTTCTATTTAACTCCGTGTTCACCTTCTCCAGGGCTTTAAACCCTAATGAGTCCCCCTCTTACGTGTTTTCAGCCAAGTCCCTCCTCATCACATTTGAACACGAAGGGGAGAATATTTCATCTTAAAAACAATTCCTGGGACCTTTCCTTTTCCTCCAGCTGTTACTGTACGTATCTGCCATCTGCTGTCACTCTTTTCCAATGACTCTCTCCACCCCTCTGTCTTCTTGGCCTCCAATCACAACTTAAATATCTGCATGCTGGCTGTGGCCCGGGTCTGCGCTGGAGTCGCGCTGGCCAGAGCCCTCATCCCGTGGGAGCTGCTACAAATCTTCAGCCTTGCTCGGGGCCCTCTTCATCCCTCGCTCCTGTTCGAAATCCCACGTTATTTTCACTCTCGTGCAGTGATCCTTGGATGGATGATGCCCTCAGCTCTTGTGGCTTGAATTCCCGTTTGTTTAACCGAGGACACCCAGGTCCATATTTCTACCCGGACGGCACCTGAACTATAGATGTGTGTGTCTCAGGACATCAGGGTAGGCCGAGTGGGACTGCAGTAACAGACAGAACATCCCTGTGTATGTGTCACACGTAGACAAAATGCCCCGCCCCGCATCCCCGCTCTCCTCATACCCATATCATCTGTAATAGCAGCCTCCGAATTCACGACAGCAATGCAAGATGGGACTGGATGATTGAGCAAGATGTTTCAAGAGTCAAGGTAGACAGTGGCTGTTATGAACTGAATTGCATTCCCCCAGAACCCATAGCGTGAATTTTCATATGTTGGAAGTCCTAACCCCTAATACATCAGAATGGAACCATATGTGGAGACAGGGTCTTTGAAGAGGTAATTAAGTTAAAATGAGGTCAGATATGGGGCGCCTGGGCGGCTCAGTCGGTTACGCGTCCAACTTCAGCTCAGGTCATGATCTTGCGGTCCGTGAGTTCAAGCCCTGTGTTGGGCTCTGTGCTGACAGCTCAGAGCCTGGACCCCGCTTCAGATTCTATGTCTGCCCCTCCCCAGCTCATGCTCTGTCTCTCTCTGTCTCAAAAATAAATAAAAGCATTAACAAAAATTTTTTTAAATAAAATGATGTTAGAAAGGTGGGTCTGAGTCCAGTCTTACTGGTGGGAGCTCTCTTCCTGGTGCTCAGGTGGCCTTTCTTGCTGCACCTGCACCTAAGGCCTCTAGTGTCTCCTCTTATAGGGACACCAATCCTCTTGAATTAGGTCCTTACACTTAAGACCTCATTTCAAGTTAGGCACATCCTGAAGGGCCCCACCTCCAAATACAGTCACACTGGGGGTTCAGGGCTCCTGTGTGAATTGTGGGGAGGTACACAATTCAGCCCACAGCACCATCTTAAAGAAACGTTCCTACTATCTGCCAGGTGCTGGAAGGCCTGACCTTTGCAAAGGATGCTTTAGAAACCAGGCTATGATGTGGGGACAAGATAACAGGTGAAGGCCAACATTTCTGTTGGGACCCGTGATTTGGGGCTCTGAGGCCATAGGTTTCGGTCAGTCGGAGCTCTGCAGGATTTCAACTTTACACATTGGCGCAGGTATTGGTGGCCTGCCCACTAAACAGATCACCATTCTTTATAAAGGTAATGGCTTACATTTATTGAGCACTTTTCATGAGCCTGGTATTATTGCGACCATCAGACACGATTTATAACTGCTTCAGTATTTTTCCTGTTTTCTAGAGGAGGACATTGAAATAGGGAAAAATGACTTTGAATTTTAATTACTTCCCAGGAAATTAATAACAAGAGGAAATACGTTCAAAAATAGACATGTCTACATTTCATTTACAACCTGTAGTAGGCAGAGCCCCAGATCCCCCAATTCTGCTCATACGTTACAATTGGCAAAAAGGAGGGGTGCCTGGGTGGCTCAGTCGGTTAAGCATCTGACTTCGGCTCAGGTCATGATCTCACGGTTCGTGGGTTCAAGCCTCGTGTCGGGCTCTGTGCTGACAGCTCAGAGCCTGGAGCCTGCTTTGGATTCTGTGTCTCCCTCTCTCTCTGCCCCTCCCCTGCTTGCGCTCTGTCTCTCTCTGTCTCTCAAAAAAAAAAAAAAAAAAAAAAACATTACAAAACAAACAATTGGCAAAAAGGACTCTGCAGAAGTGACTGCAGTCATGGACTTTCAGATAGCGAGATTATCCTGGATTACTCGAATGGGACCAATCTAACTGCAGGAGTCCCAAAAGAAGAGGGCCCCTTCAGATTGGAAGAAGAAGAAGTCAGAATAGATTTGGCAGCGACAATGTCCACAGAGGTTGCAAGTTCAGGAAGCATTGCTAGTTTTGAGATGTGGACCCTGCCCTGCAAAGGCTGTAGAGAGATCTCTAAGAGCTACTGGTGACCCCAGTGGCAGCCAGCCAGGGAACGGGACCTCAGTCCTACAATAGCAAGGAGATGGCTTATGTCTGCACCTTGAACAGGCTTGGAAATGGATCATTCCCAAACTTCTAGATGAAAATTCAGTCCACTTGACTCCTTGATTTCAGGCTTATGAGATTTAAAAAAATAGCCAAACCCACCCAGACTCCTGGCCTCTGGAGCTGTGAGACAACAGGTGCGCATAGCTTTAGGCCATTAAGTGTGTGATGATTTGTTAGGACAGCAGTAAGTAACTCACACAGCATCATTGAAAATGCTTTAGGAGAACACTGGACCACAGGGCACCTCCAACCCTCCCTTTCTCCCTCTTGCCCCCTCTGTCTCTCCCTCTTGCCCCCTCTGTCTCTCCCTCTCCCTCTCCCTCTCTCTCTCTCACTCCCTCTTTTCCACTTCCCCTCCCTCCCTCTCTCTCTCCCTCTTATTCCTCCCTGGAGACCTGGCTGGTGCACTTAGGAGAAGGAGCTGGGCAGTACTCATGTCTACCTGTCCCCCTGATCCCCTCTTTGGGATCTTTCTGTCCACAGAGAACATCCATAGTCATGCCCTGTAGAGGGACCCTGCAGCTGTCCGTCTCTAAGTGGGTGAATTTAATTTCTTTGGTGAATGGTTAGCAAGCCCGTTGCGGCTATAGATCTAAAGTTTTATCTTCAAATTCAGCTATTACTAGTGATAAAACTAGCATATTTATTTCCATCTGTCTGACTTTTGCCTCTGACTCTCAATGGATTCCAAACCCAGAAAAACAGGAGCTATTTATTAACCCTCTAAAATTCAAACACATCCTTCTGGTCATATCTTTCCCCTTTAATCCATGCATGATTCAAATTCCTTACGGTGACTTTTAGGGTCCTTCATGGTCTGATGCTGCATAACTCTCTAGCCCAGCACTACACAATGATATATTTTATTTGACCCCATATATCTGAAATATTGCTGTTCCAGCATGCCCTCAACATAAACATTGTTAATGAGATATTTTGCATTCTATTTTTTGTACCAAATCTTTGAAATCCAGTGGGTCTATTACACCTGTGATGCAACTCAAGCTGGACCAGTCACAAAGTTCAAGTACTCAGTAGCCACGTGTGGCCAGAAGCTACTGACTGGCACAGGTCCAGCACTCTGTGGTCATTCCCACCTCCAACCCTATTCTCTAGGAAAACCCTGATCTCTCATTTGCCCACTAAACTCTCTCCTGACTCTTGTTTCTTTAGTTTGAAACACTCTGCCACCGGTCTCCTATTTGGAGACTTCCTACTGAAGTCTGGAAAGTCTTCCCCGACCCCATAAATTGGTTAATCACCTTTCTTTGAGAGGCTAGAATATCCTGTAACTCCTGTCTCATGGAATGTGTTACATTTTGCCTTAAGAGGAGGGCTCCTGTCCATGTATCATACACAGGGATGTGAAATGGCTTTATTTCTAAGAAAACCTCAGGACATTCCCAAAGCCATTGAAGAGCTGAGGGCACAAAGAAACTTAAAATAACTAAACTTCATGGGCACAATCCTTACTAGGTGAACAAAAGACCAGTTGGTAAAAGCAGAGTGGCAAACCAACTAATGAGAGATAGTCTTTGCCCAGGTGAGGAGAAAGTAGCTGAACATAGTCAGACCCCTGGCTGGATTTTGGATTTGAATTTGAAGGCACCCCAAACATTAGGATAGTATTTTTCCCCCTTAAGTAGTATTCTTGCATGAAAATTTTGTCTATAAATTAAGGGCTGGGGCCAGAGCAGAAAGAAATCTCATGATTTAGTCGCATAGGCTTCTCTGTGTCTCTGGGTTTTCTGTCCTCCAGGTTCTGAAGAATTTCGACCTTGCTGTGTTGCGACTCTGCAGTTCCCAGGGCTGCAGCTTCCTGGTCTACTAGCCTCACAGATGCCCAGTCTGCAGGTTCAGAGACCCGAGGGCTTACAATTCTGAGGTCTAATAGTAGCACAGCATTAGGTCACACGGCCCTTCTGGAGAGAGAGATCTGAATTCACAGAGAGTAACCAAAGTTTTAATAAATGCCCCGATCAACTTCTGTTAATCCTGTTCTCCACCCGCTTGAATGGCTGAAATGAACACAGTGGGTGATTCCAAGAACTCTCATAGACTGCTAAAGGGAGCGTAAAATGCCACGACCATCTGGAAAACCATTTAGTCTGTTTCCTATGTGGTGAAATCTGCTGTATGACCCAATGATTCAGCTGCTAGGTACTGATACAAGAAAAATGAAAATGTATATCCAAAATATTGACTTCTACAGATGTCCAAAGCGGCTTATTCTTCATAACCCCAAACTGGAAATAATGCTAGTTGTTATTTAGCAGGAGAATGGGGAGAAAAAAGCAGTGTGTTATATTCATACAGTGAAATCCCACTCAGCAATAAAAGTGAATAAACTACGAACACATGTAACTATATAGATAAATCTGAAGCACATAATTTTGAGCAAAAGAAGCCAAAGACAGAAGAGAACATACATGATTTTATTTATAAGAAATTCTAGAGCAGGAGAACTCAGCTATAATAATTATCAGATCAGTTGCTGTCTGGCGAGGAGAGGGATTGGCTGAAAAGTGGCCTGAGTTCATGTTTTAGGGAGATGAAAATATGAGCGGTATTTATAGGGGTTTATAGGTTTATTTGGTCAGACTCTTCAAACTGTCCACTTAAAATGGGTACATTTATGCTACATAATCTAATATGTCAATAAAGTTAATTTTTAAATGTCTGTTATAACCACTAGCTGAGGGTTTCCTAACCTTGGCGTTGTTGACACCTTGTGCTGTGTGAGGCCATCCTGTGCAACATCCCTGGTCTCTACCTGCTAAATGCCATTAAACGCCCCCCCCCCCACCAACCCCATGCCCAGGGTGGTGACAACAGGTAAGAAATGTCTGCACACATTGCCCAAGTATAGAGAAGGAAAACACCTTTCCACTACTCTCTTAAGTCTATTTGTGAATTAAACTCACAAAAGATAGCCTAGCAGAAAAAGCCCAGAATTTATTTACATGTGCCACGTACACTTATACTGGAGAACACAGTGAGTGTGCCACTCAGAGGGGTGGTTAGAATTGGGGCCTTATATACCTTCTTGATAGGTGAAGGAAAGAGGGGGGAAGGCAGATAGAGGAGAAAAAAATAACTTTTTTTGAAAGAAAAGTGGATTTTCAGGAGAACAAATGAGTAAGAAAGTTTGTCTACACAGGTATGAATGGCCCCTCCAAGTGCTTCAAGACCGTAAAATTCCCTGGAGAAGGAATTCAGGGTTAAGTTTTATTTGTGTTTTCCATTCTAGGAGTAGATCCACCCTTTTGAGGAATTTATAGCAGCTTTATTTTCCCAAAGTTCATGCTTTTAGTTAGATAAGGAAAGCTCATGGAAGGCTTTTATTCTTACATCTTTTTTAATCTTAAACGTCTCTAACGTAGAATAATCTTCATACCAAAGTGCCCTATTTTTGGGTGGTGTATGCTGATCTCTTTCACCTCCTTCAGTGCAAAATTGCTCCCCTGGTTGAAAATCATTGTGCCAACTCAGCTCTCCTCGCTAGCCGATTTATGTATTCATTCATTCAACAAAGACTTGTTGAATTCTGCCCTGCATTGGGCATCAATATGAACATTTAGAGGCACATCAGCCATGCTGTTATCTAGGGGTAGAACAGCCCAGGAAGAGAGGACAAGGAGAGAGTTCATGTAAAAAACTCTAAGTCAAGCCCATGTGTCATATGTTGAAGGAAACTCAGCGAGGAGACCAGAGTGCCTGGAACAGACTGGAGGAGGAGTAGAGACATAAGAAGCAGAGTCAGAGGGGACAAGGCAGGACAAGATCATGGGTGTCTTAAGGATTGTGATTGCTTGTGCAGGGTGATAGCAATGGGGTGGTGAGAAGTGGTCAGTGTTTGGATGTATTTTGAACATAGAGTCAGTAGAATTTGCTGATGGGTTAAGTTGGTTCCCTGGGCGGGGGTGGGGGTGGGAGACAGTGTATGTCTTTATCACTTTTCTGTATGCATCATACAATTCCTGGTCTGTAGAAGGGACTATGGTAAACAGATGGATGGACAGATGGATGGATGGATGGATGGATGGATGGGTTGTAGAAGGAAGGATGAATGGAAAGATGTATTAAAGAATGGCTGGTGGACAGATGGATGGATGGCCAGTAAACTCTGAGATTTTTTTATAATGATCAGATATATTATATATGAAGCCAGTAGCACAGTGCCTGGGACTTTTTAGCCATTTAGTGAAAAAAAAGAAGCTTTAGATGTTTTATTATTTTAAATAAAAATGCCACTGAATTTCACTCATTGAGAAGAAAGGTTCTTCTGCAAAGAACCTTTATTCCAGCAGAACAAGCAGGTTCTGAACAGAGGTGAGTGCCTCCTACTTCTGGATTGGCCATACAATCAATGCCCAGTTGTTAACTGCAGCCTAAATGTGGAGCCTTCGTGCCAGGTAATCAGTCAGGCAGTGGAAACATCACAGTCGGGGTTGGGCTCCCCACCGGGTCCTGCTCCAGCAGTTATGAATAAGAACTTGAGGGCTTGTTTTGGCTTGTAAAGTGAGCACATTGGAAGTAGAAGCCACGGCTGCCAGTGAAATCTAATAAATATAAGGTATAATTCCGGAGTAGCATGTTGCTACAGATAAGCTTGCTTTGAATAGAAATGTTCCCAGCATGTGATCAAAATCCTCAGGGCAGAGTTTGCCCTGTGACTGTTTCCTGCAGCCACAAGGACACTAAGCAAGGACATAGTCCAGGCCCTGTGTCTTCACAAAGCAGCCAGGACGGACACACAACTTAGTAACACGGTGCTTTGTCTTATAAGTGAGCATTGTTACCTCATACACAGGACCCTGACTTCAAGGTATTTCTACTGATTAGTGTTCTCTCTCCTACATTGAGAGATGACACCAGTGATTCATTCATTTGTATGAAAAAAAAAATGTGCTTCTAAGGAAAACTGCATGGCATATATCATGCCCTTCTGGGTTATCAGATTCTAGCCATGACAATTATCTTTGAGATGTTTTACAACCATTTGTAAATTGCAGTTAACTGATAGCAATATAAATGTTACCCTGCTGGGTAGTGGTTTAAACTGACTTCCTCTCTCTTTGAAAAAACAACAACAACAACAACAACAACAACAACAACAACCAGTTGTGTCTCTATTTGCGACTCATCTCAACATTTCTTTACTAGATGTAAATTTGTGCTGTTCGAGTTTTCCTTTGAACTGGTTAGAACGTCTGCCTGGTTCATTCATATCTTACGAGTAAAATAAAATGTTTAACTAGGGTTCATTTTTATATGTGTATGCTAGTCACGATTTTATCTTTTTTCTGAAAATTACCTGTTACAAGTTCCACAAATACTTAGTGGAGTGCAGGTGTGCACCAAGAACTGTGCTAGGGACCAGGAAAACAATGACTGAGGAGTCCCTGCTCAGAAGGTGATGACGTTTCTCCACGATGGTAGAGAAGGTGGGAGGGTGCTGCTGACTCCCTCACGAATGCCTGGAGCCCATGCACCTCTAAGCTGACTTCCTGAGCACTGAGGCCAGCGTTTTATTCTGAGTCCGTGTCCCCTGTGGCTGATACAAGCCATATTTTATGTGGCTGTGGTCGTACCAACTATACATAATTATATACGTTCCTTTGAAAGTATAGTTTATGATTAGGGAAAGCAATGTGGGCTCATTACAGAAACTTTGGGGAGGGGCGCCTGGGTGGCTCACTTGGTTAAGCATCCGACTTCAGCTCAGGTCATTATCTCGCGGTCTGTGAGTTTGAGCCCTGCATCGGGCTCTGTGCTGACAGCTCGGAGCCTGCTTCCGATTCTGTGTCTCCCTTGCTCTCTGCCTTTCTCCCGCTCATGCTCTGTCTTTCAATAATAAATAAATGTTTAAAAGGTTTTTTTTTTTTAAAGAAACTTGGGGTAGTCCAGAGAAGCATGAAAAAGAGAAACACAGCCCATGATTCTACCCCTCATAAGTACAAAATGACCCCTTCATGTTCTCACCTCTTCCCCTAACCACCCAGCAGATGTCTCCACTTTTTCCTCCCTTTAGAGCCAAACTTCATAGGATTGTCGGGACCCTGATTCTCTGCTTTTGCACCCCATTCTCACCTTCTGATACTAGTAGACATGGCTATTTACACTGAGTAAACATTAAATCCTGCTGAAGAGTCACCTGCCTTCAAAGGCAAGCGGTACTGCAAGTAACAAATTCATGTATATTTCCCCAACACATCTATTGGCCATTTAAAAAGAGGAGTTGTCAGATGGTTTTCACGGCAATTTTGAGTCCATGAACCCCATCTACTTTCGTATTCCTTCAAGAGGACATAAAAGCCAACAGAGGAACACCTGAGATTTACAGTAAGTGTGAAAACCACGATAATATGATATGATCTTGATGTGATGAGCTACACTTGGTATTTCTGAAGTGATGCCTCTCCAGAGTCAGAAATGGACTCAGCCAAGCATGAGACCTTTGTTGCCTGTAACAAGTCCTGAAGATGTTTGCCTGTTTCTGTGGTTTTGTGGGAGCAGGCATGAAAATGGCGAAATTGTGAATGGATGCATGGACAGGTACAATCTGCCTGGTCCGTGACGTTAAACACAGAAGTTTGAATGAATGAGGGCAGGAAGGGGCAGGGGGAGGTGCAGATCCAGTCTCAGCTTATTCTGAGGTCATTATCCAAACTAATATGTTGGGAATGCCCTCAGCAAGTTGAATTTTGGCCTAGAACACATCTGAATGCATACTTCGTTGTTATTACATTTAAAACTCAGCATCTCTGAGGACTCTGTGTGCCATCCTGGTGCTCCACAGACCACAGATGGAAAATAAAATCGGAAGAATTTTGGCCACTGTTTAGCAAATACAGGAGGAACAGAACAAAACCAGGTGTTTTTATTTGTTCACTTACATGCTTTTTAAAGGTTTTCTGGTTTCACAAAAGAGTCCATGTGACCTAAGGGGTAAAGCATAGCCTATGCAATAGATACCTTCAGGTATTGTAGAAGATGAGGGACAAGTTAGCTCCTACTTGTCAATCTAATTTTGCCCTTGAGTTTGGGGTCAGGAGGACTGATTTCTTTAAAGCCAGGATTTCCTGTTTCTTGAGTTCTCCCTCGTGATGATCTGGTTGGTCTGATGGAATAAATTATATTTGAACAATATGTTTTCTGAGCGTTTACAGGACATGCGTGTAAGATAGCTTTGTGAGGCATAAATTCGAGAGCAACACACATTTACCGTCAAAAACCTCGTGGACGTCGAAGTATTCATGCAGGAAGAAATGGAGCGGAGAAAAGATTGCACCCGACATGAGTTTTTTCTTCCTTTATCCTTGACCAGACTCCCTTGACCCACTTTTGAAAATAATATTTTTTTCCCCAGGTACATCTAGATATAAATAACTTTTCATTAATTTTGTCTGAAATACTCCTTTGAACTGCATGACCAGAATGATTTTTCAATGTGGGTTTTTTTTTTTCCATTATTAAATATTTCTTCTCTATCAGTGGTTCTTGTCTCTCCCCACCCTCCCCACACCCATACACCCACGGGAAGGAACCATAATTCTTAGATAATCTGGGCTATCTGCTTATCATCTCCTGCCTCCTATTTTGAACTGCATTATCTTCCTCCTCTGCATTCTAGGCAACCGGATCAAGCATCCCTCCACACCATCTCTGTGATTTTCCATATGTTCTTTTTGCTTTTTATTCTTTCTAGTGCTGACTTTAATTTCACTATAAGTTTTTGTGAATTGTGAAATGTGGCATACCCACAAAAGGGTGGGTGAAAACAGTTATGAACAATTAAAAGATCTATTATAAAATGAAGATTCATTTTTCCGTGACTGAGGCCAAGAACTAGAACATAATCATAAACCAAATTCTCTCCCTCATGAATTCTTTCTTCTCAACCCACTGGGTCAACCTCCCTTGGATAACTACTTCAAAATTTGCTATAAACCATGTCCTTGGTTTCCTTAATAGTTTTCCTTTACCACGTGGTTATTCTTGTACTTATTTTTGTCAGTTTTGAGACTTTCGATAAGTAGAACAATATGTGTGTATTCTTCTATGAGTTTGTTCTTTTTTTACACATAATATAAAGATTTATCTATGTTGATGCATATGGCTATAGTCAATCATCTTTACTGCAGTATAGTCCGGGGTGTGCTGGTAAGTCTTTAACAACTGGCTCTTCAGAGAACAAAGGTCCTGTTTTGTACCATTTGCCCATTTCTGTGGCGTAAATTTTACTCTGTAAAGCCACTCCAAGCAGACTTTGGAAGAAAGGTTTGCCAGCGGCTCTTGCAAGGCAGTATGAGCTGACTCCAGCCCTCACTGCAAGTATTCCTTTGTGAGAACACACAACTTACCTATCCATTCTATAGTGGAGGGACATTTGGATCATTTTCCAACTTTTACCCTTAAAAAAAAAAAGTTAGGATACACTTCCTAGTGCATATGTGCAAGAGTTCCTTCATGATCTAAACTTTCTCAAAGGGTGCGTGTGTCCTCAACTTACAGGGCATTTTGCAGAGATAACGGTCCTTATCAGTAATTCTGCCTACATCCCCGAATTATGTAGCCCCTCACAGCCAGGTGAGGCCATGTGACAAGTTTCAGCCAAAACCAGTGGCGTGAGTGGAAATAACATGTGTCAGTTAGCCAAACAGTAGAAGCACCACACACTTTTGATTAGAGTTTCAAAATAGGGCTTCACTCTTCACCAGGGTTTTGAGTAGAGTTTCACTTAATTTGGGCAGAGTTGGGAGCTTTCTGTTGTTGAATCCTCTCTCTGGAAATTTCTATATTCTTGTCAGATTTATTTCTAGGTAGTTTATATCTTGGATGCTCTTGTAAATCTTTTCATTTCAACCTAAATGTACTTGTTGCTGCTAGTTTATAAAAAAGGCAGTTGGATTTGTGTGTAAATTTTATACCTAGTACTTTTGCTATCTTTTCATAGTAATTTTGATACTTACTCTACATTGTTTTCACTTTTCAATATCAGTAATACCTGTAGAGAGGGGAGCCTGGGTGGCTCAATCGGTTAAGGGTCCGACTTTGGCTCAGGTCATGGTCTCTCAGTTCGTGGGTTCAAGCCCAGCGTCGGGCTCTGTGCTGACAGCTCAGAGCCTGGAGCCTGCTTCGGATTCTGTGTCTCCCTCTCTCTCTCTCTGTCCTTCTCCTACTCACACTCTATCTCTCTCTGTCTCTCAAAGGTGAATAAATGTTAAAAAAATAATAATAATTAAAATAATAATAATATCTGTAGACAGTGTAATAAAGAGTCTGACCCCACTTTTGGTGTTCCACTGCACTAGATTTTTAAGCCCTCTTCCACTTCCTTTTCTGCCCCACATCTGAGCAAGCCCATGAGAAAGCCTGGTGCTAAGGTGTGGTGTTCAAGCCACTTAACCCGGGTCTTGCATATGGGAACTTTGAGGCTGGCTTTACCACCTAACCATCATAAAAACCCCAGACCATTCTCCTTTGCCTGATTGCTCAAGCTGCATTTGGACCAGCTTGGAAGGATGTCCTGCTCTCCCCTACTCATTGTGTGGGTAGTCAACCTTTCCTTACCCTTTTGGTGTGTGTGTGTGTGTGTGTGTGTGTTTTCATCTGTATCCACACCCCAGCCAAACTTTGGTTAGGGAATTTATCCCATCTCTGTAGGGTAACCAAAATACAGTAACAGTTTTGTTCCTTTCATTCCAATTTTCGGGTCTTCAATTTATTTTTCTTGCTTCACTGAGCTAGCTAAAAACCAACACTGTATTAATACAATGTTGAATTTAAGTGGAACAGTGAACACTCTGCTGTTCTAAAGATGTTTTCAAATTTCACTATTAACAATGAAATTTGCTACAGTATTTTTTTAAATTTTTTAATTTTAAGTAAACTCCATGCCACATGTGGGACTTGAGCTCACAACCCTTAGACCAAGAGTCACATATTCTACCTACCTAGCCAGCCAGGCACCCTTACTATAGTATTTTTTTTTAATTCTTTCTACCAAATTACAGAAGTTTCCTCCCCTGAGTTTGTTATAAATTTTTGTGTTCAGTTGATGTTAGAAGTTACCAAAAATATTTTCTGCTTGTGTTGAGTTAATGATATGATTGCTCTCTTTTAATCTATTAATGTGGTAGGCTGCCGTAATATCTTCATGCTAAATCCACCTTGCATTTCTGAGATAAGCCCAACTTGCTCATGATTTATTAGCATTATAAATCATGCTGGATTTAGTTTGCTAATATTTTGTTTAGAATTTTAAACAAAAAGATGGGATTGGAATTTTCCATACACCACTTTAGTCAAATGTTATAATTAAGGCTGTTGTGCTAATCTCACTAAATAAATTGAGGAACATTATGTCTCTTTCCATATTTTGGTATTTAAAAAATACTGAATTATTTGCTTTGTAAATGTCTGGTAGGAGATTTTAATTTGTCTGAATTTTTAAATTTTTTAATGCAGTGGGGTGAATTTATTTACAATATCTTATTAGTTTGCATATTGTGACATAATCCTTAACATTTTCCATTTGCACCTTTTCCTTTTTTCTAGCTAAATCTCCCTAAAGAGTTATCAATTTTATTCATTAGAATAGATTTGTTAGAGAGCCAGTTTTTAGCTTTGTGGACTCTCCATATGTTTATTTTTTATTTTTAAATTTCTTATTTTATCTTCCTTATTACCTTACATCTATTTATTTTGTATGTATTGTATTGCTATTGCTCTACCTTCTTTAGGTAAATTATTTTCTCATTAGCTGTATGTTTTCTTCTTTTCTAACATCAAAATTTAAGGATATATATAAATGGACTTCCTATAGTTTGATATGTACTATTTTTACTATCTGCCTATCACATTAATTCTGATTTCTATTATGACTTATTCTATGGCTAAAGAGTTATTTAGAAGAGGGTTTATTAGTTTACAGACATAGAATTTTTATAGTTATTTTTAGAAACTGATTCATACTCTACTCTCATTTCTATTAACAAACATGGTTCATATGTTATTCATCCTTTGTTATGTGTTGAGATTTGGCTCAGTGTGTCTGTAAAAACTGTCTTTTTTAAAAAAACATTTTTTTAACGTTTATTCATTTTTGAGAGGCAGAGAGAGAGCACGAGTGGAGGAGGGGCAGAGAGCGAGGGAGACACAGAATCCGAAGCAGGCTCCGGGCTCTGAGCCATCAGCATAGAGCCCGACGCGGGGCTCGAACTCACGGACCGCGAGATCGTGACCTGAGCTGAAGTCGGACGTTTAATCGACTGAGCCACCCAGGCACCACTTAGATGTGTGCTTAATTTAGAATCCTTAGACATTCCTACTCCATTGAATCTTATGTCACTATGAGTAACCCTCTCAGGTAATGATTTTTTTCTTCAAGTCCTGTTGGGTATTAAAATATTGATGCTAGCTTTGATATATTTGTATTTGTCAAGTACACTTTTTTTCTTCCCTTTTACTTTTAAACTTACTGTAATCTTAGACTTTAGATATGGCCCCTGTGAACAGAAAATGTGACACTATTTCTTTCATGTGGATTGTAATTATTGAAACATTTTTATTCATTGTATACTCCGTCATTTTATTCTTCTTATTTTTTCTGACAATACTGTTTTTTCTTTTCTTTTACTGTATTTTTGAATTGTTTGTTTTCTCATTTCCACCCTCATCCTTTGGAAGTTATGTGCTATAATTCTATTCCTTTAGTGATTATTGCAGAGATTAAAACACACATAATTAAATCTCCAAATTATAAAATTGACCAATGGCTTTTCTGCCACCTTGGACAGCACAACAACCTTAGAGTTCTTGAATGTTCTCTTATATGATATATTTTGATAACTATATGATATAGTTCTTAGGCTCTCTTATATGATATATTTTTCATACGTTGTAACTCCATATATTTTTAATCCTACAAAATATAGGTGTTGTTATTCCCTGCAGTCAAAGTTTCTGTGGATTTGTCACATTTTTTTTATCTTGTACTTTAGACCAGCCGTCTGCAGTTATTTATATATATAGCTTTGTGCCACAAAAATATAGCCTTTAAAGATTCCTTCAGTAAGAGTTTGCTAGGAGTGAATTTCATATCTTTTTCCTGAAAGTTTCATTACTCCACCTGCATTTCTGGAGCGTGTTTACACTCTGTACAGAATGCTACGTTTGCAGTTAGCGTCACATGAGGAATATCATCCCGAGATCTGGGCTTCGTGTGCTGCATTTGTTGAGTCTCCGGTGTGAAGAATGTTCCCCTGAGGTGATCTGTCCTTTCTTTCTAGTTTAAGACTTTCTTTTTGCTTTTGGTTTGGCTTCCACGTCTATTTCACACAATACTGAAATAGCTGCACCATCTTTGATCTGTTCTTATTTCTCAGGTGTGTGGATTTTTCTACCCAGCTGTGTTACCCCAACACCTGTCTGTGTTATATTGTCTCTGTCTAAATTGTTTTGGTTGCCCTGTA
Organism: Puma concolor; assembly: GCF_028749965.1. Classification (NCBI taxonomy): domain Eukaryota; kingdom Metazoa; phylum Chordata; class Mammalia; order Carnivora; family Felidae; genus Puma; species Puma concolor. The sequence continues at coordinate 3,157,349 of NC_141674.1, read as the reverse complement.
GTAAAATCAGTCCCTAGTCTCTGTGATGTACAAGTTTATTTCTCTCTCCAGTTGCACCTGTATCACAGGTCAGCTGAGTCTCTGCTCCTGCCATTCTTCCTTGGAAGTCCCAGCTGCCAGGGGAGGCTCTGTTGGGAGCATCGCTCATCATGATGGCAGCTATAGTGATGACAGTGTCCCCCTTCTCTGTGGGGGATTCATTCTAAGACCCCCCAATGGACACCTGCACCCTATACATACTGTTTCCTCCTCTACGTACATACCTATGACAAAGTTTCATTTGTAAATCAGGCACAGCAAGAGATGAACTATAATGACTTATAAAATAGAACAATTATAACAATACACTGCAATGAAATTTCAGTGATAAAGGCCTACGTGCGGAGACAAATGGCACAGGTATTGTGATTCAGTGTGGTGCTGCTGCTGGCCTTTGGTGCTCTATCAGGAAGGTATCTGCTCCGGACCACCGAAAGTGAAACCACGAAAGAGGGGTTGACTGTAGTGACGTAGAAGACATGGCGCTTAGACACAGGTTGACTCTTGAGGCTTTCACCTTAGAACAGCATGTCATACTTCCATTGGCCAGTGCAGGCCAGATGACCACGCCTTCGTTCAGCACGATGCAGAAGTAGCACCTATGGCAAGAAGAGGCACAGAACCATAATAAAAATCCATGTTTCCTGATTCCCAGCTGAGAAGAATTTCCACTGTCCTGGTATTTGCATGCAAGCACGTTGCTTTAATTTGATCCTATTTTCTCTCTCCCTGAGCACAATTTGGGCTGCATCCGATGAGGTACAGATGGAAGGTAGGAAAATGCATGAATTAGAGTCCCGGCATCTTTCTTGTAGAGGAGCTCTGTCAGGCTGAGGTGAGATTTTTCCTTAGTCTTGTTACCTGTGGTCAGTACCTGCCAGGGCACACATCAGTTCCGGAGCCCCCCGTCTTCCTCAATGTTGCCCTATCGTTCTGGGGTACCTGCACTTCTTAGTGGGGCCAGGGAAAGTGCAAAATACCTCTCTGCTTGACAGAATAACTGCCCACCCCACCGTAAAGGGATGGCTGTCCAATATTCTAGTTGGTAAACAGAAAGTCACGGAGGCGAAAGCTGCCAGTCACTTTCAGTCAAGCACACTTACCAACTTTTAGTGACCCTGTGAAGTTGGTTCACTAACTGTGCTTTTCCAATCCATAGTCCTTGGTTTTCAAAGTACAGCACTGTCCCCCTGGATTCTAGCAAGTCATGGTTTGATGATCAAATCCAGCCCTTGATGGTGGAACACAACCTCTTCCTCTTTAGCGCCATCCAAAGTCTTTCCGTGAGAAGCTCCTCACCAGATGTCATTTGTAACCAGAAGACCCCGCAGACACACATGCCTGGAAAATCCTGCTTCTTTGCAGCATTTGAGATGCAATGTACAGAGTGGTTTCCAGAAGCATTCCTATCCTGTGAAATGGCATATGGCTGGTGCTTGAAGCAGACCTGGATGGTGCCCATGCCAGCACAACCTCCTGTGCCCACCGTGAGGGGTGCTGTGTGCCCAGTGGGGAGGGCTTCAGTGCCAACATGTGGGGGTAATTACAATGAGGGTGACATCTTGATGATGATGGTGGTGGTGGTGATGTAATCAACAGACTTCGTCCGGATTGAAATGTCTCTCTCGACTCACCTAGGGTTCAGTAACTACTTGCAAGAGACTCTCAGATGGGCCCTCTCAGTGCAGTTACTTTAATTAAATGAAACTCCTGATATTTTGGTTTTCCTCTCTGTTTGATCTGTGGCTGGAACTAATGGCCACTAATTACATGTGGTGTTTACAAGAGACGCCTAGAGGCCCTGGCAGGTGCACCGGAGGGCCCTTTGTGGGAAGGACAAGAAGAACAGGCTGAGACGGAAAGAGGACAGAGGCACACTGCCTGGAATCTGAGCCTCCCATCTTGCAAATATTTATCTGGAGAGCACAGGCATTAGGGTGGAGCCATTATTGGCAGCTCCCCTCCCATTTCAGAGACGACAAGCAGATAGCCCTTCTGACAGCCAGGAGCTCAAGGAATTGCATGGGAGACAACGGGGCTCTGGGAGAGCAGTGGGGGCCCTGACAGGGTTTGGAGCTGGAGAAGAGGCAAGAACAGTGTTGCAAGGAAGGTTAAGATCTCAGTCCTGGCATGTTGAAATACTGATGGATAATTGTAATTAGCTTTCAGAATTTTTAATTATACAAGTGGTATAAATAATCACCCAGCCCAGCTTCACTAATGAGAGTCCTTGTGCCCAGATACACAGGGAGGCTTTCGTTAGGTGCCTTTCAAAGTGAGGCTGTTGATTAGGTGTCTTGTAGGCTGCAGGGTTTCGAGGGAAAAAGCGACATTTTTGCACCGAGATGAGATTCATGGGAAAAGGAAACCAAAACCGATGGCAGGGCTCGGAAGTCAAAGCCCAGACACTGCTGGGGCTTGATTCGGCTTCGGTTTGGTTGAAAGAGCAGGCAACGTCACACCCGGAGGAAGTGACAAAGATGAAGTTCACACCCAGGTCTTTCTAAAAATTTTTTTAAATGTTTATTTATTTTTGAGACAGAGGGAGACAGAGCACAAGTGGGGAAGGGGCCGAGAGAGAGGGAGACACGGAATCGGAAGCAGGCTCCAGGCTCCGAGCTGTCAGCACAGAGCCTGATGCGGGGCTCAAACTCACAGAGCTGTGAGATCATGACCTGAGCCGAAGGTGGACACTCAACTGACTGAGCTACCCAGGCGCCCCAAAAGGTTTATCTTTTTAAACTCCTTCCAGACCTATTTAGTTAGAGAAGGACCAAAGACCTTCTCCCCAATGCCTATCCTCTTTTTCCTCCTTTAGTTAAAACAGAATCAGACAAAACAATCTTCTCTATTAACTTGACAATGGTACTGCGTACAGCCTCCCTCATAGCTGGTTGCAAACATGATGAAATTCTGACCAGTGATGAGCGAGTACAAATAGTATATGCTAATTCAAGGTTATGCCCTGAAAGAAAAGGTGTGCCCTTTTATGTTGTCCCCTTTCCCTAAGCCCACTGGCTGGAATGTGGATGTGTGGTGGATGGATCTCCAGCAGCCATCCTGGGGCCATGAAAAAGAAGCCTCGTGGAAAAAATGGTGGAAGAAAATGGCGGAAAGAGTTTAAGTCCCTGTTGAGAGTGGAGCCACCATAACAGCCCTGGGCTGTTATTAGACCTGGAGATAAAATGAGCTATTTTACTTAAGCACACCACTCTTATCTGTTTGTTTTGTTTCAGCAGCCAAGGCCACATCTTGACTATTAAAGATTATCTTCTCAGTGAGGCTGCTACAGGGTATCAGTCTTGAGAACAACACTGTACTGAGTCTGCTATATGGCTTTCAAATAAGTTTTGTTCTTATTCACTCCTAGGCATACTTCTAGGAGTACAAACAGTGCCAGGGATGATTATGAGCTAAAGCTAATTGAGAGAGTCCCAAAAGTATTCCCTGGAAATCAGAGATCCCTCAGTGGTTAAGAAAAACATCTCCTTTGATCAAACAAATTTGGTATATATATGTATATATATACACACACCCTACGTGAGGACTCATAGTGTGTGTTAAAGACTCTCAGAAGCCCAGAAGTATAGGAACTTAGTGAATTGTTTTTCCCTCTTTTATAAAAAAACCTACAGTACAGAAAACCTACATTACACCTCCACAAATTATTACAAAGCAAGCGTTGAATTCATCATCATATAAGAAACAGAAGGGGCACCTGGGTGTCGGTCAGTAGGTCAATCATCTGACTATGGCTCAAGCCATGATATCATGGTTTGTGAGTTCGAGTCCTGCATCAGCTCTGCTAACAGCTTGGAGCCTGGAGCCTGGTTCAGATTTTGTATCTCTCACTCTCTGTCCCTCCCCCGCTCATGTTCTGTCTCTGTCTCTGTCTCTCTCAAAAATAAATAAATATTTTTTAAAACAAGAAACAGAATGGGGCACCTGGGTGGCTCAGTCGGTTGAGCGTCTGACTTTGGCTCAGGTCGCGATATCGTGGTTTGTGAGTTCCAGCCCCGCGTCAGGCTCTGTGCTGACAGCTCAGAGCTTGGAGCCTGCTTCTGATTCTGTGTCTCCCTCTCTCTCTGCCCCCCGCCCCCCCGCTCATGCTCTGTGTCTCTCTGTCTCAAAAATAAATAAAACATTAAAAAAAGAAAGGAAGAGACAGATGCCTTCCACACTTCCCCCAATTACCATCTCATCTCATCTTTTTCTCTTCCGCAAGATGGTCAGTGTCCTCACTTCTAATACCTTTGTGCACTTTTCCAGTGTTGAACTGTATGTAGATGGAAATGTAACATGTATATTCCTTTGTGTTTGGTTTCTCTCATTCAACATCTTGTTTGTGAGACCCATTCATTTGCTGGATGGAGCGTGGCTCATTCGTTTCCTCTGCTAACTTGCTTCACAAGGATAGATACCATTTCCGGTAAGCAGTTCAGGGCAATTAGGGTTTATCTCAATCCAATTTGAGACTTTTGATAAGGTAAAGTAGGGCTTGGTTCCTGAGAGATAATTTTTACTTGCAACGCCCCTTCCTGCTCGCATGTAGTTCTCTAGGATCTCAACACCACGTAGGTGGATTTGCCAGGGCTCAACCAGATCTTTTGTCCCTCTCGTCCTCTGTGCCTCTTAATGTCATTCAGTTTCTTAGCCTCTCAGCTATCTCTTCCAAACTGGCAGACACCCCTTGAGGAAAACGTTTCCGAACATCCGGCTTACCTCTGTGGGTTCCCTATCCTAGACTTCAGATCCACAATTCTTGCATTGCTAGCTCAAAATTTTGTGTTACTGTGCCTCCAGATCTCTATTTGCTTTCGGCACAGAAAACTGGTTCTAGTTTCCAAATCCATCATACAAAGAGGAAATCCCTGTTTAGCTTGCTTGCTTGCTTTTTTCTTTAAGTTTATTTATTTATTTTGAGAGACAGAGAGAGAGGAGGGTCAGAAAGAGGGAGAGAGAGAGAATCCCAAACTGGCTCTGCACTGTCAGCGCAGAGCTGGACTTGGGGCTCCAACTCACGAGACCGTTGAGGTCATGACCTGAGCCAAAATCAAAAGTCGGATGCTTAACCGACTGAGCCCCCCAGGTGCCCCTCTGTTTAGCTTTCTTTGGGCCCACATTGACCAAACATACTTTATCACAAACATACCTTTTCCACGGAAATTTTGTGAAAACGGTGAAGAATGTAGTTTTGGGAAATGATAATGTAATTAATTTGGCATTTGGAGTGTGCTTTCTGTATGGTGTTTTTGGATAAAAATGATTCCGAAATATTATATTTACCATTTTACTTGTCGAGAGAGCACTGAACTGTATGAAGGCTACTTTTTTTTCTTAACAAACCAAGATCATTATTGCTTGTACATTGCTGTTTATATTTTAATCATGAAATGTATGTATGTTTTTATCTTATCTATCATTATTGGGGTATATTTTATTCACCATCCATCTGCTGAGAAAGTACTACTACTTACGAGTGATAAGTAGTTTTAAATAAGTGATAAGTGGTTTTAAATAAAACCAAGGTCATGATCATTAGCATTGCCTATTGTGGTTTTATTTTATTTTTTTAAATGTTTATTTATTTATTTTGAGGAGGGCAGACAGAGTGTGAGTTGGGGAGGGGCAGAGAGAGAGAGAGAGAGAGAGAGAGAGAGAATCTTAAGCAGGCGCCACACTCAGCATGGAGCATGAAGCAGGGTTCGATCTCATGACTGTGAGAACATGACCTGATCCGAAATCAAGAGTCGGTGGCTTAACGGACTGAGTCACCCAGGATCTCCAACAAGCGCTCCTATCATCCCTGATTTTCAGTTAAAGGATGTGGAACGCAGAAAGGTCCAGTGACACCTGGCAAAGGAGGAGTTTCAGGTGTCACCACACTGGGGTCATAAAATATGCTTTATCTGGAATGCCTGGCCCAACAAAATCCATCGTTTTTGTTTTTTCAATGTCAGTCTTCATTTTTCCCCCTGCCATCTGTGCTGAGCAAACGTCGCCGAGTCTCTGAAAGGGGAGAACTCCTGCTTGGGGCCTCCACTGGACCACAGAAAGAATGAGTGAGTCCAGATGAGAAGAGGAAGCAGGTCCTGCGATGGAAACACAGACCTCCCGCGCCCACACATCTGTTCCGCTGCTCACAGGGCCACCCCGTGCTTCCGTTTCTGCCTACTTCCTTGTTTTTTTAGTATAACAATTGTCACGTTGATTACATTAAAAAACCAGAAGATTGGAAGATTTGTTCTTTTTTTTTTGTTTGCCATATCCGCATACACATCACACTACGTGTCTCCGTTTTGAAAGCAGAGGGTCCGCAGCAAAAACTTTTTGTCTAAAAAGGCAGGCTTGTGAACACAGTCTGGTGAAAAAGAAATGCTACCTTTGACACTACTAATATGGCAGCAATCTCCCTGCTTTGTGATGTTCAAGTATTGATTCCCAGGAACTGGCAACTTGAATCTGGGGTGGAAGGGATATGAGGGCATCATTCTGTGAATTCCTGGAGTGGGGCGGGTTGTACTCGGGCACTGATCACAGGTGGAGACTGCGGAAGGTTCGGGGGACACACAGGACTACAAGGACGGCAGCTTCACCCTGTGCCCCAGAGGAGCCCTTGGACAAGGGGCCCCAGTGGGCCAATGTCCACTGTAGCTTTTCTTGGGAGAGTCAGAGACAGAAGAGGATCACACACCCATCAGAAGGACACGGCAAAAACAAATCACAGCACAGAAACACAGTGGGATCACGTCACTGAAAATGAATTAAATTAGATTGGCGTGGATCAATATAGGTAAATTTTTAAAAAAAATTATTAGAGAGAGAGAGAGAGAGAGAGAGCACAAGCTACGGAGGGGCAAAGAAAGACACAGGGAGGGACAGAGAACCTCAAGCAAGCTCCACGCTCAGTGTGGAACCCGATACAGGGCTTGATTCCACAACCCTGGTATCATGATTTGAGCTGAAATCAAGAGTTGGACACTCCACTGACTGAGCCACCCAGGCGCCCCCCCCCCCCATAAGTAAATCTTTAAGGATATTGAATTTAAAATTGCAGTTGAGGACTATATATATATAAATTACATATATATATATATATATATATATATATATATATATATATATATAGCTTTTCCATATGACTAAAGCACACTAAACAGATCTGAGTAGTTTGTATGGGTATGGTAATTCACAGCATAAAAGCATCAATTGGAAAGACCCAAACCTGCTTCAGTACAGTGGCCATATTTGGAAATAGGAATGGGATCAGGAAGGGACCCCAGGGAGCTTCACCTTGGTGTATGTGGACACGTGTAACCCCGCTCCCCTCTGGGAAGGCGTGGCCGCCCCGTGGCAGGTGGTCTGTTCGCTGAGGGTTGGCGACTGAATGAAGAAGGGGCTTAGAAGCCTGGCTGAGGCTGGGAGACCCACTGCGGGGGCTCCAGCCCTGTGGCCTGGGTGACATCGAGCCAGCATGGCCGTTCAGCTTCTTGTTCTGCTCAGTCCTGCTTTGTTCTGTCCCCTCCGCAGGGGCCCGTCTCTGACAAATGTCCTGTGTCCCAAACTCACTCTCTGTGTCTGCTCTCAGAAAACCGAACCTGTCGCAAACCATATTAGTAACATTTATTGCTTAACCACAATCATAATAACGATAAGTAAATAAAGTCGTGGAAGTTCTCTGTGTCACAGGCACACCTGCTTTATTTTATCACAGCCTGTGTCCACCAGGGGAAGGCAGATCACTACAGGCTTTGAGATTTTGAGTTTTGTTTTCCTGTTATTAACTTGAAGAAGGTCATGTTTGCTCACCGAAGTTCATCTCTCAGAACCCGGCTCTCATGGAAACCATGACTGTGTAGATTCAGGCTGTGTGAATGAGGTAATGAATGTGCAGGTAACTTGGGGGGAGAAACAGAAGCTCCTGACGTGAGTCCATCGTCTTCTTTTACATCCTCCTCCTCATCACCATCCTCCTCTTTAATACTTCCTAAATACACAATACTGGGCAGTGAGATAAATACAACAAAGTGTGTTGTGTACATACGTGTGTGTGTGTGTGTGTGTGTGTGTGTGTTATAATTTCCAGATACATAGAGCATATTAGTCTGTTCTGGCTTCCTTAACAAAATACCATAGACAAAGTCGATTAAACAATACACATTTGTTCTCTGGCTGTTCTGGAGGCTGGAGGTCCCAGATCAGGGGGCCTGCAGATTCTGTTCATCGTGAGGGCTCTTTCCTTGGCTCCTTGGCTCTTTCCTTTCCTCTGTGTCCCCCTCCGCCCCCCTCCCCGGGACCCTTGCTCAGCATAGGAGAGAACTCTGGTGTCTCTTTTTTTAAAAGCACCCCTCTACCACCACCACCTTACGACTTCATTCAACCTTGATTCCTTCCCCAGAGGCCCCATCTCCAAATACAGCCACACTGGAGTTAGGACTGAATTTGGGAGGACACAAGCATCCAGCCAGAAGCACGGAAGACTACGTTAGAGACCTTGAGAATCAGCCGCTGAGAGTGGAGGCAGCGGAAGAGAGTGGCAGGGGATAGCAGAGAGATGGCGGGAGGAGCCCCGTGCAACTCCTCCAGCACAGGCAGGACTGTAGGCATCAGGGGCGGCAGGCGGGAGTGGCCGCCTGTTTACTTGGAGAACTTGTCTGCACAGCAGCTGTAACTCCTACATGCATGTGACACACAGACACACACACACACACACACACACACACACACACACACACACTAGGCCTATCTGGAAAAAAAAATACTCCAATGCCTCATCAGTGAACACCAAGGCAATGTAAAATGCAAGAGTGGAGTTTTTCTTGGCAAACGTTCTTGTCTGGGTCCAAAGCAAGACACGGTAGGTGGCAAGAGAGACAAGAACTGTTATTCTCACTCACCTGCTGAGACCCAAGGGTCTCATTTCTTTTGGGGTTTTCCTGAAGGCATCCATTTCCCCCTTATGATTTTTAGGCTTTGTCACAGTACTTTATGAGAGTAATTATGTTTATCCTTTATTTGGCTAAAACTAATGAAGCGATGATAAACAACTCAGCATTTTCTCCCCTGTTGAATAATGAATATTAATTAACCTGTCAAAAAAGGGAGTGACACTCATTACCAACTATGGCGTTGACTCATTTGCATGCCAAGGCATGGGAGGGCTGCCCCAGCTTCTGAAAGGAAAGTGTGTTCAGATGTTCTCAGAGAGCTTACACTGTGGATAGAACCAGTTTGTGGGCTCAGCCTCGTGAGCTACCAGGGACTGAGTTTGGGCTCCAAAGACGTGATTAGAACTTGAATCTTCTGATGGCACAGAGCCTGTCATCCAACTTCTCAGCGGTTGATTGGAAAATGCCTGTGCACCAGCAAGCCTCAGGAACCTGGCCAGGGGCAGCCTTGGTGCCATCTTTGGCGACATATGGTGGTGCATTCCTGATGGCGCCAACATATGGATGCTAAGCTTCTCCTCTTGGGAGGAGGGTCTGGTGTGTTTAAACCCATGGACTGGGTTTCTGCATAAACACAGCAGTGCTTTGCCTGGCCATTGAGAGTTGGCTCTGTTCTGAGCAGCATTCTTTGGGTAGTATCTATGAAGACTGTATCTCCCTAGATACGCCGTGGATGGTCTGATCTGGCCAAAAAGAAGCAGTTAAACAAAGACGAGTTTCATAGCGTTTTTGTATTTTTGGACCTCAGAAAAAATCTTTCTTCAATACCAAAGAGATCTGACTTGCAAGAAATAGTAGGAAGTTAAATTATCTCATTATGGGACAGATATTTTTAAATTTTTTTTTCAACGTTTATTTATTTTTGGGACAGAGAGAGACAGAGCATGAACGGGGGAGGGGCAGAGAGAGAGGGAGACACAGAATCGGAAACCGGCTCCAGGCTCTGAGCCATCAGCCCAGAGCCTGACGCGGGGCTCGAACTCACGGACCGTGAGATCGTGACCTGGCTGAAGTCGGACGCTTAACCGACTGCGCCACCTAGGCACCCCGGGACAGATATTTTTAATCTAAATTAATCTGGAGTTAATGAGAATGCACAGAAGTTGATAAAATATTAACGTCACTGCTATCATGAGGGAGGACTCCCACCCCCCCATCACCAATTCAGCCACCACTTCAAAGAGTCAAATGGAGTCAAACCAGATCAGCTGGACACCTCCTTTCTTGTCTGCTTCCGCTCACTCGGAGCCTGACACAGGGTCTTTCCTGAGAATCACTGCTGGGGGCCAAACTTTCTTGTTCTCCTCTTGTTTTATGAATTAGACCTGATACTGTCCCTCACTTATCTACTTCTGGGTGAGAGCCGTTCTTTCTACACCAGTGTAGTTGTGCCTTTAGGTCTGAAAAGGATTACAGCAGTGCATAAGAGGAGAGAAAGAGAGAGACAGAGACAGAGAGAAACAGAGAAAGAGGAAGCAGCAGTTTTCATGCACATTGAGATAGTGTGGAGTCCAGAGCCCACAGCCCACTCCCACTTCTGACACTAATTGCAAGTTCAGGGGGTTCTCCAAACCATGTTCAGTTTCCGCAGTTCTCTGGAAGGACTCACAGAACTCACCGCACGTTGTTACCTGCTATGAGTTAAGATCACCGTGAGAGGACACACAGTCAGCACGGGAAGAGACCCAGGGATGAGAGCCCCATGGAGTTTCCAGGGGTCCTTTCCCTGTGGAACCACGGTCAGCACAGACTCCTCAGCAATGACACATGGCAACAGGTGTGGAGGATTGCGAGCCAGGGAAGCTCACCCAAGGTTCGAGCATCCAGAGTCGCTACTGTGGCTCCATGGTCAGCTGCCCACATGGCTGACCTTTAGTCTGCAGGGCCCCTGGAAGTTCGTGGCGACTGTGTGACTCAAAGCTGCCATCAGGAATCATGTTTAGGTGGTCCAGCAGCCAAGCCTCCTGTGGACAAAGGTATTCTTATCAGGCAGGAAATTCCAAGGGTCTAGAGACCCTTCCCCGTGCCAGGAGCTGAGGACAAGGAACAGACCTCTCTTTGGGAACAAGTTAAATACTTTCCTACTCAGGAAGTGACAATGATTCCAATAATTCCAGCCAGTATTTAGCGAAGAATGAACCAACTCTGAGGAGCTAGAGTGGCAGCATGTTGTGAAGGCCCTTGAGCGCCATGCTGGGAAGCTGAGCCTTTCTCCTGAGAACAGTGGGGAATCAACCCTCTAGGTGTTGAAGCAGGAATACATGTGGGTCTTGGGAAATGGATTCTGGCAGCATGGAGGTGGGTGACTGGGGAGGGGGGCACAGGTGCAGGTGAGAGGAGAGGACCCAGAACCAAAAAGACCAGACAGCGTGTTTCTTAACTTCTAACACAGCCAGACTCACCCTTCAGGGAAAATGAGACTTCGTCTCTACAATAAAACCCAGACCTAGAGTGGATCGGGAAACAAAGCATATTTTTTTGGAACTTTGCTTATTGAAAACAGAATTTCAACTTTAAAAGAAACAAAATATGGAGATATTAATGAAGCTTTGCCATGTTGGCAGGCTGGGGGTTCACTGTGAGTATATACTTCATTGAGAGGGGTCACAGGTGTGTGAGTTCTCATACAGTAAGCACAGAAGAGCATGAGGTTGGAGAAGTCCTGCACCAGAAGGGGAGCGTGTGCATAGGATCTGTGACTGCCCGAGTGCAAGGATCCCCAGCTGTACATGGGGACAGGAGGCAGACAGGATAGACAAAGGGAGGGACAAAATCCCTTCTCTATCCCATGGTATTTTTCGTGGGGGGAAGCTCCAGGTCAGCTGAGGCCTCCTAGGTGATGATGACTTTATTTTCCCTCCATTCAGAATAACTTCAAAGACCTCTATGTCTCTGAATGTTTGTTGAAACATCCAGCTACATTAGCAATAATATTTTAAGAGCATTTCCTGTTAGCTGTTAAGAATGGGATTTCACTACTGGTATTTTGCAGACAGGTCATTGGACTAAATACTTTGGTTGCTGTTCTGTCCTTCTCCATCCTTGAAGAACTACAAAATATTTTGATCGGTGACGGCAGAGGAGTAAAGACCCATGAAACAGACCACACTTGAAATCCTGTTATTTGAATGGGAACACACTGGTCTGCCCCAGGATGGGTCCCTTGCATGGATGGAGTCCATTTGGGGCTTCTGGATACAGGATGAGCCATGGAGGAGTTCCAAAAACTTCTGGGGAGATGCCATTCTGTGCACAGAAATGGCCGTGATACCCCCTTATTGGCAACTTGTGCTGCGACTCGCTAGGAGACAGAAGAAAAGTCAAGAAGTCGGGGGCACCAGCTCTGTGAACAAGGAAAGCCTTTGTGGGTCGCTGAAGTGGAACCTGTATTTACAACAATGTACTGTTACAATCTGATGAAGTCACAAGACACGACAAGAAATGACTGATCAAATCCTAATGCACAGAGGTTCTGATGCAAGGTTCTAGGGAACAAATCAAGCTGGGTGATCGCATAACACACCTCTCCCTCAAAGCCAGAAGCTCAGAGCCAGATGAGGGGTGTCTCCAGGGACCTTGTCCCCTGAGAGGCAGAGAGAAAAAGAGAGAGAGAGAGAGAGAGAGAGAGAGAGAGATGAGGGATCGTGACTTGGAAAAGCAGTGGAGGCAGCCACTGGAGTAATTGTCATTTCTGTGCTACGGGGTCGTCATTACAGATGTAATTAAGAACTGGAAGATGCTCTGTTGGGGGAAGCTTGGAGTGATTATTTAATGAAGGCTCATAAGATAGGTTAAAGGAGAGGGTATTCTAAAAATAAGCAAGCCAAATTATCCATCATGTTCAATTTATTTAGCCACTGAAGGGAAGGAAACAGTCCCACACAAGGAAGAACAGTAAGGGTTTCAGGAGATTGTTTTGATCATGGTGATTGTGGGCCATACCAAAGAGCTGGGCTGGTCAATGCCATCCACGTTTGGGTCAGACTTCCACTGGCCTGTGCAGGCTGGTCTGTCGAGCTAGAGCTCCAGATGCCCCAGGATGCACCATTGCCCAGGCATGGGGAGCATTTTTCTTCTCCTGGTGACTATGCCTATTGCCAAGGGAAAGGCTCTTTTAGAGAAATAATGGCCACTTACTCAAATAACCAAAGTGTGTTGTACATGCTCATCAACATTCTTTCTTTATACCTCCTTTTTGGTGGGATTTTCATCAGTTTCCTGAGCTGCTGTAATGAAAGACTACCAGCTGGGGGCCTTGAACAACAGAAATCCAGCCTCCATCAGTTCTGGAGCCTGGAAGTCAGTGACGCAGGTGTGGGCGGGCAGATTCCTCCCCAGGCTGCCAGGGAGAATCTGTTCCAGATCCTGTCTAGTTCCTGAGGGTGTGCTGACATCTTTGGTGTTCCCTGGTGTGTGGCCATCTATCTCCCATCTCTGCTTCGTTTTCACATGATCCTCTTCTCTCTGTGTCTCCAGATCATCTCCAATCTGTGTGTGTCTGACTCTGTGTCCACTTCCCCTTTCTTGTATGGACACCAATCCTACAGGACTAGGGCCCACCCTCCTGGCCTCATTGTAACTTGATGACCTCCGTAAAGGCCTTTTCCAAACAAGGTCACCTTCTCAGGTTCTGCATCTTTCTTCTTTTCTTGGGAAATACAATTCAACCCATAACAAAGTTGCATTAGATTTCTTTGTTTTCAAGGGGTACCAGAAAAGGTCACCCCAAAATAAACCTCTTTGGCATGTGGATTATTTTGAGCTGAAGGCCACTGAGAACCAACAGACACAGGGAAATCTCTAACAACAAAACAAGATTTCTTATTTTTAGAAGAAATTTGCATTTGTAAAAAGATTTTTTTTATTAGTTCAGAAGTGCCCTTCTCCATCATCAGGAAGAGGAAGAGGACTCTTAACCACCCATACCCATGGAGAAGGCACCCAGTGTAATGTATAGAACAAACCTTGCGAAGCAACCCTTGTTATTTTCTAGTCACCCTTCCATAACCTTCGTCCTCCAACCAGAGGGTCAAAGCTCTCTTCCCTTGTTGGTATTTAAGCCCAAGTTCCATCCACTCTTTTGGGTCAGTTCTCTCCGGGTGCTTCCACATGCATGCACATGTTAATAAACTTCTGTTTTTCTAGGGTTAGTCTGTCTTTGGCCAGTTTCACTTACAGGGCCCTGGCTGAGGGCCTAGAGAGATAGAAAGAAAAACTATCCACTCTCCAGTGGTTTCTTCCACATTATAGGAAAGAAGACCCAAGCTTGGATGACCACATTTCACACAAAGCAGTGAAAGGCCCAGGTGGAAACAGGACCCTTCATCAACATTCTTGGGTGGACAGCAACCAGATTTGATTTACCTATTTCTTGCTGGCCATTTGATGGCTCTTCCCATCTGCCCATGTGGAATGACTCTGGAAGACAAGCGTTAGCTGTAGGAAGTCAACCTCTGACTCGCAGTTGGTAGGGAGAGAGAGTAAAGACTGCTGTGTGGGGCTGTTCTAGTATAGGGTCTTTTTCCGTTGCAGGTTCAAGAGAATTAGGGTTCTATACCGTGTTCTGCCATGCCACCAAGGGAAATATAGATTTGCATATAGCAGAACAGAACCATCCAAAAGCAATGATTATAATTATAGTGCCTTCAAACTTGATTTCCTGGCACTAAATGGACTGTGACCGATGTATTTCTGGAGAACATTGCCCGAATCTTCCTTGGTGGGGCCACTGTATAATGATGTTTTGTCCCAATTGAATACAGCAAATTGGGTGCAGTGGAGCAAGCATTGGGCGGCTCAGAGATGCCATTGTGGTTTGGAGGGAGGGATGGCATGGGGAGAACAAGGAAGGACAGAGATGTGAAAAGCCAGTGGAGAATGTGGAAGGCTGCTTAGAGCCATCTCCCTACCACATCCTGTTTGGGCTCCCAAACCTCTGGGTGCTGGCCTCAGGGTCTGTCAGGCCTGGATCCAAATCCCAGATGGGACATTTTGTGCAGATGTCTGAGCTCCCTTTTTGTTTTCTGTAAATGGAGATGTTAAGACTGACCTCAGAGATTTAGGACAAAATGTGATAACGATGGATAGATGGGCAGTGACTACATTGAATTTACCCAAACCCCGCGCTCCCAGTAAGTAGAGACTGCTCCAGAACTCCGCACCCCCATCCGCAGCCTTTTGTGTTCCTGGAGATGGTTTATGGCAAAGATGCCCCTTGCCATATGACTTAGATGACACTCACAAATGCCCCCATGCTGACCTGTGACAAGACAAGACACAGACCCTCCTGAGTCTCATTCTCTGCCTCTCCAATGAGTAGCTAAGCTGCCTGTGCCCACAGATCAATAAGAACAAAATGCAAGTTAGCAAACTTTATTGAAGCTTCTCTTCTTCCTCCAGACCCCTGGTCTTTGGCTTCTTTGAGCCTGAGGGTAGCCCTCAGCCCTTCCTAAAAACAGCCTGGCCTGGGGTGGAAGCATCTCTGACTGGCCACACCCCTTTCTTCCCAGTCTGCTGACACCTCTTTGGAAAGAAAAAAACCTTTTCCTGCCCAGCCTTTGAGATACCTGCAGATCTCGTGGTTGGAGCGTTGCCCTTGTTGTCTCTTGTTCCCCTTCTTGCAACAATCCTTTCAAAATAAAGTCACTGCTAACCTAACAGTGGGTTTGCTTTCTACTGGCAGTGTCTAGCTGACCTGGATCTACATCTCAGCTCAGACACTTCCTAGCCGTGTGACCTTGCACACATGTCTCATTTCCCTTCTCTGTTAAATGGAGATGTTAAGACCTGTCTTGCAGAGCTGGTATTAGAGATAATAAAGGTGGAGAGATATGAAAAATGCATGGTGTATAGGGGAGTAAAAGGGTTCTTGCTATAAAGTAATGCTTTGATGGTAGGGTGGTCTATGCTGGTGAGTAAATCAAAGCTCAAAAACTCCAAGTTGGGCACAGCCATCTTTGGGCCACTTCAAAGTCCATGGGAATCTCACAGATTTTTTACCATGTTATTGTGCGCTGGTGGAGAGAGCTCTGGTTTGAGACTCTGGAGATAATAAAACAACAACAACACAAGCACAAAAACAAATAAAATTTACTGAGTACTCCCATGAGGGTTACAAATAAGCTTATTGCATCCTTAAAACTGGGTGGCGTATTCTGGTCTCAGATCAACTTTCTCCCTAAACCCATTACTCTTCTGTATATATGGCATCTCAGTGTAAATCAAGGTGCCTTGGAGTGAAAGTTCAGAATTAACTGGCATTTGGTACGTAAAGAGACATGGCCGTATGTTTGCACGTGCATCGCTAATGTCCTGTCATTGTAAATCAGGGCACAAATTGCTTCGGGAATATTGATGTGCCATGCATTCTGGAATTGCCAGAGGGGACAGAGTTGCTCTATGAATGAGACTCAGGTGGGAAAGGCATAGGCTTGCAATTCTAGTCTCGCATCACTGGGGGAGCAAGTAGAAGATATCCCTGACACCAAGGTTCCATATATCTGCACCGACCTCCAGGGTTTGACTCAGAAAATCTGGAAGCCCCCTCACTTAAAGGATAGACCCTGGAACATTTATGCTCACCTGACCTATGAAGTTGTTGATGAACTGTCAACCTATAATTTTCAAAATATTTAAAATATGAGCCTCTTGTCAACATAAAACAAACACAAGCTAAAGAGTATGCTCAACACATTGACTGCTGAAGATATGAAGACAGTGGTGATGTTCATTCAAGTAGCATTTAACAAACAGGAATTTTTCAGGCCAAGAGGAAAAGTCAGACACAAAACCAGCTACCCTCCTATAGGACTGGAAGACCGAAGCCTTTGAGGTTAGAAGCACACAATAGAAATCTCTACGTCAGCTAGTGGCTTCCCAGAAGCTGAGCAAAGTCCAGCACAGGTACTTTCCTGTCCAACAAAGTTTGCCATGATGCTGCAAATGTTCTAGGTCTACATCATGCAACATGGTAGCCTCTAGTCATGTGAGTCTGCAGTGCCCTCCCAATGGGTCAATGTGACTTGGAAATTTAATTTTAATGATCTGAACTTATCAGTTAGTTTAATTAATTCAAACTTTAATTTTAAATAGCCCCCTATGGGGGCGCCTGGGTGGCGCAGTCGGTTAAGCGTCCGACTTCAGCCAGGTCACGATCTCGCGGTCTGTGAGTTCGAGCCCCGCGTCAGGCTCTGGGCTGATGGCTCGGAGCCTGGAGCCTGTTTCCGATTCTGTGTCTCCCTCTCTCTCTGCCCCTCCCCCATTCATGCTCTGTCTCTCTCTGTCCCCAAAATAAATAAACGTTGAAAAAAAAATTTAAAAAAAATAAAAATAAAAATAAATAGCCCCCTATGTCTGATGGCTACATGACTGGACAGCAAAAGCATAATTAAATATCTTTGGGTAATTCTGCCAAGCAGTACTCCAAAATAACACGTACTGCGATGGCTGCCCTCCTTTGTGCTGTACTTCCAAGGTTTACCTTTCCTTAATATTGCCCTTACAGATATAATTGTTTTGGTTTGCCTTTGGCTTAAGAAGATGTTTTCCCTTTCCACTGAAACTCATGTGCCTAGTACCTCTGGGAGCACTTACTCCTTTACAAGAAGACAACTATTAGAGAGAAATATTAGGATCCATGGAAAACATTGAGATGCATTATTCTGACTTTAAAAGAGGCAAGGGCACCTGGGTGGCCCAGTCAGTTAAGCGTCCACCTTCAGCTCAGGTCATGATCTCGCAGTCTGTGACTTGAGCTCCACGTTGGGCTCTGTGCTGACAGTTCAGAACCTGGAGCCTGCTTCAGATTCTGTGTCTCCCTCTTTCTCTGTCCCTCCCTGCTTGTGCTCTGTCTTTCTCTCTCAAGAATAAAAATAAACATCAAAAAAATTTCTTTAATAATAAAAAAAAAAAAAAAAAAGAGCAAAGGCTTCTCTTCCCCGGGCACAACCTAACAAGGTTCTGCTTTAAGACTCAGCAGATTCAACTTCTTAAGCTAAGGTCTGTCACAGGAATAAATCAGATAACTGGGCACGTTGCCTGTTCTTGATTCTACATATATCTGCCTTCCTGGCAGTATTTTGACATTCTTTTTGGGCTAGAGTGATTATTTTACTGTTTTCCTTCTTTGGATACAGTTAATAAGCAAGCGTTGGAGCACGGCACGTGTCAGATTCTGTTCAAGGCTGAGATACATTGGTGACAAAATGGAAAAGTTCCTGCCCCAAGAGAAGCTGAATTCATAAATAGGTCTCAAGAGTGACCAGGGAGCATGGAACCAATGTCAACATGCCGAAAGCATCTGTCTTTACACACCTGAGCCCTCCATGATGTTTCTAGAGTTTTCTCTGGGTATTGAAAGGTCATCTGGTAACTTTTTATTCTCTTGTTGTTGGGTGGGTCTAATTATGTCCACCTCTCAGGCCCAAGCCAATATTCAATCATGAGGAAACCAAGGATGCCCATTCGTATATTATTTATCACACACTAAAGAAGTCTCCATAATGAGATGTTGAGTGCATTTTCTCACAAAGTTTACTGGGAAATAACAAGGAGAAATGAAGCAGAGAACTGTTAGATCTTATGAAAGATTAAACACATTACCTGCTCCACTCTGCCAGGCCATGTTCCCCAGTGATAAACCCACCTCTGCTGGAAAAGGTGGTGGCTGTCATTAAAACCTTCAGTGTAGAGCAGGGCATTTTCAACAGCTACCTGAGCTAGGAAAACCAAAGACGCTGAGTGGCACGAACTCGTTTCTGAGGGGATAGCACTAGGGAAGATGGATGGCACTGCTCATCCACACAAAAACTGTGCAGGAAAATGTTGAAACAGCCCAGGAGAGTGAAACAGTGAAAGTAGCTAAATGCTCATCATTCTCTCTGCCTTGGGAGGAGGAAAATACCTATTGCAATTGTTGACTTGCTCATTAATACATTTTGAAAGATTTGACACACCATGGAACCAGCACTCCATCATTAACCAGAACATCATCGACATCCATGAAAAGCTCTCATTCTCCGTCCACCACCAAACCCCTCCAAACATCCACCCACTCATGGGAGAGCCACTTTCCTGACTTCTAACATCAATTAGTGTTGCCCTATTTTTGAACTTTCTTTACATGGAATTACACAGTATATAATTTTTTGTGCCTGTCTGTTCTTGGTAAACATTTTATCTGTAAGGTATGTCCATATTATGTGTGTTGTTGGAGTTGATTCATTCTTACTGAGACTGGACCAAATGTATGCTGTTGCTTATGGGCTCTGAGGAAATTTCCAGGTTGAAGCTACTGCGCATAAGGCTACTGTGAACATGCTAGTGTACGTTTTTTAGGGGACGATAAGTATCTACCTATTTTGGGTGTTTAGCTATGAGTGGAATTGCTGGAACATAAAGTTGGTTCTCACCATTCATTGTGTCCTATAAAGTGATCACAAACACAAAATTAACAAATACTGAGCCATTGTTCCTGGGGAAATACTAGGTTAGGTTCCTATGAGTCCTTTGTTAAAACATTTTCATCAACTAATCAATACATAACTTCATCTTATGTGTGCTACTGTTTAAGGACACCTTGTGCAATTTATACTGTTAACTCATTAACATGGAACTCACTGCCAACAGCACCATAACTCATGCCTGAATGAAGCTTATCTAACACACATATTATCTCCATAAGGTACATCACAACCTTCTTGTGCTTAGAAACACTGGATAGCACTTCAGCACTATGCTTGGGATTATTTCTAAAGCAAAAACACCAGCAAAAGACACCCAGATGTGAAAAATACAGTACTAAATATATACCATGAAAAGGACACTTTTACAACACCAAGAGCTGAAACAAGATGACTGAGTGTCGTCTTGCTTGACCTCAGGTGCTCTGTGCACATCCACAAATGACAGTACAAGCACTGTGAGTATTGATTTTGGGGTCACAAATTTAGTGAGTAGGTGAAATTTCAAATACAACATTTGCAAACAATAAGGACCAACTGTATACTCAGTTTTAGTCGATAATGACAGAGAGTTTTCTAACGTGGTTGTCCAAACTAAATTGTTGAGATATAATTAGATGGAAATGATATATTATTTTAATTTTCATTTTTCTGAGTATGAGTATGATTAAATTCATATGGGAGAGATCTGATTGTGTCATGTTCTCATTGATATTTGGTATTTTTTGTTTGTCTTCATTTTAGCCATCTAGTAGGTAGTATTGTGCACTAGTGACATGAATTTGCATTTATGACAACAAATAAGGTGAAGTACCTTTGTATCAGTTTGCCAGCTGTGTGGACATTCCCTTCTGGAAGTGTCTGTTTATGTTATTGCCTATTTTTCTATTGAGTTGTCTGTATTTCTAATCAATTTGATGAAGTTACTAAATTATTCTATACATGAGGTCCTTGAAAGATATATGTATTATAAATATATTCTCCCATTCTATGGTTGCTTTTACACTTTTTAATGGTATATTTTGTTGAAAAGATGTTCTTAATCTTAATATTGTATAATTTGATCACATTTTTCCTACATGTTTACGTACTTTTTGTCTCCTATTTAAGAGATCTTTGAATGCTTCAAATTTACAAAGAAGTTACCTTGTTTTCTTCTAAAAACATTATTGTTTTGCCTTGGATAGTTAGGTATCTAATGCATCTGGGATTTCAGCATAATGTGAGTTAGGGGATTAAAACCCATCTTATTCCACATGTCGACTTGACTGAGTCCTATCTACTGGAAAGACCACACTTTCCTTCCTGCACTGCCATGTCAATTAAAGGAATTGAATTAGTTATTCAACATTGTCCCACAGAGAATACTACAACCACAATTGCCTTCATTGTTAAATTCTTCCAAATATTTAAGGAAAAAATAACACTCATCTTATGCAAACTCTTCTAAACAATGGCAAAAGTGAAACCATCTCTATTCTTTTTGAGTCCAGAATCACTTTGATAGCAGAACCAACAAGAAAATTATAAGAAAAGAAAATTTTATGGGTCCAACAATACAATTATATATACACTGGTTTTTATATAATCACTTTTTAAAATCAGTTAAGAGAATAAAGGAGATAGAATATGCATTTGGAAGTCTTTTATAATTACAGAAATAGATTTACTGGTGCTTTTTTTTAAAGTAGATTTGAATTATTCTGTGGTCACACACACTTTCAGCCTAAAAAATCTTCTTTAGTATTTCTTGTAAGGTGGGACTTCTAGGAACAAATTCTCAGCTTTTGTGTATTTGGGGATGTCTGTATTTCCCCTTCATTTCTGACAGATAGTTTTGCTGGATATAGAATTTTTGGTTGATGTTTGTTTGTTTTCCCAATAGTTTGAACATGTCATTACAATGCTATTACTCCACGGTCTCTGATGAGAAATCAGCTGTAATCTTATTGAGGATAATTTGAATGTGATAAGATGCTCCTATCTTGCTGATTTCTAGATTGTCTCTGTTGTCTTTTGTTAGTTTAATTAATGTGTCTCAGGGTGACTGTCTTTGTGTTTATCCTACTTGGAGTTTGTTGAAATTCTTGGATGTGTAAACTAATTTTAAAAGCAAATTTGGGAAGTTTTGGACAACTATTCCTTCAAATATTGTTTCTACTCCTTTACCTCCTTCTAGAACTCTTGCTGTGTGATTATTAGTACATCTGATGGTGTCCTCCGTTTTTCTGAGATGGGTTCTGTTTGTGGGTAGGGGCCTGCCTTCAGCACCAAGTCAAGTAATTTACAACCTATCTTAGCATTCACTTCCTGCTTGTGCAGTGCTGCGTATCAGGCATAGATGAAAGCTCAAGGCCTCAGGATTTTTCCAAGCATGCACCCACAGCTATCTAGGGTGGCCGTCTAGATTTCCAAAATATGTGGTAGCTTCAAAGTCCTTAATCTCAAAAGCAACTTATTCTCCAGACTCTCCTCCCATAATTATGGACAGTCAATTGTTTGCCTCAGGCATCAGCAGCTAATGCATCTGACTCTCACTGTTTCAGAAGAGGTCCTGTGGGTAGCTGGCCCAGCACCAGGAGAGTTGCAAGTGAAGGGAGATAAATGAAAGCCCTTTGGGTCACTCTTCTAGGAGCCACTGGACAGGCCAAAACCAACAACCACAATTCTTTGTGAATGAGGTCTGCTCTGCTCTCTCTGCTGCTGGGACCTGAAATGACATTGTGAACTCTTTTCTTCAGGGTCACCGTTGAACTTAAAGGCAGGAGATGGAAACATGGTAAGTTAACATACCACAAAGTTTGCTATTATCCCTGAGATTTGGGTGTCTTTCCTTGGTGAAGCATTCTTCTGATTGCTATAGGCTTTCAGTTAGTTTCTGGAGTTCCAAAAAAGTTGATTCTGACTTTCTGAGTTTTTTCCAGACTTTTCATTGCCTTTTTGGAGCAATGGATTTTGGAGTTACTTACTCTTTCATTTTCTCTGACATCTCATAACCAACTTTTGATTGCATTAATTTTTCTCTATGTTTTTCCTCTAGGCTTTTGATTTCAGCTCTTATCTTTTTTTATTTCCTTTCTTCTACTTTTTTGTATCTGACTTAATCTTTTTTATCTTCCACAGATGAAAATTTAGATCTTTGACTTCAACCTTCCTTCTTTTCTAACGTGTGTGTTTAAGACTAGAAATTCCCCTCTAAGTATTACTCCAGTAGTCTTTATTTGATATATCATTCTATATCTATTAGCTAACAAAATTTTAGGGAGAATTAAAAAAGAATGAATAAAATATCTGACTAATCCTAATACAAGGAAGCATAAATTAGGAATATTAAACAATTGAGTCAAACTGAAAGCTGTTGTAAGGTGGCAGATATAAACCAAATATATGTCATTATATAATATATGAATTGACTTAATTTCTCAAGCAAGGTAAAGATAATGATTGTCAACCTGGAGAAAAAAAACCTTATATGATGTTTACAAGAGACATACACTTTGAACATAAGAACTTATAAAGATTGAAAGTGAAAGCATAAAGAAAAATACCCCATTGCAGACATTAACCAAAGGAAATCTGTTGGAGCTACATCAACATTATGTACAGTAAACTGTAAGGCAACCAGCATCACTAGAAATCAAGACATTTCATAATGTTAAATGAATGATCAGCCATTTAAGAAGATTGAGAAGATATAACAGCCTTAAATATGTATGTATCCAATAACATCAGAATATATGAATCCACAATGGACTGAACTAGAAAGCAGATCAACCCATAACCAATGTGGGAGATGTTAACATATTCTCTTAATAGCAAATAAAACAAGAAAATTGAAAATCAGGAGGAATATAGATTTAGACAGACAGGACGACTAATACAAGACCCAAATGATCTATAGAAAACCCTGCCCCCCAACAACAGAATGCACATTTCTTTTTCAAGTGCACAGAATCATTTACTAAGATTGACAATATACCATCCCATAAAGAAGCCTCATCAAATTTCGTAGGATTAAAATTATTAAAATAATTCAGAGTAGGTTCTCTGACCATAGTGGAATTAAGCTAGGAATCAATTAGAAATCCCTCTACTTCCTAGAAATCAAATAATCTGCTTCCAAATAACCCATATGTGAAGAGGAAATGACTCTTGAAATTTTATTTTAAAATTGATGAAATGAAGTTATGCCATTTGTGGATCTCCCCAGCATCCAGCAACTTTAGGCTTAACCCTTGCCTAGAAATATATCTTTAAGAACTTGCTTCTTGGGGCACTAGTGTGCCTCAGTTGGTTAAGTGTCTAACTCTTGGTTTTGGAATCTCACAGTTTGTGAGTTTGAGCCCTGCATCAGGCTCTGCACTGAAAGAGTGGAGTCTGCTTGGAATTCTGTCTCCCTCTCTCCCTGCCCCTTCCCTGCTTGCTCTCTATTTCTCTCTCTTGAAAATAAATAAATAAACATTAAAAAAAGAGAACTTGCTTCAGTGTCAGGGCATATGTGTGTTTTCATTGGCCAATGCCCATCCTTTGCTGCAAGCTAAATATTTAAATATCTCTCCTTCCACCCCCTCCCCCATTGGAACCATTACCTTATATATTCTACAGAACTAACACACTGCCCAAACTCTGTGTGCACTCGGTAGGTCTTTGTTGGCAAAAAATATCTATTACTAATCCCTCTGGTTCTTGGACTATCTTTGCAAGGTGAAAAATATTGTTTTATTCTAAGAAGGAGTAAAATTTTAAAGCTTTGAAAGCCTCCGGTTACCCGAAGAACTATTTTAAGTGATTATTCATCCTTCCCTGTCCTTTTAAATTGCCACCTCAGAAATACTTGAGTTCCAAAGAACAGACTTCTTCCAAGAGGAAGTTTAATTTCAATTACTATGTGCATAGCTCCTATTCAACATACCCTCAAGCGGCATACTTAACATGAAAGCCTGTTTAATTGCTAGCAAATGGTAGAATAATCTTTTGAAACAATGTAGCAAACATAATTAATTGAAATAATCTCAAATATGTTTCATGTGGTAATAGCCACTTATGTAAGATTAACACCATAGGAAGAAAAGAAACGGGTAGAAGCAGTGGTGGGCGCCTTCTGTCATCCCAACCACCGGCCACTTTGTATACTTGTGTACTTTTTTTAGCCAAATGAAATAATGAATTACTACCTTATAAATTGTCAGTGAAGCTGAATAATGACAATGTGCTTATTATCTTAGTGCTCTGAATTGAACGCATGAAATCAGAATCTGAAATCTGAGGAAAAAGACAAAGCTGAAGAGAAAGATGCTTTTCATAGGAACCAGTAAGACAACAGATTTATTCATTCATTAACTCATTCATTCATTCATCAACAATTCAAGACCCCATTGAATTAATTAGTGGTCATACCAGGAATTAATGAGTTTATCAGACTCTGCCCCAAAGTCATCTGATCCTAGAATTTGTACCCCAAGTAATAATAACATGAAAAATAAAGACCAATAATCAGAGCACCAGCCTTTCTCTTCTGTCTTTTAATACTCTGGGAGGCAGGTGATGTCATCTCCATCTTATAGCTGAGGAAGTCCAGGCTCAGAAAAGTGAACTCACTGAACATCTAGTTAATGCTTGGTGTCTTCCTCACTTCTCTGGGCTTTAGGCGTATGGTAGAAGCAGGAAGAGGAGAATGTTTTGATTTGTTGTAATCAGGAAGGTAAGATGACAAACATGAGGACAAGTACCTTTGAAAGATGAAGAGGAGGGGGCACATCGTGCCACACAGGACCACATGGGGTTGGTCGGGAGGCAGAGGGAACCAGGGGAAAGCATGGGCAAGAGACTTTATTGTGGTTTCCCAGAAAGGAATGGGTGAGGCAGGGTAAGCAAGTTTAAGCAAGCTTAGCATTGTCTGGTTTGAGTAACTTCAAGGGCTCTAAGCTGCTGGGATGGTCTCCAGTTATACGGTAACTGGCCCTGGGATGATTTAGGGCAAAGAAATGATAGAAGAGAGCTGGATAAAGCAGGGGTTAGAGGCTTAAGATTGGTTGATTTGTTTATGAAAGATGTGCTTGCAGGCAAGTTGTTGGCTCCCTCTAGAAATTAGCTGGCCCTGGGAGGGGCATTCTTTCCAGGATTAGCAAAGCTCCTAAGATGTCAAAGCATCATAAAATACAGAATATTTTTTTTAATGATTAATTCAGGCAACCTATAATTTCTGTTTATTTTATAAAGGAATCAAGGCCTTCCATGTAAGGAATTTCTTGAGAAGTGATGACAGAGGGTCCAGAGTTGGACAACAAACCCTGATTTGCTTCGGATCAAGTTGTGGATGATCCAGATTTGTGACATAGCCTCCGTCTGAGCTTGGGTGGCAGACAGTAGAGTGTTCTCTAGACACCTTGTGGGAACAGTTAGTGACTGTCTTAGGTTGGGTTTCCCAAACCCTGAGACAGGATTTGAGTGCAGATAGTTTATTTGAGAAGTGATCCCAGGAAGCACAAGTGAGAATATATAATAGTGAAAGGGGAAAGGTAAATTCTAGTAGAAAACACACCAACAAGTGGGCCTTTCCTGTGGGTATCTGAGGTTCAGTCCTGCAGGGGACTCTTGGGGGAACCATGTACACATTGCCTCAGCCTTGTCGCCTACACCAAGATGGGGAAGCTGGCCATTCATTCACCGGTTCCCATCTGCTACTTTTGGATGGTTTCCCTGGAGGAAGGGACACCAATGTCCCCTCATTTCTGGGCCATACCTTCATGCAGTTGGGGAAGCTTACAATGTGTCAAGAAAGCCAACAGGCAGAGAAGAGGTGCAGGCATTTGGGGGGAGAACTGCTCTGCAGGTGAATCCAAGTGGGTTGAGGGCATCTGGGGGAAAGTATCAATAAGATCTGTGATAGCTACAGAAGCAGAGAAAAGATAGGCTCCTGTTGAAGTACATGGACACTAGGGCTCATTCTCATTCATCCAGGAGGTAGAGTTTATGGAAGGCAATAGTTATGAGTGCTGGCTTTCCTGTCTGGTCTCGGGAGCAAGAATTTGTGTGCTTCTCCTGAGCATCCGACCTGCTCATCATCTTTTGTAAACTATGCATCATGCAACTCTCAGGGTTCCCTTTGTGTGTGAATTGAAAGGAAAAAGCTTAGAACCAAAATTTATGTCTTAACTCTTCCAAGTGAGATAGTTTAGGTGTTACTCTTTTATATTCCTTTCGAAATCCTTTTATACTCACTGTTCTTAATTTTTATTCTGAATTTGAGTTTATGATGTATTGCCATATTTTATATATCCTTTCAAGGTGTCTTGAGTATTTTCTTGAGCAAATTGTTGTGTTAGTGAGGAGTCTCAGTTGCAAGTTTCAGAAACCCAGTTCAGAGTACTTTAAACAAGAAAAATAGGAATGATTTAGCTTCTATACCCAGGAAAGTCAGGAAAATGTTTTGCTCCAGGCATACATAGCTGGATCCAGGAACTCAACTAATATTATTAATCTCTCTCTCTCTCTCTCTCCTTTTATTTATTTTCAATTATATAGCTCCACTTTTTTTTTTCACTTTTCCCTGTGTTGTTTTATTCTCTGGCAGAATCTTTCCATTTAGTGGAATACAGTAACCACTGGTTGCTCTAGGCTCCTATCAGACTTACAGTGAATGAATCCAGAACCACAGTAAAAACAATAAATGTCACCTCTTTCCTGGTAGTTGTAACAAATTTCCTTGGAAGTCTGATGAATTCTGCTTAGGTCAACTTCTCACTTGTATGATGTGGGTTTTAGTACCAGAGACCCTTGGAATGAGTACCTCATAAGCAGAAGGAAGAGATGAGATGAGGTGAAGAGTGTTGCCCAGACACAAACAAGTTTCCCAGTCCACTGTCATGAGAAACACATGGTCTGATAGCTAGATGAGGCAGGAAGAGGGTAAAGGTGAGAGGCGGCAAAGGTACCAACATATATCATATATTGAGTGTTTACACTGTCCAGTTTCATGCTAAGTATTTTATATCAGCTACATCATTTTACCCTCACAGGAGGTCAATTATTGTCCATATTCTAAAAATGGGGAAAACAGAAAATAACTAGTAAGTGATTGAGCT
Source organism: Puma concolor (assembly GCF_028749965.1). NCBI lineage: Eukaryota > Metazoa > Chordata > Mammalia > Carnivora > Felidae > Puma > Puma concolor. The sequence goes on along the minus strand of NC_141674.1, from coordinate 3,129,818 downwards.
TGGTTTCAACAGCATGAAGGATGGATCCAAAGCCAAGACTCTTAGTCACCAAGCTAATGCTAATTTGGGCAACAAGAGAGATGATAATGCTATTTGACCAGAAGAGGGCCAATGTGATTGGGTGAGTGGGGGTGGAGTAGAGAATAAAACTACCTTTGGACATGGTGAGTTTGAAGTGCCTTTTCAGTATCTATGCAGAGTCATGAGTAGAGAAATAAATGTTCATGGAGTGGAGGAGGCATTTGAGCAACAGATAGAAATTTGGAGACGTTGAAGCCATGGGCATATGCAAGCTCTTCTGTAGAGAGAAACTATTTTGTTAAAGAAGAGGGCAACAGACTGAGACCTTGGAGACCTCCAACATTTCATGGTGAATTGGAGGAGACAGAGAAAAATCTTCCAGGAGGGAAAAAGGAAGAGTCTTGATCAACAGAAACTTAAGAAAGAGTGTTTCAAAAAGAAGAGAGGGTCTACAATGTCAAATATGCTTTAACAAGGTGAAGATTGGAAAAGGTCCTTTGGATTGAGGGACGTGGCTACTACAACAAAGGCTGCTTTGCTGAGTGATAGAAAACAACATGGATCAGAGCATGTCAAGATCGATATGCATATGTGTGAATAAATACATTTAGCAAGTATAAAGTCTTTTCAAATGGTTTGCAGCAAGAAAACCGGGTGCTACCCAGGACGGTGCGTAGGTAGTATACGGGGGGATTTAACATGTTAGAAACTTGATTCAGTCTGAATAAGAAGTATTGATGTAAACTTGTATACTTTTTTTTTCTTTCACAAAACACATATTTTCTTGCCCTTTACACCAAAAAATCTTAGGAGCAATAATGCCCTAATAGCAATAATCACCCTGCCGTCCAGATTGTGGCTGCTAACTACCATTTCTCCCTAAAAGGAACCAGAGATTCTTGCAGAAAAGAGTATCTCCAGGTCTGAAATAGAAAACATTCAATACGAGCCTGAGGCATCTTGTGCTTGAAGGCAAGAAAGCTTTCAAAGACCCATGAGTCATGTCAAAAGGACACAGGAACCAAAAGAAGGGCTTTTTAGACCAAAGATGGGACAATTTGGGGTTGGTGAGATTGAGAATGAAATAATGGGCTAAGGAATCTGCAAGCTGAGAGAAGATTGAAGGGGGGGAGTCCTGATGAGTTGGGAGGACTTGGGGGTGGGAACAGACTGGAGGTTCTGGTGACATAATGAGGTGAGTGGAGTTGGAGGGGCTTGGGCAATGGAGGGAGCTTTGAGAGGAGTTACTTGGGTGGTGGGTGATTAAGTGCAATGACGATGGGGCACAAAGGGTGACTGTGGGCAGAAGAAGCCAAGGAAGGCTGGAGAAAACAAGGAAGGTGCACTAATCTGCTTGGTCTGCCATAATGAGATCACAGACTGGGTAGGTTGAACAACAGGCATTTGTTTTCACACAATTCTGGAGACCAAAGTGTAAGATAAGTGCCTTATGGCTGGTTTCTGGAAAGAGCTATCTTCCTGGCTTGTAGATGGCTGCCTTCTTGCTGTGTCCTCATGTGGCTTATCCTCTGTGAGTGTGCAAAGAGAGAGGTCTCTGGTGTCTTTTCTTCCTTTTACAAGAGTATCAATCCTATCATGTTAAGGCCCTACTCTTATGACCTCACTTAACCTTAATTACCACTCCAAACAGTCACCTTGGGGGTTGGAGCTTCAACACATGAGCTGGCAAAGTATAGGGAAGAGACACAACCCAGTCCATAACAGAAGGCAGGGAATACAAAAGAAATGTGTTGCACAGGTTCCTCTGTGAAAGATACAACCAAGAAGCTGGCCATCAGGCAAGAACTTGGGTCAACCAGACCTTTTAACAAGGGAGCAGAGGTGCCTGGCACTTGGAGTAAGGATTGACAAAGAGGTACTAAGACTTATATAACACATGAGATTAATTGTCTCCACTTGAGATCATGACTGGGGATCGATGCAGTGGGAGTTCACAATGGAAGTGTTTCTGTGCTTGGTGATCCCTGTTCCACTGGATGTGTGTGGTGCAGGATAGCAGAAGACAATCGATCGATTCACATCTTTTTTGCCCAATATGATCTGGAATCCCATGTTAAAAAGGCTTGTCAAGTTTGGTGAAGTGAGTTTAAAGGTGGGACATGGAAGTGGAGAACTTCTTTCTTCCCACATGCATCACCCAAGCTTTCATTGTGATTGTTATTCCCTCCTGAGTGCTGGTAGGTTTTAGAAGTCTGGACCATGTCTTCCATAGCAATTATGTGAATTCAGTTCAATGGCCTCACTGTTTACAAATGCTGGTCCAAGCAAAGAGGTGTCAGGAGGGATCTCTTAATTAGGAGGCAGTGAGCAAACTGCTGGGAAGTTGGGATGGACAATTTGGCCTCCTGGCTTTTCCCTTTTCTGACTTGGGGGCTTTCTTTAAATATAAAGAAGGTACACAAGCAATTTATGTGCCTATGAAGTATCTTCCAGCATTAATTATTTTCATTATTAGTTTCACTGTATTGCAATCACTCATCAAACTGATTTCTTTGAAGTATGAGGATGAAATTTCAAACGGGATGTTCAAGTCCCTTTAATTGCACTTGAAGTAAGCATTAGCTATGAGGTCTTTTCTGGAAGCATGGGGGTCTTCTGCCATACCAGATAAATCAAAGCCCTGGCAGCTCTGAGCCTTTTCCAGCAACACACTGTGGAAAAGGGAACGGGGGAGAAAAATGACAAATCAACACAATTAAACCTGAAATTGCTGGCTTCCAAAATAAATTCATTCTTCTGAGTCAACACTGTTTTGATTTTTAGATTAGGTTTGTTTTTCAAACCCATGTTTTCCCCAAACTGATTATTTTTGGTATTTTGTACGCCCTTGCGGATTTCCAACAGAATGTTAATATCCTTGACCTGCTTAGTGCGTCAATCTGTATTGTAGAGCAGTGCCGGCACTCATAGTAAACGGCAAAAAACGGTGATGAGAAGTGCTCCACCTCAGTTTTCAAAGGCCCCACGGGTCCCCCGGGTCCCCAGCTATACTCCCAACACTTAATGGGTAGAACAAGAGCTTCTGGTCTGGAGGAGTTAAGTAAGCTGGCCATTGCAAGGCCAGGAAGAGGAGAAGGACAAGGTCCTAGAGATGTTCAAGGGGTGGACTGTCAACCTTCCTCCATCAGGAGTACCAGGGCAGGCTTCACAAGGGAGGTGTTCTTGAGAAGCAGGTTTGAAAGTGTGCATCGTAGTTAACTTCGGCTGGGAAGTCTCCTGATGGCTGGCTTGGGTTGGGCCAGATCCCTGTAAGACTGACACTGAAAAGTCAAGGTGGTATGGGGCTTCCTACCATGTACAGACTGAAAGCCTTTCCATCTCTCCCCACCCCCGAGTGGGTTGCAGCCTAGGAAGTGATTTATGGGACTTCACACTGCATCACAACCAGCTCTCCACATGCTCAAAGCTAGCCTATTTAATGTCATAATTTGATAATCAGAAAAAGCTGAGTGAATTTGTTATTCTGGGAGCTTTTTGAAGAAAATGGAGTCTGTATACAGTTCATTTTGGACTAATTACAAGTCCTGTAGGGGAGAGAGAAGGACAGACACTGGAAGACTGATAGCTTCCTTGATAGGCGCAGGCTCAGCTCATGAGCTCATAAAAGGGTTCAGTATCTCTCTCTAGTTCCATCCTATGGTATGAAGGGTCACACATGCTGACCCATTTTCTCCCTCTGTCCAGCAGAGAACTAATGCATGAGTGTGCACATGTGTGCTTTGTAATATTACACTCAGGCAGTAAAGTCCTGCCTTCCATGCTGAGGTGCTCATCCCCAGTCCTCTTTCTAACATGTTGCAAGACTGTGGAATAATAGTAATAATTATAATTAATAATAATAATAATGATAAAACATTTGTTTTTGGTGTCTGGCTCCTGATGCAGAGCTCCTAAAACCCTTGGAATTTCCTGAGTTAGTAAGAGCATTTTGTATGCTAATGAGGTGGTTCATAATTGGCCCCTAGAAAGCTCCAGGAGATGGCTGGTCAAGGGATAAAGTGATCAGAGGCTTAGAATGTGTAGCTCTACCCCACATGTAAAGGGGCAAGAGGTTGAGTTTAATGGCCAAAGGCAGAAGATTTAATCAATTATATAATTTATATAATATAATTTATATAATAAAACCTCAATACAAAATGCTAAAAAAAGGGAGTTCAGAGAGCTTCTGGTGAACATGTGATGTGCTAGGTGGGTGGCTTGCCCAGAGAGGGCATGGCAGCTCCGGGCCACCCCCTCATACCTTGACCTATGTGTCTTTTCCATTTGGCTGTTCTTGAGTTCTATCCTTTATAATAAACCTATAATAGCAAGGATAGTGCTTTATTGAGTTTCAGGAGTTGTTGCAGTGAATTATTGAACCTGAAAGTAGATTGTGGTCATCCTTGATTTTGTAACCAGCTGAGCAAAAGTGTGGGTAACCTGGGGACCCCATCTGCAGCTGGCATCTGAAGTGGGGCCATCGTGTGAGACAGAACCCTTACCCTGTGGGGTCTGCACTAACACTGGGTAGTTAATTTCAGAGCTGGATTGAATTGCTGGACCACCAGTTAGTGTCAGAGAACTGGATGTTGTTGGAAAATACACACCTACACACACACACACACACACACACACACACACACAGACCATATGTATTTGTGGCAAAGTGAAGGTGGACAGCTTAAAACACCATTGAATCTATGACTCTGCTCTGATGTTAGTCAGAAATGCCCTTGTTCGGAGGCGTCTCTGTATATCACAGCCAGGTGAAGACTTTGGCATGTAGCTCTTTTTGTATTTTGCTGTCTTTCTTTTGTTCTCTCTTTCTTCCTTCTCTCTTTCTTCTTTCTTTCTTTCTTTCTTTCTTTCTTTCTTTCTTTCTTTCTAAGAAAGAGATATTAAAACACATCGCACTCATGGACATCAGTGAGTCCTTGTGGGTTACAGTCTGGAACTTGGAGACTTGAGAAGGACTCACTCAAATAACCCCATCTTCAAATGGCCAATGGATCAGTAAGAATGTCAACTTCCAAGTGGGGATTTGTGACATGAGTGAAGAGTGATGGTTTTCAGCTCCTCAGAGAAGTATTTCTGAGAACGCAGTTACTCCAAAAGATGTTCGAAATGTTCTGGTGATGGGACAGATGTTGTCTCTGGGTGGGGGGATGAGCCGGGGTCTGTCTGGATTACCCCCTGCCTCTGCTCATGCTCTACTGCTTTTCGGAAATGTGTATTTGCAAGGCTATTAAGGAGCCTCCGAGAGAGAGTTGCTCGTTTTTGCTAACATATTTCTTTCTCTCTGCTCACCAAGGAGAGATTTCTATTTCCTTCGTGGGTCAGTTCACAAACCTCAATAACTAATAAGCTTGGAGCAAAACTCTGGTGAGGAAATGTTTACTTTTCGTTCCTAGACCATCAGAGCTGGTTTATTAATACAGACCTCATAATTTCCACATCTGCAAAAGCTTTGTACATTAACGTGCAGAAGAGATCAGACCCAGCACACAGCTTGTCATGCTCCATAAAAATTTAATGGAAAATAAAATGCACTGTTCAGAAGATCAATACTGTTATTCTCTTTCAGCAAACTGTGAATTATTGTTTTCATAAAATAATAATAATGCCAGCATATTGATATTGAATGGGGACCTGGTCTCTTGTCAAAAAATAGAGTCATACTTAATCTTTTAATGCCTTCCTGCATAAACACCCACGTCAGGAACTGGGGCATCTGTCACTCTTTAAAGAGTATGAACCAGGGATAATTTTGCTGCCGCGTTCTTTGGTATTTCAGTGGCACCAGGGCTCTGCTGTGCAAGACTTTTTCCCCGAATGGGCAGAAGTTCGAGGTGTGTACTGGCCATGCCATGGCCACTGAAGGAGCTCCAGGGATGCATTTGTGCAGAGGGAGGAGGGGATAGAGGAGCAAAGCACCAGGGGACTGCGGGGATGGGGCTAGTCTCAGATATCCCTTCCAGCCTCCACACCCATACCCTGGGGCCCTGCCCTGGGCCATGCTGACTTCATGGAGGGGGCACAGCGGCCACTCAGCCTGCAGCTTGTCACAGGCATGGTGGACAAATCTCCTCTCTGAGATGCAGACCATGCACCATAATGCTCCTTCTCCAGACTCACTCTCCATGCTGACCTGCCTTTCAGCTCGCCTGGTGGGTCCACTTCCAATGTCAGCACCGGGCTGCTTGTGTGCAAGCCTCCTCACCACATCTACTCATGTGAACCAACCAACATGCTGATTCTGGAAAGCATTAGCAGCTGCCGGTTGGAAAACTTGTGACGTGTGGACAGATTGAAACCCTGGTGTTAATGGTAGCATGATATGACGACAGCCTGAAGTTGCCTCCTGGGGCTCTTCCCTCACCCCAGCTGGAATCCAGATGCACAAGCCACCCCTGGAGCGGCTGGGCTGGCTGGCACATGGACCTGGAAGGGCAGCCAGGACCACAGGCCCACGAGGGGCCTGGTTGCAAGAAGTTGGGCAGTGTGTGATCTCTCTGGGTTAGTGAGAGGCCAGGAGAGGACCACAGAGCCAAAGGTCATTTGGAGGAGGCAAGATCTGCAGTCCAGGGCTTCATCAATGAGGCCTGCTGGCTCCCCAGAGTAGAGGGAGGACAGAGGGGCCACTGTCCCAGAAATCCCCACCTCGGTATCCACGAGGGCTTGGACTACACCCGTGCCAACATTAACACCTATCCTTGTGCCTGATTCCCTGATGGGGAGCTTGTCACCGGTTGCCCATCAGAGCAGGGACAGTTCAACATCACCCAACAGATGTACTTCCAGGCCCAAGGATCAATACAGCAGATGAAGTGGTAAAGAAAAACTAATGATGCACCCAAAGGGCCTAAAGTCACTATGGGGAAGAAATAGAACACCCCAGACCAACACTGCCCCCCCCCCCCCGCCCCATCCAGGGAGCTGAGGGCCAGAAAGTTGGACAAAACAGTGAACAGCATGATAAATGGAACCTCCAGAAAACAGCAAAGTAACAGAATGGGCCTTTTTATTAGAAGACTCAATAAGACGGGCTTTGAATAAGTCACTGTTGGGGGCCAACTTAGTGGCCTCAAGCAGGGCCTGCACATTGGGGCCCAATCTGGCCCCCTGCCTGTTTTTGCAAATAAAGTTTTATTGGAATGCAGTCACACTTTACATTTATGTATGATCTAGGTCTGCTTTTTCACTGTAACAGCAGAGCTGAGTGGTGGGGACCGACCACACAGCCTGCAGAGCCTGAAGCATTCACAGATAAAGCTTTGCAGATAAAGCTTACTTACTGCTGGCCTAGAAGAAACAAAACAAAAGACCCAGGAAAAAAGATGAAAATATTAGATGAAAACAGGTGGTTTCAAATTCACATCCCAACCCTACTGTAAGAGTATTAGGAGTTCCAGGAATGCCTGACTGGCTCAGTTGGTGGGGGGTCTGACTCTTGATTTCAGCTCGGGTCATGATCCTAGTCTTGAGATCAAGCTCTGCATCAGGCTCTGTGCTGACATCTCAGAGCCTGCTTAGGATTCTCTCTCTCCCTCACTCTCTGCCCCTCCACCAATTGGGCACGCACACGTGCTCTCTCTCTCTTTCCCAGAAAACCAAAAGGGAATATTAGTAGTTCCAGAAAAATCACAAAGATCAGACGGAAGAAGGGTAATGCCGAAATAAGTCACAGAAGTTACGTTGCTTGTGTTAGCCAGAAGGGACGCTCCCCGGGGGAGGGGGACTCATTCACAGCTGGGTCCCAAGGACCTGGGACACAGGCTCACACAACAGCATTGCTCGGTAAGTGTCTGCGGGGCTGGGTTTCTCCTGTGCCTGCATCTGTTACGCTGTCCACATTTACTTACCTTTTTCCCTTTCCCAGGAGGCTGACCTGGTTGAAAAGAATACATGGGCTTTTTAGCCTTCCTGCTTCCTGCTGGATTCTGCCAAGGGGCCTGCAGGGCAGAGGCAGATCAGAGGGAAGGTGAATAAGAGGCCACAGCTACTGCCAGGGCACCGCCTCCACACGGCTGCCTTCAGGTTCCAGTAACTCGCTGTCCTCCCCCTTCAGGGTTCGGGGCTGACAGCTCCTAGCACTTTCCAGCCCACATTCCTCACCATCGGTGAGCACGTCGCCCCGCCTCGCCTTTGTGGAGTCTCCCCTATGAAATCTCCTGAGTCACCAGCTTGGGGGCTTCCTCATGAGATCCTGATATACACACGTTTCTTTCTGGCAAAATGTACCCACCTTAAAACTTACCACGGTGACCATTTTTAAGTGTATGATGTAGTGTCATGAAGCATGTCACGTTGTTGTGTGACCATCACCCCTGTCCATCTGCAGAACCTCCTCGCCTTCCCCAAACTGAGACCCTGTCCTGGTGAACACTAACCCCCAGCCCCTTCCCAGCCCCTGGTGCCCTCTCCTCTCAGTCTGTCTGGATTTGATTGGAGAGGTAAATCGATAAAGCCTCTAGAGGTTAACAGAGGAGAATGTTTCTGTGTGTGAGGATATTCCATGCCACCTTTTAGAAGGATATGTTTTTTTGGTAGTTTTCTGCTTGCCTGTTATACACCTAAAATGTACTTAAGATACGGCTCAATGATATTACAATGACTTCTACTGCACATTACGTTCAATCCTATCAAAGTCAGTCGGCTGGTGTGGACGTAGCCCGCTCCTACTTGGAAACCCACCTTGGAGGCCAGCCCAACCGGTGCAGCTGTTGGCAATCTGAGATGCTCTTTCTTCTGGCAAAACCCCTGGGAGTATATCTTTGCCCTTTGTCACCTACCTAGCAACAAAAGTTACAATGGAAGCACTGTAATTAGACACACACAATACACAGGGAGAAGGAAGGGAGAACTGGATTGGCATCCGGCTCCTCCTTTGCTGCTATGGGAACTAAGACTTCGGAATCAGCTGGAAAGACCACTGAGGGGGGAGGCAAGCCAGCAAGCCGGAAGTCCTCCACTTGACAGGTGAGAAGAGTCTCCAATGTGCCAGGATACAGGCTCCATCTGGGGGCTAATATTTAAATATGGCATAAACCTTGGAAAGGCACACACACACACACATACACACACACAGTTAAATATAAATGTATGATGATCGAGTGAGTGGGCATGTGTAAAACAAGTAAATAACTGAAAATACCAACTCTTGAAATAGAAAGGCGTGCTTGTTGGCTGGAGCAAACATGCTGCCAGCAGGTCCCAGGAGGTGGGCGAGAAGGGGAGGGAGAAGGTGGAAGTGTGTGCCAGGTTCCCCTCGGTCTGGTCGGATGGGCCAGTACTGTGTCAGTGAGGGAAATAGTTGGTGCCTTGTTTTCATACAATAATGAGGAAATGCTTGTTTGATTATGAATATAGCAGATGGAAAAGTTCTTTGGTATCAGTTACGTATTGCTTCATGACGACGGCTCCCAGAACATGCTGGCTTAATACAGCAACAAACGAGTATTTCTCACGATTCATGGTTTGCCTGGGGTTGCTCCTGTGGCTGCACTCAGCAAGGGCTAGAGGACCGCTGGGCCTCTCCCTCTCCACATGACCTCGATGTCCCTCAGAAGCTCTCCACTGGGTTCTCTCGTCCTCGAAGAGCACGGTGAGAGCCTCCGTGGGTGTCTGCAGGACCAAGATGGCAGGGCAGAAGTCCCAAAGTTCATCTGCTCAGCACACTGGGAGGTGAGATTCCCTGGGGGCCCTTGTTATGCGGATCCACCACAGCTTTCGAACAAACAAGGGGAAAGAGAAATTAATAGTAATTGGACCATACTAGAAAACGAAATAGGAAAAAGTAACAAGGAAATAACAAAGTGAAATAATCATCATAAAACAAGACAGAAGGGGTGAAGTCCAGTGTTATACTTGCTCTGGATGTTGATCAAGGTGAGAACTAACCAGGAAGTCTTGTCTAATATTCAAGCACAAATCATGTCAACATAAATAATAAGTATTATTATTGAATATTGTGAAAATAAATGTAAGACATATGAGCAAAAATTCGTATTTTATTTTAGATAATTTAGGCATATTTGTTCCAGTTAATGCAAAGTTGGTCAAATGTAATACAATCTACCAGCACAATCCATTGTGTCAGAAAAAAAGGGACGAAAACACATATATGATCAAGCTAGTGATGCTGAAAAGGCAATTATTAAAATTTAGGTACCACTGATAATGAAAACCCTAAGTAAAATAACACTACACAAGTAACTCTTTAGATATGATAAAAACTTATGTCCAAAGCAGTAACAAATATGAAAAAAATGTCACATTATCCACAAAGGCAAAGTATTACAGCTGCCTCAATTAAATGGTAACGAAGAGGTTTCCACTGTCACCATCATTTTTCAACATTGTTTTGGTGTTGCAGAAAAGGCAACATTATGAGAAATGAGAACTCAGAGTAGACAGGGGAATAGAAGAGATAAAACCATTCCTTTTTGTTTAGCTGTGTTTTTTGCTGATGTGACTGCACACTCAGAAAACCCAGGAGAGTTAAGTAAGCAAAGTGCTGGAATTAAGAAAGAAATTTGAAAAGATGGGTGACCGAGTGAGAAATGCATAAAACTCAATTAGTTTCTCTCTATTTTAGCAACAAGCACCTGAAACAAATAAACCGTAGAAGAGACGTAGGACTCAACATGGAGAAAAGAGAGAGAGAGGGAGGCAGACAGACAGACAGACAGAGACAGAGAGACAGAGAGATATACTGGACTCTGCGATGCTTTGTTGGCTGGTTGGGTGGGTGGGTGGGTGCGTGGTTGGTTTGTTAGTTTGGGAGTTATTTTGGAAAGTAGGAAAAAAAAACCTTGAGGTTCACGTGGAAGAACTGGCACTGGGAATAGCTGAGAACAGAGATCTATTCTCATGAGACATCAGAGCCGACTGCAAATGATTCGCTCAGGAAGGTTCTGGGGGAGGGATCACATGGAAACCCTGGAAAACGATCTCTGTGTGGGGAGCATTTCGCTTCCCTGGGCAGTGGATGTATTAATTAATGGTGTTGGTGCAACTGGCCATTGTTTCTGGAAGAAAATAAAGCTGAGCTCCTCTTCGACACCCCAGAAAATATGAACTACAAATGTATTAAAGACAACTGCAAAAAATATGAGACATCTAGAGAAAGAGAAAATTTCTTGAACAGAAAACCCAGAAACCCAGACATCATAAGATGAAATACATATTTGATGAAATCCAAAGAAAAGCTTCTGATGGCAAAGAATTAAAAATAAAAACAGGGATTCCGAAAACATTTGCAGTGCATATGACAGGCAAAAGGTTAACAGCTGTAATATAAAAGTCTTCTAAAAATTGACAAGTAATGGAAAGACAAGCCAACCGAAAATGGGCCGAGTGTTTCATTCAGCAACCCAGAGATGAGCAAATCCAAATGATTAACAAATGGGGGGAGAGTCTCTTACTCATTAGCAGTCAGGGAAATGCAATTTGAAGTTGAAATGAGATCTCTCTTTACAACAATCAGGCCATAAAAATTAAGAACTTTAACACTTACTGTTGGCAAGATACTCCAGAGAGCATATACACACCAGTCTCTGATATAAATGCAAGTCCACACAGCCATTTTGGAAAGCATTTGACAACATTATTACAATTAAAAATACAGATCCCAACCCGTCACAAAAATACAAATGCCAGTGCCTAAAGTGTTGTATATATAAGCAAGCCAAACCAAAACTAAAGAAAGCTAAAGAAACAGCTGAATGAAAAGGGGGTATGATCACACTAGTAAAATAGGACATACCATGCAGGGATTAAGAAGAAAGAACCAGTTGTACAAAGACCCCATTTTAGAAAGCAATGGTGAAGTTTTGGCATGCATAAGAGTATGGATATAACTATATGTAATGGTGAAAAATACAGATGGGCAGACAGCGATTTGCAGACAGGTTAACATGGGTTAGGAGTACTGTGCTTAGGGTAGATGGGGAAGGACCATGGTGGTGGAGGCATGGGGAGAGGGAAGGGGAGGGAGGATATGAAACTGGGACATGTAAATGGTGTAAGAAAGTGGTCTCGTTTCATTCTTCTGCCTGTTGCTGTCCATTTCTCCCAGCACCATTTGCTAAAGAGACTGTCTTCTTTCCATCAGATATTCTTTCCTGCTTTGTCAAAGATTAGTTGGCCATACTTTTGTAGGTCCAATTCTGGAGACTCCACTCTATTCCACTGGTCTATGTGTCTATTTTTGTGCCAAGACCATACTGTCTTGATGATTACAGCTTTGTAGTAGAGGCTGAAGTCTGGGATTGTGATGCGTCCCACTTTGGTCTTCTTCTTCAATATTACTTGGGCTATTCAGGGTCTTTTGTGTCCATACAAATTTTAAGATTGCTTGATGCATAGAGACACTTGTACCCCAATGTTTATAGCAGCACTTTCAACAATAGCCAAATTATGGAAAGAACCTAAATGTCCATCACCTGATGAATGGGTAAAGAAATTGTGGTTTATATACACAATGGAATACTATGTGGCAATGAGAAAGAATGAAATCTGGCCTTTTGTAGCAACATGGTTGGAACTGGAGAGTGTTACGCTAAGTGAAATAAGTCATACAGAGAAAGAGAGATACCATATGTTTTCACTCTTATGTGGATCCTGAGAAACTTAACAGAAGACCATGGAGGGGGGGAGGGGGAAAAAAGAAAGCTAGAGAGGGAGGGAGCCAAACCATAAGAGACTCTTAAAAACTGAGAATAAACTGAGGGTTGATGGGGGATGGGAGGGAGGGGAAAGTGGGTGATGGGCATTGAGGGGGGCACCTGCTGGGATGAACACTGGGTGTTGTATGGAAACCAATTTGACAATAAATTTCATATTTAAAAAAAAGAAACTGGGACATGTATAACATGATTCTGTTATTCATTGATGATTTATGTGAAAGAAGTGTGTGTGTGTGTGTGTGTGTGTGTGTGTGTAACCTGGGTATAAATGTGACAAGAGACAAAGTCTTCAGCAGCGTATAGACCCATTCTTTTAAGTTGATGCAATCTTCCAATTCTCTTCTGAAGTGAGAAGCCTCAGAAAGAGGCCGGTTGAGGGCACAGCATGTGGAGTTGGGCTGACTGGACTCCATCCCACTCTTTCATGACTGTCTGTGCATCTCTGGGCAATTTCTCCTCTCAGTGACTTCTCTCATCATTCTCAAAGTGGGGATAATAATTTTATCTACCTTCTAGACCACTGCAAGGATTAAATGAGGTGACCCATGTGTACATAGAAGCACTATTTTCTGTATTAAAATTATTTGTAAGACAAAAAAAGCTACTAATCTTTTTTTATCTTTGATTTTTGCACCTACTAAAAATTCCTTACTAATACTAGTGTTCCTTTTCCTGGAGTCTCTTGGATTTTCTAGGTATATAATCATAATATGTGTGGGGAGGACTTTTATTTCCTCTTTGCCTTGATTTTTTAATTTTTCTTATCTTATTACATTCGATAAAACTTTACAAAGATGGTAAATAGTAATGATGGTAACAACTATCCTGTCTGGTTCCTGATTTTAATGGATGTCATTTCAATGTTCATCATTCAGAATGATAATTGATGCTTGTTTTGAAGAAATAAACTTGGTCATATTTAACTAGTTTCTTCTAGAATGGGTACTGTGAGTGATTGCTAAGTTTTGTCAAATGTTTTCTTAGTATCTTTTTATATCTTTGTTCCCTGCTTAATATGTTGAGGAAAAATTATAGTAATGGATTTCCAAAAAATAAACCATGCTTCCATTTTTTAAATTAACCTTTTTGGTTATAGTTTTATTCATTTGATGCACTGCCAACTATGAATTTGTTAAGGCATTGTATGGAACAGTCATATCAACATTGATAAATGAGGCTGGTTTATAAGCATCTTTCTTTGTACTACCTTTTGTACTATGGTTTCAGAGTTAGGTTACACTGTTCAGAGGAGTTGTGTACTTTGAGAAATTTAAAAAGTTACCACATTCAGCAAGTGGGGGGCTGAGACCCAACCATCCAGGGGGCATGGTGTGCCCTTGGAGTGGACGTCTGCATCTATAGACGTCATGGGCAAGCTCAGAGGGGGCATGCCTTTCTAATTTGTGGGAAGGTACCACAGAGGCTAGAAGAAGCCAGGATATTATAACTGATAATTTCCCATACTTCCATAGGCCTTTAAAAGTGTTTAAGTTGTACCAGAATCATCTTTCCTTTATGTATCAGATAGAATTTAACCATGAACTAATTTACACATTTAATCATGGTTCCTTTATAAATAATCCATCTTCAATTGTCTTTCTAACCTGTTTCTTTTCAAGTTTTCTATTTTTTCTGTGGTCAGTTTGGTATCATGTATATTTGAAAAAAAAAAAAAAACAAAACATTCCACAGAAATGGAAGCACTGTTACCTAAGGCAATGTACCAGATGTTTTCCATCAGCAGTGCTTATAGGGGAAAATTTTTTACAAAGGGAATGCCTAGTAAGAGGGCAGTGATTAGCATCTACTGTGAAGTATCAACGCTGTGGGATAGCTTGCAGCCATTAAAAGGAATCAGGTAAATGAGATGGGATTTTGTAACGTATTGCATCAGGTAAAGGGTAATAAGATTCAGAAAAGTGTTCCTAACGTGATCTCAATTTGTGAAAAAAAGCCAAAGGCCAAAAATCTCCTCCAGAGCATGGATCTGGAGTCATACTGCCTACCTTCCTTTGAACCTTACTGTGTGGCCATGTTCCTTAACCACTCCGTACCTCTGCGTCTTCACATGTAAAAGTGGTAGTAATGATGGAAGTCAACTCAAACATTGTTGTGAGGACTGAATAGGAGCACACTTAGGGAAGGTGTCAAGTCCATAATAAACACACCATACCAGCCAGCTCCGGTTTCAGGAGTGTGTGTTAGTGTAAACACAACCACATATGTGATCACACATATGTGAGCACAGAAAAGGCATGAATGGGTGCACAATAAGTTACCTGGAGTGCAGAGAGGCTGGTGTGGAGAAAAATTTAAGAAGAAAAAGACTAGATCAAAACAAACACGAATGAGGAGTCTCCATTCATGTAGAACTATCCATACACGTGCATATACATATCTGTGTAGGAGTGAACGAAAGAATGGTCGCTATGCATGTTAGAAATATCCAAAGCAGGGTACCCAGACCAGAGAGCTGTATCTTCTTGAATAAAAGAAAATTTGAGGGGAACCTGGGCAACTCAGTTAAGTGTCCGACTCTTGGTTTTGGCTCAGGTCATGATCTTGCAGTTCATGTGTTCAAGACCCTCATTGGGCTCTTTGCTGTCAGTGAGGAGTCTGCTTGGGATTATCTCTCCCCCTCTCTTTCTGCCCCTCCCTGCTCTCTCTCTCAAACAAATAAATACATTTTTAAAAATTGAGGAAATGTCTTTCTCCTATGAGAAGCAAACAAATGTTTTGTTATTTTTAAGATTTTTTTCTTGCTTCTTGAGGTAGACCTGTATTGCTATAAACTTCCCTCTTAGAACCACTTTTGCTGTATCCCTAAGATTTGGGACTGTTTATTTTCACTTGCTTTCATGTAATTTTTTATTTCTTCTTTGATTTATTGGTTGACCCATTCCTTGTTGAGTAGCATGTTATTTAACCTCCATGTACGTACACTCTTTCCAAATTTTTTCTTGTAGTTGATTTCCAGTTTCATAGCATTGTGGTCAGAAAACATGCCTGGTATGACTTTGATCTTTTTGAATTTGTTGAGGCCTGATGTGTGGTGCGATATGTGATCTATTCTGGAGAATGTTCTATATACACTAGAAAAAGATGAGTATGGGGAGTCATTGTTATTATATGGCTATTGACAGATAAGGAAATGGAGGCCTAGAGAGGTGACATGGCTGGCCCATGGCCAGGTACAATGAGCTTTGTTCAACATTCAAATTCACATCATCTGACGCATAATACTTCTTCCATTTGCTGCCCTGCACGGGACCTCTTGGGTGGAGCATGGCCTGTGAATGTGACATTATATAAAAATAAAACAAAAATCACACAAAACATTCCTCTCTTTAGCTTCTTGAATAGGCTTAGTCTCAGGTGGTCTAAAAGAGGCACAAAGATTTACACAATGTGTTTTGCTTATTTACCGATGTTCATCCCAACAGGTGCCCTCCTCAATGCTCATCACCCACTTTCCCCTCTCCCCTCCCTCCCCATCAACCCTCAGTTTGTTCTCAGTATGTAAGAGCCTCTTATGGTAAAATAGGGCCAGTGAAAGCAAACCCTTAATAAAACCCATGACATTTCATTAATAAATACTTGGGAGTGTTTGCCCAGAGGATCCTCCCTCATATTGCAAAACAAAGGCAGAAGATGCCCCTGAGCTGGATCAATTTGTTTCAAAAGCTTTTGTGGATCACAACCACATCTTGTGAAATTTCCCTGACCAAGCAGCTTTTTGCTGTGGGGCAAAATCCCCAATCAAGACTGTTCTTTAATACTCTCCAAACACCTCACATTATCTTGTATAAGGTAATTTCATTCTGGAGTTGACAATATTATGAAGTTGGAACAAATCCCAGGGACCCAGAAATAAAAGCACTTAAAAGTTTGTGACATCTGTTTTTATTAAAAGATGACATCGTTTATCAAATAATATTTATAGCAACTCCCTTCTCCAGTTCAAGAGGGGTCTGGACCCAAGAGAAATCATCGCTTATTGGCCTAAGGTATAAAAGAGCCAGAGTATATCCACACCCTGAAATAACAATGGGCTGGAGGGATTTCAAACCCTGTAAAACTCCACACCTGTGCTCCATCCCAGCAATCAGGATGTTCACACTCTGAATCACGGATGTTTACTCCAGACACAGGGTTTAGACTGAGGTGTAGATCCTACCAAATGTTGACAATATCTATCAACTGTATGTGGTTTCTCATGCTCCAATCCTTTATATCAGCCTGCAAAAAGGCATTGAAGAGGTTTAGAAAATGTTGGCAGAATTCAGAGGGCACTCTACGGAGCTATAATCTGGTTGAACCCTGGTTTATGGTAAATCTTAAGTGTCCCTTACATGACCTCTCTTTTAACAAGCCCATCGTTGTGTCTTTGAAAATTTGAGTAGCAAGTGATAAATGTATTTTACCCCTAAACACTTCTGTGCTCCTCCCAGGGTGTGACCAGGAGGGCCATTCATCTGCTATGAAAATAGGGTGACCCTGAATGTCACTCTTCCCTTCACCCTTCCTATCCCAGGCCTCATCCCCCAGGTGAATATTTTCCATAACATGCATTCACTCCTTCTTTTTCTTCACAGTATTATTAAGTATTCATCCACACATCCATAAACAATAGGTTTGGTACTGACTGTTTTGAACCACTTACTGATCTGCCATATATGGAGTCCGTGCTGGCCCAAGCTACCATCACCTCTCCCCTGGATACCTACAGTAAACTTCTATGGTTTCTATCCTTTGCCCATATTTCCTCTCTGGTGATGACCCTCCCATTACAGGATCAAAGCCACATTCTTCACGTAGCAGTTCTCCAAGCCCCACCCGCATCTTCTTTCTTTCAAGCTCCCCAGCCTCTATTCTCATGTTTCTACCCTGGCTACTTTCTGCATTATTCACTCTCCTTCCATCCTGTGGCCTCTTGAAGTTCTTCCAACATTCCCAGCGTACTTGTATCTCAAGGTCTTTGCACTTGCTTTTCTGGGTGCCTACGGTGCTCTCCCCCAACGTCCACCAGGTCCACTCTTTCCCTTGACTCAATGCTGCCTTTGCCCCAGGGTCTTTTGGACTGAAATTTAAATGATGCCCCTTCCTATCTGCCTTCCTGGCTTGCTGCTTCCTAACATTTATCTCCATGTGGCACGTACCTACTTAATCATGTGTGTTTTTATTTCCACTAGAATGTAAGCTTTATGAAGGCTAAGACTGTGTGTATGTGTCTCCTGTGTGTGTCCATACCCCCAGCGCTTAGCAAAGAAGCTGGCACCTGATGTGCCCTCAATATAGAAATATTTTTACAGAATGAACTCTTCCTTGAAGTATGCATTCTTCTATACCTTGTCTCTTCTTGGTCTTAGCATGAGTCTTAGCTGATTCGTGTACCTGTGCTTCCCTCCTTTCCACAGTGTGGAACACAGCCATGTATGCACACACTGTCCCATGAATGGTCACTTGGGGCACTTCCATTTGTTTTCAGAACCAAGAATGGGGTCCCAAATATTCTTGCATGTTTCTCAGTGAACATGTACAAGAGTTTCCAGAACATTCTCCTCTGAGTCTATTTTAATGCACACTCTTGGTGAAATTTATTGTCCAGCACTCAGATGCCTTTATTTCCCTTCCATCTACCTGGATTGTGGTATTAGCACTAAATGCTACACCTTGACCCGAGCATCTTTTCTCTGAAAAAGCCCAAGCTCGTCTTAAACCCCAAGAGCCAGTCTGGGGCTGCCTGGACATGATCTTGAAGGGATGAAAATGTTGTCCTTTGGCACCTGTACCATTTCACCTCCCCACTGGGGGGTGCTTCAGGGTTGATGAGGATGATGGTTTCCATGGTTTTGCGTCCTCCTGGCCTTGATTCCCCCCAGGCTGTGCAGTGCTCTTGAGCCCTCCCTGCTGAAATTGTTTGCTATCAGAAGAACCACAATGTGTTTTGCAATTATCTTGCCCCCGGGCGTCTTCAGTTGTCCCCATCAGTTCTGCTCACTGAGCTGGCCTCTTTGGGGAGTGATTCCCTCTTTCCACTCAGCTCTACAACTCATGGTTTGATCTCACAAAATGCATTCCACCTGCTTGTTTTACAGCCTCATCACTGTGGCATATGACAGAAAGAGTGAGTCTGGCATGTGATGGAGAAATCCTTTGAGCCCTGGGTTTCCAGGAGACACATGCATTCCTTCCCAGGAATGATGCTGTGATGGTTGTACTCTGCAGACCCAACATTTTTGCTGTAATTCAGGGACAGCTGCCAGATTTATTGACTGGTTCAAGAGACAAACTAGGGAACCATTTTCTGCTCCAAATCATCTTAAGCTTTGGAAAGTGACACGCTATTTTATAAGTGTGTGCGAGGGCCTCACAGCGTTCAAAAGTGGGGGGGGGGCAGTTATTAAGGTGTCTCCAGTGTCTTTATAGATGCATTTGGATATTGACTTGACTGTTGTAAACAAGAACTGCCAAATAATACCAGCCTAAATAACAATTCCTACTTTCCTCTCCCATACAGTGCAGGACCCAAGCCTCTCCTCTATTACTGGGCGTCCCTCCAATGTGGCTCAGATGTTGTGGGGCTCAATGGCTGCTGAGGTTCACTTCTAGATGTTTCCATTTTAGCAACATTCCAGGGTGAACGCTATTCCTCTGAAGGGGGGGGTATGGAATGAAGACTTTCTGCCACAGTGGGGAACACTGTCCTCCTGTCCTGGCTCCACACTCTCCCTCTCATTGGTTAAGGAGGTAGGAGGGCTTGCTGTTCTGTAGACAATGGCAGGAGGGTCCTAGCCACACTTCCCAGTGCTGTTCCAGCCGGAGACTCTGGGCACATGTTCTTTCTGTGAATCCTCAGTTGCCTCATCTGTAAAATGTAAACATGGAGCCTCCATCATAGAAACAGTTTATTGTCTGAGTCAGTCTGGCACATCATAAGTGCTCAATAGCTATAGCTTCTTATTAATTTTATTAAGAACATTCAAGCTTGGGCGCCCAGGTGGCTTAGTTGGTTAGGCATCTGACTTCAGCTCAGGTCATAATCTCGCGGCTTGTGAGTTTGAGCCCTGCGTCAGGCTCTGCGCTGACAGCTTAGAACCTGGAGCCTGCTTTGGATTCTGTGTCTCCCTCTCTCTCTGTTACTCCCCTGATCATGCTTTGTCTCTCTTTCTCTCTCTCTCTGTCTCAAAATTAAAATAAATTAAAAAAAAAAAAGAATATTCAAGATCAAGGTTCATACGTTCATCCACTGGGTCAGCCCTGTCTACAGGGAAGTGGTGTTCCCATAGAGATATTGCTTAGCTCAGCTAAGATGAGAGGTCCGATTTTCCTGGAGTCTTTAGTTTGCATGAAACCTATCTAGTCTGAGCGCCAGCTTCTCTCTCTACTTTTTAAATGATATCTTAGGGAAGGGGTGCTTGAGTGGCTCAGTTTGTTGAGCGACCGACTTTAGCTCAGGTCATGATCTCACAGTTTGTGAGTTCAAGCCCCGCGTCGGGGTCTGTGCTGACAGCTCAGAGCCTGGAGCTGCTTCGGATTCTGTGTCTCCCTCTCTCTCTGCCCCTCCCCTGCTCACGTTCTGTCTCTCTCTGTCTCTCAATAACAAATAAATGTTAAAAAAATTTTTTTAAGTGTTAAATGGTATCTTAGGGAATACCCATACAAAGTTGTTGGCCCCTGAAAGATATCCTAGCTGGTGTTACATAACAGGAGTTCAAAGTGTCCTTTGAATCAGAAATATCGAGTTACTCTGTTTTCACCACATGGCCTTGGCCTTCCTGGAAACACCATGTCTTTCTGATAGGAAACCCCCTCCTCCCAACCCCCCCCCCCCAACCCAGGTACAGAGAGAGCAATGCCTTACTTTTCTGGACTATGGTTATAATAGAGTTTGTAATACATAAGTTTGAATACTGGTGTTGGAGTCAAACCTACATTCACGTTTTGTCCCAATGCTAGCTACGTGTCCCTGGGAAAATCGTTTCACCCTCTGAGCTGCAGTGTCCTCATATTTTTTTAAAGTTTATTTCTATTTATTTTGAGAAAGAGATAGCAAGTTGGGGAGGGGAAGAGAGAGAGGGAGACAGAATCCCAAGCAGGCTCTGCGCTGTCAGCACAGAGCCCAATGAGGAGCTCAAACTCATAAACTGTGAGATCATGACCTGAGCCCAAATTGAGAGTCAGACGGTTAACCAACTGAGCCACCCCAGGGGCCGCTCGTGTTCTCGCATTGAGCACCGAGCTGGGATCCCCCTTCCTTCCCGTGTTACCAGCCCAGAACCACGGTATTTCCAGGGACTCCTGTGCTCAGTGCCAGTGAGGCTGGTGAGGAACACCCTTTGCCTTACTTACCACCTCTTCCAGGGCTCTGCCTGTTTCTTGCTGCCCTGGGCATCCTGGCCTTGAACCCTGGAGTGTCACCTGATGCAGCTCTGAAGACTGAGGCCCTGAGTCCTCTCGGGTCCCACCAGCTTCTCCTGAGCCCCTGGCTCTCCTTCTCTGTGCCGTGTGAATGTGCCCTGAGACAAGGGCAGGTTGGTTCTCTTCTTTATCTCATTAGCTCATCTCTGTGGTTGGACAAAATACACATGTGAATGGTGGGGGGAGGTATTAGCAAAAGACCTGTGTTCCCATTAGAGGTACTTAATGAAGCCAGGCTCTCTCGCACAATTTTAATCGATATTCAGCTTCATACCCCATCCAAGGATGCTTGGAATTTGACATGGCATGGCTTCATGGTTAAAGCCCAAACTCTGGGTGAGGCCACCTGGTTCTGCCCATTAACAGGACAGCCTTGAATGAAGACACAGCGTTTCTGCAGTGGGTCCCCTCATCTGCAAGACTGGAGACCATGGTAACACTCACACCACAGGGATTTCTGAGGTTAAGTGAGGTGATGTATGAAAGTCTGAAAGCACATAGACAGTAAATGTTAAATGGATAATACCTGCTGTTACCATCACAATGAGCAAAACTCAAGTGCTTCAATAATCTCCCTCAATTTTCAGGTGATCTGGGCTGTCACAACACAGTGCCGCTAGCTGAGTGTCTTACAAGCAGAAGTGTATTCTCTTCCCATCCTGGAGGCTGGAGGTCTGAGATCGAGATGTGGGCAGGGCTGGTTCCTCCTGAGGCCTCTCTCCCTTCTGGGTGGACAATTGTCCTCTCCTGGGTCCCTATGTGGTCCTCCCTCTGTGTGTGTCTGTCTCTGTGCCTTAATTTCCTCTTCTATAAAGAGACCACGGCTACTGGATCAGAGCCCGTCCCAGCCCTGTCTCTGCACATGGTCATGTGCCCAGGTTCTGACGTTCAGGACTTCAACATGGCAATTTGGGAAGAGATACAATTTATTCCAGAAGAGCAGGTTTCTGAGATTTTGATTTGCTTAACAGATGTGTTTGGGTGGGACTTTTTTTTTTTTTTCTAGAAACCATTATGTATATTTTTTCTTAATTGAAAAAAAAATCCCCAGAGGTTTCCCCTTCCTTATTCAAATAAAATTTTCCTTTCAAATACGAGTAAAATGGTTGGGAGTGGAACCCACACCATTGGAGATAAAAATGGTAATGAGTTTTAATAGTTCATTTTGGTTTTCCATACTGAAACGAACTTGGAGAGAATGATACTACAACTTGGAGTCATTAGCTGTCTGGTCACACAGCAGGCAGCTGTAGAACTTCAAAAAAAAAAACCCAAACCAAACCCCTCCGAGCCCCGTCTAACATTAGCTGTCAGCTATGATGCCGGGCGGCCACCAGCCTCATGTGGCAGCTGATACGGAGATGAGCCGACATCAGTTATTGGCTATTGATTTACAGCACAAGCATATAGATTACGATAGAGCCTCTGAGAATCCATTTTATAAACTCAGGTTATTTGCCACAGAAAAGTGAAGTCTGAGGTGGAAGAGAGAGCCAGTAACTTACAGAGGAGCCATCAGATATTGAGGTTTTAAAATGGTAATTGTCTGTCTTGGCTGCGGGGACAAGGGGCTGGAGTGGGTGGCAGGGTTGCAGACTGTCTCCTCCCCCAGAGGAGGTGTTTCTCCCAGGAAGGAAAATGGCACAAAAAGTTAAATCACTATTGTTCTAAATGTGGCAAGTCTTTAAAAGTACGGCCTAAGGAGCAATTTCAAGCAATCCTGTTTAACAGAAATTCGGTTACCAGGTTGAAAACCTGCCCCAGCAACCCATTGGCCACTGGGTCAACGGATACCTCCCTCTGACATTTGGGGAGCTTCCCAGTGTCACAGAGATTTCCAAGATTCGAATCCACTGGTTCCCACCGACGCCCAAGCCCTTTCCTCCTGCCCCGTTCTCCCCTTAGAAGCCTGGTGCCTGCCCCTCCCAGGGCTCTGTCTGCAGGTTCCTGGATTGCCGCTCCCCACCCCTCACCACCCACCCCACGCCCTCTGGGCTCTGCAAGGCCCACTCCAGGGGCTTGTGCAAACCTTGCTGCCTCTGTCCGCCCCCTCCTGGCTCTGGCTTCATGTGTCTTGGCTCCAGAGACCTAAGAGCATCTTGGGAAAAAACTAACCAACCAACAAACAAACAAGAGCCACCATATCTTCTGCATCTTTACACAGTGGTGCCTGAAACATGCAAGATATGATGCTGGTGTCTGTATGGAGGGAGCTGGGTTGCTTTTAGGTTTGCATGCAGAGCATTCTGGAAGAAACAGCACCCGGCTTCTATCAATTGTTCCCCAGAGCAGAGAGCAGCATCGCTTTCAGCTCTGGGTGTTCAGATTACGTTTCCCGGTAGAAGCTTCTGGGTTGTTGACAATGAGCAGAAGTGATGGAGAGGGTGGTGGATCTCAGGCTGTGATACAGCGGCAGAGGCACAGAAACCTGACAAAACCAGCAGGGAAAGGAGGCCAGAGAAGTCTGGTTGCTAAATCCCACAGCGGAGGGTCCCCAATCTTGGGGAGGCCATGCACATTGCATCACAAGCTGTGAATAATGACAAGGGAAACGTCAGCATGTTTCCTTATAAGGAGACACTTGCAGGGGTAGAAAAAACAGTGATCATGTCAACACACAGGGAGCAGAGAGGGCCGGTGGGAGGCAGCTGTGGTCCCGGGGTGCGGATGGGCACAGCCAGCAGGAGGGTGGCTGGAGAGGTTGGTGGCTGGAACCCTCCTTGCTCAGGGTTCCTTTCTCCATGCTCTTCTTTTCCCAGACTGTGCCCTTGGAGACAGAGAGGAAGGTTTGGGAACACTCTGTGGGTGGCCGTGGCTCCTCAGGGAAGCAGCTTTGTGTGACAAAAGCGTAACTCAGGGTCTCACGGTCTCTCGCCACTTGCTGTGGGAAATGGGTTCACGGCAGGACTGGCCTCCCCTGGGGATGTGTCAAACTGTTGCTGTCTTCAGTGCTGCCCCAGAGATGTTTAGAAGGGTCTGAAACAACGTGATGCTAAAGTGCGACTCCCTTCCCCATCTCCGTCCCACAGCCCCCACTCAGCATCTCCCCTGATCCACCGTGATTCCTGAGCTCAGGCAAGGATGGCCTCTATGCTACTCCCCAGAGGGGCCGTGGTGATGGCGCCCCTGGCTCTGCTCTTGAGTGCCTCCTCTTCACTGCTTCACCTGCTCAAAAGGTATCCACGTCTTCTGTGCCCATGGCCTCCCTGCAGCCTTGCTGGCAACTCTCTCCCTTGCCCCCCCCCCGACCCCCCTTTACTGAACTCCCAGACCTGTATCCTGGGGCACCATTCACTGAGTGCTACAACTAGTGGTTGCAGAGGTGTCTCAGCTCCATCTAGACGCTAAGAACTTGGAGGGCACAGCCTGTTTCAACACCACCTGTAACACTTCTTTGAGCCCTCACTCATCTATTACATACACAGGACACCCTCACATTTTCCCATGTTCCAGACAGAATCTGCCTCAGAGCTGAACATGACCATGCTGTCTAGACACTTGCCTGTGATGTGATAGACAGTTGAGGAGGAGTGTCCTCCAAGAGCACTCCTGGGACTGGCCAGAGGCACTCCGTGCTGCCAGCCCATCACACTTACTGCCCTCTCTGGTCACCATCATCAGGGAAAGTGTGAGTCCTCAGGGGCCTGTCCTTGGGGTGTCGTGGGTGGAATGGGGTTCTCCGTGTGGCCTGAGCCCAGCAGTCACCCAGCATTATTGGTTGGTTGAACAAGGAATGTATTAGAGTCAAAGACACAGCAGCAAATGATAAAAAACCAGGGCCCATGGGTGGGAGGTGTCCTCTGGACCTTTTCTGGCTCTTCCAAGAGTCTCGTAGCCCAAATTTCATAAGGATAAAAAGCTAGGGAAACATGGAGTGACCAGAGAATACAACCAGCTTCTTAACTGAGAAAGGAAGTTGGGCTTGAGGTGACTTCAGCATGATGTGTGAGCTCTGGGAAGCATATCATTTAAATGTTTGGAACCAAGGGGCTGCATGTTGGCAAGGGGCATCTTCAGCAGCTTACTGGGATGTTACAGTTTCCTGAGCTCCGTGATAACTGTCAGGGAGCAGTGCTTTCTATCCTGTGGCCCAGAAGAAGCCTGTACCGACCCACCACACAGAACCACTCTGTCTCTCCTCTGAGGACTTGGAGGAGGTCAACTCCAGGTAAGAGGGGGGCAGCTGTCTAAGTATTGTTGTAGGTCCACTGCATGGTGGATTTTAGTAAAGTTAAAAGCTAATGTGTGTTTGTGAGTGTGTGTGTGTGTGTGTGTGTGTGTGTGTATGCACGTGTGCATATTTATATGTATGAATTGACAGTCCATCTATAGGTTCGCAACACACACATACACACATCCCTTCATCTAGAGACACACACATATAAACACACTCACCTGTCCACCCATCTATCCACCCATCCATCTACCTAGACAGACACATACACATTCACATGTCCGCTTAGCCATTCCTCCATCCATGTAGACATATACACACACATACACTCACACACCCTTCCATCCATCCATCCATCCATCCATCCATCCATCCATCCACTTATCCACTTATCCACCTAGACATCAACACACACACACAAGTCCATCCATCCATTCACCTACACACACACACACACACACACACACACACACACACACACACACCACTTTTTAACTGCTAGCTAGGCCAACAGAATCCCACATGGTGCCATGGGCAACCAGCAGGGACTCTTGAGCTGAGTGGGAAAGTGACTTTGATTAAGACCACGGAGGGTTCTCTCCCAAGCTTTGGTGATCTGTGCTTGATTTCGGATGAGACATTGGAACCCCTGCTCACTGGCCCATTGGGATCCTGCCATCCTGTGGGCAATTTAATTGCTCAGTGAGGAGGAAGACATTGTGCCACTTTACAGAGGGGAGGGAATGAGGAGGTGCCATTGTCAGACGCTGTGGGTTTCTGCAGTGTCTTACAGCGATAGCTACCCCTTCCTCTCACTTAGAGCAGGAAGTCCTCCGTGATGTAATTCTTACATCTCAAAATGGGCTGGCTGCAAGATGTGGTGAGGGACGTGATGGAGTTTGAAATACACCTTTTAGCAGCAGCCCTACTGTGAGCAATCAAACCTCTGACAAAGAAAACAGCGGCTTAATCATCATGTGCATTAATATTCCCAACCCTGATGTTCCCCAATGTTTAAAACAACAAAAAGTGCTTTTGGAACCTATTGGAAACCACTGGAGCCTACTAATGCGTGCCAGCTCCTGGAGAGCCTTGAAATTGAAGTCAATTTGCCTTAATAAAGCTGTTTAACATTAATTTAAGGTGGACCTGGGCCAGGTTTAAGAAAATTAAGAAAAATGCAGTGGGTGGGCGCAGTCGAGCATCCTTCTGGGTTGGGAACGAAGGGGCGCCAACTGCCTGCCCTCCTCCAAACTATTAAACACTATTCTGGGCCCCACGGGAAGCAGTGTTCTCCCACTCAGACCCTGTGTTGAGGATTTTGAATCCTCAGGCTATCTTGATGGAAGTTTAATCTCTTTTTGCTGCTACTGTAGAAATAGCTGTTATTAAAATGTTGTTGTATGAGATCGAGTTACGATCATAAAGCCCTTTGAATATTTTAAGAACCTTCTTTCCGTCAAGAAGTGATATTTTTGTAAATTAGAACAATGGTAGTCACTGACATGAAGTCAGGGACAGGAGGGAGGTGATGGAAAGGGGATTCTGCAGCTGTCTCTCCTCATTCCAGCTGTTTCTACAGAAAACCATGATGACCTTGACCTTGCCAGAAAGCTCACCTCCCAAATTCAGCTTCTGAAAATTCTCAGGATTCAGAAACTGCTCTGCTAAATTCTCTGAACGCAGAAGGGGTCTATTGTCAAAAGTCCCTCCATTCTCTGTCTTTGTTCTTAAATTCAATATCACTATTAAAGGTGTACTAAATACTTAGAAGAAATAACAGATACACTGAAGTGTGCCATGGCGAAGCGTGCCCTTGCTTGGTTAGGACACAGCATTTGAGAGCACGGCCTCTGAGATTCTAAGCTCACCATTGAGATTGGGTCCGTGTTTGGCTCCCTGCTGGCAGGCAGACTGGCTCACTCCCTTGGCCGCCCAAAGTGATTTGAGAGTAAAAATGCTCTTCCAGAGGGAAAGGTGGGTGTTCGCTCATTCCTGCCTATCATGTTGCAATGTAAAACTCCTTGTCATCCTCCCACTGTGATTTCTGGTTATTTGCTGCGTCCCTACCTCATGCTGGGCACCTTGCTACATATTTTAGAATCCGTCAAATTATGTGTTCCTCGTAATAACTTGGCATGGGTGGTGTGACTGGTCTATTGCGTACATGAAAACAATGAGATTTGGAGAGGGCAAGTAGCAGGGCCAAGGTCCGGTAGCTGTGGATGCAAATTTGCATCTACAGAAAGCAGGAATTTGCATCTAGAGAAAGGCGCTGCTCCATGACGGGCAGATCCTTGTCTCCAGAACCGTCATCACAGACATCACCATTGTCGTCTTGTTGTTTTGCTTAGAGACCTAACATGGGAAGAATCACATGCTGCAAACTACGCATTTACCAGGGCAAGATATTAGTCATCCCAGCATAACGGTCTGACGGGATGTGCTCAGAAACTTCCCAAACAGATTGAGAGGAAAACAGGAGGCAAAGAAGAATTTCTGGTTTGTTAAAGAGACTGTTGGGACCCCAGACCTGGAAAGGTTTAAGCTGAGGTTCAGTGAAGACAGAGATAATTGAGGTCAAGACTTTCTACATATAAACACGCAGAGAGAATAAATGAAATGATTTTTGTGTGTGTGCCCGGGCACAATGGCACAGTTAGAGTGGTGTCAGGACCCATTCCGTATACTCTCGCATACAGGCAAACTCTACTGACCAGTAAGGGTGCTAGGACCTGGAGACAGCACACGAAAAGATAAAGTCCCTGTTTTCGCAGAGATTACATGCTAACAGGAGCAGTAGACCAAAAACAAGCACATAAATAAATATTCTGTCAATCCTATGGAGGAATATGGAGCAGAGTAAGAGAAGTTACCAGACTGGAGTGGGTGTGGGTATATACTAGCCAGTGTGACGAGGTTGGGAGCTCCCCCACCCCGAGAGTGACATATGTGAGTGGGGGCCTAGGGAAGAGAGGGGACATCTAGAATATGTTGGAATTTCTTGGAATATCTGGGAGACATGCATGGCAGCAGAGGGAAGAGCGAGTTGAAAGGCCCTGAGGCTGAAGAATGCTTTGTGTGTCTGAGGAACAGCAAGAAGAGGAATGAGCCTTGAGAGAAGAGTCTTGTTTCTTGAAGTCAAACACACAGGTGGGGGCCCATTGTGTAGGGCTACACGGGCCACAGTGAGAACTTTGGGCTTAACTCTAATTTGGATGAGAGCCATTGGGGGCCAACACATGGCGATGCTGGTGCAGATGCGGGTGGAACACAGGGGCAGGGGATGAGATGTGTTCTGAGTCTGGACGTAATTTCAAGGTAGAAGCAGAAGTTCGATGATGGATTGGGCTGTGAGGTGTAAGAGAGGGGCCAAAAGGTGGCTTTTGCCCGAATCCAGAGAGACGAAGCTGCCACCAAGTAAGGTGAGGTGGACTGTGGGAGGAGCAGGTTATGAGGGGCTGATGATCAGGTCTGGGGTTAGGAGTTGTTGGGGAATTCAGGGGCGCCTGGGGGGCTCAGTCAGTTGAGCATCCGACTTTGCCTCAGCTCATGATCCCACACTTCATGGGTTTGAGCCCTGCATCGGCTCTGTGCTGACAGCTTGGAACCTTGGAGCCTGCTTCGGATTCTGTGTCTCCCTCTCTGCCCCTCCCCTGCTCCTTCTCTGTCTCTCTCTCTCTCTCTCTCTCTCTCTCTCAGTTTTTCTCTCTCAAAAATAAATAGACATTTAAAAAAATTTTAAGAAGGAGTTGTTGGGGAATTTAAAGTCAAGAGTGGCACGTAGGAAGAAGTGACAGGTGGCTTCCCCAGTCTCTATCTCCCAGGGGCCATGTCCTTGTGGGATCCCCTTCTCCTTGAGGGTGGGTGGGACCCGTGACCTGCCTCTAACCCACAGAATATGGTAATGGTGAGGGGGAGGTACCTGATTGTGTTACCATGTGTTTTTACAATCGTCACCTTGTAAGACTGAATGTTGCCACGTTGTCAGACTGCCAGTTCACCTTGAGGACTCTCTCACTTGCTGGCTTAGAAGAAGCGGGATGCTGTGCTGTGAGCTATCAGGTGGAGAGGGCCACAGGGCAAGGAGCTGGCAAGCATCAAGAAACAGAGCTCTCGGGGCAGCTGGGTGGCTCAGTCAGTTAAGCCTCCAGCTCTTGACTTCAGCTCAGGTCATAATCTTGAGGTTTTGTGAGTTTGAGCCTTGTGTCAGGCTCTGCACTGGCAGTGCGGAACCTGCTTGGGATTCTCCATCTCTCTCTCTCTCTCCCTCTCTCTCAAAACAAATAAATGTAAAAACTTAAGAGAAAGAAACAGACCTCTCATGCCTTCAAGGAATGGCATGTTGCCCACAACCTCTAGCTTCGCAGTGGACACTTTACCAGTCAGACTTCAGAGGAGAGCACAGCCCTAGCTGACATCTGGACTGCAGCTTTGTGACACCCTGAGCAGAGGCTCCATAAGCTGTGCCTGGACTCCTGAACCATGGAAGCTACTAGACAATACCTGGGTGTTGCCAAAAGCCGTGATGTTCGTGTTAATTTGTTATGCCATAATAGAAATATGGGAGAGAGAAGCAGAGGTCAAGGGGACCTCCAGAGTGAAAGTCTTTCTTCAGAAGGGGCACTGGGGCCGAGATGTTTCCCCAGCAGATTGTTCAGACAGCTACCACCATCCCTCAGTGTGCTGCCTCAGATCCGCTCCAGCTGATTTAAATGCAGTAAACTGGACAGTGAGGGGCCAACTGGCAGGTGCCCAAAAGCCAGCCTCTCCCTTAGGGCTATGCAGGGTACACTGCAGCAAATTAGCTCTAAATCGAAAAAGGAGCATATGGATAAGGAGATAATGCTTCCTTATAAATGAGAGCCCTCTGGGCTACACTCCCTCCAGATCAAAGAGGGTTTCTTTCCACATCCTGCCCCTCATCTGAGGCCAATAGCAAACACTCCCTTCCAGTCAGTGTTCTCTGTGGTTATTTGCAATGGGATTTTTATTATAATCTCAGAGTTTTTCCTGTTTGTCTTCCAAGTTGTAAAGGGCAGAAGCTCTCAGGCATCCCTGTTGACTGCCCAAGCGGTGACTTTTGGCTTCTAGCTACTGGATTCCAAAAAATGCTGCCTGGTTTCCATGCCAGCTCATTTTGTTGTTCCCCAGGGCTACGTCTTTTCTCACTGATGGGATATTTATAGACAACAGGAGAGGAGGCTATGCTTTTTCTAATTGCATACCATTTGACAAACTTCTCCAATCATTCAACCAGCATTTACCAAGTACTTACTATAAACCAAATGTGGTCCTTGACCCTGAGATGCAAGAAAAAGTGACACACAGTCCCTGACATGGGCACTGACATCACTGTCTAAAAAATTGCTTTCCAGACCATTTTAGCTACATGAGGACTCATACCAGAGAGGCAAGAAAAGGAAAGGAAATTTAGAAAAGGGGGAGAAAATCGAACAAGATCCAAATCAAGCTATTTCGTCTCATAAATTGACCACGGATCTTGTTTAAGACAATAGTTTGGTCAGGAAAGAGGCAGATGTGTTACGATAGCTGGACAATGACTGCAAACTTACTGCTGTTCCACTTTGTAACTGAGCACATGATGGGGAGATTATGTCCTTTACCAGAAGGAAGATGACTTTCTTGTTTGCTTGTTTGTTTGTTTTAACTTCCATGAAGGATATCCTCATGACCATGGAATTGATGACTAAAACCATTGAGGTTGGATTAGATTGCATTCGTAGAGATTGAAAAATGGTTATTACACGACGCATACAAAAGGATTCTAGCTCTTTGTAGCTCTGATGTAAGATCTGAAATGTGGACCAGAAGGTTTTCTGCAGAGGGTCTCATTGGGTACAAGAGAAAGCCATGCATTTCTTGTTTTGAAAGGTCAAAACTTCATTCCAAAAGTCTTGTTGGACACTAATTGATTGGATCCCCAACCATGCATCAGGAACTGTCCTAGGTGCTGAAGATGCGGCAGTGACCAGAATACCCCAGTTCTCACTCTGGGTGGTACTGAGGTCTGCTTAAAATGGGATTTGGGAATAGCCTTAGTGACTGGCTTTCCATTTTCTGGGGCATTGGAAGAATCTTCGGTCTAGATCTTGCAATCTTTCTCAAATTTAAATCTATGTTTCCACTGTGGATGTGAGTTAGAAACCTGAAGGCAGAGACATAGTGTGCTTGTCCAAAGGAACCCTTTGCTTGTTTTGCACTAAAACCACAAGTCTCTTTCCACAGATGAGCAGGTCCTTAGTGCACAAATGTGCAAACTCAACCTGAAGAGCCCACTTGTCTTGCAAAGCCACAATCCCACAGCACACTGTACACGTGTCTAGTGAATAACCAGTGACAGACTCCACATCCCAGGGATCTATCTATTTTCACATAGTTTAAAAAATGCATATGAATGACATTCTCAAACAAAGCATGGTAGGTGTTTTGGACACACTTTAAATGAGATTATTATAGACTGAGAAACCATTCCTGCCTTAATTAGAAAAAATCTTGGCGCTCATACTGGGAAGCTAATTGGCACCATCAAAGCACTGAATGATTCCTAATTTTGCTAGTTAGAGGTGCACCTGGTGATTCGTCTCTCAGTGCTACCCAAAGACTTGGGCAAAGAAACTATAAAAAGTAACAGCTGTGGTGATGCCAACTCTTCAGATGTACACAGTGTTGAGGACTTGCTTGTGGACTCAGTCCTCTGTGTGCAGTTGGTCAGCAGGCCTGGCAGGGACACGAAAACGCTGCAGATAGAGGGACAGAGGGACACACCCAGTCTGGGGAAGTCCCATCTTTAATGGGACTGAGAGTTTGGGGCTGACATGGAATGTCTTTAAGGACAGAATTGTGAGGGGACCCAGCCACCTGAAATAGTTTCCATCCTTTTTCATACAAAAGCAGGAAGGCAAGAGGAAGAAGGGTAAGGGACATACATGGAGACATAAGACATTTTAGCCACTGTGACTCTCAAAAGAAGGAAGAAAGGGAAAAGCAAAGGCATCTAGCCTTTGGACGATTAGTAAACTGTGTACACAAAGTCCTTCTGAGGAGATGAGCCCACGGGCTCCACCCTAACAGAACCTGATCCATTGTCTTGGGTGGGGTCTGAGAATGGGGGGGGGGGGTGAATCCTCATAGCCCCCAACAGAAGACTTGTATTCAGCTGGCCTATGCCCCTCCCCTGTTTCCCCGTTCTACACGATGATTTCTGGGGGCCTTTGGGATATAGATTGGGTTCAATGGGGTTATGATATGAATCAGTCTGTGTTACATGGGTGGGTGACGATGCTCCCTTATCAACACAGCCCTTCCAAAGTGGCTTTCAATGAAATGGAATAATTCTGTGAGTCCCACCTGGCACTCTGGCAGGATGGATACAACATCACAAATCTGTCGAAACAGAATATTCCCACCCAAGACGATGGGTGTACAACAACATGAGCTTTAGCTCTGGGTCTAACAAGGACTTTCTATTTCTGAGGTGTGTGAAACAAGCAAGGATAGCACCACACACACACACACACACACACACACACACACACTCACAGCAAAGATTGACCATCCTTGACTATCTCATTCCTTATTAAATGCTCTAATTCCTTCTTTTCCCTGACTTACCTTAGAGTTTGAGAAAAATCCCTCTTGGTACCACCCCCTCCCTCCACATCCACATAAGCACATAAAAGCTGTATAGATGCCTTACTGAAAACAGATGTTTGGAGGCCAGCTTCTCTCCCAGGGGAGGGTCTATGGGTGAATTTGTCTCTCTGAGTGAAGCTTTTGGAGTAATTGGCACATTATATAAGCACACACTTGTCTGTCACTAATAAGGAAAGTTCTTGAAGCTGAAACTAGCCCAGTGGAGTGGGGGGTGATTCCTTACTCCCCTTCTTGTTCTCCATGGGGCTTTTTATTTTTTTGAAAAGGAAGATTTGTTGCCATCAAGCTATAGGCTTCAAAAACATTTGCCAAAGTAGGGCACAGGTGACTTAACCAGGTCAAATGACTTTTTAAAGGCTTATACTTAAGTACTAGTCTTCTTAGTAAATATCCCTCAGACTTCAAAAGGCGTAAAAAGGATTCAGAAGGAAATTGAGTGAACTCAGCTGGGGGGTGGGGATGGGGAACCTCAACTTAGACCAGGATGACCCAGATCCGTTGTAATGCCAAGGAATAGCCAGCCACCTACTTGAATTCAAAAGGGATTCTTAATTTTTGAACTGGTTGACTTTTTTAGAAAGTATTCCTTTCTTTGAAAACACAGAAACAGTGTCTTAGCCTGAGACAAAGGGTTAAATGGAAGTAACTTTCTCATGATTCCAGAGGGAAGGAGAGAGGGACAGAGAAGGAGGGAAGGTCACCAACACAAGGACACACATCACAGACACGGCCCCACCAAATTCAGCAGATTCAGCAAATAAAAATGCAGGATGTCCAGCTAAAATTTGGATTTCAGATAAACAACAGAGGCTTTTTTTTTAGTATAAGTATATCCCGTGCAACATTTAGGATATACTTATACCAAATGTTGTTTGTCATTTATCTGAAATTCTCATTTGACTGGGCATGCTGTACTTTATCTGGAAACCCTACTCAGGTAGGACCTTCTAGCCTCATGACATGTGTCTTAGTACTGCCCTCTTAGGGGTAAGTCAAGAGGGCTCCATGGGGTGCTAATTCCTCCATACTCTGGTTGTGGATGTGAGGTTGTTGAACAGGTTTGCATAAGGCTCCCACCCCTGACTGGGCATCAGAGTACCCCTCAAGGTGTACTGCGGGCCTGAAGTAGGGTGCTGTCAGGATGCATCTGAGTAAAGCTGGCCAAGGCTGTACAGAACTGGTCCCCATGACAGCGGTTGGAAGAAAAGTGAGGCCAAGAGGGCCCAATATAGGGTCCAAGAGATGTCTGAAACTTTCAGTTTCCTGGGAAGGATGGAGAGCAGGTGTAGGTCTAAATGATGATCTATTGGGTCACTCCACATGGTACACTCAGCTGTTGTGTGCAGGCAACCTGGGCAGACCCCGACCTGCTGTCCTGCAGCCCCTTCTCTCCTCAGCAGATACACGTGCACAACCCAGAAGGTCAGCTGAACAGCAGCGGGGACAGTGTACCTCACTGCTTTTTCCTCTTTGCCTGGAATAGGAGCGACCTGGCCTATAGCAGATGCTTGCGGGCATTTGTGGTTCTAAAACCCTCATTATAAATAAACAATGCAGTATGTAACTCGAGCTTTCAGGAATAGAAGCAGGCAGTACAAGCTGTGAGGCGGGAAGGGCATGGTGCATTTGAGCAGAGAAGACCCAGAAGCCCAGAGTGGTGGAGGGCCCGCAGCAAAGAGGAGAGCGTGGGAGGGGTTGGGGGTGGGAAAGAGAGGCTTGCACAGGTCCTGAGCCAAGACAAAAGCACCATCTTCTTGCAGGGCGAGTAGGAAGTCCATGAGGGGTTTTCACACAATGCAGAGTAATAGCCAGACCTGCCTTTTTACTTTATTTCATTTTATTTTATTTTATTTATTTTTTAATGTTCATTTGAGAGAGAGAGAGAGAGAGAGAGGGAGAGGGAGAGGGAGAGAGAGAGAGAGGGAGAGAGAAAGAGCATGAACGGGGGAGCGGGAGAGAGAGAGAGGGAGACACAGAATCCGAAGCAGGCTCCAGGCTCCGAGCAGTCAGCCCAGAGCCTGACGTGGGGCTCGAACCCACGAACTGTGAGATCACAACCTGAGCCGAAGTCAGGGGACGGGCAGAGAGGGAGGGCGACACAGAATCCGAAGCAGGCTCCAGGCTCTGAGCTCTCAGCACAGAGCCCGACGCAGGGCTCAAACTCACAAACTGTGAGATCATGACCTGAGCCGAGGTTGGACGTTTCACCGGCTGAGCCACCCAGGTGCCCCAGAACTGCCTTTTTAAATGTAAACTTTTTATCTAGAAATAATTGTGGATTTACCCGTGGCTACAAGGACATCCCATGGTTTCTCTAACAGGAGCAAACTGCAGAACTGTGCTACAACATGGCAACCAGGACCCTGGCATTGATGCAGCCCAGGTACAACATCTCCATGTTCACAGGGCTTTCTCTGGTGCCCTATTGAGGCCACTTGCACTTCCCTCCTGTCCCCCATGACCTCTCCATCCCTGGCAACACTACTTTGTTCGCCATTTCTGGAATTTTGTCATTTCAAGAATGCTACATAAATGGAACTGTAAGGCAGGCAACCTTTGGGGATTGGCTTAAATCTCTGGAGATTCCTGCAGGCAGCTGGGGGTATCAGTCATCTGTGCATTTCCCGTGCTGAGTCGAATTATGTGGGATGGACATCCCAGTTTATTTCACCATTTCCCCATCAAAGGGCGTTGGGTTGTTTCCAGTTTGGGACTATTAGGAGTGAAGCTGAAGTAAACGTTTGTGCCCAGATTTTTGTGTGGACTTAAGTCTTCATTTCTCTGGGTAAGTGCCCAGGAGTGCAGACACTGACTTCTATGGTAATTGCATGTTTAGTTTTTAAGAAAATCCCGCCATTTTTTTCTTCCAGAGCATCTGTCCCATTTTAAACTCTCACCAGCAATGTGAGTGATCCAATTTCTCTGCACCCTTGTCAGCATTTACTGATCAATATTTTTTTACGTTAGCCATTCTGATAGGTGTGAGGAGGTATCTCACTGCAGCTTTAATTTGCATTTCCCCAATAGTTGATGACATCTAACACCTTCTCATATGTTTTGACATTTGTCTGTCCTCCCTGGTGAAGTATCTCTTCATATCACGTGGCCATTTTCTACTTGGATTGCATTTTTTCCTTTTATTTACTTTATTTTAGTGTTGAGCTGGAGAGTACTTTATTTATTTTAGATACTAGTCTTTTGTCAAATATGTGATTTGTGGGGGCACCTGAAAGTCTCGGGTGGTTGAGCATCCAACTGTTGGTTTAGGCTCAGGTCATGATCTCATGGTCGTAGAATCCAGCCCTGACAGTGTGGAACCTGCTTGGGATTCTCTGTCTCCCTCTCTCTCTGTCCCTCTGCCATTGTCTCCTGCTCTCTCTCTCAAAATAAATAAATTTGCATTTTAAAAAAAATATGTGATTTGCAAGTGTTTTCTGCCTGTCAGTAGCTTCGTTTTTCATCCTCCTAACAGTTTTCCACAGAGCAGATGTTAGTTCCAGTAATGAGTGATTTCCCTATGTTTTCCTTTATGGATGGTGCTTCTGGGGTCAAGCCTGCCCTCAATCCTAAAGATTCAAGAATCCTGTGATGTCGGTGTTGTTTTCTTAAAGTGTTATAGTTGTACACTTCACATGTAATTCCATGATTCATTTTGAGTTAGGTTTTGTAGAAGGTATGAAACTTTGGTTGGGTTTATTTTTGACTTGCTTCCCGGGGCTGTTATTAACACAGCAGCACAGACCAAAGGGCTGAAACAGCAGACATTATTCTTCCCCAGTTCTGGAGGCCAGAAGTTCAAGTTCAGGTGTTGCATGGTGGGTCCCTTCTCAGGGCTGCAAGAGAGGACCCAGGGGTCTGCTGACAATCTGTGGTGCTCGTGGGCTTGTGACAGCATCTCTCAACTTCTGCCTTTGTCTGCACATGTCCTTCTCCCTGCTTCTTTGCCTCACTTTCTCTCTGTGCAAATTCCCCCTTATTATAAAGATACTATAATGACCCCACCCCAATGACCTTGTTTTAGTTTGATCGCTTCTGTAAAGACCCTATTTTCAAGTTCTGAGGTACTAGGTTTTAGGACTTCCCTACACCTTTTTGGGGAGGACATACAGTTCAACCCGTAACAAATCCCATTTGTTGCAGAGTCTTACCTTTTTTCTATTGAATGACTTTTGCATCTTCATCAAAAATCCGGTCGGGAATATTCATAGTGGTTTATTTCTGGATTTTCTGTTCTGTTCCATTGATCTATGTAACGGTCCTTCTGACAATACCACCCATTCTAGATTGCGGTGGCTAGGTAATAAGAAACCGGATAGATTGAGTCTTAACTCTTTATTCTTTCTGTTGTGGTTGTTCAAAATGGTTGTAGCTATTCTGGCCCTCTTGTATTTCTATACACATTTTGGAATAATCCTGTCTCTTGCTATAAAGATGTCACTGAGATGTTTTGTATGAACTGTGCTAATCCTATGTATCAGTTTGGGGAGAATGGACATATATAGACTATATTCAGTCTCTAATTCATGAACACAGTATGTCGCTCCACTTATTAATAGATCATTGATTTCTTTCATGAGCATCTAGTAGTTTTAGGCATACAAACCCCATACATGTTTTGTTAGAGTGACACCCAAGTGTTTGATTTTTATGCGATTGTAAATTGTCTCGTGTTTTAAATTTCAGTGTCCATAAGATCATTGCTAAGATGTAAAAACACAGCTGATGTCTATGTGTTTACCTGCACCTTGCAACCTGGCTGCATCATTCATTGGTTCCAGGAGTTATTGCTTGGAGATCCCTTGGGCTTCCTTACATACACAATTAGATCATGTGCAAATAGGGACAACTTTATGTCTTTCTGATCTGTATGCCTTTGATTTCCTTCATGTGCCTTACTTCTCTGGCTGGCACTTCCAACACTGTATCGAATAGGTTACAAGGACGGGGGTCCTGCCTTGCTCCCACTTGCAGGGGAAAGTGTCAGGCTCCCCACCATTAAGTATGTTTGTTGTACATTGTTTTTGTGGTTGCTGTTTATCAGGTTAAGGGAGTTTTCCCACATGGCTATTTTTTTCAAGAATTTTTATCATGAGTGAGAACAAGACATTGTCAAGTATATTTTCCTATTAATTGACATGATCGTGTGAATGTTTGTCTTTAATCTGTGAATCTGATGGATTACATCAGTTAATTTTCAAACATTGAACTGCCTCATATTCCTGGAATAGACCCTACCTCTTCAGAGGGTACAATTTCTCTTATATGCTGCTAAATTCTATTCACTAATACTTAGTTAAGGCTTTTTTTTTTAATCTTTATTTATGAGGGATATTAGTCTCTAGTTGCTGATGGTGGTGGTGCTAGATCTTTTATTATTATTTTTCTGGGCTTTATAATCAGAGTAATTTTAGCCTCATAATGAATTGGGAAGAACTTCCCCCTCTTATATTTTCTAGAGGTTATGTATAATTGATTTTCCTTTTTAAAATGTTTGGTAAAATTTTCCAGTAAAACCATCTGGGAAGATCTATATATTTAACAGACTGCTTTTGCTACTAGGCAGAAAGTGAGTTGGAAATTTTCAGGGAAAACGTTGGAACAGTTTGAAGTAGGATATTCCTAGTCCTGCTGTAAAGATAAGAAAATACTGTAGACTGTAACACACAAACAACAGGTAAGGGAACAAGAAGGTAAGGCAGAAAGGAGCAAAAACCAGGCACTGTGGGCAAAGCTTGGAAAGTATGAAACATGAACAGGTAAATCTGAAAGGAAACCAAGGAGAAATTTCAGAGAACAAAATTGTGAGGATATATATATATATATATATATATATATATATATATATATTCAATAGGCAGATTGAAGACAAAACTAGATAGAGCCGAAGGGAAAATCAATTAAGTCAAAAAAAAATTGAGGACATCAGCCACAGTGCTGAGCAGAAGATCGAAACTCTAAAAAAATGTTCCAATACGGAAGCAGAATGCACATATATAAAAAAAAAATTCAAATCTAGAAACAGTGTAATGAAATTGCAGAGGGTTGAAAAAAAACACACATGGAATTTTTAAATGTTTCCAGGAAGAAAAAAAAAAGCCATAAAGGAATGAGAATTGCAGTGAGAATACACAAATACCCTGAGACACTAGAAAGCTATTACAGGGAGGGAAAAATGATCCACAGTTCAAGCCTAAGAACTCAATAAGAACATTCATACATGTATTTCAGACATAAAAAGACCAAGAGATCTTACATTCACAGGCCCTCTCTGAAATAACCTCAAAAGGAGGCTATTTTTATAAAATAAAAGATATAAATGTATGTAAATATCAAGTATTGGCAAAGGTGTGGGGAGACCAGAACTCTCACACACAGCCGATGGGTCTGCAATGTGCCACTTTCCCTTTGAGAGAGCATTTGGCTCGTAAAGCTGGTGTGTGCAACCCTAAAGCCCCCAAACTCTGCTCTTCTCTATAATCTGCACCAGAAACTCTTGTATGTGTGTGCCAGGTGCCATGCACACAGATGTTTCTGGCAGCCTGGTCAGTAAGAGGGGAAAATGTGAAATAATCTAGCATTCACAAACTGGGAGATGTCTAAATAAATTGTGGCATAGTCATAGGATAAAACAGTATTTAGCCATTTGGAAAAGTAATTTGGTGTTTGAATCAGCCTGGCTGGTGCTCAAGAGATGAATTTGAGTTTTGAACAGCATAATAGAATTACATATGTACAGAACTGTCACACTTACGTCAGAGGCAAGTCACACGTTAACAATGCTAAACACTGTCTCAAAGATTAACGCTGTGTGTGTGCATATATGCATAGCAGCTATGAAAAAACTTTGACAAAGGGATACTTACTATTAAAAATTATTCTGACCCTTGTCTAAAAGGAATGGATTACTTTATTGGAGACTTTTGCAACAAGGGAGAGAGACTGAACTCAAGTCCGAACATGGCAGGGGCTGGCAAGGGCGGGGGAGTTTTGCTGACCTGAGTTAAGAGGCTCCCAGCTGAAGGCAGGACAGGGTGATCCACTCTCAGCGGTGGATCCCATCCTAACTGACTTACCCATAACTGACTTAATTAATTACCTAACTGACTTAATCCTTGCTACAGCTGGATTCAGCAGGCTGAAGACCGAACAAGTGCAGGACTAGCCAGAAAGTGGGCTCAGAGGGGCCTGTCCAAAGTTTGGTCAAGGAGAGTCTTTGCCAACACCAGGGTTTTGGAGCTGGTTCCCAGTGGGGAGGGAGAGGAAACTGGAGAAAGTCTCAGAGGGAACTTTAAAACATACCATTATTTCTTTCATATTCAAAACAACCTGAATTGAGATAAAGGGCATTTTTAAAATATGTTGAGCACGGAGGAGCTTGCTACAATTTCTGTGTGCTTTTCTACACTTTGAATTTAAATGGAGAGTGGATTGGAAGTGGGCATACGGGGATGAGTGGGAGCCTCCAGCAGAGATGCCTGTGGTCTCATCAGGACGGGGGGGTTTGGAGCGGGGCAGGAGGGGCGGCAGGCTA
This sequence comes from Puma concolor, assembly GCF_028749965.1. Classification (NCBI taxonomy): domain Eukaryota; kingdom Metazoa; phylum Chordata; class Mammalia; order Carnivora; family Felidae; genus Puma; species Puma concolor. Next base: position 3,089,305 of record NC_141674.1, on the reverse strand, counting down.
TGAACCAGCAGGAAGCATAGAGACCCACAAACAGCCAAGGCCACTGTTTCATGTCTGTATTACTGTATAAGAAAAGAAAACACCCCAGTTCTGCAAGGCTCACTGGCTGCAAGAGGAGGCCACTTGCCTGGGTCTATCTGCAATGACTAGAGTAGCTCTCTCACCCACTCCCTGCGAGTCGTCTTTCACACCATCATTGTCCCTGAGCAGCTTTCAAGAGGACAAGCCCCAGTAAGGGAGCACTCACCAAGTTTCTCTGTTCCATTTGCTGAAGTCCCATTGCCCGGAGCAAGCCATGCGGTGGTATGAGCTATGAGCCGCTGGGGACAAGGTTGCTCCAATAGTTTACAGTGACAATCCCAAAATGATTAAGACAGGGATGTCTTGACTTGGCAATAAGCAAAAAACATGAAAGCCGAGACCAAAAAACTGCAGGGGAGGATACAACAGATGAAGCTATTGAACGAGGCGGGATGATCTGCCTTCCTATAAATCAAGAATTAGCATAAGAGGTCAGAAAGGATTCTTTGAGCATGGTGCCAGCATCACCGATGCAGAATAAAGGACCGATACGTCCCATTAAAATTAGGGATGTTTACCTAAAGCAGAGAGACGTGCCCTGAAGTGAGAGATCTCGACAGAGAGAATCAGTGCAGGACCAGTGTGCAGCTGGGTAGTGTGCACCTGTGTTAATCAACCTGGAGACAAGACAGAGCCCAACAGGGCTCCATCAATGGCCTCGACTTTGTATTCTTTTGCGAGACGGTCGATCAAGTATGACCCCAGAGGAGACGGAGAGGCTTAGAAAAAGCAAAGTCTGCTTTGCTCATGGGTCCTAGAGACACAAGGTTTGCTGTGCCCCCACTGAAGGGAGGGCCTCCACCGAAGCCTTTGCTGGAGTTTCTGCGGCAAAGGCCAGGCTGAGCAGGGTGAGCTGTGTGGGATTGGCCAGTGGGAAGCTTTCAGTGGACTTTAGGCTATAAGGATGCCTCTAGTTGCCTGGCACCCGGCCCTGGGATGGCTAAAAAGCAGAGGAATATTGCTTCCTGGGATGTAAGAGCCAGAGAGAGGAGGCAGGGCTCTGGGAAGGTCACTTTGCATATCAAAGACAAGCTCCCTGCAGGGTTCTTTGCTGTCTCTAAGAACTGGTGAACCCAGGAAAGAGGAGCAGTCTCTGCCCCCATCCACCCCGCCAGAAAGCTTTTTGTTTTTGTGTCTGTTTTGTTTTTTAAGATGGCAGAACATCACAATATACAGAAAATTAAAAATATTTACAATACAGCCTCTCTGGCATTACATAGGCATGCCCGAGAGGATGAAATCCAATTCAGTAAACATACATAGGTACTCCAACATCATTACTAACCTGGAAAATGTAAATTAACAGCTCACTGAGGTACCCGTACACAGACATGGGATCTGTGAAAACCCAAGTGTCTGGCCACCTGAGACCAGGTCGCAGGAGGTCCTGTTGGGAGGCCGTGTATTTTTACAGAGGGGGGCTGTGCTGGGAACATTCCGAGCAACAAATTGACAACCCCTCAGATGTCTACCGGCTGCAGAACGCGTGAGTTCAATGGGCGTCTTGGAAATAAGAACAAGGAAGTCACAGCCGCACACGCCATGTCGGGCAAATCTCACCAGGAAGTAGTAAGCTGAAGAAGGAAGTCACAAAAACCATGTGCAGTCTGATTTCTTGCATATAAAGATCAATGGCAGGCAGGATCCAAACTCTGTCATTTAGGGACACACAGGCAGGTGGCAAAGCCACAAATTAAACCAGGAAAATTGCCATCCAAAAGGAGAGGGAGGAGGTGTGGTTGGCGAGAGGCATGCACGAGGCTCGGACCCTCTAAGACTCTGGCCGAGGTCCGTCTTGGCCTGGGTGGTGATTACCCAGTTGCTTCCTTTATAATTATTCTTCAAAAGACTAAAAAGGAGGCTCTGCAGGGACAAGGGTGAGGGAGATTAAGGAAGGGGCACTTGCAAAGAGGTCAGTGGCTTTGATGCTGGCTGGCCAGGTCTGAGGACTCAGAGGGGTCCTGTAGGACCAGCCAAGGGGGTCCCTGGCTTCACACAGGATGGAAGTCAAACACGAGACAGCAGGAGGTAAAAGAATTTATGGAGGATGTGGTGGGGGGTGGATACTGATGGACCGAGTGTCCAGGAGACACAGAAAGGAAAGGAGGGAGTCTCGTCTTTGTTCGGGGTCTGGGGGTTTTTCCTGAGGACGGTGGTCTGGTGTAAGTGTCCTCTCAGACATCCGGGAACCAATTGGGACAAAGATGAGGGCCTGGGTGTTATTCCTTGGAGCGAGAGGGTGTTGGTGTTGAGATGTCTGCCTCTGGTGGTCTGGAATACGTGTATGATAGCTTTCTCTGGTCATTCTCGCCGGGTCCCTCCCTAGATGTGATCTGTTCTAGAGCAATCACGAACTCCTAGTCCCTTACCAGGAGGACATACGCCATTTGCATTACAAGGTATGTGTCCAGTGAGGTGGGGTACAGGTCCCAGCAAGAACAGAAGCAGGAAAAGAAGCAAAGGGGAAAGACAGCTTTTTCTCTCACGAGGTCCCATTGGTTTCCTTGTCTCAGCCTTGGGGTGCAGGCACCGACAAAGAGAAAGCCCTATGAACAGGACACATGTCTAGAGACACAACCAGGAAGGGCCAGTGGCGTGCCAGATGAGCCCAGCAACAGAGACAGATGGCAGGAGTGACTCCTGGATCCCTGGCTTGTGTGCTGGGCTCACAGGGGGCCACCCTCCCATGAGCGTAAGGCTGGCTCTGCCCTGGAAAACCGGGGTTCTTAACAGTGTGACTTGGTGGTGTATTTGAGGCATTCAGACCCGCGAGCGATCCACCCATCACACGGTTTTGGTGCTCAGAGGAGACGCGGGCAGAGGGAGGTACAAGTGTCAGGGGTGGTTCTGTGTGGGGTTGATCGAAGCCGCCGCCAGTGTGGATGGGTGTCTTTGGGGGGGAGGGGGTGGAGGCTGCAAAGACGAGCCTGGGACTACAACCTTGCAACCGCATACAGGAAGAGTCCAGAGCAGCTGGGGGGAAACGTGGGGGTACGTCGGCCCAGAGCCCAGAATCCAGAGAGGGTGTGGGTTTGAGAAGGTGATGGCTTATGTGATGACCGCAGAAAGATGGGGCGTGAAGTCTGAGAGACGTGCTTCGGATTTAGAACAGGAAGATGGTTGGTGGCTTCAGCCGGAGCCCTCTGGATGGTGTGAGGCGCTGGAAGGCAGACTGGGCAGGTGCCGTGGGGCTGGGGCACAGGCGTGGCTCCGCGTGTCTGCTCACGTGGCAGGGCCAGGGGCCAGGGGCCAGGCTTCGGTGCGTATCGCGGGCACGAGGTCGTTGAGGTGCGGTTTCGCTCGCCCCGTGTCTGCAGCACGGGGAGGCGGTCCTGCCACGAGGCGGGTCCTCAGGAAACCCGTTGAATGCGGAGTGAGAACACCCAAGGGTTTTCAGCCCCAAACTTTGCCAAATATCTGATGTCACTTAATTTTCATTTTCTGCAGCTGCCTTTGAAATATTTACACCTAAGCAGAGATGCATGTTTATGGAAAATTCATTCATTATATGTACATTGTTTTAAGCGGCCCAGTAATCATGAAATGAATTCAGAGCAAGCTGAAAACCAACTGCGTTGCAGCGTGTCGGTAATTGAGAGTTAACACCGAGGCTCCCTCTCGCCCACGGGGGTCGGACACCTGGCAGTGTCTTAACGGATGGCAGGGACGGAAGAGAAGTGGCAGCCATGGAGGGCCACATCTGAGCTCCCCGAGCGTTGTGTCTCAGTCCCTGGGTTCTCCCTGGGAGGGAAACAGGTGCGCCCCGACAGCAGGCAGACAGCCTCATGCTCGGGGCCCCACATTCGTCTGAGCTCACAGCCTTTCCGCTGACAGCCCACACCTTCCAGAACCAGCCGTGCTCTGAAGTGCAAGTCCCCGTTTTCCAAGTAGTACCTGTGACTCTGCACGCACCCAGAAGACGTGCTTCTCTCCGGGTGTTTCAGCCCACTAACTTCCAGAGCTGTTTCAGAGCATCGGCAGTGAGCTACTGGAGCGCTCAGGGAGAGGCGCTGTCACAGGCCCAGGCTTCAGGGCACTGCCCAGAACAGCAACGGGGAAGGCAGGCTAGCAGAGAGCTAGAATACTGCCTTCAGTTTGACCAAACCAGGTCCCTGCCTCTTCCAGGAAGCCTTCCTTGATACCCATCTCAGTTTCCGCAGCCACAGTGCATAAGCATCCTGTGTTGGTCCCCATGGTCAGCCTGCTGTCTTAGGCGACCTTGTCAACTCAGCCAGAGGCTTGGTTCCCTGGATGCCCAGGAGGGACTGAGTCTGGCATGACGAACTCCCAGCCTCGCAGCTGGGCCTCTAGTATTTCTAAAATAATAAAAGCGCGGATCCTAAATCCTTTCCATGAGTTATTTCTTTTAATTCTACGAAAAAAGACAAACAGGTATTTTTTTGAGAGAGAAAGATGCTATTACCAAACTCATTTTGCAGATGAGTAAACTGAGGCCCATGGAGCTTTAATGACGCGCCCGAGGCACACAGTTCTTAGGGGAGCCAGCATTCAAAGGTTGGCGCCTGAAATAGGGCCAGACTTCCCTCACATGCCCTCCCCACCTGACCTGCTACCCGTTGCCCTCTGGCGTTCCCAACCCTTTCAGAGGAAGGAAAGGTTTGCCGTGAAGTGGAAGAAGGGCCAAGGGTCTGCCCCAGCTTCTTGCGAAAGAGCAGTCTCAGGTTTCATCAGATTTAATCTGGAAATTTCTGTCCCCTTTCGCTATGCTCCTCAGCTGGAGCTGTTCCCCCAAAATGAATGCAGAGGAAGCCGCTCGTTAAGAGAACCAAGAGCATTTGTGCCTCCGCGTGCTGCTGCAGAAGCTAGAGATTTAAATCTGGGGGGGGGGGGGGGTTGAGGGAACAAAAGAAACAGTGATTTTGAAAGCGTGCGGATTAGCCCAGAGGCTGTTCTGCGTTCATCCTTCGCTTGCACACCGAGGGTTTCATGCATTGCATCGCCTAGTTCTTTTATTATGATTATTTCTCATCAATTACAGAGGCCCATTTGCTGGATACTACAGTGAGTAGAGATGGGGCCGTGAATGCTTTTATATGCAAAGTGTGCATCTTAAAAATGGAAATCACAGCGTTGCTGGGCGCGAAGCATTTGACGCTTGCAGTGGAGGGTCATTCCTGATTCCAAACCACGGCATCGAGGGATGTCTGCATCCAATAAAAAACGAGATGACCCAGATTGGGTAATGGATGCTATTTCTGGTTTTATTTTTATTTTTCGACTCCAGCTTCCAGAGACTGAAACACGGGTTTGTTCTCAGAATCATTTCCTGGAATGTCTGCCCAGGTTTCAGGTGGTTAGAGACACAGTAGGAGAGAGAACATTAAAGCAGCCAGCAGAGCCATTTGGAAAGGGGAGAAAAGTTTTCTGTAATTTTCGAAGCTTTGATTTATTGCCAGATTCGAGAATTAATTATAGCCTGAGGTCCCCGAGATGCAGGGGGTGCGGAAGGAGAAACAATATGGCAATTACACATCTGGGGGAAGGCGCAGCTGTCCCTGCCCCCACCCCTGGCTCCCTGAACTAAAGCAAATGGTCCTTCCTTGCAGGCTGTCTCCTGGGGCCAGAGAACCATCAACATTTGGAACATCATTAGCGTCTTTTCTCCCTGTGGGTCCTAGGGAGAAAATCACATTCTCAGTACCGCTGGCTTCTGTGGCTACAGTTTTAAAATGAAGATATACGGCCGGTGGTCTCTGGTCTGTGCTAAAGGTGACTCCTTTTGTGCTTAATAAGATCCCTTGTCCCGGCAACGAAGCACACCTCCGTGCCGAGGTGCGCGCAGGACTGAGCGAAGGACGAGGAGGAATGGAACAGTTTCAGAAGCGAGACGGTTCCTCCTCAGAACCCGTGGCCATCACCTACCATCGGCCCAGAGTGCCGTCACCCCCCGCAACCAGCAAAGGTCCCGGGAGGCAGTCAGGGCTGTCTCCTGATGGGAAAACAAAGGCAGAAGGAAAGGGCACGTAGAACTAAATTTCCTTCTAACCTGCAGCCCATGGACAGATACTTGAGGCCGGCAGAGCAAAATGCCAGGAACCCCCACTGTCTTGCTGCTAATGCTTTGCTGGAGGGAAAACAACCTTAGCCTGACAATAGCCAGGCCTCCGAGACCCTGGGAGGGTCTTTAGCTTGTGAAAGTCTCACTGGAAACTTCCCCTGGACTTCACCTCCCCCGACTCCCAAATATATAACCAGTCTCTCCTGCCCAGGAGTCCTGTCCCCGTCTCTACTAAAATCACCTTTTTGCACCAAAGACGTCTTCAAGAATTCTTTCTTGGTCGTCAGCTCCGGACCCCACGAGCCCCACTGCCACCCCAAGAAACTTCATCATGTCCTATTTGCACCTGACTCAGGGAAGTTTACGGCCGACATCTTTCCCAGGTTTGAACAGGTGCCTCTTCAGCACAAGGTCCTAGCACACAGGAAACATGGGACTTATCAGCACTTTGGAGTTCTTTTTCCAAGAGCAAGGGACCCGAGCAACAGATTTTTTAAAATGCCGTGTAAGTGTTCAGCCATAAGAGCGATGCAAAGCGATCTCAAATTTGACTCGATCTTTAAACTTTGAAGCGGCGAAAGAACCCAGGACATGGTAGGAGGGGGCTTTGGTGAGGATGCTCTGAACGTCCAGGAAGACCAAGGAAGGTGCAGGGTTGCAGACGCTTTCCCTCTGCCCTCGAGAGTCTCTGGCTGCACCTAGGAACAAAGCTGACACAGGAGGGTTAACAGGAGAGCACACAGATGCTTACGTTTCCTTCCAGGGAAAGGAAGGCCCCAAACAGCAACAGAGCCCCAGTGCTCATGGGCCCGTGTGAGCAGAGGCGGCTGTGGTGGAAAAGGGACTTCGGGGGAGGAGACTTATTTTCATGAGGTCTGTCTGCACAGACGTCTCTCTCGGCCTCTGCTCCCCTCTCGGGCGACTGGAACGTTTCTTCCTCCTGGTGCAGAGGTGGCGTCTTCTACGTGGGAATCTTAGCTCCCGCCTTCAGGAAGGAAAGGGGATTCAGAGCTCCTAGCATCTTGCACCTGCTGTTTGCCCTGTGCCTTTAGCTCAAGAGAATCCAGTGCCAAAGTGGCGTATGTTGGGGTACCACATCCTGCCACCTTCCAAGGGGATTTGCGAGGATGGGACCAAAGCCAGCTGTTTGGATCTGAGCTGGAGCTCAGCGTTCAGGGACAGGGTGGTATTTCAGGCGGGGCCCAGGTTCCTGTGTGTTTGGTGCCCAAACCTGGTATATCTGGAGCCATAAAGGACCCTCTGGTTGGGAGCTTGGGCCTCTGGGGGGTGGGGGGAACACAGGAAGCTGGAGTGGATAGGAAGGGTGGAGGTGACCCCACCACACGGTGGCCAGCGGGGAGGAGCTGACTGAAATGCAGTTCCCCAGGCCTGGGGCAGAGAGTCTCCAAGGTCAAGTGCTAACTGACATCACTCACTTGTTCCTGTTGGTGGCTACTAAAAACCAGAGCAGGACCAGCATGTGACTTAACAGCTTTGGGGCGTCCCCCAGGTGGAGCCGGGCATAGCCGCGTGGGCAGCCTGCCCCCCGCCCCCAGGCCCACTGTGCACTCAGGGCATCATTAGCTGCCTTCATGGTAATCTCTCTCCCTAACTTGTTCCTGCGGCCCCCTTGCTTCCTCCCCCAGCCCCGCCGCCTCTCTCCCCTCCCCGAACCCCCCGGGGGTTCTGCACACTGCACGCTTTGTATCAGATGCTCTGTGAAACGAGAGGGCACACAGACACTGGCTCCAAGCAGGGCATCCCAGGGGCCCAGCTGTGTGGAAGGTTCCACAGCCTCCGAACAGAGGGAGGGAAACGGAAGGCAGTGAGACAGACTTTTCAGTCCAATGTCTGGGGCTGCTTTCAGAATGTCCCTAATTATACTCCACACACATCTGGGAGCCCAGCTAATGCGGCCATCCTGAGAATGAAGGACAAGTGGGAACCATGCTTGGGCTCGGATCCACGCCGGAATCCCAGCCCGTGTGACCGGCCTGTGGCAGGAAACCCACACCCTCGGGGGCACCTTTTCTTTCTGAAAGGAGAATGTCCAGTGGGGGCTCAGAGCCTTACCTCTGTGGAGCCGGGTAAACACCAGGGTCCTGGCTCCGCATTGTCTGAAGACCCCAGGCTTTCAGGGGAGAAGGCAGGGAGATGATCCAATGGAGTGGGTGCTCAGCCTAAGCCTGCTTGTTGCTAGAACATTCTCTGCCCCAGCAAGAGTAACCATAGGAGATGGTCAGCCTGTAGCCCAGTCTGTGGATGGAAGAGGCAGGAGGGCCTCCCCTTGGTCCAGAGGGATATTCCAGCTCACTGAGCCAAGCACAGAAGGCTGTCCACCAGTGGCCTTCTCTTTCCCCCTACCCCACACATCAACAAGGGTTCCTCGTTGAGCAAACTTCCGTTTCGCAAGAATCCTGCTAAAGCCAGTTGAGTGAGGCTCCACTTTTCCTTGGTATCCAATCAAGTTCCTCTTTGTAATTTTCTTTTTTTTTTTTGAAGTTTATTTATTTATTTTGAGAGACACAGAGATGGCATGAGGGAGGGAGAGGCAGAGAGAAAGGGAGAGACAGAGAATCCCAAGCAGGCTCTACGCTGTCAGCGCAGAGCCCGACGTGGGGCTCAATCCCACAAATGGTGAGATCATGACCTGAGCCGAAACCAAGAGCCAAACGCTTAGCCGACTGAGCCATCCAGGTGCCCCTCTTAGTAATTTTCTACCCCTTGACCCCCTCACCCTGCCTGTTGGCTATAAATGGCCTCCCCGGCTGTGAGTTGCATCCAGTCTCTGTCCCTTGTTGGCGTAGTCTTGACCCCTGTTGCAAGAGTGTTGAAAAACATCCTCCTGGCCTGTCTACCTCCATCTACTGAAAGTGTTAAAAGTCATCGACCCAGGTGCATCCATGGGGTCATGGGTTATGAGGCACGAAGGAGGCATGGGGTGGAACAGCCAGCAGGTCTTGGCCCAGGGGCACCCCCAAGTCTGCAGCAGTCAGCGGTTAGAAGATGGGGTCAGGGACCTGGCAGGGGCAGGATGTCTACAAGCACTGAGTCTCCTCACTGCCACTTCCCCCATCACCTCCCACAACACAGCACCTCTCCAGCCTCTGCTGGGATTCTAACTCCAGAAAGGTGCCACAGGGAGTGCTTCCCCAGCCTCAAAGCAGAAATCCGGATTCCAGAAGCCAGGGCCTTGCGACTGTTTCCCGCAGTGTTTTCTGGACTCGAACTATTAATGAGAAGCATTATCTGATCATTATTTTCTGATTGTATGTCTTTAAACCTGTCATCCCACACAATAATTAGCTCCGGCAGGTTTGAGGCTTGACGACACACTGGAGGGGGATAGGGACACGCCAGGGGAAGGAGTGGTGGCCAAGGACATGCATCCGTCGCCTCAGCGTAAAACTCCGCCCACATGGGCACATCTTCTGGCGTCCCCAGGCATGGGACCCGGCAACCCTGGGGGGTTGCAGGTACCATTTAATCCACACTGGGATACATGTACCTGTTGGGAAGTAACCCCACGCTCTTGGGCGGGGCAGCACCAATGCTCTGAAGTCATCTTGTATTTGTTTCTCTTTCTGGATCTTTCTACCTCCTACTAGCATCTCTGCAGAGCTTTGACACCAATGCATACATATGGATCCGCAATCCAAAAGGGAAACTGGTTTAGGCATTAAGTATCTATTCAGAAAACCATAGATTTGCCTTAGCACATTGCCCAAACAAGTTTTTCCGGGCCCTTAGTTTTATATATCATTTCTCTTTACAAATAAATGTTTGTATAGGAGGCAATTAAAATCCCTTCTAACTTGCTTGTGCAAGGAAAATGAATTGTAATAACCCTCAATTAGCACATTAAAATAAGTTGAAGATTTGTTTTATCATTTCATTGTAGGGGGAAAAAAAGCAGCAATGAGAACCTTATATTAGTGACAAAAACAGAACCAGTTGTTTGCCTTGAAGAACAGAAAAAATCTAATTTAAAACTCTCTGCGAATCTTTGATAATTAATTTCACACCAAACACGCCATTAGAAGGTCTATAAAACATCTGATAGTTTAAGAAAAAGCCAAACCAATGATTTTCCCTCTAAACAAGGTTGTCGACAGTAAAAATTTAATAATGCATAATGAAATTAGGAGGGGAACACGGCCAAATCAAAAGTTTTGTTTAGCTTTCTTTCCTTCAAAGTTGGGGGCTAAGGGAGTGGATTGGAGCTTTTATTACACGTGGGGAATAATTGGGAGCGTTTAGACAATGAAACCCACCAAAAAGCAAATGAGTGATCAGAAAAATCAGGTGTGTGCGTGTGTGCAGGTGGGTGGATGTCTGTGGTGTGGAGTTTGGCGAAAGGTGTCAGTCAGATATTGCTTTGAGTGGGGATGAGCATAACCCAGGGAGAAATCTGAAGTAGATGTCCTGTTTGTGTCTACAGTGACGGGACTGCTGATACCAGGGGGCGGTCTCTACTGCAACCACCCCCGGGGAAATCCACCTGCCGCAGAGAAACGTCACCCCGGAACGATGAGCACATACACACACGGCTTAACAGTAAACTTGGTTCCTTTACCAAAACACACAAAGTGAGATGACTTCTCAGGTTTCCTAAGAACAAAAAACCTACAAAATTGCTGGATGGAACGTTCCTGTTGAGTTATAGCCAAGGGTGCAATTCCTCCCCGCCCCCCGGCCTGGCCACGTTCCCATCCGGTGGGCTGACGGGCAGGTGCACAGCCAATCCAAGACGTCTCCCCTCCTGTGGGCCCAAGTCTGAGCAAAAGTTGGAGGGATCTTGGGAGACCCCTTGTAAGTTGTCCGATGGTGTCGGCTTCTGACCATGCTGTTCTTATAAGATCTTGCTTCCTCTTGGAGCAGCTTCTAAAGGAGGCAGCTGTGGCGTGGCAGAAAGAGGACAGAATTTGAAATAAGAAGAAATTAGTGCAAAATTGTAGCCTCGCTGTCTCCTGCCCATTGGGGTTCTTTGGATGGAACCCTCAGAAGCTGACTGGCTGGCTAAAACGTGGCCCCTGCAAAGAGCTGGTTCACAAAACGACATGGAATGGTAGAATCAAGGTAAAGTCTTAGAATGGAGGAGATAGAGCAGCCCCACACTGGCAGGAGGAAGGACAAATGGAGGTTCCTTCACGGTGCATCTAGATGGGATGAATCATGACTTCTTTGGTTTGGTTTGCCGTGTTTTAGTTGAAGAGAATGTCTATGAGAGAGGAGAAGAGGAAGGAGGTGTGCTTTGGGCACCACACCTTACCTCGGCCAACGGAAACAGAGGGTCTTGACTGACTGGACAGCTCCACAGAGAGAACAGAGGTGCTGTTAATGAGAGGGGTGTGGCGGGGTTGGCACTCTCCTCCAGCTTTCCTGAGGCTCCCCCACGATGCTGACGTGATCCCATCAGCGGTCAGCCCAAAGGCTGATGTTCCTTGACCTGAGGCAGCGTTTGACCCCTCAAGCCTCCCCTGCTTTCCAGAAACACACCTCCACCTGGCTCTTTCCTACCCTCCTCAGTTTCCTTCCACTCCCCGGCTGCTTCTTCCCAGTCCTAGGGCCAAGGGACCATCCCTGTCCAGCCATGCCTCCCCTGACCCACTGGCACTCCCTGGGACTCTCTTTCGCCTTCGGGGCCTTGGCCTTTGGGCATGGTGCTCATGGGATCCCTCCTGACCTTCACTACTGTATTGCTCTCTGCCTTCATCACCATATCTAATGTATTTTGCTGCTCTACTCAGTTTACGTTCCCATTGCCTCTAACCCCAGACCAAAGTTAACCCAGTGAGGGCAGGGAGCCCTGTCCAGTTTTGGATGTTCAGTTCACTGTTTTATCCCCATTTCTGGAATAAAAGCCTGCGCAGGGTCAACACTCAGTAAACACCCCATGAATTAATGAACGTGCCTGTTGGGAGGGTGAATAACGCATCATAGATTAAATTAGCATCAGGTCAGGCATGGAGTAGGTACTCAACATATGTTGGTTTCTTCATTGGCTTATTTATTTAGTAAACTAAGGGGAGAGGCAACTGGCGATTTCCATCCACTTTATTTTACGTGAACAGTTTCTGAGAGGAAACGTCCCGTTTATTGGATTGACTAATACTAAGATCTTCACACAGCAAAATCTCACACGGGGCAAGCCCGTTCTATCAGGAGGACACGTAACAACAGAACGGAAACCCGTGTTGTGAGAAGTCACGGCTGCGTTTCGCAGGCTCTGTGTATCTCTGATGCGCCCTGAGCTCTCTGCTTTGAATGTCTCACTGAGCACTTGATAAGAATTAATTTACTTAATCCTCATAACCCCCGTTAGTTCCCTAGAGCTGACGTACACAGCAAATTACTGAAAACTTGGTGGCTTTTAAAACACATTTATGATCTCCATTCTGCACGCTGCAAGTCCACTATCAAAGTGTCCCCAGGGCTCTGGTCCTCTGGAGGCTCTGGAGGAGGGTCCTGGCCTCTTCCAGCTCTGGGGGGTGCTGGCAACACTTGGCTTGTGGTGACACCACTTCAATCTCTGCCTTTTCCTCTGTGGATCTGTCACAGGGAGAGTGATTATTGGATTTGGGGCCCACTGCACTGGGACAATCCAGGATAACCTCATCTCAAGATCTTTAATTCTAGTTGTGTCTGCAAAGACTCTTTTTCCAATAGGGTAGCATTCGGGGTTTTGACATGGTATCATGGAGGGGCATGTTTAGACCTAGGACAACACCCAAGAGGGAAAGGACTGGGGCACCTGCACATTTCAGGTGGGGACTGAGTCCTACAGAAGTGAAGTAACTTACCCATGGCCACCCACCGCGAACCACAGAACGAGCGACACGACACGCATGTTCCACAGAGCCCTGCTGCTGCCCAGATTAGCACAAGCTGCATCCCGTTCTGCCTGGATCCCAATGTTCTAGTTCTTGTCCCCAGTCCACACCCTACTGCTTGAGACCCGTTTTGAGTCGTACCTTCTGCACCTGCTGCCAACGGCATCTGAACAGCACCCAAGGATCCGCAGAGCCCAGAGCCGAGGAAGGATGAAGCCTGGCCGAGGAGACCAAACCCCGGTTCCTACCTAACAAGATCCCAGGTACCACGTTCTGATGTGTCCTAGACATCCTCCTTCCACCCCAGCCCCCGCGTGGAATTCAGATGCGTGGTCAGAGCGCGAGCGAGTGCCCTGGAGGCAGAGAAGTGGCGAGTGCAGACAAGGGTCTTTTTCTGTGCCGTGACAGGAAGCCACACCCGACGGGCTTGGACACACTGCTGTCCCTTGTCTAGAGGCTGGCCTTCAAGGACACTCAGAGGCGAGGCCATGCATCTCTGGCATCTGGCCAGATCTGTCAACAATACGGGGCTGTTCCACTGACGGCCACTCCAGTTCTGTCAGTGCACAGGGCTCCTGTTAAATGTCATCTTATTTTAGAGTTGAAAGGATGTGAAAGCATCACCGAGTTCAAGGCCCTCATTCAGAGGCAGGGCATTTGAGTGACCTCACCCAAGGCACAGAGTGGCTCATCCAAGTCCTAATTCAATGTGTGACCTCAATGGTGAGGGTCATCCTCCGCCCATTCCCACAGCCCCCACGCAGATGGGGATGTTCCTTTTATTCCTCAGCACAAGACAGAGTTCCTGTGAAGTCTCACTGCTCTGCATCTAAGTCTCTGTGCAAAGCACTAGGCTCTCGTCTTAGGAGACAGGTCCGTGCTTCTCCAGGAGTCCCGCAGCCATCATCGTTGCCCTTGTGGGATGTCCCAGCCTGTCTTCCACGTGCGCGGTGGCTTTGAGGACCTATCTGCAGACTCTGCAGGAAACCTAACCTCCCTGCGACACTCCAGAGCAGCAGAAGTGCTGACTCCTGACGTCTCTGTGTTCCTTTCTTCAATGGCAGCATGCTCAGCCTTGTGGGGGACTTTTAGTAGGAATGAGAGAATGCACTTGTTCATCCACAGCCCTAGGTCAGACACTGGCAGAGAGGACGACCCCCGTCCTCGAGGAGCCCCTAGTCTAGTTGGGGAGAAAAACAAGCAAAGAGGCTGTGTCAGTGCGGGTGCTGTGGGAGGGGTGAGGACCAGGAGGCATGGTCCCAGCAGGCTTCCTGGAGGAAGGGGAGCCTCGAGGGCCTTGTAGGCATCACTTAGACACACGAAGGTGGACAGTGTCCTACGGGTAGAAGAAAACAACGTGTTCACAGGCAGGGGGTTTAAAGACCCGTGTGTGTGAGCTCCCGTAGCTGCTGTAAGCAACTGAGCAGCTTTAAAGAAGACACAATTATTCTCTTACATTTCCAGAGGCCAGAAGTCCAAACTCAGTTTGTCTGCAGGGCCACGTGCCCTCCGGAGGCTCTAGGAGAGAACGTGTCCTATGTCTTCTGTGTCCTGGTGGCTGCCAGCGGCCCTTACCTTATGGCTGTGTTGCTCTGCTCTCTGTGTCCGTGGTCCTAAGGCCTTGTCCTCCATGCATGTGTCAGATGCCCCCCTGCCCGCGTCCTGTAAGGGCCCATGTGGAGGCATTTGGACCCACTTAGATGACCCAGGATAACGTCTCTGTCTCAAGGTTCTTAAGTTATTTACATCAACAAAGACCATTTTCTCAAATCCAGTAACATTTCTAGATCCCAGGGATCAGGAGCTGACCTTGGGGGCCATTGTTCTGTTGTGCACTAGGACCTGCCAACCGTCTGGCCAGGATAAACGGGGGGCTGGGTGACCGTGATTATGGGAGTCCAGGCAAGGCTGGCTTACTGGGAGCCTTGTACATCCCACTAAGGAGGATGGCCTGGGCTGGATTCCTGAACATTTATCGAGCCAGCCCTACCTACCATGTTTCTGGCCCCAGCTTTGGGCCTCGCAGGGTGAAAAACAACCGATGTCCCTGAGGCTACTCAGAGAGGCTACATTTCTCTCACCACTGTGTTTAAATCAAAACAACCCCCCCCCCCCCCCACTTCTCAGCATAATACGGAGGTCATCCAGGAGGTGAACACATCGCTTGGAACCTCAACTTCCCCCATTGCTTACTTGTAATGGCCAAATAATGTAACCTTTGGAATAACAGCAGGTGCTTTTTCCAGGCCGTGCAAGGCAAGGATGAGGTCATTCAATCCTCACAACAATCCCACAGGACAGGTGATCTTATTATCTCCATTTTACAGGGGAAGTAAAGGAAGCTCAGAAGGTCACCCACCTGCACAGCTGGGGATTGATGGAGGCCAGAAGCTAACCCAGGAGGCAGGCTGCCTCCAGCTCCTTTAAGTACCACATTCCCAAATCTGGCCGCTTCCCCATCTCCCAGGAACATGGGGAGCTGACCGCATGTGCTGCCCCAGAGAGTCTGACGATGTAAGCCAGTGGCCTACGTGGGGCACGTAGGGAGCCCTGCACCTGTACATGCTCAGGGAACGGTTGTTAGAACTACCCATGCATGTGGGTGCAGTTGGGAGGTTTCTGCTAACATTTGGACAGGCTCCTACCCTGGGTTTAGCTAGCTTGTGTCCAGGTGAGGAAGAGGTGGGTGCATCAGGAAGAAATGCCATGCGGCTTTCTGGATCTCTCATGGTGCATCCTTCCCTTCTGGATTCAAATGCAGCAGCTGGGGTGACTGGAAGGGCCCTTCCCTTGGGTTCCCGGGCTGTGTGTGCCATGTATGCTCCCTCCTCCCGGGACAAGGGAAAGGGTCTTCAGGCTGGGAACTTGGAGTGACATGTTCTGTCTCTAATTTAATTGCATCTCTGCTGGTAATTCAGGAGCCATCACTTGCACACCCATTTCTGAAAGGCTTTTCAAAGAATTTAAACCCGCCATTTAAAATTCTCATTATGATGGGAAATGGTCCCTTTGGGGCCCAACAGTTCTTTTTCTTTCTTTCTTTCTTTTTTTTTTTTTTTTATCTCACTCCCTAGAGGTATGGATTTCAATTTAGAGCTTTCCACGTGGAAACTGAGAAAGCACTGAGCCTCACGTGGGCCTCTTTCCCCCAAACTGGGCAAACTCACTCATTTCCAAGTCATATGAGCTGGAGACAACGTTCATCAAACTTCTGCAATGTAATGGTCCTTGCTTCTGGGATTGAGGGCAACAGGTAGGTAGAATTACATTTAATGCATATTCATTGGCCGGTGTCTCCATTTGCTGAAAAACATTAGTACAATTGCTAACAAACTTTGTGTTGATTGACACGAGTATGTACAACACGGAGGGTCCTCACAGCTTCCCCAAACCATGATTGCACTTCTCAGGAGAATCTCACTTTCAAATGATCTTGTTAGATATTGTTAGACATTGATCCGTTTGCATACCATGAATGTTAAAACTCCAAAAATTCTCAACCGCCAATTAGCACCACGGAGTCTTTTCCTAATTAATCAGTCACGACAGAGCAGCTGCAGGTGACTTTTCTGTACCTGCACATCAGCAAAAGCCTTTGTATTTATTAATCCCGATGGCCCGCCAGTCAGCACACGCAGGCACCTGCGAGGTGATGGGAACCAAGAACGCACTGGGGACTCCGAGCTGTGTCAGGCTGTGAGTTCTTTGGACAGATGATTAAGTTATTCCCAGCTCTGTCCTTATTTCTTGACACATGAAACTTCAGAACATGCCCTGGGCCCAGAAAAATCTAGCATTCTTAAGCCTCTTGATGATGTATTGCCTGACTAAGCCAGCGAGGTTCATTCTGCCAGTTTATTGCACGCCTGTCACATGCCCAGCCGTGCAGGCAGACACAGAGCAGAGGCCCCTCTGGAAACTGGATGGTCGCGCTCCTTTGGGCAAGAGACACGGTGGTGACCTCAGGGTCTAGAATGGGTGGGGCCAGTTTGGGGAGAGCAGTCTGAAGGAAAGAGGCAGGAAAGCAAATTGTCCTTGACCCAAATCCTCTGAGAAACGAAGCAGGCGAGAGAGAGGTCCATCCCAGGAAGGTGAAAGACCGTGTCCGTAGGCTTGAGAGCATTGGAGAATATTAAGAACACTTGCGTGTACAAGTGGGGCAGGACATCCTCAAGGGAATGAAGCATCCTTGCTCTGAGTGGAAGTCACTGAGCGTAAATGAGGCAGATCACCACCTGTACCCGCACAGGGCCCAGGACACCAGCCCCATTTGGGGGTCCTCCAGAGTGTCCGCAGCTTGGCCACGGGCACGAGAAAATCTCTTTCAGCAAAAGGGAGCATTCTGGCCTTGTTCCCAGCCGACAAGCCTCGGGCCTCCCCGCAACCCTTCCACGGAGATACCTCTTTCTGATTTCTTTTACATTTGGAGCCTCTCTGTGTAGGGGCAGCCTAGCTCCCAGAGGACTTGATGTTTGGGACTCTGGTCGAGGGCTTAATTTGTCTGTTTGGGGAAGAGAAATGCTGAGCAGATGGAGTAATTGGTCACTGTTTCCCAGAAACCCGGATAATGAATGACTGTCCCCCACAGCTAAGCACTCAGCTGCCAGGCCCAGCAACTGGTCCCCAGCTCCCACCAACGCTGCAATTAGTGATTCCAGCCCCAGAGCTCACCGGTTTGGAGAGTTTAAAGTTCATTATGAGTTTAAATAAACCCATTAATTTAGGTTTACCTTAAAGAGCTTTCTGTAATCACCTTCATTGCATCTTTAAATGGAGTTGGGGAAGATAGCAATTAGGAAAAATTTGCTTCAGCCATGGGCACTCTGCCCTTGTCACCCAGCCACACCCTCCCCCACGTCCTAGAGGTAGGTGACTCAGCCCCGAGCCTCAGCCCCGGGCGTGAATCACAACCTACAGAGATGCAGAGACACACAACCCAGAGAGAGCTCTGGAAGGAGTGGCCCGGCTGGTGAGCAAGATGGCAATGTTTCCCGCTTTGGCTTCTAGAGTGATGACATTTTTTATAGAGCTTTATTTTCAACCCTGGTCCCAGGAGTTCCG
This sequence comes from Puma concolor, assembly GCF_028749965.1. Taxonomy (NCBI): domain Eukaryota; kingdom Metazoa; phylum Chordata; class Mammalia; order Carnivora; family Felidae; genus Puma; species Puma concolor. The sequence goes on along the minus strand of NC_141674.1, from coordinate 3,071,311 downwards.
ATATCTTTGGCTAGCATTGCCTCTGTACCCACCGCGCCCATAAAGGCTTCAAAATTGAGTTGAGATTTTCTATTAGGGTTTCCGATGACCGATGAAGGCATTGGGCAATTGCTCTGTACTTGGTCTGTCGGTAGGAAGTCATAGTCAATCATATTGCCATGTGGTTTGTTTAGACATTTCTTTAAGTAGAATATTGTCAGTGGAATTAGGAGTAAAGCATGATTCTGTAAGACCGAAACAGATAAGGCTTTGCGTATACGGCCATGAAGACCCACGTATCATGGATTTCAGCGTTGAAGCAGGTCGATCCTTGTTCCTCTACACTGTTCCTTCCTAGGCACCACATAATTTGTGTCACAAACTAGTTTCTAATTAAATCTTCAAATACAAATTCTAACGTGGTGCACCTGTCATTCACGGTGGGAATTTCCTGAGCTTCTGGCTTTAGGAGCTGGCTTTTCCCAGTGGGTTGACTGGAGATACTCTGGTCTCCTTCCCAATCAGAAAGGACAGTGCCCCGAAGCAACCATGAGAAGCTGCCGGGGGCGGGGGGCTTGGGCGCAGGCCCATGTCAGTGATGGGGTCACCATCTGTAGGCAGAGGTCCTCCAGGTGAGCCCTGTCTGTTGATGACCTCTCACACCTGCCCCTCACATCCATCACCTGCCCAGGGTCAAGTCAGCATGCTCTGTGTCCCTTAGCGCTCAGTTTCAGCATGGGAGCCTCATATTTTAGGACAAATGGGTCTGGTTTTGTGTTCCCTTAGGAGAACCCAACACAGACTCACAGATCCTTGGGGAGCACCACTCTGTGTTGGCATCCTGAGGCACCTGGTGCTCCTCGGGGCCCACCTCCAGGAAAGGCCACACCTGACATGCCCTGGCATCTCTTCAAAACACCTCCACTCATAAAGGACATGTTTAACTTTAATATTTGTGGGCCCTGCTCCTGGGCTCCCAGGGAAGCTACGGTTCAACATCTACCGAGCTCAAAATGACTCGGCAAAACTTCAAAACTTGTGCTCTATTCCTGCCCCAAGCACACATTGTACATCTGCATCATTAAAGAAAATAACCAAAAAGGAGCATTCTGAACACAAAGATAAGAAAAAGTAAGAAATTTCCCTGGTTCCCATAAGATTAAAGTCCCACATCCTTGCCTATACTAGAAACTTAAGATAAGGTCTGCAACTCTTAGAAATGTTCTTTGTCTAATGAGTTTTATATAAAAAATGTATATAGCCCTGCACTAAATGTTCCTTTGCCAGAGGGAAGCACTTTCTTCTTTGTGAAGATTGTGTATCCTGGGCAACTGTCCTCACTTGGACTCCAACAAAACTCTTCTTTTTGCTTAGAAAATCTAAAAGTCTTGTTTATTCTCTGTGGACACCACCCATCGCTCATCTGTATCCAGAGTGTCTCCTGTTGGAGAGCCACTGGATGGTGGGTTCATCGGAGCTGCTGACAGGGCTGTTCTCTCACAGTCTGGAGGCCAGAAGTCCATGAATGAGGCTCAGGACGATTCGGTGTCTGGAGAGACCCCACTTTCTGGTTCATTAAATGGCATCTTTGCTCTGCGTCCTCACATGGCAGAAGGGTGAGGGAGCTCTGTGGGGTTTTCTGTGGGGGCACTAATTCCCTTCGTGAGGGACCCACCCTCAGGACCTAATCATCTCCCAAAGGCCCCCCTCCTCACACCATCACCTTGGGGGTTAGGACTTCGCCATTTGAATTTGAGAGGGACACAAACATTCAGCCCATTGCAGGGACTGGTGGGATAAGCGACCAGGAAGTCTCCCATATGCACACATTAGCACGCACATCCCATTTCTGTCTGCGAAGGCGCTGGGTGGGGAACAAGACCCCACACTTCACCAGGGCGAGGTGTGATGAGAGAGGGACCACGGGTCTGGAAACTCTTTTGAGCACCACACCATCCAGTGGGGAACAGAGCTCTGGGGTGGACGTGGCTGTACCGACAGTGGGGACCCCGTGGACAGGTCAGAGGACAAGACTCTTCGAGAGAAGTCAAAATGGGAACAGCAACAAAGCATGAGAGAGAGTCTGGGTCATGCGTGTCGCGGTGGGGAGGGCAGGGATGATGCCCTGGGCATCACGTCTGAGAACCTGGGCCACGTCTGTCCTGGGGGCCTGAGGCCCTGGGTGGGGATGAGACCCTGAGCAGCAAGACCATGAAGTCATCCTCACTCACCTTTACTTGTACACGTTCTCTGTGACGTCAGACAGATGGTGATCCCCAGGGAGCCTGGGAGTGAGGGAGGAGGCCTGGGTTGGGTGCTCTTCGAAGGTCATGCAGAGGACAAGACTTACAATCTTGGCTCCGGTTTGAGACTGTTCTACAGATTTTACACATCAATAGCCCGCCTTCTGCACACCCCTTCCATGAATTTTGGGTACACTTCATGCCTCGGCAGCACTGCCCTGGTCAGGTGGAAGACGGAATACTGTGCCAAGGAGACCAGGAGACTGGCTGGGACCTGCAGTCCTCGTGATTTACAGTGATCATGTCAGGCTGTAATGAATGCGTATTAGCCTTTCCTTCAGAGCCCACAGAACATTTGAGTCATAAACAAATTACTCGGAGCCTGTAATGCAGGGGAGAGAAATAGCAGCTAATTTAACCAGTGAATCAATGGCGAGACAGCACGACATAGATCATGTAATTTGAAGCATAATGGAGAAAATGGAGGTAGTAACAGGAAACCCACACGCTGCATGCGTGTAAGGACAACCCAGTTCTGCAAACTCACAGCCCTGCTGTACTCCGGAAGATGGTAGGGAGACAACTGTGGTGAAGGTGGCCTCCACTCCAATAGGTGCCTTGCCTTTGAGCAGGAGACCCAGCCGTCCCTCACCGGAGAACAGCCGGCAGGGCATGCCAGCTGCCCCAAGGAGGCACAGGTGTCCCAGAAAGAGCATGAACAACAGAGTCAGCCAGTCAGCATGTGAATCTGAGCCCCCTCGCTGTCCTTGTGGGACCTCGGACAAACTCCCGGACCCTTCTCGGTTTACATTCCTGGAGAATGGAGACAGTACCTCCCAAGGAGAGCAGTTGTTTGTAAATTAGAAGCATCCAGCCCAGTGTGGGAAGCAAAGGCTCTGGGTCTGAATGCTGGTCCTACCTCCCTAGGCAAGCACCAAGACTTGGCTTCGCCCCATCTGCAAAATGGGTTGATGCAGGATTAAACACCAGTCAATGGCTAAGCCTGGTGCATAGCAAGCCCACCATAGACTAGTGTTCATATTTCCTCACAGACGTGACCCTGCACATGTCTGGCCCTGTTCCGGGCTTGTTCCCCATGGAACCCACAATAAATGTCATTTTCTTCTTTCCCCCAAATCCTGGCTCTCATCTCTGGGTGGGGGAGGGTCAACTACACTTTCTTGAGACAATTCTCATTCCTCCTTTTGGATACTCTGGGGCTTGTTTTACGCCAACTGTTTGAACCACCATGTCTGTGCGTATGTGACACCATTCGGGAAGAAATTTCTCGGTAGCTGTTCCCCGAATGCATCATGCAGGGCACAAAATCCTGCAGGTGATGTGGGGAATAAAAAGAACCCCGTCCCCATAGCCCCACCCAGCGCCCGTGTATGGTCACATGACTCCCCTGGGAACATGGTACTTGACCTCAGGTGTTTCCTCTACTGAAATGATGAGCAAAGTATACTACAGGCAGGGTTCCTGTCCGCCCTTTCACCTCCTCAGAGTAGAAGCAACTACCATGTGACTGACAACCCACATTCCTTTTCTGGATGTCCATACTCCCCCTGGCCCTTGTTGTCTCTGTTCTAATACTTTGTGCCTGAACATTATCTTGGAGTACTTCACTTGGTAAACCCATGACTTCTGACTCAGAACCTGTTTCATCGTGGCCTGACTCATCACTTCTTCCCCTTTCAAAGGAGTGTGGGGGGAGAGCTCGTTTCTGGCAATATTCTGTAAATGCCCACACACCAAAAATAGTTTGCACACTTTGGAAGGGCATGCAAAAACGTCCTGTCACGTTTGCTAAACCTCTACATCAAAATTTTATGACACCAAAGAGTTTGCTCAGACACCAGTCTAGTGATTTTTATGGGATTCATTTTTCTGAAAGGAAAGCAGGAGGTTAAATAGGAGTCGTTAGCCAGGCCATTTCGAAGGATAAACAGAGACCCCAAATAGGAAAGAGGATAGTTTAAAGGCATCCACACCCATAGAAGCAATCAGATAGAGAATAACAAAGCTCAGCCACTCTTGGTCAATGTCAACCACATCAAGAGGCGGACTTCAGGGGATCAGGCCCCCTATCAGAACCCCGGGTTTTACTGGGTTTTATGATTATAGTTCCAGGAGGTGGTGCCCATAGGGGCCTGGATGACCACCTTGCTTGTGATGCAGAATGAAGCTTTGAGCGTGTTCTTGCTACCCAGAGGAAATGAAGGCTACTCATGGAAGTTTCTGTGATGTCATCTGTGGCAAGGCCACATTGTCAAACATTTCATTTTGTGTTGATTCTGAGTGTTTGACACACTTCACCACGCAGGGTGTTTGAATTAAGAAGGATGGGTGTGTGTAGCCCAGGCCATTGGAACTGAATATTCAGCCCTCCAGGGAAGGAGAGCCCTGGTACTCTCTCACCTAGACACCATTCCAGTGGGCACATAAGATGGGAATGTTGAGGTACCCCGGCCCCAACCACAAATCTGACCAGAAACTTGAGAGGGCAAGCAGATAGCTAAAGGGTAAGCGTGGCACCAACTTTCTGAATTGGAGTCTGGATATTGTGGCTTTCTCATCTACAGAATTGAGTGAGGGTATTGGAAAATCTCCTGAGCCTCATAATTCAGCACCAGGAAATGAGTCAGTGGGTGACAACTGGTGTGATGTGATGATGGTGAACTCTGGGCTCATGCTGGCTGGTCTGCTGGGAACAGCGGTTCTGAACCAGGTCCCTCCTCTTGCCCCCAGACTCTTCCAGAACACTGGTACCATCTTGCTCCTTTGTTGTTCTGCCCCTTGCCACCTCCCCAAAAATGTGAGGTACGGTGGTTCATACCCAGGGCAGATTTCTCCACAGCCCTGAGCCAGGCTGATGCCACAGTAGGCACTTGGTTCAATGAATCAATGAGTGATCAAACATGTCGCCTTAAATGGAAGGCTCTGTGAAGGGCTGGTGCACAAGGACTAGAGAGGTCACTTGCACATTCGACATATTTCATTTTGGTAACAACATTGCTATAGACTGAACATTTGTGTCCCCCCCCCTCAATTTTACATGTTGAAATCTTAACCCCAAAGGTGGCAGTATTGGGAGGAGGGGTGTTTGGGAGGTCATTAGGGATGAGTGCCCTTACATGAAGCCCCAGAGAGCTCCCTCCCCCATCCCCCCAGGGGAGGAACTCCCCTCCCCCCAGGGGAGCCAGAAGACAGCCTGGCTATTGATGAACCAGGAAACATGTCCTCAGCAGATACTGAATCTGTTCCCCCAGAACTGTGGGAAATAAATGCCTGTTGTCTGTAAGTCACCTGGTCTCTGGTAATTTTGTTGTAACAACCTGAGTAGATGAAGGCACGCATCCAGCACCACCGAGCCTGTTGTAACAGGTACTCTGGAAAGCCTTTGCCCGCATCACCTGTGTTCATTACTCATGACAACCCGCAGGTAGGAGTTACTCTTCTCCCCACTGTGGACTCGAGACAACAAAGGCTCTGGAGGCTACGTCTCTGGCCACAGATGGTAATTGGGTCCTCTGATTCTGAGCACTGGATGATCCTTTCCTCACCATCGAAGGAGGAGAATCTGCTCACACCACACCTGACATCCTGAGGCTTAAATGCTTCCCACAACAAAGAGGCAGCATGGCTTCTCCAGGTGGTGAGCCTCCAGGTGGGGGCTCAGTGGTTGAACAAGACCTCACATGGTAAAGGGAGAGCACCAAGAAGCCCACGAGGATGCTGGCTCTCTCCCGGCCCCAGAATGGCTTCCCATGAATCCCTGTTTCCTTCTCAAAGCCATTTATTCCTTCCTTCACTCATTCATTCCTTCACTCAACAGTTATGAGCTCTCTGTGTTAGTCGGGATTCTCCAGAGAGAAAAGAACCAACAGAAAATTTATACATATAGAGAGATCTATTGTAAGAAATTGGCTCACGTGATTATGGATACTGGCAGGTCCAAAATCTTTAGGCTGCAGACCCAGAGAAAACCTGAAAGTTGTCTGCCACAGAATTCACTCTTGCTCAGGAGAGGCCAGTCTTTTTTCCTATGAAGATCTTCAACTGATTGGGTGAAGCCCACTCATGTCAGGGAGAGCAATCTTTACTCAGAGTCCACTAACTAAAATATCAATCTCGTTCAAACACACCCTCACAAAACCACCCAGAATAATGTATGACCACATCCCTAAGCCCCATGTCCCAGCCACGCTGACCTACTAAATGATCCATCACAGGTTCCTATTCTAGGTCACAAACAACGTATTCCACTGTGACAGCAACAGATGATTAACAGTAAATAGAATAAAGAAGTACATAGAATGCAATGCACCAGGCAGGGAGAGAGGCTGAACAGGACAGAACTGGCAAGGTTGGGGGGCAGTAGTGGGTGAGTGGGAAGGAGTAATTTTCAGATCAGCCTCCTTTAAAGGGCACATGAGCCCAGACTGGAGAGGCCAACTGTGTGAACACTTGGCAGAAAGGAATTTTGGGCAAAGGGAGGCCACAAGAGTGCCCAGAGGAGCAGCAGGTGGGCCCTGAGTTCCAAGCAGAGGAGTGAGGGGCCACAGGTGAGACTGGAGGTGGAGAAGCCATCAGGGTTGACTGAAGAGCCCCTGGCTTCTTAGTCCCCAGTGGTAGAACTTCAGACCATGGGCACCTTTTCCTACATGTTATATCTTTGACACCCTGGAAACCACTGATTTTGGATGAATAAAGATGTCTGCAGAATTTGGGATGAACTTCCTTCTCTTGGTGCCTGTGTTTCAATGGTCTATCCAGTGCCACTGATCAGGAAAGTTGCAGCTCTCAAGATGGTGCACACTTGGTACCAGCAAAGGACAGTTCTCCTCCACCGGACATGCTGCCCGCAGCCTGCTGGGGCACCGAGGGTGTGAGGCACAGGGCGTGTGACTCCCGGGGTGATGACGGTGACCACTGTATTGTCTCAGAGCTGTTGTGAATTTCGGTGCCTCTCATCCAATTTTTGGGGGATGTATGATGAGGCCTGTGTCTGTCCTTTTTAGTGTTTCTACTGTAAACACATGTTCCCTGTCCCTCCTCTTTGAAGCTTCTGGATCAGCCTGAATGAAGGGCATCTCGAGGACAGGATGCTGGAGAGTGCTACCATTTGCACCAAAGTTCCCATGTTTCCCCCACAATATGGGAAATCAAGATTCCTATCAGAGTGGTTTTCTTTTTTTCTCATCTACAAGTCTCTGCCTTTTGCTTTTGGTGTTTTTCATTCTTGTTTCTTATTGATTTTGCTTTAAGATGATGAAGTAGAATCACTTTGGACTTGTAAAATAGACTTACACTAATACAACACTGGCTTTATCTGTTGTCTCCACAGAGATTTCCTTGAGGAAAGGGCTGTGCCGGCTTAGGGCGGTTGGACGACGGCTGTTTTGCCTCCAGCCAGCTCTTTATTTCCTCCAGCTGTCGACCACCATGTTCTCACAGATGTATGTTCTTTGTTTGTTTTCCATCGACTTGGAGGAAGCGGAATTCCAGGGTCCAAAACACAGGTGGGAAAGAAGCCCCAGGCAAACACTGTGTCTTCAGTGGTTGTGGGGCCATTTCAATGTCTCCCTTGTCTGGTCTCTTCTTCTGACAGGAGTCTGCAAGGGTCACAGAAATCTGGACGTGCATGTGGAAGGCTTCTCCCGTCCTTGAGGATTAGACAACAGAGGTCCAGCAAGGCTGGAACTCAGCTGATACCCCATTGATGAGTATCAGCAGCAGGGCTGGGCCCCTCACTGATAGGGGGTCGGCCCAGGCTGATAGGCTGGGCCTTTGGGGCACAGTGAAGGTAGTAGCCAGGGGACAAAACACAAAGGGCAGGTGGCCTTCATGGTGATCCATTCAATCCAAGGTATGTGGGTGGCAATAAAAAGAAGAAAAGAATCAATAATAATAAATGGAAGTAATTAATATTTTTAGTACTCTTGACAACCACAATGGCCCCTGTCATATTCCAAGCATTATATCAGGCAGATCGTATGAGCCGTCCTGAACCCACATGGCCACCCAGAGATGACTTTGCTCCCTGCTGCTTCTCAGACGAGGGAGCTGTGGCTCCGAGAAGACAGGCTGGTGCACGTAGCCCCATTGGGGGGTGAGGAGGTTGCCTGTAGAGGACTCCCTGTCCTGGACAAGGAAGCTATGGGAACCATGCATACTTCAAGCAAAGGTTGCTCTTTGTGGCTCCCCAAAGGGCTTGGTGTTTGGTGAAGGATTCCGGGGCCAAGGAAGTAAAAGGACACCAAGCAGCCCTCCTGGGGCAGTGACTGAGGACATTCAAGAGAGAAACAGGTTGCTCATAGGACACTTGCTTCCAGAAGGGATCAGCTCTAGAGCCACCAAGCTCCCACTTGGCCCCTTTGCTTCTTAATTCCAGAACGACGACCTTCTGTGGGTGGCCCCTGAGCACAGCTCTCAAATCACTTAGAAATACAGGCAGTGGGGCGCCTGGGTGGCGCAGTCGGTTAAGCGTCCGACTTCAGCCAGGTCACGATCTCGCGGTCCGTGAGTTCGAGCCCCGCGTCGGGCTCTGGGCTGATGGCTCAGAGCCTGGAGCCTGTTTCTGATTCTGTGTCTCCCTCTCTCTCTGCCCCTCCCCCGTTCATGCTCTGTCTCTCTCTGTCCCAAAAATAAATAAACGTTGAAAAAAAAAAAATTTAAAAAAAAAAAAAAAAAAAAAGAAATACAGGCAGGACCCCTGGATGCCTTCTGTTTACATCTGAGCTTCTGATCAATTAGTAACAAAATTGTAGTATGGTATTGGAGAATGATCCTTAAAAGGCATTCACATGTGTGCAGGTTGGCTCAGGGATCCATCTAACATCATGGAGAAGGGTGGAGGGCCTGGCCCCTCTCCAGTTGTCAACTGGCTGCCACCCTCCAGTCTCGGAACAAAGGGGCTCACACTTTGATCTTTCCACATGAAAAGGACCAAAACTCTACTCTCAAAGCTCAGAGTTCCACATGGACCATTGGTGTCCATTCAGGTGCTATGGGTCACCTTCAGAAGCATGAGTGTGGGGACGAAATTGTGTGTGTGTGTGTATGTGTGTGAGAGAGAGAGAGAGATTGAGTTTCACTCCCATTACTGGCAAATGTCTAGAATAGAATTTCTCGACGCCTTATTTTTTTCTGACATTTCAAGAAGATTAGTGTGTAGGTGTCCAGATATTAATATTGATCTCTGTTCATTCCTTTGGGTAAACAGCTGCTCGAACACAACACCACTTGATTACTTTAACACAGAAATAGAAAGAGAAGAAAATCGCCTGTTTTTGTCTCTATTTGATAACTGAGGAGGGTTCTGGACCAAGCAGGCATGGTCAGCGATAAAATGGGCACAGGCCATTTTAGTTGTATAAAAACATGTTCATGAGCCTCATTCCTTGCAAAGGCTGTGGGGAACTTCAGTTTCCCCAGAGGTAGAACGAGCAGGCTGGGACATGGCTGGCGTCCATGACTCCAGCCTCTGGCTTCTTTTCCTTACGAGCTTCATGCACTCTGGACAAGAGAGAAGGATGCTGCTGCTGTGGTCCATTTTCCCATGTGTTCCTGACCACATTAGGGGATGAATGATCTCTCTAGCTGCCTTCTGGGTCCTCTCAGGAGGTACATGGCTTTTTCTAGTCTCCAGTGAGGACTTGCAGAGTGGCTTGGACCCTCTATCAGAGGTGCAGCTGAGGAGCATGGGGCACAGGCCTGATGTGCAAGTCTTTGTCCCTCCCAGTGGCCCTGCCAGCCTGAGTTTGACAGCCCCAGGGACTCTGCATTCAGACTGGGGAGCAAAGAGAGTCTATCCCATGCTTAATGTGCTAGCAATAACTGCCGAGTTTATTCCTGTAATTATTCATTTATTTAGCCTGTGTGATTGAGAATTATGTGCTTTGGCAGGGTCTGTCCTGCTGATGGGTGGTGATTAGTGTTAGGGGGACAGGTGATTAAAACTCATTTTCACTCTGGGGTTTCTGGGAAGGACAGCACATCATTTGTGCTCCATGACAGGCAGTTTCTGGGGGCACAAGCTTTGAGCTAACCCATGGCTCTCCCTTGCAATTGCTGTCTGGAGTATTTTTGGTTTAATTGGCTGCCTCTGATGGTCTTGGAGACCAGAGGCTACGTCATATCAGTAGCTGAGGATCTTGGTTCCAACAAGGCTAAGTGCAGAGACATCCTCTGCAACTCACTTCTTCCAACCAAGCAGCAACTAAATGATCTGAGCAGTGCCCTCTTAGCCCCTCTCTGAGGGCAGTTTGCATTTCTGCAGCACTGGGGTGGTTTGTTTATTCACTGAGGTTAACCAGTGCCCCTTCTGGGAAGACCCACTGGTCTGGAATGAGCACCAGGGTCCCCCATATCCATCTGGCAGCCGGGATTCCTATACAACACCCAGAAACTTTTTCTGCCAATAAGTTTTCTTGGGCAGATGGACGGATGGACAAACAGATCTCAAAGGGGAATACTCTCATGTATGAAAAGCCTACATTCTTTCTTTCTGCTTTGTTGGGTCCCAGGTATGTCTAGTTGGAATTCAATAGCCCAGGAGATCTACAGAATATTTGTTGGGCTTCAAGGGTTCAAGATTTTCTCTTGCCCTTGAGTCAGAGAGGTAGTAGAATGGTGACCCCTCAAATAGCCCCAAATAGCCTGGAAACTGCTTGCCCCTCAGAGTCAGCAGGTAGCCTCTAGAAGGATTAAATTAACATGCATCATGGCCTCATCCTGGTTCTAACTGCTACACATTCTTTCCCATGTAGTCAGTGGAATAGCAGCCCCTAAACATGACTACACCCTAATCCCTGAGCCTGTGAATACCCCATGTTATGTGACAAAAGGGCCTTTGGAGGTAGAATTGAGGCTGTGGACCTTAAGACATAGACATCTTCCTGGTTTATTCAAATGGGTTCAGTGCAATACCACAGGCCCTTAAAGAAAGATGGAGGAAGAGGAGGGTCATCAGGAGAGAATCAAACCACAAGAACAACTTCACCCCCTCGTGCTGGCTTTGAAGGTGGAGTTGGGGGCATCTCAGCCTGCAAGGTCCAGGCTACTGGTGTCAATGGATGTTTACTCTCACTGTTCTGGAGGCTTGGAGTCCCAGGTCAACGTGCTGGCAAAGACGGTTCCCAGTGAGAGCCTGTTCCTGGTGTGCACATGGCTACATTCTCACTGTGTCCCCACAAGGCAGAGAGACAGAGCTCTCTGGTGTCTCTTCTTTAAATGACACTAGTCCCATCATATTGGGCCCCCTCCTTATGACCTCATCTAACCTTGATTACTTCCTCAGAGGCACCAACCCTAAAAACAGCCACACTGGAATTTAGGGCTTCAATATATGAATTTGGGAGGAACATAATTCAGTCCACAGAAGAGGCCAAGAGTCAAGGACTTCCAGAATCTGATAACCACCAGGGAAACAGACCTCAGTCCTAGGACACAAGGGACTAGATTCCCCCCGTAGAGTCTCCAGAAAGGAAGCTGGTCCTGGTGCCTCCTTGGTTTTAGCCCAGTGAGACCCATGTCAGACTTTTGGCCCACAGGACTGTGATACAGTAAATTCCTATTGTTTAAGCCTCTGAGTGTGTGCTAATTTGTTTCAGCAGCAATAGAAGACTATTGCACCCAGGATACAGGAGCCATCTTTGACCCTCTTCTCTCCAGACTAAGCTCATCACTGACTGAATGCACAACTCCAGCTCTTCACCAGCATCCCAAGGTCCAGCTCTATCCCAGGGCCAAAACACAAGCCTCTTTGTCCTCCACACACCAATTTATTTGACCTATAACCAAATTATCCTGCCTTTTTGGTGCCTCAAAAGTCCATCTTTCCATCCATCCATCCATCCATCCATCCATCCATCCATCTTTTCACCCACCCATCTACCCATATACCTATCCATCCATCCTTCCATCCATCCATCTACCCATGCATCCATCCATCCAACCATCCTTCCATCCACCATCCACTCATCCATGCATCCCTCCATCCACCCACCCACCTATCCACCTATACACCCATTCACACATCCATCCATCCATCCATCCATCCACCAGCCAGCCAACCATCAAGCCAGCCAGTCATCTACTCCTGTGTGACAGGCACCATTCCAGATAGCAGAAATGTAGGCATGAATCAAATTCTGCCTCTGGGCAGGGAACACTCAAAAGAAGATTGAGTAATTAGGTAATTTGTCTGGTGTGGTGAGTGAGAGGAGCAGACTGGGGAGACAACAGCTTGGGGCACTCCCTACAAGGCTCTGGTTAGTGAAGTCTCTGCAAGGCACCATCTGAGCTGCCCCAGATGAAGTAAGGGAGCCAGACATGCAGATATTTGGGGTTTAAACATGCAGTTTATTTGGATCTTGCTCTCTGTCAGGCCCTGTGCTCAGCCCTGGGAATGGAACCAAAGCTGGCTTTGTGCAGTTTGCATGGCAGGGCTCAATCTCTCTCTCTCTCTCTCTCTCTCTCTCTCTCTCTCTCTCTCTCTCTCTCCATCTCTTTCCCTGTCTCCCCACCCTCCACCATGTTCCCAGGAGTGAAGGAAGGGCAGAAGGGTAGTTACAGGTTTGCAATGGGCCCAGTGATGCCTTCTAATGCAGGGGGAAAAAAGCAGAGAGAAAGTTGCTTATTCATCCTTCTGGACTGGTTGTCCTTGCTCAAGGATCACAATCACCAAGGTGCCTGTCCAAGAGCAAAGAGGAGTTCTCAACAAATGACCACATCCCAGTGATGGGCTATGGGGAACAGGTGTTGGTGTCAGTGCCCTGTCTTTGGGAGCAGCACAGATATCCAGAACTTTAGCGAAAAAGGAGCACTAGTGAGCCAGGTAGTGGCTCTTCAAAATATCTGTCCACATCTTAATCCCAAACCCTGAAAATGTGACTTTATTTGGAAGAAGAGATTTTGCAGGTACTAGAGATCTTGAGGTGAGATCATCCTAGATTGTGTAGGTGGGCCCTAAATCTGATAACAACTGGACTTATAAGACACATACAGTAGAAACACACACACACACGCACACACACAAAGGGAGGGTCTTATGAAGACAGAAGCAGAGCCTAGAGTGACACAGCTATAAATCAGGGAAGGCTTAGGGCGCCAGAAGCTGGAAGAGGTGAGGAATGGATTCTTCCTTAGAGCCTCTTCAGGGGTGGGATATGGTCCTGCCTACACTGTGATTTTGTTTTCCTGGCCTCCAGAACTGAGACAGAATAAATCTGTGTTGTCTGAAGCCCCTCAGTTTGTGGGACTTCATTACAGCAGTCCTAAGAGACTAACAGAGGCCCAGATCACAAACTTGTGGCATTAGAATTGCTGGAGTGGCTTTGAATTGCATATTCCTGGTCCCCACAGTAAAGCTAGTGATTTGGTAATCCCAGGACTTCTAGAAGATCCCCAGATGATTCTTATATAGCCAGTCCATTGACCTGAGTTTGAGAACCACTGTTCTCTGTATTGCACAGATGGGAAAACAGAATCCCATCCTGGATCCCAGCACATTAGGAGAACATAGTCCTGGTCCCAGCTCTGTCACTTCTTATTTGGGGCTCTTTGGTGCATGGGCAGTAAATGACCCAACAGTGTGGGTTAGGGACTGGCCACCCTCACCTCCTGTGCCAGCATTTCTTCCTGCTTCCTCTGGGTACCAGGCTCAAACCTGGGCCCAGCCATCTTGAAGGGAGGGGGTGCCATTATCTTTGCCTTCAAGGAAGATGACCCTTGCTGACTTTCCACATGATTTAATCGTCATCCAAGCCCCCTGCCATCTTGGAAACCCTCAAATGGATAACAACTTCTCCTTTGCTTTATCTTACATGCTTTCCGCTTTAGCTGGGATTAGCCTGAATGGTTCATCATGCACTGAACGTGTATTCCCAGGTAGATTTGGGGATAAGAGCACCGTCAGCTCCTCTCCATCCATTAGTATAATGAAATGAACCCACAAAATCCTAAGAACAGTAGGGACAACCTCATGCAACTCGTGTCTGTCCCTTGGCCTTCCTCTCCCCTCAGGTAGAAGGAAGACCTCAGGCCCCTGCATAGACAGGGGTCAGCTGTGGAGCCCCAAGAAACAGCTTTGCCGTTAGTAGTATGATTACTATGTCAATATTACTACTACCATTTAGTTAAATTAAATCTACTCTTCAAGTATTTTTGTAAGAAATCAATATATGGCACATGTATCTCTTTGTCCCGTCTTATTCTTTCCTATTTGGGTACATTTTAATGCTTCTGTATAATTCAGAAAGGAAATCGAAAATGAAAGCTGCCAGGATTAATTTGTCACAGATCAATTTTCCTGTATTTGGGACAATCACTAATGCAACAGAGCCCACCCACTTCTGTGCTCACAGGTTGTCATAATGGACTTTGGTCGATATGGCTTTTGATGGTAAAACGCACCCTTCGTGACCCTCTCATGGTCCCTCCTGTCATCCTGTCTGTGCTGGAGACAGTAACTGGTTGTGATGAGCTATTTTATGTTATGACACACATTCTTTAATCTGAAATAGGTTTGCTGTTCTGCAAATCCTACTGCAAAATGAAAGCCACTTTTCCTCATTGATCGACAAGAGCCTGCACTGATGGTCACTGTGCCAGGAGCACACTTGAGGTGAATGACCCACAATCTTACCACAGTCTTAGTGGGGGACAAGGGAAGGCCAGCAGTTCCCATCATGGGGGGTGCTGGGCTAGGGATATGCAGCTGGGGCTTTGGGGGCACAAAGAGGGAGCCCCACCACCAAAGGGGAGTGGGCTCAGGGAGGGGTTCCAGAGGTCTGTGGTTCATCTGGAGGACCTCTACTTCTCTCAGAATAGGAGAGGAAGATGGCTAGTAGGGGCTTCAAAGCACAATGGGCTCCATTGTTTTATAGTCCCAAATCTCAACCCCACAATTAAACAGAATTCCATCCTGGATCCCAGCACATTAGGAGACCATAGTCCTGGTCCCAGTTCTGTCACTTCTTATTTGGGGCTCTTTGGTGCATGGACAGTAAATGACCCAATATTGTGGGTTAGGGACTGGCCACCCTCACCATGTGTGTCAGCATGTCTTCCTGCTTCCTCTGGGTGCCAGGCTCGCAGCTGGGCCCATCCATCTTGAAGGGAGGGCTCCGATATCTGCCTTCAAGGAAGAGGACCCTTGCTGACATTCCACATGTTTCACTCTTCATCCAACCCCCCTGCCATCTTGGAAAAAACCCAAATCAGTAACACCTTCTCCTTTGCTTTATCTTACATGCTTTCCACTTTAGCTGGGATTAGCCTGAATGGTTCATCATGCACTGAATGTGTACTCCCAGGTAGATTTGGGGATAAGAGCACTGTCAGCTCCACTCCATCCATTAGAATATTAAAACAAACCCACAAAAATCCCAAGAACAGTAGGGACAGGCTCGTGCAATTGAAGGGTCTGTCACTTGGCCTTCCTTTCCCTTCAAATAGAAGGAGGAGCTCAGCCCCCGGGACAAGGTCAGCTCTGGGGCTGTAAAAAGCGGCTGTTATGATTCCTGTATTTGCCTCATGTTAAAGTGGAGACTGTGATGGTATCCTCTTGTCAGAGCCATGATGAGGTTTAGATGAGATGATCCATGTAAAGATTAATGCCTGGAGCATGCACAGGAGATTCTTTATGGTTGTTGGCTACTGGCTTCGTGGTCACAGACACTGCCACCATCATTGTCATTGCCTTCACTATCCACAGATCCACAGTTTCCCAAACAGCCCGTAAGCTCCAGCAGCCTCATGCATGGGGTTTAGCCCTGCCCTCTGCTGGGTAAGGGACACGGTTACCTGAGAGATGTGCCTTCTTTGCCCAGATGATGCCACTTGCCCAAGAGCATCATGCATATACATTTGGTGGAGAATGGGATCCAGGGATTTCCTCCACCACAGGACTGATTTTTGTAAGAGTTTTGTGTGTGCATAAGAAGAAAGTGTTCACTCACTTGTTGAGCACAGGCTTCCATATGTGTTGTATATATCATACTCACCAGGGATGTTCTTCTGTGCTTTTAGAAATTTTGCTTGCTTCTCCATAACTGAGATAGGGAATGTTGACATCTACCAGGAGTATGGATTTATCCATTACTCCCATCAGGCATTGATTTATATATTTTGAGGCAATTTTATCAGATGAATGCAAATTGGAATTGCTGTATCTTACTGTGAAATTGAACAATATATCCTATTGTGGTGACTCTATCCGTTAATGCTTTTCTGTGCATTATATGTTACTTTTTGTCTGATATTAATAGAACAACCCTGCATTCTATTGGTTGTTAATCACATAGTCTGACTTTTTCCATTCCTTTATATCCAAATGTGTATGTTCTCATTTTTTAAGATGGGTTTGTTAGGAACAGCATTAGGTTCAATTTCTTTTTTTAAATTAGATCGCACAATCTATGTCTTAAAAATTGGCAAATTTAATCCATTTACATTTATTGTGATTGCAGAGATATGACATTTGTTTCTACCATCTGATTTTTTTGCCATTTGTCTACTTTTACCATATTCTCCTCCTTTTTGCCCCTTCTTTTATTTGAGTGTTGTTTGTTTTTTTTTTTTTTTCTATTTGTGTGACTCTGGGAAAGTCACCCAACCTCTCAATACTTGGCTCTGTAAAAGTAAGGATAATAATGGCAACTTACATCAGAGAAGCAGTGTAAGGATTAACTGGGTTATTATGTGTAGAATTTTAAAGCAGCAACTGGAGTATCATGCTTGTAGTTTCTTACATTTTCCCCCTTCTGGCTTAGAATTCATACACGATTTCTACTTTTTTAGTGATTTTTCCTTGGGAATTCCCCATGGATACTTAACAAAGTCTAAGACTATCACAAACCCCTTCAAACCAGTGCAAGAACCTTAAAATCATACTTCTCCTGACTTTGCTGTTTTGTCCAAAAATTTAGGTGTGCCTTTTTCAAACTCCCTTAAGTGAGAAATGTTATTATTTTATGGAACTGTTTTTCCTATTAAAAATGATTGATCACCAACTCTGTGCCAGGTACTATTCTGGGCTCTGGAGGTACAGACAATGCCCTTTAGATTTACTCATTTCCATCTGTACCATTCCTTCCTTGGTCATTTCCATTCTCCTTACAGTGCATCTCTAATTCCTTCCCAGGTTAGGTGGAAGGGTAGTGCATTTGCTTCATTTTTATTTATCCTGTATTTTACCCTTATTTCTGGAAGATAATTTTACTCCATTCACAGCTCTAGTCTGACATTTTTTTTCTCTCCAGAGTTTGAAGATACGCTTTCTGCTTTTTGCTGCCATTTTGGCTTTTGATGCATTTGCTACCAGACTAATTGTCATCTCTTTGCAGGTGGTCTTTCCATATGTTTCCTCTTTCTCCTTTCTGTTCTGAAATTTCACTATGATGTGCCACAGGAGTAGATTTCTTTTCATTTTTCCTATTTGGGTATAGTGTCTTTTACCAATGCTATAAAATTATTGGTCATTACCTCTTAATATATTGTCTCTGCTAATTTTTTGGTCATTTCTCCTTCTGGGACTCCAAGTATATTTACGTTAAAACACCTCCCTCAGTTGTCTGTATCTTTTGATCTTTCTTATTTTTCTTTTCCTTGATTCTTCATGGTAAGTTATGGGTGATTGCTTGAGATCAATCTCCCCATGCATCAATTCTTTCCTTAGCTCTGTCCAATCTGGTTTTTTGACATAGCCCCTGAATTTCTGATTTCAAAAATTTCACTTCAAAAAGTGCCACCTTGTTCTGTCTACCTGCTGGTGCTTCACCTTGTAATTCCATTTTATTTTTCTTTAAATGCTTCCCACACTATTATTTGGTATTCTTATTGTAATAATTCTAGCCTTTTATTTCTTGGGAGAGTAAGTCTGAAACTGTTGTTTCTGGTGACTCTCACTTATGACTGTTTGTTCTGGAGATTCCTGGCCACGAGCTCATACTGGTGGACTATAACTGTAGGTGCCCAAATGGAGAGTCTTTACCTCAAATGAGGATTTTCATTCACTTTGGTCTTGAACCTGGGGAAGCCACCTCTCAGGTGACTCCAGCCCTTTCCAGAATCCCCACTGCAAGGTTACTCTGCTGTGCATGTGGCTCACAGCTCAGGGATTTTGCTTTTGTCACTGTTGTCATTTTCCCTCTTAAGGCCTCCTCAAGTTTTCCATACAAGCCCAGAAAGACAATAAAAGTTATGTTTTATGCAAGAATGCATTGTTTTGTGGCAGGAAGCCTCCACAAGGTATCTATCTCTCCATTCCTTATTGTCATCACCTGTGATTGAACGTTAAAGGGAAATGTAATCATGAATACGATGTCATTGACAAAACACGGTAATTAATCACTTTCCAGATGATTCCAAATGAAGCTTTGCTGTTTCTCTCTGCTTATGCTTTCTTTCTCACCAGCTATTACACATTATCATGCTTTAAAAGTGGTTCTGTGAGGTTATAGGATCCACTAGAATGTAAACTGTAGAAAGAGAGGAATTGTCTTGACTTACCATGTTTCCCCATCATATTTAACGGTACCTGGCACACAGTAGATGCTCATTAAATATTTGTTGCCTATTGAGCGGATACTAGATTGACTTTGTAAGCCTGTTAAGAAATAAATTGTGAATCCCCACGTGCTATCTCCCTACCCCCCCACCATCACCACTACCATGCACACACACAAACTGCTAGTACTGGGGGGTTGAATATAATTTCAATATTTTCTAGACACTGAGTATATGCTACTGTACCATGACTTTCTCCAGGCTGTGCATACCCACAGGAGAGAAGCTGCGTTTTCATTGTGTCATGTGACCATTCCTGGGCCTGTCTCAATGGGACAGCCTCCCACAAAGTGTTGAGTTAGGTCACCACTCATTTTTCAAGAGTATCGCCTGGAGTAGCGGTTGTCACACCAGAGCATCTATCAGGATCACCTGCAAGGCTTGCTAAGACACAAATTGCCAGGTAGCCCTGCTCTCAGAGTTCCTGACGTAGTCCGGAGTGGGGTCCCAGAATCTGCACATCTTTCAGGGTCTTGATGCTGCTTTGAGAGTCCCTGAACTGCCATTTTCTTCCACTTAGTGCATCTCACTCTTTTCTCACTTGGAGGGGGTCTCCAGTTTGCATCAGAAAAACCTCTGTGACGCACAAGAAGAATGCCAATGCTCACTCGATTTTTCTACACTTTCTGTAGTGGGGCATATTCACTTCATAACTTAAAAATCTAATGAAACACATATGCCTACTCCTAGCACCAGGTCCTTCCGAACCATTCGAAAGCTCCATCCGTGGTCTTGGGCTTACTGAAAACTAACTTAAAAACAATGTCCCGGGGGCGCCTGGGTGGCTCCGTCGGTTGAGTGTCCGACTTCGGCTCAGGTCATGATTTCGCGGTCTGTGAGTTGGAGCCCTGTGTCGGGCTCTGTGCTGACAGCTCGGAGCCTGGATCCTGCTTCGGATTCTGTGCCTCCCTCTCTCTCTGCCCCAACCCACTCACATTCTGTCTCTGTCTCTCTCAAAAATAAATAAACATAACAACAACAACAACAAAAAAAAAAACAATGTGCCAAAGCGAGCACAGAGGAAGCAGTTTGATGGGTACAAATGGCAAGTTCTCCTATGCAAATACATAATCATCAGTTGCTTCAGCACCACATCTTTCATTTCATCCCTTCTGGAAGGATGACACTTCTTGCCTCGTTTCATTGAGGAGATTGATGGTCTAGTGTGGGGATATAGACAAAGGCTCTCGGTGTTCCCTTCCATCCACTCCTCATCCCGGAGCACAACCATTGGTAATAAGTGCAGGTGTAAAACAAACGGGTGTCAGCATAATAAGCTCTCAGCAGCAAGATCGCTGGTGATTTATAGATGAGGGGTCATGTGCCCCCCTTTGTTCTGAACCTGAAATCAATAGCAAAATGAAAAAATCCCAGTGGACTTTCATGGACAAACCAGGACAGTTGTCTTACGGACAGAGTATAACATATCAATGCGATATTATTAACATCCAGAAAAGAGATATTAAAAAACCTTCCCCATTTTTCTTTGGCCACATGCTACATCTGAACAGTGACTCTTTAGGACCACCGCTCAGAAATTCCGTCTCTCCTTTCCTCTTCTTCTCCCATCTCGCCTCCCTTTCCTCCTTTACTCAAATTGAAGGTTCACCTCTCCGGAACACCCCTCCCTCTGGGGCACAGTCAGGGTGTGAAGATCCCTTGTGGGGATGCCTTGTGGCCAGAATCAACTCATGCCTTATGTCCATGCAACATGGCTGAGGACACCACGGTCCCCTGCATTTGGCTGAGAAGAAGAATGTCCTAAAATGCAACCTACCCAATCCTTGCTGAATCCATAGAAGGGAAACTGAGCCAGTGGAGCACCACCCCCCCTCCCCCCCCACCGCCCATGGTGCATATCTGGTCTGTCTTCATGTGGTCTCTCACCCTAGGTACACAGGCAAGGATGCTCAGGGCCATCACAGCTGGGCCCAGAGCTCACCGGAGTTCTGCAGTTGTTGAGGAGCAAACCAAACCTCTTATAACTGATAAAGCAGGTGTTGGGGTGTACGCTTTAGGGGTGAGGCAACAGTGAGCTTCCTAATTCACAACCCCCAAGTGAAAGTTACCCCCCATGTCTGGGGCATCACAGGCACGAGGAGCAGAGACGCTAAAGGAGCAAGGTGAAGACAAAACTAAGCCATCCAAGCTGCCTCCTTTTCCCAGATTCATCAACAACTCTTGCTGAGGAGGTAGAGGGAGGCCATTAGCATTATAGTCATTAATATCCTTTCCCATGGAAATGGGAAGCCAGGAGGAGAAGGTTCTACTTCACCTGATTTATGAGAGAGGTTCCAAATCAACTTCTCACGTGGACTCAGGAGACAATGAGGAAGAGGGTCTCTGGTGTGAGTGGTCACGGGGGAGCCTGCCAAGGGACGATTCCAGGAGCAGGATGGAGTTGGGGGCTTTCTGCTGAGGGTCCAGCCACCACTCACATCCTTCTCTGGGCTGCAACCCCTCGTGCCGGGGCTGCTGTGCAGCAGGTCAGAGAGAAACGCTCTTGCAGGGGGAAAAGGAAGGGTGGAGGTAGAGGTGTGGTGGAGACGTGTCATGAAGACTTTCCTGAGACTGTCTGTCTTCCTCGTGCCTGCACACAGGAGATGCAAGTTTGCCCAACTGGCCGTGCAAGAGGGAGCCTGTATCAGCTGGGAGGGAAAGCTGGCATGGTTCCTCCCGTGACTGTGCCCCGAGGATGCCCCCACTGGTTGTGACGCTCTGCTCAGATTTCCTGCCCCCACCCCTGCCTCCTTGTTGTCCAGCCCATTCATTTTCATCTCAAAGGAAAGAAAAAGTCCCCGTTTGCCGTCACCCCTTGTCCATCAGGCCTCTGAGATAATGCGTGAGCCTGGTTTTAGAGGCATGTTTAGAGGTCAGAAGAGTGACTCCCCAGCGGAAATATTACTTCCAAGAAAGAGACAGGGATAAGGGAGAAGGGGGTAGTGCAACAAGGAAGGGGGGGGTGAGAGGGAGGGTCTCTCTTCGCAGCAGCGGTCTCCTAGGAAGCTGGGCAGCATGCCCTGAGCTGGCTGAGCTTGGCAGCTGCCTCCAAGAACAGTCCACAGCTTCTTCCTTCTGGAACTGCCACTTTGAGGCCACTCCACACTGTCCAGCATTCTATGCCTCAGCTCTCTGAACTCACAGGTGGGGCAGGACGCTTGCCTCTCCCAGCAGATGCTTCAAACATCTCCCCAGGGTGCGGCGCCTGGGGGGCTCAGTCGGTTAAGCATCTGACTTCAGCTCAAATCATGATCTCTTGGTTCGTGAGTTTGAGCCCTGCGTTGGGCTCTGTGCTGACAGCTTAGAGCTTAGAGCCTGCTTTGGTTTCTGTGTCTCCCTCTCTCTCTGCCCCTCTGCTCTCTCTCTCTCTCTCAAAAATAAATAAAATTAAACATGAAAAAAAAATTAAACATCTCCCCGGGGTGCTTAGTGGTCAGAGAGCAGAGCACAGTAATGGGAAAAGATCCAGAGGCTCCCCCCACTGCCTTACAAGGAAGGGACCCTGCCATCCCAGACCACACCCATGTCTCAGGAACCCACACTTTGATGAACTTCAGAAAGATGGGAGGGAGAATGAATGCATTGTGGGGAAAAAAAGCCTCTCGTTTACTGGTTGTCTAACAACCACCCAAATCCACACTTTTTTTCCCTTGTTTTATCTCTTCTTTGTTGCTGCTGTGCTGCAAATGTCCCGATTCATCATTTCTCTCCCGTCCAGAATATGGCACTTGTAGGAGGAAAATCCTCAGTCTTGCAAATCTCAGTGTTTACGCAGGTGACTGGATGGATTTATGCCTTTAATTACGGCGATGTTTCTGGAAATGCACTGGTTAAACTACAGAGCAGATGTGGCATTGTGCATATTAGAATGTGCTTACTGTATTTCCCTTTTAATTACAGCTCCAAGGGCAGCAGTTAAGAAAGTGTTTTTGGTAAAATCAGACAACCACTGTGAATATGGTTGAGGACTCCTGCTGTGGGTCCTTGTCGAGTTGTGTCTCCCCAGACCATCCTTGGGCCTCGCCTTGCTTGTGGTCAAATAGAAGCATACAATCCAATTCCAACCAGATTGCATGCAAGAGAATTATGAGCATTTTCTAAAATAAAAAACACATCTCCATATATAAGTACAATTGCATTCCCAGTAGCTAACATTATAGTAATAGCGGAAAAACGGTTTCTATTATACGTTTCTTTCTGATCGATAATAACTCCACTCTGAAAATGGCTTTGAGGCCAAAACCATTTCCTGTTGGTCTTGGCCTTCTGTCCTTTGAAAAGCTTTTAGAACTTAATCCCTGTAGTCACTTTGGGAATAATGAAAAGCCATAGGAAAAAAAACAAAAATACAATGGTCATGATTCTGTTTCGTGTTCGTGTCCTTGACAAGCGAGCCCAAACTACAGCTCCCAGCGGTGATGGTGCTGATTGTATCCCCCACACAAGGAAGCAGCCATCTGTCCAATTGGAATAGAGAAGTTCAGGCCTTGTCCTGAGGACTTGAGCGTGGTCTGATGCTGAGCCAGTGTATGTAGTAACATTCTGATCTTACCTTGGCTCGTCCTCTCCTCAGCATTAGACCATATTAATTCCTCATTGAAATCAACACATTCTTCTTGTCTTATAAAAGGGAAAACACAGGTTATCTCTCACCTCATGATGGGTCAACAACGCAGGCGGGATGAAAGCATTCTCAGCTGGCTCCGCGGCTGGTTGTTCACACGTCTGCCCCCTGCCTATGATTTAGTCCTTTCTTTGAATCCCTTTCATGCAACCCAATTAAACGGCACCAATATTTTCAGACCCCTTTCATAGGCAAGGACGTGTCCTAAGTGCAGGCTCAGAAGCTCCTGGGGCACTTGAGTGTTTGATAAAATCCACTATGAGAATATACTCCCAAGGAGTTTCACGTTGAAATCTCAAATTTCAAATTGCAGGTTTTTGTCACTAGCTGAGCACAAGATCTAAGTAAGAGTCTGAGAGCCACCTACATGTGTTGTGAGCTCCAGAACATCCTTCCTTGTTTCAGAATGAGACGGGGCACCTGGGTGGCTCAGTCGGTGAAGCATCTGACTTCGGCTCAGGTCGTGATCTCACAGCTTGTGGGTTCAAGCCTCTTGTTGGGCTCTGTGCTGACAGCTCCGAGCCTGGAGCCTGCTTTGGATTGTGTCTCCCTCTCTCTCTGCCCCTCCCCTGCTCACACTCTGTCTCCGTCTCTCTCCCAAAAATAAACATTTAAAAAAAGGAAAAAGTAAACAAAGTGAGGAGCTGCCTCACATCCCATTGTCCTGATTGCAGATGAGCCCAGGGAGACCAGTCCTAGCTTCTCCGCTCCCCACGGGAAGATCTGTTTCTATGTCAAGGAGGGACACACTCTGAAGCATGAGACTTACACGTTCTCCACCTGTGATGCTTACGTGACATCACTGTCAATGCTCATCTACTTTCTGAGAAGTCCCCTACCTGCGTACAGGCATATCTCCACGTACGCGTGTACACACACATAACATACACATACACACATGCACACACACCCTCACACATTCATGCACACATGCAGTTACACGCTGCTGAAGATGTTCTTATGCACTGTGACTTCAAGGTCCATGCTTGCTCATGATTCTGAACCCATAATTTTGAAAGTTTTAAAAAATTTTAAGTGCTTCAGAATAGAATAAGGAAGATACAGATAATTTCAGATCAAATATTCTTTCTTTCCTATAATAAGCCCATGGCACATAATTTTGACCTTGTGGTTCTTCCTTGTTCAAAATTAACTTGCAAAGGACCGTTTCCCATAGATCTTGGAAAAGCTCTTTGTCACAGACCTGTGCCTATGATATCCAAGATGACCCTGCCAGCTCTATCATGCATAAAGGATTAGCTTGGAGCTATTTCCCAGTGGGGTGCCTTTGCAGAGATTGACTCTTGGGTCGCCGTGGTGGCCTGTGATAACCGTCTTCATGTTGACAGTCTATTTTCACGGAACAAAGTTAGGAGGTCTGGGACACACAGGCTCCAAGCCTGCGATTTATGAATTTTAAATCTCTGCCATCCCCTTGCCTTTGGGTACCTTTGAGAAGCATCCTGGCCTGGTGGTCTTGCAGCCTCAACTGTTGGGGCACAACTAGACGGGCCTGGGGGCAAGACAGGCCAGGGGGTCTTTTGTCTGAAATTACTTGTATCTCATGTGCTCTATTAAGCACTTATAAGTTTTCAAATGTTTATTTATTTATTTTGAGAGACGGGGAGGGGCAGAGAGAGAAGAATCCCAAGCAGGTTTTGGGCTGATGGTGCAGGGCTCAGGCTCACAAACCATTTGACGGCGACTTGAGCCAAAATCAAGAGTCGGACGCTTAACCAACTGAGCCACCCAGGAGCCCCTAAGGATTTACGAGTTTTAAAAACATCATATAGTTCAAAATTGTCATTGTAAATGGTTCCTGGAGATCAAAGCGAGTGTTTATAGAACTCAAGAAAAGAGGAGACACATTTTCATGAATTCTACATGATCAAACGTGACCTGAAGTGTTGGGAGAAAGGGGCCAGAGTATACAGTTTTCTGGTTGCAATCAAGTCTGTCTTGTGAACACCATTCTGAGTATCTTCACACACACTCCAGCTGCACCAGCCAGCAAGAGAGGATGAGTAAAAACAGTGAAGTTGTGTGCACGTGTGTTCACAAGGTCAGCCTGTGATGTTTCCATGACAGCGGTTCCTCCCTGAAGCCCATCTGTGAGCCGGCCTTGCAAGAAAGGGGCTTCTGTGATTTTCCACTCTCTGCTCCCACTCTCTCTCCTCCAGCTTCCAGCTTCCAGGAGGAACACTCCTTGTACCGGGATCCAACTCTCCACTGGGAGTTCTTGGAGGCTTCCACACACAGAGGCCCCTGGAAACACATGTAAGTCCATGTTCTGCAGCACTAGTGGGAAGAGAAGCCCAAACACACGGACTACACCTCCTCAGAGGCTCAGGCAAGGGCAAGAAATTCAGCCTTTCATGGGGCACTCACGGCATTCAGAAACAGAGTTCTTTCCAAGAAAACCGATTGGCAGTGAACTGAAACCGGAGAATTCTTCCACTTACTAAGCCACATCTAGCGCTGTTTAGGCAGCTGGAACATAAGACCCCAACTTGTAAACCAAGCAAATGTCTGAGCCACAGACACTGCTTGGGTGCCAGCCAATGGATCCATGAAATTTCTCTCAAATTCCTAATTAGCTGCAACTTTGACCAGCCCAGTAATTAAGATGCCAAGAACAGAGATGCTTGTTCTTGGGGAATTTATAAATTAACAGTTGGTAGCAATCAAAATGATTGAAGTGCCACCAAAATCCAAGTTCTTTAAAACACAGAGAGTCCCCAACCTGGTGAAGTACCAGGGACAGTGCAGGTGTGAAGATGGCACTATTGACCATGATAATGGTTGACTTGGAACATCCCCTCATCCTTTACAGCCTGCATTGATAATTCTGCTGGTGAAAACGTGATAGATGAGAAGGAGCCACACTAGTGGATTCCTTACCATCATGGAGGTTGTGCCCAATGGTTGAGCCACAGCAAGTCCCCTCTCTTGTTGCCCATTGTAGAATTGCTGGCAAGTGCCCTATCTTCCCATGATGGGCCAAAGTGACATAAGAGGTGACCACTGGCCTCATGCGTGTCTCTTGTGCCCAGGAAGGGACACTCCACTGGAGTCCTGAGACTCTGTGATGGTTAATTTCATGTGCCAACCTGACTGGGCTGTGATATCCAGTTTTTCGTCAAACACCAGTCCAGATGTTGCTGTGAAGGTACTTTTTTTTTTTTTTAGATGTGATTAAAATTTAAATCTGTAGCCTTTGAGTAAAGCTGATCATCCTTCATACATGGGTGGGCCTCATACATCAGTTGAAGGCCTGAAGAGAAAAAGGCTGGGGTTTCCCATGGAGGAAGGAATTCTGCCTCCAGACTGCAGATTTCAGACTCAAGATGGCATCATCAACTCTTCCATGGATCCCCACCTGCCCACCTGCCCTGCAGATTTTGGACTTGCTGGCCCCCACAGTCTTATGTGCCAATCCTTAAAATAAATCTCTCTTGACAGACAGATAGATAGATTGACTGATTATATGGATTGATATATGTATG
Source organism: Puma concolor (assembly GCF_028749965.1). Taxonomy (NCBI): domain Eukaryota; kingdom Metazoa; phylum Chordata; class Mammalia; order Carnivora; family Felidae; genus Puma; species Puma concolor. The sequence goes on along the minus strand of NC_141674.1, from coordinate 3,044,384 downwards.
TATGGATGGATGGATGATAGATAGATAGAATGCATGGAAGTTAGATAGATAGATAGATAACATGGATAGAAGATAGATAGATAGATAGATAATAAGGATGGATAATAGATGGAGGGATGGATAGATAGATGATAGATAGATAGATAATATGAATGGATAATAGATGGATAGATAGATTAGCTAGATTAGATAGATAGATAGATAGATAACATGGATGGAAGATAGATAGATAGATAGATAGATAGATAGATAATATGGATGGATAATGGATGGAGAGATGGAAGGATAGATAGATGATAGGTAGATAGATAGATAGATAGATAGATAATATGGATGAATAATAGATGGAGGGATGGATGGATAGATAGATGATAGGTAGATAGGTAAATTAGATATAGATAGATAGATAGATAGATAGATAGACATATAGATAGATAGATAGATGCATGTTTGACAGTTGATAACAATCAGGGGAAATTGATGTGACACCAAAATCCAAACTCCTCAAAAGACAAGGATTCCCTAACCTGGTGGATGGAGATATATTTATAGATATACAGATGCAGGTATGGTAGAGACACCCTACTGCCTTTGTTTCTCTACAGAACCCTGACTAAATGCCATCACCCTGGCATCCCCTGGTGTGTTCTCCTGGCATTCCTTCCACCAGCTTTCACCCCAATCTTGGTGACATGTGCTCTGACTGCAAAGAAGCCTCCGTATTCCGAACTGACCTCTAACCTCAAGCAGGAGGCTCTGAAGGAGGCACCTTCCTGTGGAACGTTATCTTTAGATTCTGAAATTATTCCTCTATCACATTCGTGTTCTTTCCTCAATTTCTCAGGTATCCAAGGATGCCAGCAACCAGAGGGCAATTCCCTGGTGTGTGTGGGTGTGATATCCACAGCATGCGGCATTTCCTACTGATTTCTCTCCCACCTGTCCTTCCTCTGATGCTATTTTTAATGGAATTGGGTTTTCCTTCAACCAACACTACGTCAGGCTTTTAATTTTTGCCATGCATACTAATGCAGCGCTTAAGAAAAAAATAAATAAAACAAGACTATCTAAGAAGAAATGCCACAATTTAACATTTTTGAGCACTGCTGTTTTATTTAGGAGTTCACTTGAACTGAAATTCTCAGGAACAGTTATTATTATTCTGCCCCAAAGGCCATCCACCATGAACGAAGACAATAAGAGTTTTGTGCCCCTGCAAGAGCCCCATTTGTCACAGAGCTCATAATGTGGCTGTAAATCTGCTGTTCCCCTTCTGCCATATGTTTGCATTTTCCATTTGCCGGGTGCTTTGGCTGCACTTGGTCAGAAGGAAGCTTCTATCCAAATAGTCCATTTGGATGTGTCAATTTCCCAAGCGGAGGACTGTTAGGCTCTGAAATAGAGTCATGGAATTTAGGATAAACGGAGTAGATGAAACATCTGATTTGGAAATATGTCATTGAAACGTGTGCAGTCACAAATTAAAGCTCATTTAAACCTCCAATTCCTCTGCCAGAGGAGAAAGAACATTGCACGCAGGGGCACTGGGGCCGCCACAGTGTGGGAAGGGGACTGCAGGGTGAAGACAGAACTGTGCACTTGGGGCAGACAGTGCCTGGGCACATCTTGCACAGGGGTTTCACGGCCCACAGGGCTGGCCCTGTGAGTGTCCCAGGGGTGGTTGTTCATGGTGAGACTGGAGGGACTGCAGAACACCAAGGGCTCAAATATCCATGAGGCATCTCTGCTTGGCCATATTCAAGCTGTGAACGTGGACAAGTTGCTTTGGAGGTGGACGAAGAGGATGTTACTGGCTTGGTGCCATTCTCAGGGACCTTGGGCAGGTCACTTAATCATTTGGATTCTCTGTCTCTCCTTCTCTCACATGGGGCAAATAATTTCCACCTCATGGGACTACCAGGAGAAGTCAAGGAGATTGTCTGCAAGGCATCTTGCTTGGAAATCAGCACACATTAGTGACATGGGTAGGTAGTGTGGCCACTTCATCTTGGAGAAATCAGACAGACAGATCGCTCCACCCTACAGTGAGGAAGCCTTGATGGGGATGAGAAGGAGGGACCTGGGATTGCACACCAGGGGGCGAAGGGCAGGGATCTTTCCCTCTGCCCATCTCACGCTGTCCTACTGGGCCCTGCAAATGAGATGGGGTGAAGAGAAATCCACAGGAGGAAAACAAGTGCATGAACACGTGAACCCTGTGTGCACCAGCAGGAGCACCTGGCAAAGAGTAACTCGAGTGGTGGCTAGAACTCCAGCCTTCAAAGGAAAAGGAGTTTGGGGCTTCTAGGCTGGGAGTCAAGCCATGGGAAGGTCACCAGGACAGGTATGTCATAGATGGGTTGTGCAGCAGGGTTTGTTAAGCAGATGCAAGGCCTGCCTTCTCCAGGGATAAGAGTTGGGAAGGGTCCTCCTCTTCCAGGTAAAGGAGAAGGAGACATCACCACAAATGTGAATTTCCTTCATGAATGAAATTTCCCTTACAAAACAAAAAATGCTTCCTGCTCTTAGATCTTTTCTCTTTTCTGCTGGATCTCAATGGCCCTTAGCTCAAAATAGTCCATGTGCCAAAGCAGTGCACGTTGGGGTGGCACTAATGTACCCCCTGGGAGCTTTGTGGTTGTTTCTACATTTATCCCTCCCCTGCCCTTGAAGCCCCATCTTCTGTGAGGCTTGTGAGTCTGATGCGGAGTTCGATTGCACCGTAATGTCTGCCGCGGTGTGGTCCACGTGTCCTCCACCTGGTGCCCCCAGTGCTGCTTAAAAACGTAGCAGGAATTAGTGTTTATGGTATACTTGCCTGCTAAATAAATAGGGTCCTTATTCTGGAGTGTTGGTTGGGGAGAAGACAAGGGCCAATGACCACTTGGGGGCAGTGAGTGGCAGGGCATGTCCTAGAGGGGACAGTACAGCCCCAAAGGCCAGCAGTCAAAACACCTGCCCTCAGTGCTGCTGGATGCAAAGACAGATCCCCAGGAAAATGCCATGTGGGGTTGAGGAGATCATGAGCTTAGAATCCAGATACACCCAAGTCTGAATCTAGGCTGGGCCCCTCTTGGATGTACAATCTGTAGCATGGGACTACCCCGATCCTGTGTCTCTGTACTGACCAGATACCATGGGGACCCAGGAAGTATGAGCTGAGGCTGGCAGTTGGACATCAGAAAATCACCTTGGGGTCTAGCTTCTTATGACTGTCCATGGGACTCACCCTGGAAGAGCAATCCATTAGATGAGAATGATCTTTGGTTACCACTTTCCGGGGCCATGCTCCTCTGGCTGCCACCCTTACAACTGGAAAAAAATTGTTTACACTGAAGCATTAGAGTGTTTTTTTTTATATCTAAAACAAAAGTAGTTTTATTTTATTTTTTTTAGTATGAAATTTATTGTCAGATTGGTTTCCATACAACATCCAGTACTCATCCCAACAGGTGCCCTCCTCAATGCCCATCACCCACCCTCCCCTCCCTCCCAACCCCCCACCAAACCTCAGTTTGTTCTCAGTATTTAAGAGTCTCTTATGGTTTGCCTCCCTTCCTCTCTGTAACTTTTTTCCCCCCTTCTCTTCCCCCATGGTCTTCTGTTAAGTTTCTCAGGATCCACATAAGAGTGAAAACATATGGTATCTGTCTTTCTCTGTAGGACTTATTTCACTTAGCATAACACTCTCCAGTTCCATCCACATTGCTACAAAAGGCCATGTTTCATTCTTTCTCATTGCCACGTAGTATTCCATTGTGTATATAAACCACAATTTCTTTACCCATTCATCAGGTGATGGACATTTAGGCTCTTTCCATAAGTTGGCTATTGTTGAAAGTGCTGCTATAAACATTGGGGTACAAGTGCCCCTATGCATCAACACTCCTGTATCCTTTGGGTAAATTCATAACAGTGTTATTGCTGGGTCATAGGGTAGATCTATTTTTAATATTTTGAGGAACCTCCACACTGTCTTCCAGAGTGGCTGCACCAATTTGCATTCCCACCAACAGTGCAGGAGGGTTCCTGTTTCTCCACAACCTCGCCAGCATCTATCGTCTCCTGATTTGTTCATTTTAGCCACTCTGACCAGCGTGAGGTGGTGTCTCAGTGTGGTTTTGATTTGTATTTCCCTGATGAGGAGTGACGTTGAGCATCTTTTCATGTGCCTGTTGGCCATCGGGATGTCTTCTTTAGAGAAGTGTCTATTCATGCTTTCTGCCCATTTCTTCACTGGGTTATTTGTTTTCCAGGTGTGAAGTTTGGTGAGTTGGGACATCATGAAGATAAAAAGCTTCTGCACTGCAAAGGAAACAATCAACAAAACTAAAAGGCAACCAAGAAATGGGAAAAGATATTTGTAAATGACATATCAGACAAAGGTGTTAGAGTCTTAACCACTTCCTCTCCCAAGAGTGCTTGCTGCTGAGAGAGAACACCTGTCTGGAGGCTGGGGGTGGAATTCCACATATCACATGGAGAGTGATTTTCAACAGAGGGACTTGAGGGTCCCTCCGGTCCTTCCCAAGGGTGAGGCAGGCCCTCCAAAGTTGTTAAAAGACACAAAAGGACTGGTCAGCGAACTCTGAGGGTCAAGTGTAGGGATTTCTCCTCGGTGGGCATGTGTTCCCAGACAGTCCCTGCTGGGAAGACACCTTACAGACTTCTTTTTCTCCACGGGCACCTCCCCCAACCACCCCCTTTCTCCCCAAACTTACCTTCACTGGCTCTGAATACTTAGGCTGGCCACGGCCTGACCATAACCAAGCAATTCTATCCGTGTCAAATATTTGCTGAACGATGCCAGGTAGCTAGCTGGCTTGTTACCTGCACGGCTGATCAGCAGCGTTAGAGAGCTGGATTTTTATGCATTACCTGTGTGGAGGCAATAAAAGCCCCTCTCAGAGCATGAGGTGGAGTTAAATGTGAAGAATTTAGCACAGAGCTGGAGAGAGGTGGAAACACAGCATAAATATTCTGCTACTGTGATCTATGGCCTCTTCCCAGGCAAATCCCCTGCCGGCCCTCCAGGCTTCTCCACACCAGATCTGCCAAGTGCCCTCCCCGCCAAAACCCTATCTGTATTCCATCTCTCTCCCTACTGTCTTTCTTTTTTTGTGGGGGGGGCCTTAATTTCCTCAGTGATTGCTTTGGAAAGGGGGGACGATTACCAGTTTACTGAGAGGCCATGAAATTCCTAATCACCTTTCCAGAAAGTTTTTCTTCCTGCTTGCAGCAAACTTTCATCCCAGGATCTCAGTGATCCCTCCCACCATGGCCAGAGTCTCTTCAAGACCTCAGTCACAGTTGGCACTGTGTCCCAGCGACCCAGTCTTGGACCAAGATCCACACTCATCATCCGGAAACCAGGAGGTCCTGCGTCTCCACCCAAGCTCATCCCCAACTACCCACCCAGCCCCTTTCCGTGCTCCAATTCCACCGGCCTGCCTGCAGGTGATGACTTTTAAACCCGTGTCCTGAAGCATCACTGATACACAAACCATTGAACCATCTTGACGTGTTGGGACGTATGCAAACACGCATGGCGCCATGACCACCATCAAGGTGCTAAACGTCTCCATCACGCAAAATCTTCCTTTCACCTGTACCTTTTTATTTTGTAAGAACGCTGAACGTGAGATCTGTCTTTTACTGTATTTTAAAGTGCACAATACCATCTTGCTGACTATGGACACAGTGCTGTACAGCAGATTTCTAGAACTTATTCCCCTTGCATAACTGAGACTTTATACCCATCGAACAACATCTCCATTGCTCCCTCCCCCAGCCCCTGGCAACCACGATTTTACCCTCTGCTTCTATACGTTTGACTATTCTAGATTCCACATATAAATGAGATCGTATGGTGTTTGTCTTTGTCTGGATTATTAAGGGAAATGTTAGCATAATGGCCTCCAGATCCATTTGGGCTGTTGTAAGTGGCAAGATTTGCTTTTTTAAGGCTAAATGATGTTTCATTGTGCATATATATACACACACCACGTTTTCTTTATCCATTCATGTGTCGATGGACATTGGAATTGCTCCCGTATCTTGGCTATTGTGAATAATATTGCAGTGAGCTTGGGAGTGTAGATATCTCTTGGAGGTCTTGACTCAACTGTTTGGGCATATACCCCAACGTGGGAAGGCTGGACCATAGGGTAGCTCTACGTTTAGTATTTTGGGGAACCTCCATGCTGTTTTCCACAGAGGCTCCACTGATTCTCATTCCCACCAACAGTGCACGAGGGTTCCGTCTGCTCCGCGTCCTCACTGGCACTTGTCACTTCTGGTGTTTTCGATACTGGTCATCCTGACCAGTGTGAGGTGGCATCTCACTGTGGTTTTGGTTTGTATTCCCCTGATGGCGAGTGACGCTGAGGGTCTCTCCGTGTCTCCGGTGACGATCTGTGTGTCCATCCAAGTCTCCTGCCCATTTTCCTTCAGTCTTAGCAAGCTCAGCTCCCTCTGTCCCAGGGCTTTCTGCACATGCGGTCACCCCTCTCTGGAAAGTTCTTGTCTAGATCTTTCCATGACTAACTCCTTGTGTTTTGGGTCTTGGCTCAACTGTCACTGCCGACACCCGCTGCAGTACCCCCCCCCCCCAAGTACATCCCATTGTCTTGCTTTATTCTTTTTTTAAAGTTTATTTATTTTTGAGAGAGTGAGTGGGGGGAGGGGCAGAGACAGAGAGAGAGAGAGAGAGGGTGGGGGGGAATCCCAAGCAGGCTCTGCACTGTCAGCACAGAGCCTGATGTGGGGCTCGAACTCATGAATCCTGAGATCATGACCTGAGCTGAGACCAAGAGTTGAACACTTAACAGACAGAGTCTCCCAGGTGCGCCCCCTCACCCCTTGCTTTATTCTTCATGACATTTTTTCTTTCACATATTTGTGTGTGGCCTCCTGCCACCCCTGGAAAACAGTTCACGTAATCACAGACCTGGCTGTCTTGATCAGTGCCGTCTCCACACACATAGATGGTTTATTCATATTTGTTGTGCTAATAAATGAATCTTTTTTTAAAAAAAATGGCACTTTCTTTTGTTTCCCTTCTCCTCTGTCTGCTCTCCAGCCTCTCTGTTTTCACGGTCATCTTTTTTTTTTTTTTAATTTTTTTTTTCAACGTTTATTTATTTTTGGGACAGAGAGAGACAGAGCATGAACGGGGGAGGGGCAGAGAGAGAGGGAGACACAGAATCGGAAACAGTCTCCAGGCTCTGAGCCATCAGCCCAGAGCCTGACGCGGGGCTCGAACTCCCGGACCGCGAGATCGTGACCTGGCTGAAGTCGGACGCTTAACCGACTGCGCCACCCAGGCGCCCCTCACGGTCATCTTTTAAGATGAATGGTCTAAACCAAAGCAATCTTATGTGTCCATAAATCTCCTGAGGCTCTCACTGAAATGCAGATCCCGATGGGGGTCTGGGGCCCAGGAGACTCTGCAGTTCAAAGCAGCGCCTCTGGGGAACCAGCTGCAGACTTTCTGACTCAGCCCAGCCCCCAGCAGAGCAGACCATGCATTCCAACAAGCTGCACCCGGTAGACCAGGGACCAAGGAGGTCTGTGCTTGTCTGGCTTTCCTCACTCCCACTTCTGTGTGCCCTCATCCCTTCCTACCCCCTCCCCTCTCCACCCCCCACCTCTCCCCGCTCCATTTCAACACACAGAGCACCCCCCCCCCCCAGGGCCCATCTGAGGCAGTGCGCCAAGGCCATGGCTGAATTTATGAGCGAGCTGTGCTCGTGTCTCCTTCTTCCCCTTTGTGCAGGGTTGTTACAGGCCCTCCTTGGGAACCCATGGTCCCAGGAGCCTGCAGCAGCCATGTCCCCCCAACCCCTGTACTGACAGAGAGCATCACCCTCTTCCTGACTCTGGACCACCACTTGGCATCTTCTTCTGTCCCCTTTCTCTCTCTTCTGCAGAGGTGTCTTCAGCCCCAATGCTTCATGAAGATGCCTAGAAGCCTACCCAGAGCACTTGTGTCTTCTCCTGAGTCCCATCCGGACTACTGGACATTTCCTCTCATTGGCTCCCCCACTTCTCCACCAGCACCACTAACAATGGCAACTCCCTTAAGAAGGGGGGGGAAGGGGAGGAGGGAAGGAAGGAAGGAAGGAAGGAAGGAAGGAAGGAAGGGGGGAGGGAGAGTGGCAGGAGGAAGGGGAGGGAGGGAGGGAAGGAGGGAGGAAGGAAGGAAGGAAGGGAGGAAGGAAGGAAGGAAGGAAGGAAGTGGGGAGGGAGACAGGCAGGAGGAAGGAAGGGGAGGGAGGGAGAGGGAAGGAAGGGGGGAGAGAGGAAATAAGGAAGGGGGGAGGAAGGAAGGGAGGGAGGGAGGAGGAGGGAGGAAGGAGGAAGGAGGAAGGAAGGAAGGAAGGAAGGAAGGAAGGAAGGAAGGGGGGAGGGAGAGAGGCAGGAGGAAGGAAAGGGAGGAAAGGGGAAGAGAGGAAAGAAGGAAGGGGGGAGGAAGGAAGGGAGGGAGGGAGAGAGGGAGGAGGAAGGAAGGAAGGGAGGAAGGAAGGAAGGGAGGGAGGAAGGAAGTGGGGAGGGAGAGAAGCAGGAGGAAGGAAGGGGAGGGAGGGAGGGAGAAGAAAGGAAGGAAGGGGGGAGGAAGGAAGGGAGGGAGGGAGGGAGGGAGGGAGGAAGGGGAGGGAGGGAGGGAAGGAGAGGGAAGGAAGGAAGGGGGAGAGAGGAAATAAGGAAGGGGGGAGGAAGGAAGGGAAGGAGGGAGGAAGGAAGGAAGGAAGGAAGGAAGGAAGGAAGGAAGGGGGGAGGGAGGGAGGAAGGAGGAAGGAGAGGGCCGGGAAGGGAGAGGAAAGCAGGAGAGGCAGAGGGAGAGAGGAAATCTTGGGTTCTTCTTCTGACCTGCCTTCCTTCCCCATGCCCGGCATGCAACCCCCAGGATTGGCTGCAGCGGCTAAGCCATATTCTGGCGCCTCCGGCTGGTTTAGCTGCCGTGAAGGGCTCTGCAGAAGCGCCTTCTGCCATTCTGTCCACTGAGCCCCCTTGCTGGGCCCAGCTTCTGGTGTCTGATCAGGACGTTTCCCTGCGTAGCTTCTGTCACATAAGAACAGGATACAGGGGCCCCCGGGTGGCTCAGTCTGTTGAGTGTCTGTCTTCAGCTCAGGTCATGATCTCAGGGTTCACGGGTTCGAGCCCCGCATGGGGCTCACTGCTGTCAGCCTGTCAGTGCAGAGCCCACTTCAGGTCCTCTGTCCCCATCTCTCTCTGCCCCTCCCCCACCCATGTGATTTCTCTCTCAAAAAATAAATAAATCATTTTAAAAAGAAAAGAACAAGATACAGCACAACCTTGTTTTATTTCCAGCAGCTAAACCTGCTGCCACTTATTTTTTTAAAAACGTTAATAGGCAACTGCTTCACTCTTTTGAGAGAAATGTTCTTTATGTACATGTAAACCTAATGAATAAGCAAATAAAGAGCTCCCATAAAGCATTTACTTTTTCGATTCAAAACACAAGTCAATCCCTGTATCTCCTTTGGGTTTGAGGGAAGTGTGTTTGGAAGGAAAGTGGGAAGGCAGTCTCTCTTTTTGAAAGGAGTGCCTTCTCAGCGGCACTCACCCCTCCCTCATTGCCCCTTCCCCCCACCCCTTCCTCATTTCCCTGCTGAGCTCCCAGAAGCTTACCTTTAAATGCCATTGGAAAGAGATTGGCTTGTCCCCTTTCTGTCCTTAGCTAACTGGGCCACTAGGTGTGTCCAAAGAGGCACCATTTCCCAGCTGAGATGGAATAAATTTGCAGGAAGGCTTGCATCACCTCCACACTGACTTAGTGATCGCACCGGGCAGGAGGCTAAGCACAGGACATCACTCAGATTTATTGTTATTCCTCCAGCAGAATCCGCGTAATCACCAGTCCCTTAACCAACCAACAGCGTGTCTGCTTAACTGGGACAATGGCCAGGGGACTTTCCCTGTGCTTCCCGCTACTTCATTTTCACGAGTCCAAAAACCTTTCTCGAGGCGGGGCTGCCACCTGCCTCTTGTGCCTCGGACCTCTGGTGTCGCCAGAAACCTCGATTCCACACCAGCCTCGTAGCTCTGCCTGAGTGTCTCAAAGCTTAGAACTGATATCGACAACAGCTGGAAATACGTATTGCTGTTCCAGGTACTTGTACAAACGTGGTCTCCTGTTAATGCCACAGCAGCCTGGCCTGGCTGGGTCCAGCACGCGGCCCGTTTTGTCTATGAGACACAGAAGCCTGGGAAGAAATTAAGCACCTAGCTGAGGTCCCACGTTCGGAAGTAACATGCAGAATCTCCAGTGGGTCTGCGTGTTTCCCAGCTGTGCCTCCCCCCTTCCCGACACACCGACGCACCGTGATCATCAAGAATCCAGGCACCTTCCTCCCCACAGCTTTTCCAGAACAAGGGAAATTCAGTGCAGAGCAAAGCACCTTTTTCCGTGTGTGTATCCACCTAATAAAAGGAGGGGTAGGTGTCACGAATGAGTGTCCAATGTGTGGTGCGACTTTTGTTTCTCAAGGCAAATGCAAAACAGATCAAAACATCCTCTATTCTACCACCATTTCCCGAAAGAAACAGCCTTAGCCTGAAGGCAGAAATCAATGTTCAAAGCCCTTACCCGTTTTTTAGAAAGATAAAGGCTGTGTTTAATACATAACAGAACAGCCATTCAAAGATCCGTTACTGATGAAAGTGAGGCTGTGGGAGGACCCTGTTAGACCATGGCAACATAACAGCGAAAAAAAGGAAGGAAGAAAGTAAGAAAAAGAAAGAAGGAAACAGAGAGAGAAAGAAAGGGAGAGAGAGAAAGAGAGAGACGGAAGGAAGGAAGGAAGGAAGGAAGGAAGGAAGGAAGGAAGGAAGGAAATAAAGAGGGAAGGAGGGAAGGAAGGAAGGAGGGAAGGAAGGAAGGAAAGAGGGAAGGAGGGAAGGAAGGAAGGAAGGAAGGAAGGAAGGAAGGAAGGAAGGAAAAATCATGTGTGAACGGGCAACCTGATATTCTAGAACTAGTCCTTTGAGTTCCTGGTTCATGCAGTTTTGAGCACTGGGGTCCTTTGTTGCCAGCAACAGGCAGTGAAAGAGGCTTCATTCTACTGAACTCAATTACACACTCGCTTGTTTAAAAAAATTTTTTTAAATATTTATTCATTTCCAAGAGAGAGACAGAGCACGAGCAGGGGAAGGACAGAGAGAGAGAGGGAGACACAGAATCGGAAGCAGGCTCCAGGCTCTGAGCTGTCAACACCAAGCCCGACGTGGGGCTCGAACCTGTGGACCAAGAGATCATGACATGAGCCGAAGTCGGACACCCAACCGACTGAGCCGCCCAGGTGCCCCTCAAGTACACACGCGTTTGTAATGTGCCTACTGTATGCTGCAAAATGAACTAGATGCTAGATGGGCTCTAAACAACGAACACAGCAGGGGCCCTAATCCCTTAGGCTAGTAAGAGAGGTAAATAGAGCTATATCTGAACTGCACCCTGTGCACACACGTCAGTATCACCTCTGTCAGCAGGACAGTTGGCATCGGCACCCGGAAAGAACCCAGTTTGGAAGGCCGTGGTTTGGAAAGCAAGCATGCAGCATGCTGTGTGTGTGCACGCTGCTAGCCTGCGGTGGTAGAAAGGGAACAGCCCGTCTGCTCTCTCTAGGAGCACATTTTTCTAGTTCCCTGTAGCCCGGCACAATTAATTAAGTCAGGGACCAAGACTTCCTGTGGCCTCAGCAGTCTGCGAAAATCTCAACAGCCCTTCAAGTCAGCAATGCCCAGCTTATAACTCAGACTTGGGCTGCGGGTTCTTGCTGGCGGAGCGGCTCAGGACACAGCACCTCCTCTCCAAAGCTCAGTCCAAGCTTGCTGAGGGAGGCTCCGTGACCGTGGGGAGGTCCCCGGCCCCTCTGGGCTCCAGCGCCCGCCCTGCAAAATTGAGCGAAGCCTCCCCTGTAAATGACAGAGAAAAGAGTAGGGTCAGGATTGGACTGCATTTAGCCACTGGCCATGGGAGGACATGCCGAAAAGAGAGGATGATGGTGCCGCTTTCAAAGCCAATAGTTCCAGTCCACACATTAGGGTGCCAGAGCACTCCCCACGCCCTCCAGCTCACCCTGCCCCTGCCGTGGTTGTCCCTGGACAGGTCCCACCTGGCTTCCATGAAAGGTCTAGAGAGCTTGTTGCAGGGACCCAGGGGACACTGATGCCTCTGTGGAGCATGCTGAATTAATTCTCTGGGGCTGCCATATCACAGAACCACAGATGGGGCACCTCTACTGCCCAAGCTGGTTTTCTCAGAGCCTGGAGGCTGGAAGTTCCAGAAGACGTCAGCAGGGCTGATCCCTTGTGAAGTCTTTCTCCTCGGCTTCCAGACAGCTGCCTTCAAAAGTCACACCCTTCTGAGCATCCTGGGTGCGCTTCCTGTCCCCTGCTGCAGTGGAACCCAAACGAGGCCATGACAGCAGAGCCACCCTGGGTCATGGCACCTGCCACATCCTCTGCCCAGAGCTTGGTAAGGAAGCATGGGACTGGGTGGCTGTTCTCTGAGGGCCTGTGAGCTCACTGCCTCTGCTGCTCTGCTCAGAACCAAGCAGTCTTCAGTCAACCATCTGTCTCAGCCCCATTCCTGCCCCAGGATCCTTGTCCAGACCAAGCCTGCCAGTCTCAATGTGTCACAGGTCAAGTGTGAGGAACTGAGAGGAAGGAAAGAAAACCCCCATTAAGAAGTGTCTTTCTCTCTCCCTCAAGAGGATGGCTGGAATGATTTTCCAAAGGTCTAGAAGCTAACAAGTGGTGGCCAGGCTGTGGAGAGACTGACAGGCTCATACGCTGAGACGAGTTGGCAGATTAGATCCTTAAAAAGTTAAACGCAGAATTACTGCGTGACCCACTCCTAGGTGTATGCCCGAGACCTGAAAACATATCTTCAAATAGAATCGTGTACACATGTGTTCATGGCCACACATCCACAGTAGACAAAATGTGGACGTAACCCCATGTCCGTGACCATGTGATGAGTAATGAGAATGTGGTGGATCCATACACTGGCCCACGGTTCGGCCGTGAGGAGGGCAAAGCACCGACTCACGCCTGGTACAACATGGGGAGCCTTGGGGACGTCCTGCTGACAGAGGGAAGCCACACCCAACAGGCCCCAGACTGTGCCGCTCACTTATTTAAAATGTCCAAAGTAGACAAACTCACATGGAGAAAGGACTAGTTTTGCAGGCGCTCAGGGAGAGAAGAATGGGGAGTGATGACTGACGGGTACAGGCTCTCTTTCTGGGGAGATGAAAATGTTCTGGAATTAGTGGTGATGTTTGCACGGCCTTGTGAGTGTTCTAAAAGCCACTGCATTTTGCACTTTAAGGTGATTCACATGAATAATACGATGTTATATGTATTTTGCTTTCAAAAACGGTTATCTCTTTGGCAGATCATGGTAAGAAATTTCAAAAAAAAAAAAAAAAAGAGAGAGAAAAGAAAAAAGTCTCTGGAATGCTCCTGCAGCTCTTACCCAACTTGGCCTGTGCTGGGTACTCCATCCTGTGCTGAGTACTCCATCTTGTGCTGAGTACTACTCAACACTATGCTGGGTACCCATTCTGTGCTGAGTATTCTGCCTGTGCTGGGTACTCCATCCTGTGCTGTGTACCCATCCTGTGCTGAGTACTCTGTGTTGAGTACTCCATCCTGTGCTGGGTACTGTGTCTGTGTTGGGGACTCTGTCTTGTGCTGGGTACTCCATTTTGTGCTGAATATTCTGCCTATGCTGGGTAATACATTCTGTGCTGAGTAGTCTGTGCTGGGTATTCTGCCTGTGCTGGGTACTCTGGTCTGTGCTTAAGCATTCCATCCTAGGCTGGGTACTGTGTCCTATGCTGGGTACTTCATCCTGTGCTGGGTACTCTGGCCTGTGCTGGGTACTCCATCCTGTGCTAAGTACTCCATCCTGTGCTGGGTACTCCATCCTGTGCTGGGTACTGTGTCCTGTGCTGGGTACTCCATCCTGTGCTGGGTACTGTGTCCTGTGCTGGGTACTCTGGCCTGTGCTAAGTACTCCATCCTGTGCTGGGTACTGTGTCCTGTGCTGGGTACCCCATCCTGTGCTGGGTACTCCATCCTGTGCTGGGTACTCCATCCTGTGCTGGGTACTGCGTCCTGTGCTGGGTACTGTGTCCTGTGCTGGGTACTCCATCCTGTGCTGGGTACTGTGTCTGTGTTGGGGACTCTGTCTTGTGCTGGGTACTCCATCTTGTGCTGAATATTCTGCCTATGCTGGGTAATACATTCTGTGCTGAGTACTCTGTGCTGGGTATTCTGCCTGTGCTGGGTACTCTGGTCTGTGCTTAAGTATTCCATCCTAGGCTGGGTACTGTGTCCTGTGCTGGGTACTCCATCCAGTGCTGGGTACTCTGGCCTGTGCTGGGTACTGTGTCCTGTGCTGGGTACTCCATCCTGTGCTGGGTACTCTGGCCTGTGCTAAGTACTCCATCCTGTGCTGGGTACTCCATCCTGTGCTGGGTGCTAGAGAGCTTGTTTACAGCTCCCTTCAAGCTGTAAGCTCCCTGGGGACAGGATTTACAATGGGTGCATTTTTGTGTCCCCCACAGAGCATAACACACCTGTCTGCAGAGTCGGGGCTCATTGCTGTTTGTGGAATGATCTTGAATGCACAAAGGTCCTACTGTGTGCCCAGAATCACGACACACTAGCATGTGGGTGAGGGTCACCCAAGGAAACCACGCCTGGGGGCTTCAGGCAACACACTATCTCATTGTAGAGGTGAATTTTCTGATGCAGAACCTTCGCAAATGAGCGAGACCTTACAACACAAAGTGCAGCTTCAGTGGGTTGATCACCAGCATCCAGACTCGTGCCAAGGCCGGGCCTGTGGGAAAAGAGAAGGGGCTCAGTGGGTCCCAGAGAGCTGCCCACCTGCCCCAATTCACCAGGCGTCTCCCTTTGTCTCCTGCCACATGCAAACACTGGCAAACGGGGGAGAATGGAACAGACCCACTCGGAAGCCCGCGATGCCACTGCACCCTTGAGAGGCAGAGTAGTTGCCATCAGGGAGGCAGGTGGGCAGATCGACACACAGACTCAGTCCTGGAGCTCCAGGAAGTTAATTAGTTTTCTCTCCCTTCTATGTGCACTCGGAAGAAGCTGGCCGCAGTCCACATTGAATATCGTCCACCACAATCCCGTACACATCCGGCCTAATTTAATTTTGAAATTGCATTTGGAAAAAAAAAAAAGTGTGAAGATACCAATTGTACGGCATAATTTAGAAAACCCATTATCTGCGGGTTGCCTGCCAATACAGGGATGTGGTTACGGAGACTCCGTATCGTGTGGCTCCGAATGATAGCACAGCCTTTGAGTCCTCTGCCTCTCTCATTAGAAAGAACGAGAAACAGAACGTGTCCACGGACTGATTCTGGGCTACAATTTATCCGGGCCCCCAGGGGTGAGTCCTCTGAGGGAAGTCAGTTCTGAATTAGAGGCAAGGGTGCTGGGACCTTGTTCTTGGTCTAGAAGACGCCCAGACGAACAGCACTTACCCGTGTGCATCCCCACAACCGCGGTTTGGAAAGAGTAGAGCAGTAATGCTGGCTTCGTACAAGGCAACGTCCCAGAGTCATTATTTTCTCCTTCTAGAATTTATTGCAAACGAGTTGTCAGGCATCGGGGAGCTTAAATTTTGCACCATCAACTTTCGGCATAAAATATCAGGAGGGAATGGTTTATATCCTCTCCTCAGACCCTTTGAGGGTTGTAATTCTCCTGATGCCAATTAGAATCGGACAAATCAACTGGGGTGAGACACCACACGACCCCAGACTCGCCCTGAGTCACCAGTCAAATCCCAAACCTTCACACGATGGCTGATGGAGTCCAATTAAACAGAAGTTTTTATCTGTACGTTGCCAAGATTTGATTAGAACGATCTTCCCCCATCAAGAGAAAAATGTGGACATATACGTGTATCTAAGCAAATCTGAGACCGCCCACGGAATTCTAAGTATTCTCAGAAATCATATCCAGCCACTAAAATGCTATGTGATGCAAATTAATTTACTGAACAGAAATATTCCAATAAAGTTGGCTATAAACTGAGCATCTGTAGTTAAAAATCGTATTTTCCCACTCACCAATGTGATGAAAATCGGAACGTATTTACTCAAGGGAAAATATCCTCTCCAGTAGGTCTGGCTGAGACGCGCTCTGTCCCCGGCTCTGTCACACGTTGGCATCCTCACGCCTGGGGCACGTGTCCGTTGGCCTGGCCTCACCCGCTCCGTCAGTCTGTCCACAGCCATCCTACCTTGTGCCACTGCCCCTGGTGACACGGCCATGGGAAACCCAGACAAAGTCCCCAGCCCTGCTGGGCTTACATCCTGAAGGTGAACAAGGTGGGGACATCGGATATTTGCAAGGTTATACGGTGACGTGTGCTGAGCAAGCAGGTTCGTATTGGTTGTGGGAAGGTTGTAAGTTTGTCCCCTTGCCCAGGGAGGCCCCGCTGCTTGAGAAACTATCTGGAGGGAGAATGTCCCCTGCCAAGACCCAAGGCCCGTGTGGGGTGTTCAGGAAAGACTTCCGAGGCTGGGGCGGGGCCTGGGGGAGGGTGGACTGGAATAAGCCACCCAGAGAGCAGCAGGAATTGAGAAGGAAGAGATACGGTGTCCCAGCTGCCTGGACCTCCTGAGTCCCGGCCAGGAACTGGCTTTCGCTATGACCTGGATGCCCCTGGCTTAAAAGATCTTAAAAGACCACCGGGTTTTCCTGTTCAGCTGCCAAGAGGGGTAGTGGCCACTCCCCGTCTGACAGTCCAGGGGCTCCTGTCCCTCATGCACGGAGGGCCCATCTCCTGTTGTGTGGGCACTTAGAGCGGGGCCCGGAGGAGGAGCCTCTGCTGATGGCCTCCCCAAGGTCAGGCTTTGTCCACCCGTCGTCTGCTGGAGCCTGATCTTCTGAGCACACAGCCTTCTCCTTATCAAGTTGTTGGGCTTACAAATCTGAACATCGTGGCTTCGTGGCCTGCAGAAATCTTGTGGCAACAGGCAAAACAGGTGAAACCTGAGACAATAAGTGAGTGTTTCTGCCCCACTTTGCTCCCCGCAAGGGGCGCCCAGAATGGGTTCCTGGGTTTGATGCCTCAAGTCTGTTTTGTGGAAGACGGGAACGTCTTTGTGGTCCCGGGGCCGCCACTCATCCTGAAGGCAGCGGGCGGGGACTCGGGGGAAGCTTACTTCCTGAAAAGCCACATTTCTCAGATGGATAATCAGTGTGATGATGGTCCACCTGGCCCAGCGGTGTCTCCGTCGGCCACCGTGCTGTGTCCTCTACCTCACCCGGCTGCATGGGGTCACCTTGGGGGCCGCACACAGGGACCAAGCCGTCAGAAGTAGAACTAGGGTCTGTACTGGTTCTGGGAGTTGCTCAGAGTCAGTTGCACGTGGGAGCGACATTGACCCCAAATCTATCTCCCTTCTCCTGGAGGAGGAGGGGAGCCTGGGGAGCACATCCTGGGCCACTTTGGGTCCCCCCCACCACAAATGCATATATTCAAGTCCCGGCTCCCAGGACCTCAGAACGTGACTGTATCTGGAGATGGGGCTTTTACTGAGGTGATTAAGGTAAAATGAGGTCACTACGGTGGGCCCTGGTCCCATATGACTGGTGTCCTTGTAAGAAGAGGAGGTCAGGACGTGGATACAGACAGAGGGATGCTGTGGGGACACAGCCAGGAGATACCGCCTGCACGCCAAGAAGAGAGGCCTCAGGAGAGCCGACCCTTCCCACACCTTGATCTCGGACTTCCAGCCTCTAGAACCATGAGGCCACAAAGCTGGGCCTTTGAAGCCACCAGTTGGTGGGGTTCTGTTGCGGGGGGTCCCAGAAACCAACCCAGGGAGCGTCCCCACAATATCACACACGGCCATGGGTGCGTCTGGTAGCCTCACGTGTCCGTGGCCATCTTCCCTCCTCTGCCCCAAGTTCCAAAGCCCACATTCCTTTGGAAAGAGCTGTCTTAGTAGAGAGAGGCAGGGGAACGCAGGCTCCTGAACCCTGTCCTGGGTGTTTTCCTCCTTGGATGGCATCACATCAGTCAGCCTGGGGCCTCGACCAGCAAACAGTCCCACCAGTCTAGCTCTGCGGCAGTGTTGTGAACAGGGAAAAGTTTTCAAATGACTCCTGAGCAGAGTACTTTCATTTGCTGCGAAGTAAAGTTAAAAGTAAATTGCACTAAATTAATATTGATTCAAATTAAGCCATTTATCTCTTTATGCATTTCAACTCCACATCAAATACAATCATCGCTTAAGCTACTCTGCAGCAAATAAAATTACAAGTTAAATTGCATCTTGCGGTGGTTCCCCTTTTTCCGGGAAACTAACTAATTAAATGCACGCACGCACGCGCGCACGACGCAGAGCTGAAGGCTGAACCAGCCGTGGTTTTCCAGCTGCATGAAACAGAGGAGGCGTGAACGCCTGTTTGATCTGCTCACGCGGATGAGAGTTGCAGGGTGTCTGGATTCCCTCACCTGATGACAGAAAGCTGTCCTTAATTGCTCTGAGAATGGGTCCCCCGGTTCTGGGGAGGCTACCGGAGCTGTGTGTGTGTTAATCCAGACGCAGGTGGACGTAGTCAAGTCTCCCAGGTGATAAGTCTCTCTGCTTAGCACCGAGCAGGGGGGACAGCCCGTCCTCGTGTTCCACGTGCTGCTTCTGATTGACTTCTGCGCCCTCGTCAGGGGCAGGGACCTAGGAAGGAAAACAACTCTGAAGCAGGAGACCAGTCACAAAGCCTGTTCCAGGTGCTTGGTACCAAGAGTGGGTCCACACAAGCTTGCCTGGTCTCTGCTGTTTGGAGACCGGGGATGACACTGATCAGTAAGTAGACAATGGTGCTGGCCAGCACCAGACGGTCCCCACCGCCCAAAGCCCAGCCAACAGCTGACATCACCACCCCCTCCTCGTTGGTGAGCAAGCAGAAGGGGGGGACCTGACTGTGAGTAATGTCAGGGACACTTCCGAGCAAAAGCCTTCCCGCTCTGACCCTCTTGATGGATCCCTGGATCCCTGCCCTCAGGGGGTTAGCCCCTTGCCATCAGAACGCAGTCTGTGAGTCCCCTTCTTGCCACGCTGGGGGGAGGCCTGGGAACCAGCCTTGTCTGCAGCAAGGCAAGAGAGGTGTCTCCACCGGCCATAACAGAGCATCACAGATGGGGGCTTATCAATGATAGACCTTCATTTCTCACAGTTCTGGAGGCGGGAGTCCAAGGTCGAGGTGCCGGTAGGACTTGTCCTCACAGGCAGAGGGCATGAGGGAACCCTCCAGGGTCCCCTTTAACGGTGCCCTAATCCTTTTCATGAGGGACCCACCCTCCCGGCCCAAACACCTCAGAGCACCACCGCACCGGAGGTCGGGTTTGGGGACACAAACATTCGGTCCACAGCCAGGCAGAATGGGGAGGTCCTGAGAGTTGGCCGAGACCCATTTAGCTGCATCAAATGTCCATCACGATGAGGACCCATTGGTTCTTACAGGATGGACGTTTGAGGCTGTTGTTTTGCTCCCCAGCAGCAGACCAGGGGGAAAGGCCACCGCATCTGGGTACACAGACAGGAACAACTGCCAAGATTTCCACCTTTGCCTTTGGTCACCAGGGCTGACGTACAGGTGAGCCAGCCTGTAGGCCACCGACGGGCTTTCCCTGACTGGCGATGTGTTCCTCTGCCATTCATGGGCACTGAAATGCCACAGTTAAATGGTGTTTTCCTCTGGGTGTACCCAATTCTCCTCGCTTTTTTTGTTTTTTGGGGGGTTTTTTGGTCTTGAGTTTAAAAACGAGCTTTGTCCACAGCCAGTGAGCCAAGTTAACCTTTCACTGCATGACCACGTGTCGCTGGGTCCCCCGCTCCTGCCAGCTGTTGGCCAGCCCTCTCCCACCTCCCAGCAAGGGCCCTGCCAGGTGCCTTCCTTACCGGGCTTCCCTCGGGGTGCCACACCTTCCCTCCTACCCCCACCAGACCCTGTCCCACCCAGGGGCAGCCCCACCACCTCCCAAATGCAGCTGCTTGTCTCCTAGATCTGAGAGACACCCACGGGTCCATTCTCACAAAGGTGTGTCTATGGGAGCCCAGGTTACCTTCCGGGACATGTCATGGTGTGATTTTCGGTGGCGCGGCAAGGAGAAGAATTTGAAACAACATTTGGGGCATTCGGAGTGTGGAGGAGCCATCGTATATTCTGTGGATCACCCCCTTGTGCACAAAAAGCGCCCCCAGCCTGCGTGCATGCCCCCCCAGGTGAGCCCCATCCGTCTCTGCAAGCTGAGGCCAGGCCCCAGACTCTCAGGGCTCTCCTTGGGGCCATGGGGTCTCACTCAAAAGTCTCTTTTTCTTCACCTATGCTTGTCTCCACGCTCAGCCCAGACGGCAGTCCTTCCAGAAGCCCTTTTCTGCTTACTTCCTTGCACTTTCCCCCTCCTCGCTGCCCCCACAAGGCTCTGGCCTCAGGCCATCCCAACCCCACTCACCTCTTTGCATCCGGCCCACGTTTTCCACTCTACCCACCCAAGTATAAGTAGCCGCCACCACCCCCGCCCCGATACACACGTGTCCCAAGGAGAACATACAAAACAACAAAAAACAAAACAAAAACCCTGTGTTCCCTGGAATAGTCTCCTTTCCCGGATGACATAGTGCATTGCCTCCTACTCAGTTACGGGGTTAAGCGTCCGCAGGGAGAATTAAGTGACGCGTGTGCGTAGGAATCACTGCTTCCCCTCCCCCTCACACTTCCCAGGGAATCTTATCCAGACCTGACGCGACCTGGCGGCACCTTCGGGTGGAGCCCTTCCTCGGAATCCAGCTGCTTCCTGCCGGGCCAGCTGGGTGGCACGCGGGGCCCCTGGAATCCTGGTGGGCGTCTGTGCCTGGAATCCACTAGAAAGCCCACGGTGTGTGCACGGCACCAGGGAGGCTGCTTCCTTCCTCCTCCTACAGGGGGTGCCCAAGGTCTCCATTCCCTGTGCTGCCTCTTCTGGCCACCTGTGCAGAGTGCGAGGGGGAATGCCTGAAACCAGAAGGCCACACCAGGAGTAATCGCACAAGCCAGACATAATAAGAGGTCCAGGTTGTCCCCCTCTTCCTTTTTTTATCGGCTGATTCCGTTGTCCTCAGCCTGGATGCACTGAGACCAGCGAGGCTCCAGGCTGTTTCTGACCCTCGTGTCCTCTCCTTGCCTAGCACCATGTGGTTCAAACTCAAGAAACCACGGGGGTTCCCTATTACATGAGGGCCTTAGGGAGGACTTGTGTACAGCACACCTGTCTCTCGGCTGAAGGCACAGCGCCCTCCCCTCCAGACCAAGAGCCCTGGGTCACGAGGAGTGTGGCTTACCTCCACAAATAGTGCCCGGTGTCGGCTGTATAAAGGGTCAGTTGGTAATGAATCCACTGGTGGGGCTGATTGGTCAGGGCAATCTGGACCTCCTGGAATCTGGAAACCACCCCCTACCCCGGCATGATCAGGCCCGACCTTGTTCCCCACTGGGGACATCTATGTGCCAGCCACACCCCCCCCCCCCCCCAGCTCCCAAACCGTGAGGGAAGCAGGTAAACCGTGTGCTTTGAACTTTCCAGGGCAGAGCTCAGGGGCACGTGACCGACCCCCCAAGCCTGCGCACTGTCCAGATTAGATAGGACACAGGTGGAGCCCAGCGGGAGCCCAGGAAATAACCCAGCCGGCGGTGATGGTGATGATGCGGTTGTTAACGGAAGCAGAGCTGGTGTGGGTCTGTCCTCCGCGGAGAACAGCACGGTTGATTAACGGCGTTGGGAAGATAAATGTTAGGAAAAGCAGCCCAATGCCATCAGACCTTATCTTGGGTAATGTCTCCCTGCAAAGTGCATTCTGAAGAGCTTTCCTGGGTTGCAGTAATGGCGTCACCCAGGAGCAGAGGATGGGCTGCATCGGGAAGGGGCCGGGCCGGGTCTGGGAGCTGGGACGTCCAGCGCCGGGACCAGAAGGCCCCATGGCCCTGGGGTGGGGGTTGGCTTCTGAGACATCCGTGGCACTGAGCTGCAGGATGAGGGGTGGGGGAGGGGGGAGGGGGGAGCCAGGGTTAGGGAGGCTTCGAGACAGGAGGAAAATCCCAAGTGTGTCACCTGCCTTCTCCAGGTCGGACACTGGGGCTGCTTCGTACCAGACATGTTTCATAGGATCCTCCAAGCCACCCGGGGAGACCAGATTGTCCCAGAGCAAGTGCCTCTCCTGCCAAAGCCGTTCTGCCGCCGTGACACCGGAGAAGCCAACACGGTCCTGGGTCGGGTCCTGCTCTCCTGCCTCCTGCAGCCTTAGGCTCTTTCTAAGGCTGCAACTCATCAAAAAGCTTGTATATTAGTTTCCTGTGGCTGCTGCAATAGATTATCCCAAACTTGGTGGCTTAAAACAACACATTTATTCTCTTGCGGTTCTGGAGATCATAAATCCAAAAATAAATCCTAAACCACTTTCACTGGGCCAAAATCAAGGTGTCAGCAGGGCTGCGGTCCCTTCAGAGGCTGCAGGGGAGACTCTGTTCCCTGCCCTTGCCAGCTCCGTCCACCATTCCCGAAGCCGTCACTGCGGCATCTGGCTTCTGGGTCACTTGCTCCTTCTGGAGGCAATTCCTCCCCTCCCCGCGCCACACGACCCCTTCAGGTGACATTTAGTGTCCACCCAGACAACCCAGGGTAATCTCCCATCTCAAGATCCTTAACTTGCTCACATCTGATGAGTTCCTTTGTCGGTAAGAGATCACTCCCAGATTCCAGGCATGAGGACGTGGGTATGTTGGAGGGGGGGGAGTTCCTCAGCCCAGCAGGCAAGCAACCCCAAACTCATCGACTACAAGCTGTTTATCTCCAGCCTCCAGAGAGGTCTGGGTCATTCTGCTGTCCCCAGTGTCTCTCCAGCACCGTCCCCACATGTTCCTGGGGCATGAAATGCCATAATGAATTCAGATCTTGCCTGCAACCCCTTCTGGGTCAAAGAATTATGAACAGACAATAAGATCTGCTGTGAGGCAGCATCTGGGCTCTTAATGGCCGCAGCCTGTGCAGAGGTGGGTGCTAACCCCTTGGGGCTTGTGGGAAATGGGGCTGGGGCCACAGTCAGGAACCTGGAGAGTGACACATGCAGTGAGATTCAGGCCAAATAAACACGGGAGTGTCCTGTTCTCCGAATAGGAAATACACAGACACCATAGTCAATGCAGATCCTCACCTTAGAAAAGCCCCGCAGTGGCTTGGGGACGTGATGCTGGCCCAGCTGAAGCTCCGAGTCACTGTGGGGGTGGACGCAAGGTCGTCTGAGGTCGCACGGGAAGGCGTACCGGCTGCTGTGGACGGGCGTGTCTCCTGACACACGCGGTGTTCGCACAGAGGTGGACAGGACTGTTGAGGCATGTTCCTAAACGGCTCTGCTCGGCTGGACGCACTTCTCTGCATCCAGCTGCCCTTCCTGCGTCCCTCTGTCTCTTCCCAACAAAATCGCACATAAGCAAACGCGAGACTGGGGTTTGCATCCCGCTCCGATTGCTGGGTAACCACATTGGGACAAAGTCCTGTCTGCAGAGCCAGTGTTGGAGCAGAATGGACTGTGGGGAGAAGAGAAGGAGTAAGGAGTACCTCGGGGGCGGAGGGGGGGATGAAGGTGAACTGAGTTTCTTGGAAATCGGGAAGCTGGAGGGCAGCAGCGTTTGTGTGCTGGCAGTGGAGTGTGTGTGCACACACACACACACGTATGCACACATTCACGCACACACACGCACAAGTCATACTCATGCACACCCGCACATACATGCACACACATACACACACAGTACACATATGCACATGTACATATGAACACACACGGACACGTGCATGTACGCACAGACAAGCACACGCATGCACACATGCACACATGCATGCGTGCACATGGACACATGCACATGGACACACGTGCATGCATGCACATACGCACACGTGCACACACACATGCACCCACGCACAGGCATGAGAGGTGCTCAGAGCCACCTTGTTCCTCCCCCAGCTACATCTCTCAAGGCCTCACCACCTGACTGTGCCATTATTTATTCTGTCTGCTTATAAAGTTTCCTCCACTTCTTGACATGCCCTAGAGGGATGAGGCCCTCGACTTTTTCCTGAATAATATGAGCCCGTCCAAAGGACCCAGGCAGTGAAAACTGCAGACAGAGTCAGAAATATGGCCACAGAAGAGTGGGGCATGGCCCAGATACGGAGGCCAGGGTGATTAAAATGACCAATGTGTCAGGCACGAAATAGTAGCTCCTGATATCGACCGAGCGTCGAGAATAAGGCCCCTTATATCACCACAGGAAATGGGCAATTTTATGCCAACTCGGAGTAGCGTGTCTCGAGGTAATGGCGGGTATAATTCATGTCGTTTGCACTACCCCAGACCTGCTTGCAGAGAATTTCAGCCTGAGCTCAGGTTTCCTGGCTTCTGGCTTTCGAGCCAGACCCTTAAAATATATATATTGAAAATGCTAAAATATTTGCTTTGCTCTAAGGGGGATTAAGTGCCGGTAAAAATGGCCAGATTGATGGTCCCTGGAGATAAGAGCCGTCCCCCTTATGTCCAGATGAATCAGCCGTGACTCTGACCCTGGTTCACACCCTCTTTTCACAGGCGCGCAGGCACTGCCTCCTTTCTGTTCTCACCCTTCATTCCAATTTCACTTCCTCCTTCGTGTCTGCTCACCTGGGCAGGTGCCAGCGAATGCCTGAGGTGATCCCACGGCGCGCGAGCAAGAAGCTGTGAGATCCAGAAGGCCATCCCTGGAGTGCGCGTTTTCGGCTGCCAGCATTGTATCCCTGGAGTGGAAGACCTGGCCCCCGGAGTCAAAGTGGGGAGGCTGCCTCCCAAAGGAAACATTAGGAAGTAAGGCTTGGCAAAGCGGTCTAAGGAAGAGGGTATCCAGCAGTCTGTGCCACTCGTGAATGCCGTAAAATAGTACATATTTTCCTGTATTGCCCTCATTTTCTCCCATGAAGCCATGTTACGAAGAGGTGAAAACAAAAAGGTGAAGTTTTAAACGTGACCCATAGAGCCGCCAAACCAAAATGCTCACTGCTGGCAATTTGGTCTGTTTCGTTTTCTAAACCCACGTGCACCTGTGTAACTCATACACATTCACAGACAAAGACTGGCAGTTGAGATCACCCCATGAATAACCGTCTTCAGCATATTCTGCATAATTCCCTGTTACGTGCACATCCCCACAGATCAGAAACATGCTGGAGTATAGCTTTACTCTAGAAGTTCTCAGCCACTATTATGCTGTACCCATTTTCTCACAACTTAAGTCGTTTTTTTTTTGTTTTTTTTTTTAAATTTATTTATTTATTTATTTTTGGGACAGAGAGAGACAGAGCATGAACGGGGGAGGGGCAGAGAGAGAGGGAGACACAGAATCGGAAACAGGCTCCAGGCTCCGAGCCGTCGGCCCAGAGCCCGACGCGGGGCTCGAACTCACGGACCACGAGATCGCGAGATCCCGCGAGATCGCGACCTGGCTGAAGTCGGACGCTTAACCGACTGCGCCACCCAGGCGCCCCATGACTTAAGTCGTTTTTAAACCATAATTTAAGAGTAGGCATCCCAAACTTTGCAGCCGCCCCTCTGGTGTTGCATGCGTAAGGGACCAGCCATTTTTTGCCTCCTGAGGAACGCCACCACCAGGAAGCCCTGCACGTGTGCATGTGGCACAGGTGTGATGGGTCCTCAGCAGCAGCATGCTGCTAAATGGTCTTCTTGGAAGCTTTTGCTGACGGCTGTTCCCACCAGCAGAGCGCAGTGGTGGGTCTCCCCTCAGCCTCTACAGCACTGATTAGTGTTTTCCTTTCCTCCTACCGGCTGGCGTGACCAGTTACGCTGGGTGTTCGCAGGCGGTGCTGAGTGTTTGTGAGCGTTCTTGCACCTGTCGGGCTGTGTTGTACATCTCTGTGACTTAATGTGCCCCAGGGTCTCTTGATTCCAGTTTCTGCTCTGTGGCTGAGGCCAAGCCACCGTTGCCTCCTTGGTACAAGCCCCATACCATGCCCCTCCGTGCCCCCTGCCCCAGCCCCCCCATCCTCACCTCTGTCTGGGGCTGCCTCCCCGCAGGTGGATACTCTCGGCTTACTCCCCATTAAATCCCTGAGTTCAGCACAATACTGGTAGGTGCTTAGTTACTGGGGGCAAGTTGAACAAAGAGCTCTCTGGTTCTGAAAACACGGTTGTGGAGTCAACCAGGGACCGAGAGTAAAAAGCCATCTGTTACGGGTTGAATCATGTCCCCCTGAAAAAACATGTTGGAGTCATAACCCCCAGACCTGAAAATGCAACCTTATTTGGGAATAGGGTCATTGTGGATGTCATTCGTTAAGATGAGGTCATGCTGGGGTAGGGTGGGCCTAATCCAATATGACTTGTGTCCTTATACGAAGAGGAGACAGATACTCAGAAGGAAAACAGCCATGGGAGGGTGGAGGCAGAGACCGCAGGGGACGTGCGGACAGCCAGGGACTGTCAAGGATCACCAGCAGCTACGAGAAGTGGAGAGAGGCCCCACAGGGCCTCCAGAAGGAGTCAGCTCTGCCAGTATCTTGAGTCTGGACTCTGGCCTCCTGAACCGACGGAGAAGAAGTCTGTGTTGTTTCAAGCCATCCCTGTTGGCTGCTGTTTGTTAGGGCAACCACGGGACTCTCAGACACGGCTTTCCCTCCCAAGACCGCATGTGCACGTTTGGAGAGGCCGGGAGGCTGCGACTCACCTCGAGTACTGACAGCGCTATGCAGGATGGGGTGGCCACGGAGAGCAGGCAGGATGGCCTCTCTCTCTCTCTGCAGCTCAGGCAAGGAGAAGTTGGAAATAAGAAACAAAGCCAGTCCCTAGGGGCGGGCTCACCTGAGCCACGGAGGGCTCAGGGCCACTTCCTTCCAGAAGACTGGAGGGGCTGTCTACTGTCTCCAGGGACCCGGGGCCTCCAGCCCTGGGAGACAAGGGCTGCTCTTTTCCTCTCGAATATTTGAGCCGGGCTTTGGTGGGGTGGCTGGCTCTGCAGGGAAGAGGTGGAGGCTAGCTGCAGCATCCCCCCAAAACCTGCTTCCAGAGTGAGGAAGTTGCAAGTGCGGTATGAGCCACATACATATGTATTTATGGACATTGAAGGAGGCCCGTTGCAAAAATGCATATTTCGTGGCTTCACACACTGTTTTACTGCCCGTGTAGGTCCTTCGTAATATCCTCTGGAAATTCATATTAAAGGGGACTTCAAATCCAAATGACTGACCCGGCAAGCCCTTACGGTCCCTGTCTGCGAGGAGGTTTTATTTAATAACAAAGCGTTTTATTCAAAGTTGTGCCTACTGATAAGATTGCCCGTGGAGGCGCTAACATTTCTGAAATGCAATATTATATGTATTATTGGCCAAATCAACCACAGTGCCTCTGTCGGGACAATTTCCCTTTTATGTTCTGGGTGCTTAAAAGGCCTTAGAAGATTCTCGTGTATTTTTTAGGCAAAATGTGCTGCAGATTTTTTTTTCCTCGTTTGAAAACCAGAAAGGCTCTGTAAATCATGTCCTAGAGCAGGCCCTCAAACTTAAAGTGGAAATAATGCACATTTAGACTGAAAGACGTGTCTTCTTAGCTTAGTATAAGGCTGTGCGCATGCCAGAACACGTGCACGAGCCAGCAGAGACAGGTGTCTGCTGAGATTCAGAGAAGTTCCTGGTGTGGGAAACACCCCCTATCTGATGTCAGAGTATTGACAGGAGGGCTGGGGGAATGAAGTTTTCTCTTATAATATGGAAGGGAGAAGACTGAGGAGTCGAAAAAGAATTTCTAAAGTGTTTCTGGTCATCCTGGGCACAAAACCCTGGTGCTATGGACTGAATTGTGCCCCCACCCCCACGCTCAACCCAGAGTTGAAATACTGATCCCATGGTGTGGCTGAATTTGGAGGTGGGGTCTGTAAAGAAGTAACTAACATCAACTGAGGTCGTAAGACTGGAGCCTTGATCCTACAGGTTGGTGCCCTTACGAGAAGAGACACCAGAGAGCTCTCTCCCCGCTCCACGACAGGACACCGTGAGAAGGCAGCCTTCTGCTAGCTGGGAAGGAGGTCCCCCCCAGGAACTAAATCTGCCAGCACCTTGATTTGGGACACCCCAGCCTCCAGAACTATGAGAAAGAAATGTTGCTGTTTAAGCCTCCATGTCTGCGGAATTTACTTACTGCCGCCTACCGGGGCCCATCTTTAATCCTGGCCAACAGGGCATATGTGACCACCCTTGAGCTCCAGGACCTTGTCTGCCAGGATCCTGCAGCTAAGAGCAGCCACCAGAGGAGCCGGGTGGCAGGAAATGATGGTGTGGGTCCAGCCCCACTTAGCACACCTTGTGTCTCCATTTCATCTGTATGCATTTTCCCCTGCTCGGGTGAATCCCGGAGGGAGACGACGTCCAGTAAGTGCTTTTTCATCTTTGTAAGAAGAGTTTATTGAAGCCAGTGGGTCAAAAAGTCAACAAGCAAGGAAGCAGAACCAGAAGGGCACGGGGGCAGAGAAGCCCTGAACAGTTGCTAATGTCTCTGACTTTCGCTCTGTGTTCCTTCGGCCACAATTTCAAAATGCAGAGTATGTTCAGGGGGCATGGCCCCTTGACCTACTGGCCAAAGAGAAAGGAGAAGCAAGCAGCTGTCACAGAAGGCCCTGCGATGGCCTATCCTTACCTGTGCTGGGCCAGGTGCGCTCAGGCTTCTGTGAGGAGACACTTGAAGATCGGAGGGGTGGGGGGGGGGCAGCGTCCATTTGTCCCTGCAGTGTGTCACCTGCTGGGACTGGACCCCAGGGCAGGTGTGGTTTAGTGCTGCACCTGCAAGGGGACAGAGGGTGACATCAGTAATGTCATCTTTGTACTGAGGGCAGGACATAGGACTGAGCAAGAGACTTTGTGCTATAATAAAAAATATATGGGGTGCTGGGGTGGCTCAGTCAGTTAAGCGTCAGACTTTGGCTCAGGTCATGATCTCGCGGTCCGTGAGTTCGAGCCCCGCGTCGGGCTCTGTGCTGACAGCTCAGAGCCTGGAGTCTGCTTCGGATTCTGTGTCTCCCTTGCTCTCTGCCCCTCCCCCACTCTCTCTTTTTCTCTCTCTCTCTCTCAAAAATAAAACATTAAAAAATCTTTTACAAAAATGAACTAAGGGAGCCTGGGTGGCTCAGTCGGTTGAGCATCCGACTTCGGCTCAGGTCATGATCTCGTGGTTCATGAGTTCGAGCCCCGCCTTGGGCTCTGTGCTGATGCCTCGGAGCCTGGAGCCTGCTTAGGATTCTGTGTCTCCCTCTCTATCTGCTCCTCCCCCACTCGCGCTCTGTCTCTCTCCCTCAAAAATAAAATAAAAACATTTTAAAAAATTAAAAAATATATATATATTTCATCTCTGTTCGGGGTTTTAGGCAAGAGCTTCAGAAACCCTTGAAAAGACCTAAGTGATCAGAGTGTCTTTGTGATGCTAGAGAGTTGACTCCTGGTTGGCCCTCCGGTCGTGTCAGGATAGGGGCCGGTCACCGGAAAGACCAACACGTGGCTGCAGGGCTGGGGCTTTGAGCCAGCCAGACCTCCAGGAGGGGAGAGGGCCTGGAGATTGAGTTCATTTGTGCGGCCGGTGACTTAATCAGTTGTGTGTACGTAATGAAACTCTGGTCAAGCGTCTGGACACCCAGACTCGGTGGGGCTTCCCAGCTGGTGGGCACCCTGATGTGCCAGGAGGGTTATCCCCTGGGGTTCCCCGGGGAGAAAGCCCAGAAACTCTGTGCTCCCTCTCAGACCTTCCCTGTGGGTCTCCTCATTGCATGTCCTTTAACATAAAACCACACCTTGGCACTTTCCTGAGCTCTGCCTCTGGCGAATGGCCCACCCCGAGGAGGGCTCTCAGAAGCCCCCAGACTCATAGCCAGTGGGCCAGAAGTGCAGGTAGCCTGGGGAAACCTCCCGGCAGGTGCATCTGAAGCGGGGCAGTCTTGGGGGAGAGGACCCAGCCCTCAGTCTGCAGGGTGTGCTGGTGACCCTGGGTGGTCTGTGTCAGAAGTGCATTGCAGGCCCCCGAGCTGGGGTGGAAACAGAACAGACTCAGAATAAGCTCCAGGGGCATGAAACCAGCAGAAAGGCTGGACTCAGCTTCGGGGCTACAGCCATTTGCACGTGGGGGCTTCCATCGGCAGAGAGGACCACACGGCTTCCCCCCGCTGAAGAGTGAGGTCCGCGGATTATTGTCACAAAGACGTAGTTTGCTGCTGAAGCCCGCTGGCGGGGCAGAGACACGGGCTGTGTGTCCACATGTCCATCAGGTGCTGGTACTCACGGAGGTGCGCTGGGGGCTCGGAGCCCTGACGACGTTGTTCCTGCAAATCTGGTGAGCAGTGCTTGCTTGAGGATTTCTCATAGAAGTTTGAAGAACAAAATCTACGTGCACACTGCCCGGGACCGCTCAGTGTAGTCCACCAGGGGGGTGACAAGGGTCCTGCTCTCGACGGCCACGAGAAGGGATGGAGGATGGCAGTATGGTTTTGACTTTGGAGTCAGACACCAGACAGAGTCAGAACCGAGCCGTGCCCTTCATCTGCTCAGTAAACGTGGGCTCGCTTCCCTCGCCTCCCTCGTTGGGCCTCAGTGTTCGTGTCAATGCAGTGGGGGCAATATTAATATTTCACAATGGAACCGTCTCAAGGTCTGGGTGGAGGCACCAAGTGGCCTGATAGTGAGCGCTCACTGACCGCTGGATGAGCTCCCTGCTTCGTCTTCGTATGAAGTCGGGAAGGCCAGGCGGTGACCCAATCCTGGCCCCCAGCGTTCAGCTACAGAGCTTGTAAATGAAAGATGGACAGAGCGCACCGGGAGAGAGCAGGGAGGCCAAGGAAGCAAGCCCACAGGAGACACCAAGGCCGCCCATCAATTCTGCTCTCTCTCTGAATTCTTGCACGGGCGCCCCCCAACAACACCAGCCACTCAAACTGTGGGGTGATAGTTACAGGTCCAGGGAAAGCCGACCAGAGGGGAAGCCACGGAAACAGAAAACCTAACCAGCTTCCGCACGGGGCCCCCTCCGTTTTGGGGGCCGTGCCTCACAGGTAGCTTCCTCGCTTGACTTCCTCCTACCGGGTGCACACGCCCTGTCGACAATTTGCGACCTGAAGATTCCTGAAACGGGCTTTTGTGGAGGAACTCCTGGACGAATGGACAAATTCCTACTGCAGTCTTCATAGTCACGGAGGAGGGAACATCTAATTCTTTACTACGCCAATAAATTCTGTGTCCGATTTATCTTCCATCAGGCCAACATTAATATTAAAATCCTCCATGAATCATAAATCTGTCATACATCAAGAAAAGCAGCACCAGGAAATCAAAAAAGCCCTCATTAACAAAAGCGGAATTAGTCCTTTGAGGACCGTTCTCAATGGCCAAACAGACCATTTACAGTCTGATCATTGTCCTAATGGGCCGTGCTCTGTCATTGGGTCGGTGTTCTGAATCTAAATTGGCCAGCGATGGGCTGGTAATCACTGTCTGGGGTGCCTGGGGTGATTTGGAGGCTCAAAGTCTCCACGTGGAAGATGGGTAAGCTGTGAGAGCTGGTGGGCAAGAGGGAGCGTCTGGAGCCTGGCAGGCTGTGCCAGCTTGCAGCTCAGAGCGAGCCACACCCTGTGCCGCCTCCTGTGGTGGAGACCCTGGCTCCAGGAGGCTGCTTCCAGGCGGTACACTTCCCCGGGGCTGTGCCAGAACAACTCCAGCAAAACGCTCCCCCGGGGTGGGGGGGGGGGACCCGGAAGAAAGCTGCCCGCCGTGGCGCAGGCAGGAGGTCTGGTCTTTGGGAACTCCCCCCAGAGGACATGCACCACTTTCTTGGAAGTGGTTTCCATGATGGCAGAGGCTGATTGTGGGGAGGGGAATGCCGGCCAGCCGGGAAGGGACTCAACCTGGGCTACCAGGAGGGGGCTCACGAAAGACCTCAAGACACAGCTTCCAAGTGGACAGTGCCAGCCACGTTCGTTCTCTGGGCTGGTCGGATCGTCAGCCTAGATTCGGGATCTTTTCCGAGAGGAGCCCCCACATGTCGGGCAAATTCAGTTCTGTTCACATGGAAAGGGCGTTTTGTGTGCCCTGTTTCCAAGCAGCTTACAAGGTTTACGAAACAAACAGATGTTTATAATCAAATCTCAGCAGCTGCATTTGCACAGATGCGGGGGTGGGGGGTGGGACTGAGTCACACACGATCATAGAGCCCCAAGGAAGACATTGTCGAACTGGGGAGAAGCCATTGCAGAATTCCGTCCACACGCACGTTACGTTTGAATATACAAGGATGTGCACACGTGTAAACCCGCAGTGGGGATCATACCGCTACGATACCTTTCTTATCTGCCCTCCGAACACGCTGGTGACAAATGACAGACACCGAGTATCTGGCTGTGCTAACAAATATTCTTTCCCCTGGCTTTACTGAGCTGTAACTGACATGTAACACCACATAAGGTCAAGGCACACAGCGTGGGCACGGATACACGTGTGTGCTGTGGGCCGATTACCACAGTCAGGTGAACCAGTCACACAATCACCTTCTTCTCTTGCAGTGAGAACATTTAAGATCTACTCTCTCAGGCACTTCTGAGCGTGTAACACAGCATTATCGACTGCAATCACCATGCTGCGCATTAGGGACCTGAACTAGTCATCTTATGACCAGAAATGTAACCGTTTGACCAACATCTCCCCGTTTCCCCCATCCCCCGGCCCCCCGGTAACCACCACTCGGCTCTGTTTTCACCGGTCGGGCTTTTGTAGATCCCACATGAGCATCATATCCTGCGATGTCCGTCTTTCTCTGTCTTAGTTTGCTTAGCATGATGTCCTCAAGGCCCATCCATGTTGTTACAAGTGGCAGGATTTCCTTCGTTTTTATGGCTGAATAATATTCCACACACACACACACACACACACACACACACACACACTCATACCACATTTCCTTTATCCTTCATGCATCCATCGATGGATGCTTGGGGGGCTCCCACATGTCGGCTGTCGTGAATAATGTTGCAGTGAGCACAGATGTGCAGCTATGCGTTCGAGACAATGACCTCCTTTCGTCGGGATATATTCCCAGGAGTGGGATTCCGGACCCTGTGGTCTGATCTTCTTAACACAGATTCTGACCTGAGGAAGCCCCCATGAGGGCCCATGGTGAGAAGCACTATTTTCCGGGGAGCATTTCCCTCTTTCGTGAGACTATGAGAGGCCTCACTGGAGGCTGTGTATTCACAGGTTAACCATAGCAGAACAACTGCTAAGTGTCAGTCAGGGCCCGAAACCAGAAAGGAAAATCACAGGTCGGAGATGAAGGAACCCGGAGGGAACCAGGCAGAGTGTGACCCGAATGCCTCACCGGGGCTGGGAACCGGCGCCCCAGGCCGAGCACTGGACACCCACGGGGAGCCTCGAAGTGCTCGTCCTGTGGGGACACCAGAGCAGCTCCGCTCGAAGCAGCTGTGGCCAGGAAAGTGAGGACCCCACACTGGCCAAACAGGGTGTGGCTTTAACACTCACCCTTGTGTCTGTGGCAGGAACCCAGGTGGGGAGAGGATTAGAACTTTCTGTCTGGAATGGAGCAAGCAAGGTCTTCATTACTGTCACACAGCCAACGATCCATGGGCGGCCCCGGCGGGTCAGAGGGGCCTGGCTGGAGGAAGAAAGCCCTGCTCAGAGACCTCCAGCCATTGTCCAGGTCTGGGTTGGACACCAGCTCCAGCAGCGTGCCAGTCTGAGAGTGGGCACTCGGACCTGAGCAGACCGCCGATGGATCCACAGCCAGTAGGGAAAACGGTGGGTGGACGCAGGGGGAGAAGTCAGGAGGCCCACAAGGACACCGTCCAAGATGGGGCCCCTGGGGGGGGCTCCGTCGGTTGAGCGTCCAACTTCGGCTCAGGTCATGATCTCATCTCATGGTTCGCAGGTTCGAGCCCCGCGTCGGGCTGTGTGCTGACAGCTCAGAGCCTGGAACCTGCTTCAGACTCTGTGTCTCCCTCTCTCTCTGCCCCTCCCCCAGTGGCACTGTCTCTCTCGCTCTCAAATATAAACATTAAAAAAAAAGAACACCCCCCACGAAAAGAAGCACCTGACCCAAGACCAGAACTGGCAGATCCAACAAGGACAAAGTCAGCCCCTCAGGAGGAAGGGGTAATAAAAATCGATGAGTGAGATTTTAAAACAGTTTTATGTTTCCAGAAGATATGAGAAGCAGGCAAGGACCAAGAAAGCATGTGAAAAATCAGAGGTGGCAGACTTGTCACAGGCCAGATGTCCCTTCTGGAGAGGGACCTAGCAGACCAGGCACAGCCGGCAGGTGCACGGGGCAGGAGGGTGGTGGGGATGGCTGACGCGGCAGCCGACAGGGAGTGGCGATCTGCTCGGACCAGGAGGACAGGACAGCAAACTTGTGCATCTGTCTAAAAATACATGAAAGGGAGAAAACATGCTGCCAGCTTTTCAAGAGTGCAGAAAGATGTGAGCACTTAGATTAATGAAACCAAAAAAAAAAAAAAAAAGCCCTGTGCAAAATAAACACATCCACATGGGGACACTTTGTAGTAAACCTATTGAAGCCCACTGACCGACCAAGAGAAAATCGTGGAATCCACAGAATGCCACACATGGGCAAGCAAAAACCCTAAACTCCACCAGAGGAAAGAGGTAAGAGAAGAACAAAATAACCATAGTAAAACGCAGAGCAGACATCTTACCCACAGCACAAAGGATGGAATTCAACACAGTAAGTTTTTAAATACTGAAGAAAACAACTCTTAACCTAGAAGGTCTGTAGCCTGTTAATCTACCCTTTTGACAGTTTCAGACAGACCGAAAGAGTTTACTGTCCCCTGTTTGCCATTCAACAAGCCTTTTTGAAAAAGGCGTGAAAGGATGCACCCCAACAAGGAGGAAATCAAACCCAACAAGAGCCAGTAAAGATGCCAGAAAACCTATGCAAATAGAGTTGTGAACACATGGGTTAATTCCAAATAAACAAGGATATATTTAAAAAAAAAAAAAAAAACAGAGCAGAGGGTTGAAAACCAGATGGCACTGAAATATTAGCCACCAAAAACAGGAGGTTGGGAACGAAGAAGGTTTTGAACTGAAGTCTTCTTGGTGACATGCAGACATACCATTAAATGTCATCCAGCTTTGTGAATAGGCTTGTTATGATTTAAAGTCAGTCATCACTAAAGAAATGATAACAGGAAGTAGAAACTATGACGAGAGAACCAGGAAACAGGGCAGAAAAGAAGAAACAGTACCTGCCCAGCAGGAGGTCTGAAAGGGGGAAAAGAGGAAAATGCAGTCCTAAATTGTCTCCACAGTGTGTATTCACCCATAAAACATGCTAGATGGGTTTCTATTGTTCTGCATTTTTAAAAATGAATCCCGGGGCACCTGGGTGGCTCAGTCGGTTGAGCGTCCGACTTCGGCTCAGGTCATGATCTTGCAGTTGGTGGGTTCAAGCCCCGCGTTGGGCTCTGTGCTGACAGCTCAGAGCCTGGAGCCTGCTTCCGATTCTGTGTCCCCCTCTGTCTCCACCCCACCCCTGCTTGTGCTCTGTCTCTCTCTTACAAAAATTAATAAACAAAATTTTTTTAAGTAAATAAAAATCCCTATTTTTAACAATTTGTCCCAAGTTCCTGGCTCATTTCCACCCCTTGAAATGAGTCTGAAGTTGGAGAAGGTGAGAAGCAGGTGCTCTGTGGCCCGAGGCCACCAGATACCAGCCTTCGCCGATCTGCGTGTTCCAGGGGCTCCATGACACGGGCCCAGACCTCCCTGACTTCCCTGTCTCCCTGCGGCTTGGCTCCTGGGCCCCCGTGTGGACTCAGCCTCAGCCTCCCTTAACAATGGGGGCAGCGCTTCATCACGTTAAGGGCCTGCTGGGTATCCATTTCTTAATGGCTAAGCTACTGGAATGAGTGCATCCCCATTGGAAGATGGGAACCAGGCTTGCAAGGGACACGCTCAGGACCACACAGCAGGCATGTGGTTCTCCCAGGCCTCTGAACTGTCTCTCTCTCTCTCTCTCTCTCTCTCTCTCTCTCTCTCTCTCTCTCTTCATTACACCCAGCGAATGCACCATACGAAATCACAACTGGCTGCTCTCTGACAAGGGACAGTGGCATCCACCGGGATATGGGTGAGGGGACATCCCAGCTCAGCAGTAGATCCTTGGGAGACTCTTGTCAGAGGCAAGCAAGGCTGACCCAGAAAACTACCCTGGATGCCACTGGCCACAGGAGGGATGACATTGTAGCACAGCCACGTGGAAGGTGACGGAGCTGGGATGCAGGAGCAGGGGACAGACCGGAGGTTGCTGAGCTGTGCCCCAGCTCCTGGGTCTGCAACTGTTCAGAGACAGGTACACACGGATATCTGAGACCTGGAGAGTCAGGTGCTGCAGAGACAAGTGTTCTCAGTGGCCACTGTGGAGACCTGGGTCACCTTTTGGGAGGATCCACCATCTGGAGGGAAGAGCCTGTCAGAGGGGAGACTGGACCACGGGGGCCTCTTCAGGGTCCACTGGCCACTGCTGAAGAGTCAGGCCAGGCCTCAGCAACGAGCCTGGTGTGACTTCTTTTTTTTAATTTTTTTGTGTGTGTTTTAGTTGTTGCTTTTGAGAGAGAGAGGGAGAGAGACAGAGCACGAGTGGGGGAGGAACAGAGAGAGGAAGACAGAATCTGAAGCAGGATGCAGGCTCCGAGCTGTCAGCACAGAGCCCGACGCGGGGCTTGAACCCACAAATGGCGAGATCATGACCTGAGCCAAAGTTGGACGCTCAACCAGCTGAGCCCTGCAGAACTTCTGATCATTTTCAGGCTGCCTGGAGACAGGACCTGGTGCCCCTGACCCTTTAGAGTGAGCAGAACCCATCCTGCTGGCATTTCCACTCTGCAAACACACCCCCTTCCTCACCTCTAAGGGATGTTAGTTTGCCTAAGAGGAGGGGGCAGCCACCCTGTAGCAGGAGGAGGAAAGGCTCAAGAGGGAGTCACATGGCAGGTCTGGGATGAGGGACACAAGGGGCTCACCTGGCGTGCCCAGAGCAGAGCCAGCCATTCATCTATGGACGGGGTGGTTGTTATGGATTGAATCATGTGCTGTTATTATTAAATTATTAAATATTATTAAATTATTAAATACATAATTAAGGTGAAATGAGGCCTTAGGGGCGGGTCCTAGACCAATAGGACTCATGTCTTCATACAAAGAGGAGATCAGGACACAGGGAGAGAACAGTCGTCCACACACCAAGGAGAGAGGCCCAGGAGGACCCAATCCTGCCGACGCCCTGATTTTGGCCATCAGCCTCCAGGGCTGCGAGGGGTGAGCTGTGCTGTGTGAGCCACCCAGTCCGTGTGCTCCGGTGCGGTGGCCTGAGCTGCATCGCGGTCATTGAGGCGAGAGCATCTAACCGAAGTCTGGGGGATGACAGAGAGCTGACCACAAGGCCGTGCAGGGGTGAGGGAGCACACTGAGCAATGGGGAGGGGCTGGCATGGCTGCAGAGGGCGTGGGGGGCAGCGGGGCCGGCCGGGTGGGCCTTCAGAGGCATGTTCTGGAGCTCCGGGCAGACACAGAATCGTGATGACACTGTTGCCAGGAGCCCTTCCTCTGCTCTACGGTCTGAGAGCTTCCCAGGGAGGGGTGCAGCCCCTTGTCATCCTGACATGCCCAGAACCTCTCTGGAACCCGGGAAGGCTGAGCAGGGGTGAGAGCCGGTGGATGGCTGGGCCGTCCCTTGTAGACAGCTCCTGTGCAAGTCACTGCAGACTCACAGATATTAATATATCTGGAACCGTGACTCACGTCCGCATCCTAGGAGCTGAGGTGCCCGGGGCAGGGGTGCGGCCAGGGGAGGGGCCTTAAAGATCCCATTTCTCCCACCTCTATTCGGAGCCACTGCAGAAACGATATTAATGATGAACAAGTGACGTAAAGACGAGAGGTAGAGGTCATACTGGAGTGTCACTTCCACCTGTCACCATGGAAACGTCAGGAGGGAAGAGATTTTCCTGTAAAAATTCCCCCACAGTAAAGCAGGGGAGCAGATGCCTCTCCACCCTCCCAACCCCCTCCCTATAAAGCCACTGTGGGTCACTTTGTGCCACCCCGCTCAGATAAGAAATCGTGTCCTGGGTCCTCGGGAAGGTCCTGTGTGTCTCTGCCTCCAGTTGTCCCAGGTGGGCGGGCTCTCCAGGGAATGTTCATGAGACGGCGTTGTCCATGGTCCTTACCGGCAGCAGACCCCTGGGCATCACCCGTGAGCTGCTCCGGTAAGGAGCAGTGTCCCAAGTCACCCCTGCAAGACACCAAGACAAAGGGAGGTGACACATTTCATTTCTCCAGAACTTTCCACGAGGGTGGTAGCTCACCCTGTGTCCTCAGCAAGTCTTGGAGGACAGAGGGCGTGCCTCACACAGGCTGATGCTGTGCACGTGTCTGCACGTGCACCTTTCCATCTGTCTGTCCTGCGGTTCGTGAAACCGCACAGCATCCTCCCCCCGCCCCCCGCCCCGTGCCGCCGCAGCCGGCGTGAATGAAGTCACGGTGGCAGAGTCCTTTGAAAACTGTCTGAAGCAAGAAGCGAAAAGCACAAACTATCATTACTGCTGTCACCACCGCTAATCCTTTCACTGGGGATGCCAGGGGTCCTGGATGGAGAACAGAACTCGGAGGTGTGATTAGCTAAATTTAGCTCGGGACACAAAAGTCGGCAGCTTTGAGGTTCGCCTCGCTTTGACAAGCGATGAGCTTGGAACCACTGCCGATCTTTTGATTTCATTCCCTTGGTGGCCAAAGGAGCCAGGAGAGAATTACTTTCAGACAAGGATCTTCACTGTTTGCATAGCACACATTTCCATGAGGCTGCAAAGGCATGCTTTATTAAATTTCCTTTGAAATATAAGGCTTTGATTTAGGGGCAGGAATGTTTTCTATGCCTTAAAAATGCCATGCAAGTTAGGACTGGAGCAGAACGTCCTTGAAGGGTAAGAACCAGGTAGGACCCCACCTGCTTCCTCCCTGGTCCTGAGCAGAGCGGAAGGGACACATTGGGTTAGTCTGCCAGAGTGGCCATAACAAAACACCCCAGCCTGGGCACCTGCAGGGCAGACATTTATTCCCCAACAGTCTGGAGGCTGGAGGCCCAAGATCCAGGTGTGGGTGGGGCTGGGTCCTCCTGAGGCTCTGTCCTTGGCGGGTAGATGGCCATCTTCTGTGTCCTCACACAATCGTCCTTCCATGCCTGTCTGTGCCCCCCTCTTCTTCTTATAAGGACACCAGTCCTCTTGGATTAGGAGCCCCCTCTGCAAAAGCCCTGTCCGTCTCCAAAAACAGTCACACTCTGACTTACGGAGGGTTAGAACTCCAGCAGGTGAACTGGGGGGCACAGTGCAGCCCACAGCGCCTCTGGCTTCCCACTTCCTAGGCTCTGAGGAATCATGGGTCTGACTCTGAATGATGTCCAGCCATCACTGCAGATGTGCCCTCCAGTGGCCTCTGCTTCTCTGTTCATGTGTACTTCCCACACCATTTGGACATGTGACAGGTTCTCATCGACGTGCAAGAGTCACCAGTTTTCCTAGAAGTGGGCGTTCACCCTGAGACGAGAGTGCGGAAAAAAGTATGCTCCCTGATGGTCCATCACATCCTTAAGACTGGTGAGGGTAACTGTCTGCTCAGGGTGGGAAAGGAATAAAGGGAGGGGGGAGATAGGAGGAAGGAGGGGGGACCCACCCACCCACCCAAAGAGCGCACTCAAGAACAGAGACAGTTAAGTCCTCTGTTAGCAGAGGAGAATGTACTGAGGCAGGACGCAGACTTTCTAACAGAAATCAGCCTGGGAAATGGGTTCTGTGTCCTCTGCGTCCCCTGGGACATCTGCAGGGATGTGGCTCAGCCAGCATTCAATCTTTCCAGGTACCAGCAGTGCTGGCCACAGACAAGAGCAGGGTAGGGCAGGAGCGCACACACAGACACACGCACACACACATGCACGCACACCTGTGAGTGTGCGTGTGTGTGTGCATGCAGGCACGTGTGCCTGGGCTTACTTCCCAGGGAGACTTCAGTAACACCCACCCCCTGAGAACATCCTTCCGACAGCCGGGAGGCCTGTTAACCTCCTCCCAGACAAAGCACAGAGGTGGGAGAGAATCAGAGAAGAGTCGCATTAAAACATAGTAGCAATAACACTCTTTGATGAATGTTCCCCATCAAACCTCTGGAGCATAAGTCTGAGAGTGCTAAGAAGGCAATTGTCAGGAAAAAAAAAGAAAAGAAAAAACCCAACCTGCCACTTATCCCTTTTAACCTATAGGCTCCATTTAACCAATTAATCTTATTTATAAAAGGACAAGCAAACAATTTAAGTTTATGTGGTTTCGGTTTTGATCATTTTTCTGCTGTTAACAGACAGGGTCATTCTTCCTGATAATTAAGACTCTTATAGTCAATAAGAACTTACTATTAAATTTAACTAATATTGATGGCCCGAACAGCGGTTGCCATCTCTGCCGCCGGCCGCGGGCTCTCCCTCTGTGCCAACAGTTCAAGTGCGGGTCCTTAGCGCCTCCGGCCCCATTAAGCACCGCGTCCTTATGAATCACAGGTCTGGGCTTCTGCGAGCCACAGGAGGAGCGAGGGGGAGCCCAGGCAGGGCGTTCCCAGTCATCCGGTCTCCGCTGGGAAGTGAGACGCGGAAGCAAGGTGTTTTAGTCGGACCCAGAACTATTTACAACAAAACAAAAGAAAACACTTTGGGCTCTGCTTCTAAATCTTACGTCTTCTAATCTCTCCTGCTTCCACCATCTGACTTCTCAGTATATAGGTGGCTGTGAGGGAGGAAAGTCCTGTCCTCTACCCTCTTAAGTTATGTGCCTGAGGGCTGTGAATTAAAACCGGCAGCAGAGTGGTGGGAGAAAAGGCATGCACACTTATTAATTTTTAGTTCTACATGGACAGGGGCATCACCAGAATAAGATTTGAGAGATTATATACATGTTACTGGGGGATGGCAGGGGCAGAGGGACACTTCTGGGAGAACAAATGACTTTGGGGTGGGGGACACTAATGGAAACACCAGTTACTTTCTTTGAGAGGCAAATGGGCCCTTAGGAAAATGGGTGAGAGCTCCAAGAGTCCAGAAGAAGAGATTGCACCTGCCCCTGGGGGTGGGATTAATAGTGATGCTTCTTTTGGGAAGCTTTCCTTTTAGGGAGAAACGGGATTTCAGGAGCTCAAAGGCCTTTGACGCAAAGTAATCTTGGGCCAAAGTGGCCTATTTTGGGGTGACACGTCCTGACCCCCTTGATGAACCCCACTCTCTGCTTCCATATCCACAGGGATGCTCTGCTTCTAACTCTGTGTGTGGCCTCTGGGCACGCTGGTGGGGGGAGGGCAGGAATCCTGTCAGGAGCTGGGTGCTGGGTAGGTCGGGCCTACACCTGGCTGTGAGATGTAGGGAAATATTGGGGCGCAGAGAGGATGGGGGCTGCTGGGGGCTGCTGAAGTGGAGTCCGGATAGCAGGCCAAAGTACCAGGTTGATTCTACGGGATAAACAATAGAAGGTCTGATGGTGATCCAGGCAGTCTGGGGTGGGGGTGCGGCATTCGCAATAACCGTGAGACAGTGGAAGTAAGACTCCGCTAGGAAATGATGTTTGGGGGGAGACTCAATGGTAGCCAAGGGAGGGGAGTGCATTGGCCAGCTGCTGCTGGGTAACAAGCAGCCAAGCGATCTCAGAGGTGCACGTATTTTCCGGTCACTCAGGCTGAGCCTCGCTGCCTCACGAGGGCCCGGGTGCAGAGGAGGTTGGTAAGGAACAGCGGGTAATTCTGTCCACAGCAAATGCACTCATCCAAACTGTCTGTGCTGATCAATGAAGTTGCCTGAGTTTTGCACAAGGGAAATTAGGGCCTGGAGACCCTGATTGTTCCCCCCACAACACATACACACACACACACAGAATTCACGTGCACTGAAGTGCCCAGATTTTAAGTGTCTGCTTGGATGCCTTTTGACATATACCCATGCGCATCGTGAATACAGCACTCCAGTCACACTGGAGAACGTCTCTCCCACCCGGAAAGTCCTCCACACCCACAGGCAGCCACGACCCCGATCTTAATGCCCAGATAGGGTAGTTCTGCCTGTTCCAGAACTTCAAGCGGGCAGAACCACACAGTGTGTGCCCTGGTGCCCCGTTTTCTCAGCATCGGGTCTGTGCACTCCCTCAGTTGCGTCTCTGGGTTGTTAACTTGCGCTGTTGAGACGCATTCTTCTGCACAGAAGTAGAATTGGCCCATCCTCCTGTGGGTAGGCGTGTGGATAGCTTCCTGTTTGGGTATGAATTTGGCTGCCACGAACATTCATGTACGGGTTGGGATTTCTAAATATTTATTTTCATTTCTCTTGGGTAAACACCTAGAAGGGGAACCACTGAATCCCAGGGTAAATGTGTACTAGCTTTGGGGGACACCTCGGCTTTCCAGTGTTTGTACTGTTTTACCTACCACCTGCAACGCTGTTCTCTTTCTCTTTAGTCTTGCCGAAGTTTGGGATTTCTGGGGTTTTTCAAATTAACGCTTTGTGTTTCCTTACAACTTAAATATTTCATTGTTTAAATTTGCATCTTTTTATGACAAACGATGTTCCTGCTACGTGTGCTGTTGGCCATTTGCACATCTTCTGTGAAGCGACTTGTGAAACATTTTCCGCCATTTTTTTCTCTTTCTTTCTTTCTTTCTTTCTTTCTTTCTTTCTTTCT
Source organism: Puma concolor (assembly GCF_028749965.1). Classification (NCBI taxonomy): domain Eukaryota; kingdom Metazoa; phylum Chordata; class Mammalia; order Carnivora; family Felidae; genus Puma; species Puma concolor. The sequence continues at coordinate 3,001,464 of NC_141674.1, read as the reverse complement.
TTCTTGTGGTTTGTCTCTTCACTATTAAACTCCCCTTTTTGACGGTTTACCCACCAATTCTGAAAAGCATCATCTATCAAAACTGGAAGCTAGGGTCCCCTCTGCTTCTCTGGAGGGACCAGCCTCCCGGGAGGGGACAGGCTGGCATCACAGACCCACAGAACCTGGAACCCCAAAGAGAGATGCTTCCCACCGTTTAGCTGGCAATACTGACCCGAGGGAACCCCATTTAATGACATCGGGGGTATGTTATCAGGGTCTGTTAGTAGACGTAGAGTACAAACAGTCATTTAATTTAGGGGACCGTGCCCAGGTCTCCCACGATCTTATGGAGTGACGAACAATTGGGGGTGAGAAGTTGCGCTGGGACAGAAGTGAGGCAAAGCAAACAGAGTGGGAGGTCGACCAAGTGGAGGTGAGGATTCCACGCTCACGAGACAAGGCCCCCGGTTGCCCTGGTCGCTGAAGACCAGGGCGCTGGTGATGATGGCGTAGTAGTTAGGAGACGCGACGGTCAGAGTCACACATGGTGCTTTACCTCTCCTTGCAGTGGTCTGGGGAAGGTGCAGTGTGGGTGACGGGGTCTGTGCCGAGGAAGCAGGGGCAGGGAGCAGGTGCCGTGAACGGTGTGACACAGGAGTGTAACCCAGGGCTCTGCTCAGAGCCGAGTCTGTGAAGCTGTACAGAAAAGAGCTTCTAAGGAAAGAACACATCCCACGTCCCTGAGGCAGGGGTGAGGGCAGCACTGTGAGGGCCAGAAAGCAGAGTATGTCTGGAGGCGTGTGAGGTAAGCGAGGGTGGCGTGGAGAGAAGTTCCGCGAAGCGCCCTCCAGCTTCAAAACCTGCATCTCGTCCTGTGCGGGCTGGAGCACACCCATCTCACGAAGCTGCTTGAGGTTTCGAATCGCCCGGGGGCTGTGGATGCAGCCAGCACGAGGTGTAGGCAAAAGCGAGGTCCGTGTGTGTCACCTGAACAGAATGAAGAAATGATAGCTTATCTTATGGTGGAACCCTGTCTCTGGAAGGGGCAGTCTTTGAGAGACCCAGTCACTCCATCAATTCTGGGGTTCAAAAGCCTGTAGGCTGCCTTACCGGGGACCTCAGAGGCCCTGAAGGAGCCCTAGAAGCCCACAGAACCTCATAGAACCCCTTGACTTATGACTCAGAAACCCAGTGTTACCCAGAGGGCCTGGTACTGTACAATGATTTTCTTTTTATCACCTGCTGAGATTTTGATTCATGGAAACGATATTTGCATTCCGAGATGAAGCCTCCTGCAAAGTATCAATCTTTATTACACCCATGCTGGCAGATAGACCCAGGACTCATTTACTGCATTTTTTATTTTTAAACCAGGCAACGGGGTGCAGAGAGGGATAGCCTGTGATCTGCCACTGCCTTCCAGGCACACGCAGAAATTCTGAAATATGACAATGCTTAAACCTGTTCTCCAAGAATTCCAAAGTCTGCTGTGGAAGGCTCCCTTGGTCCCTGCCACTGAGCTGGACCATGGTTGGGGGGCCCCACACCGCTGTCTGCCCTCACCTTGGTTGTGACTAAAATCTCTGAAAACCTCAGAGGCGAGAGCCAGAGTCGTCTGGAGGTAGAGAGTCCTGACTTTGCAATCTTCTCAGATCATAAAGGCTCTTAACACTTCCCAAATGGAAAAGTCCTTGCAGGTGCCTGAGCCCCATCTCTGGGATGCTCTTGGAATGAATGGTGTGGCCATTACCAGCATCACTGGGCTATTGATTGCTTCTAGGAAAAAGTGCTCTTGGCCAACAAGGACCTGGGTACCTATCTGCGGTATCGTGGGAGTAAATTCTTTTTAAAAAAATTTGTTAATGTTTATTTATTTTTGACAAAGGGAGAGAGAGACAGAGCATGAGTGGGGAGGGGCAGAGAGAGAGGGAGACACAGAATCCAAAGCAGGCTCCAGGCTCCGAGCTGGCAGCACAGAGCCTGACGTGGGGCTCAAACCCACGAACCGTGAGATCATGACCTGAGCCGAACTCGGACGCTCGACCTACTGAGCCACCCAGGCGCCCCGGGAGTAAATTCTTAATGTCCAGCTCTCCAGGAGGCTTGGGAGCTTCCTCACAATGCGTACTGATTACCTTGTGTAATATCCCTGCCATGACGAAATCCAAGCTGCTGACGAGACGTCATTCAAACACGGAGTTGGGAAGAGATGTTCACCACTTCACTCACAAGAGTGTGTGAGCTGTTCCAGCCCCTGCTGGAGCCATTGTCTTCCTCCAGATTCACCTCGAGAAACTCTCCGTCCCCTGCTTCGTTCTGAGATAGGATCTGCTCCTTTGCTGAGTGTGCCCCATGTGTGTGGCCTTATATGGGAGCCCCCAGGAAGCCCCCAGGGGGAGACAGCGATTTCACACCTGTAGAATGATGGTGGGGGTCCTGGGACCCTCTGTTGTGGGGTGTCCTTCACAGTCCTGGATGAAGTGTGAAGGGGAGAGAGGAGGGGGACCAAAGCGGTCCACACAGCAGAGATGTGTGTGGGAGCAGCACAGGAGAACGGTTGTGGTCCAGTGCCTCTGATGTCCAGAGGCAGCATGGGGTGGAGGGAGCATGGATTGGAGAGGTGCTCACCAGCCAGGTACCACCAGCATGGACAGTGTCCCCCACCATTCCCCTTGGATTCATCGGGACGGCTGTTTTCCTTTGCCAGCTCTTCCCACTCTGTCTACTGCCTGTCATTCCCAAGTTGCCATGGGTGTCATCAAACATCACGAAGAGGAGGGTGAACCCAGCTCCCAGCAGAGCACAGACCGCGTTTACTCCATGACCCCGGACTACCGGTGAGCGGGGACCGTCACTGCACAGGGGCGGCTCTTCTCCCCTCCACTTCCTGTTACCATGGGGGACGTCACCCCATGACGGAAAATGCTGGAAACACTTGAAAGACGACCCTTTAAAACATCCCCCTCTCTGACCAACCACCTCAATGCTTGATGCTTCTCCCTCAAATCTTTTCTCTGGTTTTGTTTGTCATTTGCTTGCTGTACTCCTCGCGTCACTGGGACCCTACACTTCACCCAAACCACGTGGTTCTCAGTTGTCCTCCTTCCAAACAGCATTCGCATCCACCATCGTTTCTCTTACTGAGCTTTTCTTGTAACCAGTTACCTGGGCACATAGTTGTAGAATCAACTGTGTCTGTAAGATTTATTAGAAAAATGAGTAGAGCTTGATCCAACTCCTGCCTCTTCCCTTTCCCAGAGGTTACTGCTTCCCCATTTCTTCTTTTCCATTTCTTTCCATCCTTCCCCCTGGGTTCATACATAACCCATTGATACCCATTGGTTTTCAGTCTCAGTCATTATTTGCTGGCCTGCCACTGAGGACAAGGGATGCTTAACACTCTGACCGTCCTCATCCCCACACACGCCCACCCCTCACCCCCTCCCATTACCCCACCGTGAGGATAAGGAGGGAGTCACCATCTGACCAGATCCACGTTCGGTGGTAAACATGGAGGTTAACAGGTGGCTTTGATTCAGTGGGCACTGTGACGTCATCTGTCTTTTCCTTGAATAACTGTGTATTCTCAACATAGTTGACCATCTTGGGTGTTGGCTCTGGGTTTGTTTCATTTGTCCCCCTACCTTTCGCTAATCTTGTAGAAACTGAGTCTCACTGGAGTCCCTTTTTAGTTCACTCAAATGCATCTGAGGAACTTCATGTTGGTGGCATCCCTCCCAGTCTCCCAACCTGCTCTGCTCTAGACATTGTTCTGATACACGACTGTCAGAGTCTCCTTCCCCACGACCCTAGGGACCCAACTTTCTTGTGCCCCCCCTTTCTCGGATGCCAGGGCCTCCTCCCTCTGGTTGACTCCCTCGGGTTCCAGGAAACAGGTGCATGAGGCCAGGTGTATCCAAAATGTCCTTACTCAACATCAACATCCACACTTGACCACTTGGCTGAGTATAGACTGCCCTTCTGCCTCCTTTTGCCTCAGCACTTGGCTGAGTATAGACTGCCCTTCTGCCTCTTTTTGCCTCAGAACTGAAGGCATTGCATTATTCCATTTTATCCTTGTTTCCAGCATGGCTCTTAAGAAGAAGTCAGATGTCATTCCGATTCTTGATCTTATAGGAAATGTGTTCTCTTTCATCTTTCTCTCAGCTTTTAGGGTTTCTGCTTTGTCCCCAGGGTTCCGAAGTTCCACGATGCTACAGTTTTATGTCTTAGTATGCACAGTATTTTATCCATTGTGCCTGACACCCAAACAGTCTTTTCAATTTGGAAACGTCAGGTCTGGAGAACAAACTTGAAATATTTCTTGGATTTTATGAAGCTGTTTTACTGAGAGGCAGTCTAGTGACGTAGTTGGGTCTTGGGCCAGAGAGCCAGCCTGCCGCCTGCCTGGGTTCAAATCCCCGCTCTGCCATTTACCAGCTGGGTAACCTCGGGTAATCAATCTTCTGGCCTCTCTGTGCTTTATTGTCTTGGTTTATAAGGTAGGAGAAAAATAATGTATACCTCAGGAGTTTTTATTAGAATTACATGAGTAAATATGTGATGCTTGAGTTCAGTAAACATGCTTGGAGTAGCTTGAGGGACCCAGGATTACTGTCATGACCACTTATCTCTACTATTCTTTGATGATTTACTCCCCTGTCCCAATCCCATGCATGGTCTCTCCAACTTCTCCTCCTGCTCCTCCTTTTTTTTTTTTTTTTTTTTTTTTGGTTAATTCTCTAATTTTTTAATCTTTTTGTAAATCACTTTGTCATTTTGCTACTTTCTGAGATATTTCCTCAGCTTTATCTTAGAACCTTTATTCTGAGTTGTTAAAGTTTGCCATTATCTTTTTAATGCCCCCCAACTGTTTTTTGTTGTTGTTAGTGGTGGTGGTTGGTTGGTTTTGTAAGTGTTCCTTTTTAATGGCATTCTGTTCTTGTTGAATAGATGAAACATCTTGGGGCACCGGCGTGGCTCAGTCAGTTAAGCATCCGACTTTGGCTCAGGTCATGATCTCGTGGTTCATGAGTTTGAGCCCCATATCAGGCTCTGTGCTGACAGCTCGGAGCCTGGAGCCTGCTTTGGATTCTGTGTCTCCCTCTCTCTCTGCCTCTCCCCGGCTTACACTCTGTCTCTCTCTGTCTCTCAAAAATAAATAAACATTTAAAAAAATTTTAAATAGATGACACATCTTCTCTTCTAAGTCTGAGGATGTTTTTGGCATGCTTCTTGTTTATTTGGCTTTGGTTTTCCTCTTCCTCCATAGTTATTTTCTCTCTGGGGTTCTGTTTGCTTGTTTGGTATCTGTCTATGTTACAAGACTTCTTCAAATATTTGGCAATTATTGAAGGTTTGCTCAGATTAGTAAAAAATGTTTTTTTATTTATTTTGAGAGAGAGAGAGAGAGAGAGAGAGAGAGAGAGAGAGAGAGAGAATCCCAAGCATGTTCCACACTGTCAGCACAGAGCCTGATGGGGACTTGAACTCTTGATCACGAGGTCATGACCTGACCCCAAATCAAGAGTCGGATACTTAACCACCTGTGCCACCCAGGTGTCCTGAAAGCTTGTTCAAGTTTAATAGAAGGGCCCGAAAAAGTTGATCAGGGATACCAAGAGATGGTGGCACTAGTCGACTAGGGCCACCTGCCTGGAATGTCACTGGGGAGACTCTGCTGTTTGTGTCTCAGCTCTTTTCTCTTGGGCTACTGAGATTTCCCAGAGAAGACCCCCCCCCATCTCCTCCCTAGAAGGAGAAGTCTGATCACCAGGATGCTGAGAGTCAACCAAGAGGAAATCTCCGTCTAATCCTCACGTTTTCAGTGCCCCTCTGTTTTAGCCTCTCCAGAGAGTAAACCTCTAGTCTCCCACCCGACCCAGTGCACTGAGTGGGGGGAGGCATGTCTGGTGGTGGGAGAGGTCGGGCCCCATGTCTGCATCCACGGTACAGGTGCATTGAGTCCTGAGCCCACGGGGGTTGCTCTATGTTTGCATGTTTTCCTTTAGGTTTGAATTTTCTGTTTTTCTGTTTTCTGTGTTTTATGTACCATTGATTGGACTCTCCTTTCTTGGACGGCCCAGTCTATAAACACTTGTCTTTCTGCTTCTCAGCATCCAAACCCATGTTTCCATTTCCTTTTCTGTGCTCATTGTCCTTGTGATCTTGGGTGTTGCTAAAAATTTCCACCGAACCTCCTTTTGGTAGGATTTAAGTAGGCCCTGAAGATAAATGTGTTTGCATTCCCTTTGACAGCTATAACCTGAAATCCTAAACACTATTTTTAAGCATCAGTGTATTATCCCATGTACTTGTTTCCAAGTCTTCACCATCGTAAACAAACTAGTAAGCATCTTCCTGTCAAAGGCATCATGGGAGAGTGTACCCAGGATCCTTCACAGGCACAGAACAAACGAGTAAGTCACATAGGGTGGGAGAGTGAGAGAGGTGGGGGAACGTGTCTTGAGTTCGAATTCTGCGTCTCTCACTCACTAGCTGCACAACCACAGGCCAGTCGCTTGAACGCTTTCTCTTTCTGTTTCTCTCCTCAGAGAACGAGATGAAGATTATAACGCACCTGTCAGGAGAGCCACTGCATTGGCCACCATGCCAGCGTGTCTGTGGCACTGGACCTGGTGGACCTGGTGGACCTGGTGGACCTGGTGTCTGCGACACGTTAACTAGTTCTTTCACAGGGCTTTCTAAAAGGGTTGAAAAATATTGCTCAAAACATCAGTTCACGTAGCCACTAGCAATGACTAAGACTCGCCATTGCACTAACTGGTTCCTCAAAATGTACATGGCTCCTTCTAGTTTGATAGGCAAACCCAAACATACCCACGCACGCACATATTGTATTGTTTCGTTTGCATTTTTAATTTTTATTTATTTTATTTTTTAATGTTTATTTTTGAGAGAGAGAGAGAGAGAATGAGAGGAGGAGGGACAGAGAGAGAAGGAGACACAGTATCTGAAGCAGGTTCCTGAGCTGACAGCTCAGAGCCTGACGTGGGGCTCGAACTCACGAATTGTGAGATCATGACCTGAGCCAAAGTCAGATGCTCAACCCACTGAGCCACTCGGGTGCCCCTCATTTGCATTTTTTAGTGTCGACATAGACATTTTTCCACACTGACTTCCTAGTTGTGTGTTTGTGTTTGTGAATTGCCTGCTTGTGTCTGTGGCCCGTATATATATTTGTAAGGTCCTACGTTTTCCCTGCTGGCTGATATGACATCACCCGTTTCCCAAGACAAACTACGACTGAGAAGCACTGCACCAGTTGTCAGACGCACCTGCTCCCCCTGAAAGAAGCTTCCCATCAGAGGATTCAAGCATCTACAGGGCAGGGCAGACGCCAGTGTGAACGGGAAGGGCTGCAGTTGCCAGAAGCTCCTACACACCCACATCGGGGGTGCTGTTAGCCTTCAAGGGTGCAAGGAACAGTAGGTAGCTTCCTGTCTTGAGCACAGCTGGAAAGGTTCGGAGGCCCCTTCTGGATTTACATCATCAGGCCCCTGCCAAAATGCTGGACCTCTTTCCATCTTGAAAATCTCGAGCAGATTCTCTCACCGAGATCCCAGTGCCAATGGCTTTGAGCTCTTCTCGTAGACGAAACACTCCGGGCCAAGAAACGGCATCGACCATCTGGGGGAGAGCTGTCTTTCTTTTTGACAACTGTCGCAATGAAGAGAAAGCAACAGCCCTTGTCCTGGGGGAAGAGGAGGGAGACAGCCTCTGACAATTAACATGGGACGATTTTTCAAGCCGGAATGCAGAGGCCCGGCGGAAAGGTTGGAAAGGCAGCGATGACAGATCTCCTCTACCTGACACGAGATAGTGGCTTTGCAGGGCCCGTCTGCCCTGATGCAGACTCGGGGAGCAGGGGGCAGTATATTTTACCCTCCTTGCCACCGATGGGGGGAGGAAGGCTGATATTCCTTTACTCCTTCTCTAAGCGTATTTTCGTAAGTGCCAGGTGATACTCAGTCTTGTGCAATTAGCAGGTCAGGGAGATGTTATAACCGCAGAGGGCCTCTGAGAGCATCCGGGCAGTCTTCCCAGCAGGGCTGCACTGGAAACTGGTGAGACGATCCCATAAAAAATAATATTCTGTAGTCAGATTCACCTGGGAACCTGGCATCCCACGCCTGGCTCCCAGCGGACGTCAGCATTTTAAAGGCTAGAAGATGCTGTTCAAAGTGCTTTGTGCAGTCCAGTATTTGCCAAAGGGTTAGATCTGAGAAGCCTGTTTACCTACAGCGGGCCTCAGAACTGCAGGTCCTGGGATCTGTAAGGCCTCTGGAGACTCATCCTCCAGTCTGATGAGGCAGAGCTGCCCAGCCATCAAGACCCTGCATCAGGACAATCTTGGCCCAGGATCCTTCCCGATTCTGGTTGACCCCCAGGCCTCCGGATCCCAGGCATCGCTGCTCAGCCTGTACCTCCCAGGGCTGGGAGAGGAACAAACAGTTAGTGCGTGAGGCAATGATGAGCTCACGGCGGTGGGTGGCACCCAGCGGGGGCTCCAGAACCATTGGTTGCAAAGCAAATGAGGGTGAGCTCAGGGCAGTGAGAGGCGCCCAGCAGGTGCCCAGGAATCACTGGTTACAAAGTAAACCGATCGCCATCGCCCTGATTTCAGTGCTCTGAAAGGTAACTGTTCAGATTTGGTTCCTGCTGCCTGAACAGAGCTCGGCTATGACCAGACAGTAGTCGGGACGGCTGTCTCCACCTCCCAGCTGGGCCTGGACTTACGGATTTCCATGTCTGGCTACGCACCACCCAGCTGGAGCGAGAACCCCATCAGGTTGGTTTAGCCACAACCCTTGCCTCAGCATCTGATAACTCTCTCTATGTGAGCAACCCCTCATCCCCTGGCCTGCCTTCAGCAAGAGTCCCGCTGGGTCAGTGTAGTGAAGAATTTTCCTGCCCTCTCAGTAATTTGCACCTGCTGCCTCCCCCCAGTCCTGGTGGGAGAAATCCCACCTTCCGTCTTGTGTTCAGATTTGAGCTCATCCCTCTCCCACTGCAGAACCCCCGACACCTCCCCCCCCTGCCCGACCCCTGCAGAGGCCTCTACCCCCATCATCACATCACGGTCCCATAGAGCCTGACTTACCGGTTTAAACAAGTGTCAGAATCATTTTGTACTTGGCATGCATGCTTCTGTTATGTGTAAAATAATTAATTGAACTTTCCCCAATTTTGGGCAATGATCAAGGGTCTCTACTTAGTAGTAACAAGCCTGGATCTGTGGACTTTATACATATTGATTCCCAGCACCTCCCAGTACCACCCCCGCCCTCCGGCAAAATGAAAGTTATTGTTACCCTCTTGTTGCAGATGAGATCACAGAGGCACAGAGAAATTGAGCCACTTTCCCACAGTCCCTCAGCTAAGCAAGGAGCTGAGCCGTAGACGCACAGCCGGACAGCCAAGCTTGAGCGCATTAGACACGGGCTGTGTGCCCCGCCCCGTCTGTGCACTGCGGTGGTGGTCCACGCAAGCTGTAGGGTGCACACAGCACCGCCATCATTTGTTAAAACAAACCACCAATGAAGGGGAAATACACAGTCCTGTAGGGGAGGAAAAAATCCTTTTCCTCCTACCCTTTGAGGTTCTTAGCCAGTGCTGTGACAAAAAGCAGATTACCCAGAGAAAAACACACAAATGTGGCTCAGTCGGTTAAGCCTCCGACTTCAGCTCAGGTCATGATCTCAAAGTTTGTGGGTTTGAATTCTGCGTCGGGCTCTGTGCCAGCAGTTCAGAGCCTGGATCCTGCTTCGGATTCTGTGTCTCCCTCTCTCTCTGCCCCTCCCCTGATCACGCTCTCTTTCTCTCTCTCAAAAATAAACATTAAAAAGGGGCACCTGAGAGGTGCCTGGGTGGCTCAGTGGGTTAAGCGGCCGACTTCGGCTCAGGTCATGATCTCGTAGTCCGTGAGTTCGAGCCCCGCGTTGGGCTCTGTGCTGACAGCTCAGAGCCTAGAACCTGTTTCTGATTCTGTGTCTCCTTCTCTCTCTGCTCCTCCCCCGCTCATGCTCTGTCTCTTTCTCTCTCTCAAAAATAAACATTAAAAAGGGGCGCCTGAGTGGCTCAGTCGGTTAAGCGGCCAACTTTGGCTCAGGTCATGATCTCACGGTCCGTGAGTTCAAGCTCTGCGTCGGGCTCTGCGCTGACAGCTCGGAGCCCGGAGCCTGCTTTGGATTCTGTGTCTCCCTCTGTCTCTGCCCCTCCCCCACGCATGCTCTGTCTCTCTCTGTCAAAAATAAGTAAATATTAAAAAACAATTTTAAATAAACATTAAAAAATTAAAAAACAATTTATAAGAGAAAAACACACAGACATATCTCATATAAGGATTCTGGGATACGACAGCCTCCGTCAACAGCCTTCATAAGGAAATCAAACACGGCTATGGGGTTGAACCTGAGCCTTTTCGTACCAGGTCTGACAAAGAGTGGAAAGTCACCGGACAAAAGGGTGCGAGCTCAGGGCGGTGAACTGGGGCAAACTCAGCTCAGGCTGTGCGTTCAGACGCCTCTCAGCACCTCCCCATCTTTTCAGAGATAAGGATGCTCCTTTCCTCTGGGCACAGCGAGGTCACCTCTCGCAGGAGGGTCGTGAGCTGCTTCGGGGACAGGTCAGGGGCTCCTTCCCACACCTGCCGTTCCTCAAGTTCCTTCAGCTTAAAACAACCCATTTGCCAAGCTGCCATATTTGGAATAGTGTGTTCTGAGCCCCATCAGTCCACATTTTGAATAAGCGAAGTAAAAACAGGCATAGTTAATCCATTTGCCCTGAAAGGCAGGTGTCCTCAAAGACCCACGAGGCACAGAAGCCCCAGGCTGGCCCAGCGCCCCTGGACCCCAGGATCCTATTTCCTGATTCTTCCTTCAGGACCCCTTCACTCTGCGGTGTTCGAGGAGGATCCTCTTTCTCGTCTGTGACCCTGCCAGGTGTCGAGGAACAGCCCACAGGAAGGTGTCCATGTGGTGGGATGTGCCTGCTTCTTCCTTAGTCCTCCTCCAGGCTTCAGGGTCACCTTAGAAAGGTCTCTGTGTCTTCCTCCCGCCCCCAAGGTGGTTCCTTGACGTCCTCATGCTAATGCTGAGAAAAAGTCTGATAACCCTCTCCCAGTTCGCTCATCTGGCAAACACCCCCGCGGAGAGGGACGGCCGCATGCTGCCTCAGACATGGGTGCTAGCTTGCCATGGTCAACACAAAGGCACCGGTGACCCCACATCTGTCTGCAAAATGGGGCAGACTGTGGAGCATCTCAGAGCTGCCTGGGTGGACGGAATGTGGGAGCAAGCAAAGGGGGGTTAAATCACCCCATGCCTGAAGTGGTGGAGTGAAATGCCTTCTGTTCCTGGTGAATAAAACAGAACAAAACAGAAGCAAGCAATGAAACAAACCCATTAGAGTTTTCTGTTTCACCCAGCAGTCTTTGGTGATCCTTAGGACCCAGCCACCTGGAGGAGGTTCTGAGTCTCAGCTTGAAGGATCCTGATGCCAGGTCCCTGCAGCTTAAAGGAGCCAATGACCTATTTGGGGGACGGCGCTGCCCTGTCTGCCTCCCCCAGGGCTCTCCTGGCCGTACCAGTGGCCTGACCAGACAAGTCTTCTAAGCAAACACAGCTTCAAGAGCTATCATTAGTGAGCCGTTCAAGAGCATCCTTCCAACTGATCTTTTAGGATCTGGCTTCCATCCCTGGATGAAAGTGAGCAGATATCTGTCTTTGGCCTTGGGGTCCCCAGGGCGATAATTAAGGTAGAGGCACTGGGTTCTCTATCCTCCTTGAATTTCCGTCTTTGATCCCATGAGAACACTGAGCCTCCACCCAAAATCTCTGTGCCACTGTCTTTTCCGTCCTCCACCAGCTGACGGTCATACAGTCACTGCTGTGCCCACAGGTTATGAATCAGGGTCTGAAGGTGTGTCCCTCACCCTTTTGTACGTCAGCATCCGGCCATGTGTGGGTCCTGCTGTGGATGTGGGTGCCTTTTAAGCCCTCCCCTTCACCTTGGGAAGCTGTGCCCATCTAAACTCCCTGAAGACCCTGCCCCATCCCTCACTTATGCTCAGGAGCCAGTTGGGTCTTTGTGCTGCTGGAAAGCCATTATCGTGCAATTCTGAGCCCTTCTTCATTAGGTTGGCGTGTGTCTGTCTCCTGGGAAGAGAGGCGTTAACTGTAGGTGCTGACATCTAACAGGCCAGGCCCCTGGACTGAAGGAGAGAAGGGACATCTTCTCCTGGACCAGAATTCACTCACTGGCCCTGCAGGGACTTGGCTTCTTCCTGGGGCCATAGGGCTTTCTCAGCTCTAGGGACATGGGCACTGCAGCGAAATCTGTTGGGATGGAACCAAGCTTAGCCTGGCGGTATTTGTGGAAAATCCAGAAGGAAAGCATAGAAGGGCTTCCCCTCTGGGGTTTTAGGAACAAGCCTGCCCCTCCCCATGAACCAAAGACAAGTTCACATACTCCAAGCTCCTTCCACACCACTGTTTTCCTCATTAAAATAGGAGGTGGAGTTTTGTTTGCCAGGAGCTAAGACTCCCACCAGCAGAGCTCCAAGGCCCCCACCCCCAGGTCCCCAGGGGAAAAGAGAGGCAGCCACAAACCAGCCCAAAACAGAGGCTTGGGGGACAGATGACAGGAAAAGCCTACCCACCTGCCTTGCAGGAACCATAAAATGGAGCTCGCAGAGACCCCGTCTCCTGTGCTGGAATCAGGATGCGGCTCTCTAGACGACCCCATCAATAGACATTCGCTGGCAGAACCCCTGGTGGATGGCCTTGAACTCAGGCAAACACAGTATTCGCTGAGAAGTCAGCAAGGTCTCCTGCTCAGCCCATCACTTTGGGGGTGGGGGATGCTTGACCTTGGCTTTGCCATGTGCAGCACAGCCTATCTCGTGGGCCCGTTGGCCAGACTTTGTTTTCTCCTAAAGGAGGTTGGGTTTTCTCTCTCTTGTGGCAGGTGACCACTGTTGAGCTGCTTGCGTCGTCTGATGGCCTTGGGGTGGGAGCAGGAGGGAGACCCCTAGATGGAGACCTAGCCCCTCTTAGACCCCATGGATGGGACGGGTCTGCTACACCATCCGGGGAGTCCCAATGAAAGCTGTATCAGCCCAGCTTTATCCATATCAGTGCACGGAATGAAGGAAGGAAGGATGCTTTCTCCCCCCACCCCCGCCCTGCTCCCCGTCGATGGTTGACTTATCCTCTCACCACCTACCTGTCCAGTGAGCGAGGCCTTGGTGGGGACAGGCTGTGCTGGGCTCTGGGAACTGTGAGTTAATTTCAGTTCAGTCCGAATTACTAATCAGCCACGTAATGAGCATGGAAACAAAACCGTCAGGACCTGCTACTACAGATGTGTGGGTGTGTCTCAGGCAGCACAAGACAGGGCCCCGAAGTCGGCTCCTGGGCAGACAGGTGCCCACCGACCATCCCATTTACACAGAAGCAGTTCTGTGTGACCATCTCAGCATAAAGGCATCTGCCAGTGTCAGTAACTCACGCAGGGAGCGCTCGGCTGTGAGTCCTGGTTCCCCGATTCGCGGCTCTGACACCTTAAGCAAGCTCCTGGACCTTCCTGAGTGCGGGTTTCTCCACGGGAAAACCAGGAATGACATGTGCCTGGATGTTGCCAGGGACCCAGTTCGGTAAGGGTGTGAAAATCCTCGTCCTGGGAAGACGGGCTCTGCAAAGCAGCTCCTTGCCCCCTGCTTGTGTCCCCTCGCCTGGCAGGGTTTGCATTTTGAGGCAGAAACTGCCCCCTCCTGCCCTCCAGCTTCAGCCTGGAAAAACGACCCCGTGCAGAGCTCGGGCACTGGCTTGAACTGCTGGTAGGAGGGTGAACCGAGCGCCAAAAGGTGTGAGATTTGATCTGCGAATGCGCACCTTGCGGAGGTCCGTGGAGGCGGTCATGGGGAGACTTGCTTCCCGGCTGGCAGAGGAGTGGTCCCCGTACCTGGTGTCAGAAATGCTGCTGGGGAAGCTACAGGGGGTGGGGGGCTGCTTCCTCCTGCTTCTGCACTCTCTCAGCAGGTGCTTTAGGGGGGCACCAAGCAGTGATCAGGGGCTAAAGGCGTTGGTGGATCACCAACAGAGGACTGGGCACCCCTGAGCCTGCTGTGGTTGTCGTCCGGGCATGGAAGGGGCACAGGGCTAAGCAGGGGCAGCGGGGCCGTCCCCGGCCACCTTCCGCACACCCGGGCTGGCTCTCGCCGGGATCTTAAATCTCCTGCAAACTGGAGTCGGTGAAACCATAACCCAGGGACGTTTCCGAGAAATTGTTCTCTAGAATTAGCTGCAATATGGCTCTAATAAAGAGAACAGTCTATAAAACATTACCAGTTCTAATTGATAATTGGATTTTTTTGTGTTGCCATAAGTAAGGCTAAAAACTTCAGATATTGTATTTAAATTTCTACTTTAAAAATCCGGGGAAACCCAGCCAGACTCTTCCATTAGAGAGACAGAGAGAGAGGGAGGGAGATTTGCATAATGCGTATCAGAGACAAAACTGTGTGGACGGCAGGGGAGCACGGCTTTAGCAATCCAGGGCTCTTAACAAATTTCACTTCAATTTACTCTTGTCATTGACCTCGCCCTCGGCCAACACACGCTTAGCGAGCTGTTGTCTCCGCGTGTGACGGGTGTGGCCTGCTCTCCTCAGGGTTAGCTCCGGATGGTGTCCTTGGGTCGACAAAGGAGAAGGCTCCGCAAGGAAGCCTGTGGCTGCAGGAAGCCCTTCCAGAAGGCCCGGGCCCTCCTCTGGGTCAATGGGTGCGAGCGGACAGGGCCGCCATGGAGGGCCCTCTGGGGAGAGCGCATCCCTCCTGGAATCCCAGCGTTGGAAGGGTCCCCAGGAGCGTCTGGCTCACCGCCCTCATTTGTGTGACCGAAATGTCCCCAGTGGTACTCGGGGACAGCGGGAGGATGTCAGTTAAGTCCCCAGAGGAGACAGCCAGCAAGGGGTCCGCTGGTGTCCCCCTGTCAGCAACCAGAGGAGAGGACGCACAGTCATTAAACAAAACATCGTCATCCAAGCTTCCTGGCAAAGATTCTCACAAGTTAAACATTCTACACCGAAAGATGAATTCTCTGGGTTCAGGACTTGGTCTCTACTTCCCCCGTGTCAACACCGAGGAAGTGATGGCACCATTGGCGGCCCCTCCCAGGGCCAGCGGGTGTTCAGGGCGGGACGGGGAGGGTGGCCCAGACCCCAGAGCAGGAGCAGGTCTACCCGACAGATGTTCTCTGGAAAAGTGACGGTGGGCTCGGGGACGCAGTAAGGCTGGTGGTTAAGGGCTGACCTGACACAGCAGAACCCCCTTGAGGGGAAGCATGACCGTGCATGACCGTGCATGACCTCGCATGACCGCACACGACCTTGCATGACCGCCCACGACCTTGTATGGCCGCGCACGACCTTGCCTGACCTTGCACAACCACACACGACCGTGCATGACTGCGCATGAACGTGCACGACCTTGCACGACCTCGCAGGACCACGTGCGATCTTGCATGACCACCCACAACCATGCATGACCTTGCATGACCCCTCACAACCCCGGACAGGTCCCGCTGTGTCTCGAAATGCAGATTTCTCTGCCTGAGCTTGTGCGGGCGGAAGCCTGGTCGTGCAATACTGCCCAGTGAGTGGGGTCAGTGTGTGTCAGAATATCTGCATCCCCGTGATTGCGTGAGGGGACCCTGACCCCCACCCCCACCACCCAGGGCCAGGTGAACATCGTGGCATCCAGCACAGGAGGAGGACAGAGGTCACAAAAGGCGTGTGTGTCTGTGTGCGCGTGTGCGGGTCATGTGACACGTCTGTGGTGTGCGGGGCTGAGGTTTCCGTGTGGTTGATGACGACCCCTCTGTGCGCCCCTGACACTCTCATTCTGGCATCTGAGTTCTGAAAGCATCTCGCTCAGCAGGGGAATCAGGAGGCTTGGGGCGGGGGCGGGAGGTGCCCCGTGGACCCCACCCTGTCACACAGTGGCCCCAGCCAGCGTCACCAGGAGAGGCAGAGCCCACAGAGCCAGCCTAGTTCCCAGCAGGGTGGCGCACGCCCTAAATTTGCCAAATTGCTACAAATCAGCCCACAATCACTTCTGTTTGCGTTCCAATTAGGGAGGAGGTGAGTTTTACCGACTAAACAATTCATCAACTGAAATTCCCCTGGAGAAACTTGTCTGATGCCAGGACTGTCACCTTCGGATGGAGTCCCAGCGCCTGTGGAGCCGCAGGGCGTAAAGCCCTGGGGTTGGGGGTCCGGCTCCTGAAAACCTGGCCTTCGCTGCCTGCGACGTGGTTTGGAGAATCAAAGGACGTAACCTCGGGGAGAGCCACTTGCAGCCCCAAGAGGAACCACAGCCCGGTGGCATCCTGCTGGGTCCCTGAAGCCCAGACGGGGCTTCCCAGCCTGCTTGCTCACCTCCCTCCAACCCCGTGACCTTGCTCGCCCCGGGGCCGCGACCATCTCTGCCACCGCTAACCTCGGTCACGCCCAGCTGGCGGGTGCCCAGCGTGGTCCACAAACAGGTGCCGTAGAGGAGGCACTCATGGGGTCTGATAGGGTCACAGTGTACCTGCTAGAATGGATCTCAGGGTGGTCCAGCCTGTGCCTGCCCCCTGACGCTGCTGGAACGAGGCACCACATGCGGGGTGAGGGGGGTTGCTTAACAACAGAACCTATCCCCCCCCCACCAGTGCGGGGGCCCAGAGTCCAAGTCTAGGTGTGAGCACGGCTGGTTCCTCCCAAGGCTGATGGCATGTAGAAGCCTCGTTTCTGCCTCATCCCCGCACGGCACTCGTGTCTCTGTGTGTCCCTGTGTCCACATTTCCCTCTTGTAAGGACACTAGTCACGTTGCACCAAGGCCCCAGCACAACCTTATCTTAACCCGTTCCGGCTGCAATGCTCGTATTTCCAGATGACGCTGCCTCCTGAGGTCCTGGGGTTAGGACCCCACACAGGAGTTTGGGGGGCACGACCCAGTGCACAGCACAGCCCCCTGGCCCGTGTGTACGTCCAGAATGGAGGAGATTCAGGACGCAACTCTGAGAGCCGTCCTGTCCCTCAGTCTTGCAGTCGGGTTCCCACAGGGAGCCTCCCTCTCCCCAAACACTGGGGCACTTGTTGTGCCCCAGGGAACTTAAGGGGAGGACTGGGCAGAGTGTTGTGAACCCAGCCGGCCCCTCCCATCTTGGTGAGCTTTGGCAACTCACCGTGAAGGGGATGTGACTCCAGGGAGTTACACGCACATGAAACAGGGCCTGGTGGGCACCGGGACCTGCCTCCCGGCCCCTGGCAAGTTCCCCTCCTGGTGCCCCCCTTCCAGGTGCCTGTGGCGTTGTCCTCAGGCCCCTTTGTGCCGTGGGGGCGGCCCCGCTCACACTGTCTAGTCCCCCTTCACAGGACCCCTCCTCCAACAGTGACCTTGTACCAAGAGCTGCCTGAGCCTGGATGTGTTTTCTATCACCTCGGAGGGCTCAGGACCCAAAGTCAACGCCCCTGTCTCTGAGCTCCTTCCGGAGACTGGAACTGGGGGTCCACTCCTGCTGGCCGACGTCGGTAAGGCCCTGGGTGGCCCCGGGTGGCAGATGATGTGGGAGCGGCTTATGTTACTGTGGAGGGGGCTCCTGTCTTTCTCCTCATTCGGGAGTGGCCGTCCACATCAGACTAATGAGGAGGAGAGAGCGCGTGCGGTGAGAGCTCCTCTAATGGATGTCCAGAGCAGCCAGCCCCAAATGAACGGACTCTCGTGTTCTCATTCTATCTACTGAAAAAAAAAAAAAAAAAAAAAGACTCCCTTAAAACAAATGAAGAGTTGAAGGCAATTCGTCAAAAGACCATTAGCTGCAGACCTGTCTAGCAGGTGCTTCTCTGCGTACTTGCGCATAATTAATTAGCAGGCATAGCCTTACGGACCCAACATGAAAGTTGAAAATCCATTTTTCCACGTTTCATACTTTCTGCCCAGCCCCACCGTCAAGTGGTGACAGGTATTGCACACGACGCCAGGCTGGCTAAGTTCCCGTAGCGACAGACTTCCTCGGAGGACCACGGACGGGCTTCGTCCTCACTTCTGGGGTCCACCCAGACGCTGTGGGCGAGACACGCACGTGGGGTCCCGGCACTTTCCACGCCCGGCGGTGTGTGCAAATGGCAGGTGAGCGGCTCAGAAAAAAAAAAAAAAGTGATAGATGATCTGTAGTTACGGCCTTGGACTAAGCAAGAAAAATAGACAAGGAGAAGGGAAAGAAAGAAGAGGAAGGGAGGGGGCAGGACGAGGAAGGAGCATCTCTTTTGACCTTCTTGCCAAGGAGAGACGGGGCTTGCTTTCTAGAGATCCGGTCTCCTCTACTCCCAAGGCAGTGGTCTTGCGAAGGGGGTGATGGGGAAGGCTGTTGTGAGCTGTTTTGAGTGGCGAGCCCATCAGGCTTGTGTTATACTGGAAGGGAGGACGTCGGAGTCTGTGGCCAGGGGAACGAAGAAACGGCCCAAACCTGGGACGTGCCGATGCCCCGAGACCAGAGAAACAAAACCCACATGGGGTGGGCTCCTTGAGGCATGGAGGGGACGGGATCCCCACAGCAGGTGCCTGAATATGCAGCCTCAGGGTCCCCTGTAAGATGCACAGTGGCTGAGCTCGGGCAGAAGAGACTCCTGGGAACGGGGTCTGAGCCAGGACAAGGAGAGCAGAGGCTTCCAGGCTCTAGGGGACACCAGAGAGGGCGAAAGAGGCAGCAGGAAAAATGTGAACAGCGGTGGACTCGTCTCCAGTCTTGCGTCTGAAAGAGCTGGAAAGATGCGTCGTAGAAATGGCACATTTCTAATGGCGCCTCACAGGCCACGCCGATTCAGCATGGACGCTGAGCGCAGGTGTAGCGGCTGATAAAATCGTGCGTATGAGAAACTGGGGGGACGGAGCCCCTCTGGGTGCACAGTGCTCGCACCTTGCCGAGACAGATCCACAGGCTTTGCGCCTTTCACGCCTTTAGTCAGTGTGGCGGATCTGGGGCTGCACCCCTGCTCTCACACAGCAGAACTGAGGCTCCGAGAGGCAAAACGACTTGTCAAAAGTCTCACAGGTGGTCGGAGATTATCTGCCTTTCGAGAATAATTCAGCGCTGGCTCAAAATAGAAGGATCTTTGGGAAGCCTCATAAAAGAGGGACTAAAACTTCAGGCACCGGGGGTTGTGGGCTTAAATCCTGGCTCTCCTCTGAGCTAGTGGCATGAGCCACAGACGCACTTCACCTGTGCTTCCTCATCAGGAAAGCGGGGACGGGACTGCAGTCTCCCTCCCGGAGCTGGGCAGTTGAGAATGACACAGCCATGTGGGGCGGAGGACAGAGCCCGGGCGCGGGTGCAGGCTCATGGCCGGGCTGGTGTCGATCTAGTGAGACTCCCATGACACACCCCATACTCTGAGACATGATGGAAATTCCTCCCCCAGATCACGTTCCCATACTTCCCCACCCACCTACAACTTCTTCAACCTAATGGGAGATCTTATTATTGTTCATGTAGCGGTCAGTTTGCTAAGCCGTAGGACCCAGTGATTCAACCCAACACGAAGCCCAGTGCTACGATGAAGAAACTCCGTAGATGTGGTTCATATCTACGGTGAGCTGGCTCTCAGTAAGAGATCACCCTTGATGATCTGGGTGGGCCTGGTCTAATCAGTTGAAGGACCTTCAGAGCAGAGCTGAGCGTTCCCTTGCTGATGGCCTCTCTTGTGGGTTCCGGACTTGCTCTGTCAGTCCCAGCACTGGGGAAGCCAATTGCTTGGGGAAGAAAGCTCTTTCTATGTGTATATCCAGATACCTGTCTTTCTAGAGCTATATTCACCCTCCTATATCTTTACATCTATCGATATAGATCAGTATCTCCAGATCAATACATATCTATCGCATAGATATGTATCTATATCTCACATATCCTTAATCTATAGCTATGCATACATCCACAGACACGTAGAACTGGAGATATCTGTACAGATACAGAGGCAGACGTGTAACATGGTTGCAGATAGAGACGGAGAGGTGCAGGACTGGGTGTGGACAGAGCTGTAGATACAGGCCTGTCACTGGCTCCGTGCCCCCGAAAGGACCCCACGGAGCAGCTCGTCAGTCAGCAGACGTTGTCAGTAAGCTTTTGCCAGCTCAGGGATTGGAAAGAACCCCCTTCAGGTCCTCATTACTCTCCGCTCTCCTGCCTTGGCAATGGTCTTTTTCCCGCCGAAGGTGGGATCCTGTCTGGAAAGAAGCTCCTGGACGTCGCCGAGTCAGCAAGTGACCACGGCACGCCCAGCCGCGCTCGAAAGCTGAGACCCATGTTGGCGTGGTTGCTCTGGCGGCCACTCGAACGGAGCTTCCTGAGCCAGAGAGGAGCGCCTTCTCTTGGGCGACTCACTTCCATCGTGAGCACGCTTCCACGTCAAGCCGTTTCATCAGAACCGTGGCCTGTTTCCCGTGCGTGCCGCGGGAGGCAGGCACTCGGCCCGTGTTTATAAACACGCATTAATCAGGGGCCCAGGGCTTCCTAATTGCCATCCATCTCTGCAACCTGACAATGAGCACAGTTTTCTTCCACATTATTTTACATCTGAAAAGGCTTGTCAAGGCCTCGCGCGTCTCGGTGACGTATACGGGCGGAGACGAGTAAACACGCACGGTCGTTACCGTGAATTCTAATCTCACGGCGCATCGTGCCGCAGAACGCGGAGTGACGAGAGCACAGGTGAGCATGTCTGGATGCTTAGGCGGTGAATGGGGGATCATCAGATACGATAATGCCTGCCTGATTAACAATTACAGAATCCACTATCCCATGGCGCCTGTCCGCCACTCTTAATCAGCGCCTTCTGTGCCGCGATGATGCGTCTGGCCTGACGAGGCTGTGGCCTCCTTACGCTCAGGCTCCTCAGGATCACGCTCGGCCACGTGATGTTTTTCGAGGCCGGTCTAGTGGCCCACGAGTTTCTGCTGCCACCGTAACTCCACCCGGGGGGCGCACTGAGGCCCCTCCTTCAGGGAGCAGATGAGCCTGCTTTCCGTGGCTGGCGCGGCACAGGCTGAGCGTGTTTTCAAAGTGTGGGAGTGACACGCTGGGGCAGGACGTCATTTTTGTGACGGACAAGTACAGGCTGGGACATAGCAAGCATGCGACTCTCAGGGAGAGCTAACTTGGGGAAACACGATCGCAAGCCACCCGCTCTTGTCCGTGTTTGACATCTGTCGGAGGAGACGGTTTGTTGCTCACTGACGGTAGCCCTTGAATGATTATCGACGACGGGGATGAGCACCACTGGACTCTCCTGTCTGCAGAGAACTCTCACTTAACGTTACCTGAGCCGTCCTGGTCCATCCCACAGGTGGGGAGAGGAGGAGGAGGAGGAGGAGGAGGAGGAGGAGGAAGATGGTGCCAGTCCCAGCTGACCAGCAGGTGGCAGTCTGACGGGGGGTGCTGGCCTCAGTTGCACTAACAGCCCAAGAGGTGATTTGACTACCCCCCAACCCGTCTCTTGGCTGTGGAAAGGGAGGCTCAGGGAGTTTAACCAGCCTGCCCAAGACCTCACAGACACTTAAAGCTAGGCTTAAAAGCAGCGAAGGGGGAACGACCTCTATCCTTAGGAGAGTGCAGGTGGGTGAGGGACTGTCCTGCAGATGGGAGACGGGGTCATGGGGCCAAGAACCACAGGGAAGATTTACTGAAAGGCAATCAGCACATTTATCTGGGGGGGCCGGTGACCGTGACCTTTTTGTAGAGCGGGGGGAGCTGACTACACCTGGGGCCATGTTGTCACAGCAGCACTTGGTGAACCTGGGAAGGGATTACTTGTATGGCTTCTTCCGCAGTCTGGTCTGATTTAGAGACCTAACTAACCCTCCTTTCCTCATACTGAAGCCGTCCATGGGGATAGACTTTAAAGTTAATATGAAAAGAGCGTTTGGAACAGAGGCTGTCCGTGAATTGACCACGGTCGGGGGCCCTGACAGAGTGCTTGTACCCAGGAAGGCCCAGGGGTAGCGCTCTGCTTAAAAAGTGGGTGGCTGTGGGCGCCTGGGGGACTCAGTCGGTTAAGCACCTGCACCTCAGCAATCAGCCCAGATAAGTCCTCT
This sequence comes from Puma concolor, assembly GCF_028749965.1. Taxonomy (NCBI): domain Eukaryota; kingdom Metazoa; phylum Chordata; class Mammalia; order Carnivora; family Felidae; genus Puma; species Puma concolor. The sequence goes on along the minus strand of NC_141674.1, from coordinate 2,979,328 downwards.
CCTCGCCCGGTGACATGGGCCGGTGGCTAACATCCACTGGGCTCTCACTATGTACCATACACTGCCCTGAACACTCTGTCGGCACGACCCTAAGCCTCATATTTACTCTATGCAGTAGACACCATCCTGTTTTTAAAGATGTAGCCCAGAGAGGTTCAGTAACTAGCTCAAGGTTGCAGAGCTGGGAGGGGAATCCAGGAAGTCCCTGGAAACTTGAGTTCTTGACCCCCCTCCCCCAGTTCCAGCGCGTTAGTGAACGGCAAGATTCTAGCGCCCACCTACAGAATAGAGTCTCCCTCTTCCCGCTCATCTCACGGGAGAGGCGGTGAGGCTACAGTTGGCTCATCCCTGCTGCCATGAGGACGGAAGAGCTGGCACTCCCTGCTTGGAACCACGGGTGGGAAAGCAGAGCTAAGTGATGGAGGTTCTGAGAGCTTTTGTTTGTGTCTTGGTTATAATTCTGTCTAGAGCTGAATTCATCCCAAGATGTGCAGTTGCACGAGCCAATAAATCCCCATTTTTGCTTAAGACAGTTTCTATCAAGTTTTGTCACTTTCAATAGAAAGTATCTTAACTGATTCAATATTCTCTCATTTTTCGCAACTTAAATACCACGTGAAAGCTAAAGATGAAGTTGGCCTCTTTCTTCCTCAAGATAGAAGCTGAAAACAGGGGGAAAGTGGAACAAGGCATCCAGCATCTTGGGGCTGGCTCTGTGATGACAGTCAGGCGTGCTGTCCTTGTCCGGCAATCCTTGGACTCGGGCTACGCATTTTCCTCTGACGTCGGCTTTGGGCCCCCCCACCCCAACTTTCGGCAGGTGCAGGAAGTGGGCCGCCACTCCGCACAATCCCTCGTTGGAATCCACCACTCCCCTAACGGGCACACATTCAGATTTCAGAGGAAATTTACTTTGATACATTTTCAAACTTCAGACGCAAATATCAGCAGGAGCCTGGAACATAACACGAGGTGTGTGCATGCGAGATAGCTGTGCTCTTTACCGACAGTGGGCACACCGCCTTTTCAACTATAAACGAGAAGAAACAAGATGCTGCAGTGAGTGAGCCCTACCCACGGGGGACCAGGCATCTAGTGCTGCTTGTTATTAAATTATTATTGCTTACGCATGCTCCTGACAACATGATATGCCTCCAAACGGCTTCATCCACAGCTGATTAATGTGTTTTCGAATTTTCCTCCAACTATCAACATGGAGGACTTGATTAGCTCATTAAAATTTTTCCTCTTCTTTCAGAGTCCAAGAAAATCACATTTTCCGTAATTCATTGATTTAAATAGAGACAGTTGCCCTCCAATAATTCCTAATTTCACACAGAAAAATAATCTGAAAAGTTATTTATCTTAATGTCAGTTGAGGCTAGCTAATTAGACATAACTTCAGCGGTTTGTACTTATTGAACGCTGGGCCCATGGACCCTGTGATGGTGTTTATGGATTTGAAAGTGTTTTGAGGAAAAAGAAGTGGAAAGGAGTCGGGAATTTGGGTCCTGGCTGGTCCTTCTCCCCACCTGGCTCTTCAGTTTGTGATGGTGTCTCTTTCTTCTTCTGTTCCTGCCAATGAAGTGGCCATATCCTTACCAGGGCAGCATTCTCAGTGGTCACAATGAAGGAACAATCACCGTAACCCGTCCCGCATGCCCACTCTGCATGCCAGGCAGGGTTCTGGGCTCTACACATGTAGCCGCACATCTCATCCTTCAGCAAACCTTTCCTCCTGACTGTGGAGGAAACAGAAGCCCCAGGGGATGCTGTCACTCAGCTCAAATCCCACAACCAACCAGTAAGTGACAAGCCAGGATTCAGACCTGCATTTGCTTCCTCACATGCATGTTGTTGGCTCCTCTCTGATTAGAACATGGGTTGTAGGGGTGCCTGGGGGACCCAGTCGGTTAGACATCTGACTTTGGCTCAGGTCATGATCTCACAGTTTGTGGGTTCAAGTTCCGCATTGGGCTCTGTGCTGACAGCTCGGAGTCTGGAGCCTGCTTTGGATTCTGTGTCTCCCTCTCTCTCTCCCCCTCCCCCACATTCTCTTTCTCTCTCTGTCTCTCTCTCGCTCTCGCTCGCTCTCTCTCTCTCTCAAAAATAAATAAACATTAAAAATTTTTAAAAAAGAACCCGGATTAGAGTTAAGGGCCAACCACACACACAGAACCCGGTGCTGGCATCGCTGGGCAAGTCGCTTGAGCCTGAGTGTCAAGGACGACAGTGTCTAGTTCATGGGGCCGTTGGCAATGCTGGGAACTCGTGCATTCGGAAGGTGTCTGAAGTGGGGAAAGCTCTCCAGATATGGAACCATACGCATGAACGTGATGGAAAATTGCTCTTGTGATTAGGATACATTAGACGGCCAAGATGAAGGCATTCTGCAGGTGCCATTAAGGTCTCCAAGCAGCTGGCTTCTTTTTTTTTTTTTTTTTTAACATTTATTTATTTTTGAGACAGAGAGAGAGAGAGCATGAACAGGGGAGGGTCAGAGAAGGAGGGAGACACAGAATCTGAAACAGGCTCCAGGCTCTGAGCTGTCAGCACAGAGCTTGACGCGGGGCTCGAACCCGTGGACTGTGAGATTGTGACCTGAGCCGAAGTTGGATGCTTAACCGACTGAGCCACCCAGGCGCCCCTACAAGCAGCTGGCTTCAAGTCACTCCAAAGGGAGGCTATCCTGGGTGGACCTGTGTTATAGACAGATAGATAAATAGATGCATGGAGAGAAAGACAGAAGCAGAGAGAGTTTGTTATATCTTGTATTAGTTTTCTACTGCTGTGTAACAAAATACCACAATTTGGTGGCTTAAAAAACTGCAAATCTGTTATCTGATAGTTTTCTTGCTTTGACAGTCTGGGTGGGCTTGGCTGAGCTCTCTGCTCAGGGTGTCACCAGGCTGAAATCAAGGTGCCAGCCAAGGCTATGTCTCTTCTGGAACCAGAGTTCTTTCTAAGCCCACAGGTTGGTGAAATTCTGTTTCTTGCAATGGCAGGACTGAGGCCCTCGGAGTCTAGACGTTGTCCACTGTTCCCTGCCACGTGGTCCCCCTCATAGCATGCAGCTTGCTTGTTTCCAGGCTGGGGGTGGGGCACCTGCTGTTTCTCATCTCATTCAAGGAGTCACCTGATTAAGGCAGGCTCACCCAGGACCATCTCCTGATGGATTGACTCAAAGTCAACTGCTTTGGACCTTAATTCCATCTTCAACGTCTTCACCTTTTGTCATATGACATAATCTGACCCTTCATGGCAGTGATAGCTCATCACATTCATAAATTTTGCCCACATTCAAGGGAAAGGGATATACAGATTGTACACCACACTGTGGAAACCGTGGGGACCATCTTAGAATTCTGCCTACCACTTGTTGGGGAAAAAATTCAAGTTCATTTTTTTCACGTTTTTATGTCTTTCTACATGTATTTTGAAATTATAAAAGTTTTTGAAAGCGCTCATAAAGATATTGCTACCAGTACACCGTGAGAAATACTGAAAAATGGTTCGTGTTCAATGATAATTTATTTAAATCCAGGTTAGTTAACATACAGCATAGAATTGGTTTCAGGAGTAGAACCCAGCGACTCATGTCTTATGTGTGACACCCAATGTTCATCCCAACAGGTGCCCTCCTTAGTGTCCATCACCCCCCACCCACCTCCCCTCCAGCAACCCTCAGTCTGTTCTTTGTATTTAAGAGTCTCTTATGGTTTGCCTTCCTGTTTTTATCTTATTTTCCCTTCCCTTCCCCCTATGTTCATGTGTTGAGTTTCTCAAATTCCACATATGAGGGAAATCATATGATATTTGTCTTTCTCTAACTGACTTATTTCACGTAGCACATAATACACTCTAGTTCCATCCACATTGTTGCAAATGGCAAGATTTCATTCTTTTTGATCGCCAAGTAATATTCCATTTTAGAAATATACGTCTTCTTTACCTCTGATGATTTCTAGCTCTGACGGTTTCCAGTATCATTTGGCTAAACACTCGAGGCCTCCATATGCTCATCTATGAAAAGGGAGTAATTATCTGCCCTTCCTATCGAGCTCATGGGGGTTGCTTTTGGTTGCAAGGAACTAAAAAGGAGAAAAAAAAAACTAAAGAAGAAAAAAATCTCAGATTATATAGCAATGAAGAAAATCCAGAAATTACTGGTTTTCAGGCATGGCTTGATCAAGGACCAGCTCCACTTGCTTATAATAATCTTGCCTTTCCCCTTCTCTGTGCAACCACTGGCTTCCCCCCATGGAGGGGAAGTTACTGCAGGAGGTCTGGGGGCACAGCTCACTGTCCACAGTACAAGTGCATCCTGCTCCCCCAACCATCAAGCAGCAGAATGCCTCGTCACCCGGTTCACTCATGCCTGGGCCAGGGCATTGCCCGTTCCTGAGCTCATGTCTGTGGTCAAGTGGGTGGTATCTCCCGGCTTGACCTGGACTAATGAAAGCCCGCTCCTGAGCCCCGAGCCAAGAGTGAAATAAATCCCGCCCAACTCAGAGCTGCTGCAGAATGGGGAGACCAGTGGTTGCCTGAGGGGTTGTCTCCATAGTGTCACAAAAGCGTTGCTGAATTAACAGATTCATCAGGTCCTCCACCAGTCACCAAGCTATATTCGGTGCTGGGCTGGGTGCTGGGGTAGAAATGAAAGACACAACCCCTGCCCTCCAGGAACTCACCACGTTCTGGGAGACAAGCCACCGCCAGATAATTCTAATCAAGCATGAGCTCACACGGGGAGGCATATCACATGAAATCCTCCCTAACCTGGGACACATGAGGTTAGTGGGGGGAGGGGTGGGTTTGTGGCTCCGCAGAGGGAGGGAAGAAAGGTAGTCCAGACCCTCCCCACTCTGTCAGCCATGCATCTGCGGGTGGCCATCAGGATTCAGACCCACTTCCTGTCAAAAGTCTATATGAATTATCTAAGCTGTGTATCAAACGGCCACACACTTGGCACCTTAGAATACCATCTGTTGATGATCTCGGGGTGTCCAGAGGTCAGGAGTCTGGGCTCTCGCCTCAGTGGTTCACAAGACTGGACTCAAAGCTGGGTGGGACCGCTTTCTGGGGCTGTTCTTCAGGCTCATGTCGTACTGGCAGAATTCAATTTCTTGCTGTCGCAGGAGTGAAGTCCTTGCTTTCTTGCTGACTCATGGCCAGGAGCTGCTCTCCGGTGGCTCAAGCCATGGCAGTGTCCTCTGTTAAGGCCAACAGGAGAGCATCTCTGTGGCTTTGGGTCTCTCTGACTCCTTCTTTCTCTGATCTAGACCTTCTTTTCAAAGGGCTCACCTGATTAGGCCAGGCCCACCCACACAAGGGAGGGAATTATACAGGGTATGCAAACCAGAAGCCAGGATTCCTGAGGGCCATCTTCAAATTCTGCCTGACAGAAAGTCCCACCCTGCTGGCAAAGGAAAACCTCTAGAGTAAATGGAGGTTTGAAACTACCCGAGTAATTCTTTTTAAAGGAGAAATTTTCTGGAGGCCACATTCATGGGTGGCAATGAAGCAGCAGACTGAATGCTGGAATGATCTGCTCACTAGAAAGACTGGAGGGGATGGGGGAGCACCATGGTGGCCCCGTGCTGACTCCAGCCAGCCAAGGGCAGCTCAGCACAGTCCTGCTGCAATGGATGTGTGAGGTCCTTCTTTGTATGGACCCCCTGCTCCCACAGTATGCACCTTCTGCAAGATCCACACAAACCACCTGCTTGGGAAGCCCCCCGGACCCACCTGCCATCCTTCTATCCCATGTCTGCAGATGGGCAGGACATGCCCTGGGGTCTCGCTGCTGATTTAAAAGGGTAAGCTGAGGGGCGCCTGGGTGGCTCAGTCGGTTGTGCGTCCGACTTCGGCTCAGGTCATGATCTCGCGGTCCGTGGGTTCGAGCCCCGCATCCGACTGTGTGCTGACAGCTCAGAGCCTGGAGCCTGTTTCGGATTCTGTGTCTCCCTCTTTCTCTGACCCTCCCCTGTTCACGCTCTCTCTCTCTGTCTCAAAAATAAGTAAATGTTAAAGAAAATTTAAAAAAAAATAAAAAAAAATAAAAGGGCAAGCTGGTGCCCAGCTGGCTTGGTGGAGCCCCGTGCCCCAAAGAAACCCCGCTGAGGTCAGGAGATGTCGCCCTGTGGAATCAGTGTCCAACCCGTTGCCACTAGCCCGAGTCCCGGAGACAATCAGCTGACTGATAAGCCCCACTCAGATCAACCTGGGTAATTTCCACGCTCCCTTCTCTGCTGCAGTTTGCAAAGAGAGGCTCCCAATTTGTGGAAGGCAGAGGAAGCATGGGGAGAGGATCAAAGGGGTCATTCCTCTCCCTTCATTAAAAATGACACCTCTCGTTCATTGTGAAGGGAATGGGGGCTGTCTTGAGGTTCCTATCCTGACACTTGGAGATTTTTGTCTGTTCAGACCTTGAAAAATATGCAAATGCCCTGCATAGAACCAGGCACACTCCTTTTTTCTTTTTTAATGGATTGGTTCTGATGAAGACTGATTTTGCTCAAAAGTAGCTGGTTTTCCAGAGCTCAGAGCCTATTATCATTCTTCTGCGTTAAATGAGTTTCTGCCATATTTCAAACCTCTACTGAGGGAGATTGCAGGTGGGAAAGGCTTATTACAACAAATTACCTTGACATCAGCTCTTTTCATAACATTAGCTCCTTACTAAGAGCTCACCTCAGCCCCAGGTGAGCCACTCGGGCTCCAGAGCAGGAAGAAGATACCGTGTCTCAGACGCTCAGTGTCCCCGACTCAGCGGTTTCAGACCTGGTTGAAGTAACGCACCCTCTGTCCCCCGAGCACAGCAGATTGTCAACTTTCAAAAGGAACTCCTTCGAATAGTAACATGCACTTGTGCGTCCACACATGCTGTATACAACATACATGTGTGTGCACGCTCTATACCTGTGTTCACTCCATCTGAACCCCTGGGATCAAAAGTAATGGGCACATCTGGCCGCCACAGAGAAGCCACCAAGTCCTACTCTTCTTAGAGGGAAGCCGACTGTCACCTAGCAAACAACCTTCCTCCTTTCTTCCTTCCTTCTCTTCTTTTTCCATTCTACTTGTATCAGCCAGGAGAGACGAGGTTAGCCCCCTGTAACAAGCATCCCCAAAGCTCAGTACTTCAGTGTAACCAGAGTTATTCCTCATTCACTCAAGGTCCTTGCAGGTGGACAGGACACCTGTGATGAGTGTCATTCCTTGAGAATGGAGACTGGAGAGGCTTTATGACGGCTCTACTCCCACTATCATGCCACAGATGATCGAGGATGTGCTGAACGCACATGGGTTTGGGACTGTCAGAGTTAACACGCCCTTTTTGCCCACACTGCACTGCGCTGACCAAATCACGTCCCACGGCCACCCCTAACTTGAACAGTGAGGGAACGGTGGTTCCTCTGTGTGTGCAGAAGAAGAACCAGAGAAGCTTGGTGAATAGCGCGAATCCCTACCGTACCTCTCACATGAGTGACCATGGCAGCCACAAGAAAGCACCCCCGGCCGGGGGTGTAAGCACCAGAGAAACATATTCTCCCAGTTCTGGAGGCTGGAGAGCCAAGATCAAGGTGTTGGCAAGTTGCTTCCTTCTGAGTCTGTGAGGGACAATCTGTTCTGGGCTCCTCACGGCCTTTGCAGCCCAAGAAAGCCAGGCAGGCACCAGGGAGAATCAAGAGTCATCAGTAGAGCATGACTTTGGAAGTATGTGTGCTTGGGGAAATCTCTCAACTGTTCAAGCCCTCTGTTTTCCTTATCTATGAATAAGGGATAAAAATACTACCCTTTGGGGTCCTCAAGAGAGCAAAGCTAAAATAAAGCATGGAGAGTACCCAGTCTACTGTGAGCAGGAAGGGTGATGGGCATCCTTGGCCCCACCAGGGATGGTTCTGTGAGTGTATAGGCTGCACCCTTGCTTAGAAGGGTCCGAGTTTGGTTTATTCTCTTGCCATTTTGAAATTCTTTCTTTAACGTTTATTTATTTTTGAGAGTGAGAGTGCACATGGGGGAGGAGCAGAGAGGGAGGGGGGACAGAGGATCCAAAGTGGGCTCTGTGCTGATAGTGCAGAGCCCGATGCGGGTCTCCAACCCACGAACCGTGAGATCATGACCTGAGCTGAAATCAAGAGCCAGATGCTCAACTGGCTGAGCCACCCAGGCGCCCCTAGAAATTCTTTTTTTTTTTTTTTTTTTTCAACGTTTATTTATTTTTGGGACAGAGAGAGACAGAGCAGAGCATGAACGGGGGAGGGGCAGAGAGAGAGGGAGACACAGAATCGGAAACAGGCTCCAGGCTCTGAGCCATCAGCCCAGAGCCCGACGCGGGGCTCGAACCCACGGACCGTGAGATCGTGACCTGGCTGAAGTCGGACGCTTAACCGACTGCGCCACCCAGGCGCCCCTAGAAATTCTTAATGATTTATGAACAGAGGCGCCCACATTTTCCTTTTGTCCTGAGCCTTCCACATTATGAAGCCACTTCTATACCAGTAAATGGGCTCCTGAGTAAACACGGATTTCTTGTTTGCCTGTGTAGGGAAGACTCTAGGGAGAGGAGATAAGAACCCAATAATGAGAAGAGGAGGAAATGCCCATGTACCCAAAGGATACTTCATCATGGCTGGCAGTCCCTAAGGATGGATGTGCCAACTGGCGGCGTGAGGGAGGGATTGGCAGGTGCACTCGGAGAAGAGACCACTCAGTGCTCCTGTCACAGGGGACATTGTGCCCTACTATGGAATCCGGTTCATCGGTGCAGAGCTGAGCTCTGGGAACTCAATGTCCTGATTGCGTATCACCCTCAGGACAGACTGGCTAGTTGGCATTATAACCCCAAATTTATAGACGGGGAAATTGAGACTCAGCAATTAACCCAGCCCAGGGTCAAGCAGCTGGCAGCTGGGTCAGAGCACGACTCCCTGGGCTGCAGTGTCTTTTGGTTTTCTCAAGGCCAAGATGTCGAATGTTCCAAGACCACAGCTAGGCGGTAAATAATGCATGTGTGGAAGAGTCCTACCTTCACACAATGTTGAACAAAACTGCTCTCAGATGTCACTGAGGATATTTTCAAGTAAATAAAATAATGGGAAAGTTAGGAGAAGAAATGGAAGAGTCAGGAATCTTGAACAACAAGAGGGACTCACAAGAACAAATTATGTCACACATTCTTTATTGCTTGTTTCCTCCCAGTAGGATTTAAAAAAAAGATGATTAGACACAGTTGGTGCTATATATTTAGACTCATAAAATGTTTGATAGCATCTTGTGGAATTTTTACTGGTAGAATTATTTAAATTGGCTAGGATCAGAACATTGTCAGAAAGATTGAAGGCTGGATTACTGCCGGTGAATACAGGGTCATAATAAATGGCAAAGAGAGAACATTTGAAGACTGGTGTTCTGGGGCTTGCAGAAATTCCATGTTTTAATTAACTTCTCCACCAGCAATTAAAATAAGTAAATCTGGCTCTCTGGAAAAGGGGGCCATAGTGGATGCACTTGGAAACAGTTATAGTCCAAACATCAACAGATGCAGTCCACACATCAACCACTACCACCATCACCAGCACCAGTACCAATACAACACCAACTACCATCGTCACCTCCACCACCACCATCACCACCAACAACAGTACATCAACCACCGTCACCACCACCACCACTATCACGACCACCAGCACCATGACCACTATCACCATCAGCAGCAGCACCACCACCACCAACAACAGTACATCAACCACCGTCACCACCTCCACCATCACCACCACCACCACCACGACCACCACCATCACCACCACCATGACCACCACCACCTCCACCACCACAACCACCACCACCAACAACAGTATATCAACCACCGTCACCACCTCCACCACCACAACCACGACCACCACCATCACCACCACCATGACCACCATCATTACCACCAATACCACCACCACCAGTACATCAACCACCATCACCACCTCCACCATCACCACCACCACGACCATCATCACCACCACCACCACCACCACCAACACCAACAATAACAACAGTACATCAACGACCATCACCACTTCCACCATCACCACCACCATAACCATCAGTATTACCATCATCACCACCACCACCACCACCATGACCATCATCACCATCATCACCACCACTGCCACCACCATCATCACCACCATGACCACCACCACCTCCACCACCACCACCACCATGACCATCATCACCATCATCACCATCACCACCATCACCACCATCACCACCACCACCAGCATCACCACCATCACCATCACCATCATCACCACCACGACCACCACCAGCACCACCATCACCACCACCATGGCCATCATCACCATCATCACCACCACCACCAACAACAACAACAGTACATCAACCACCATCACCACCTCCACCATCACCACCTCCACCACCACAACCACGACCATCACCATCACCAGCACCATGACCACCATCATTACCACCAATACCACCACCACCAGTACATCAACCACCATCACCACCTCCACCATCACCACCACCATGACCATCATCACCACCACCACCACCACCAACAACAACAATAACAACAGTACATCAACCACCATCACCACCTCCACCATCACCACAACCATGACCATCATTATTACCATCATCACCACCATGACCACCACCACCACCATGACCACCACCACCTCCACCACCACCACTATCACCACCACCACCACCACCACCATCCTTGCAACAAGTACAACTGCCACCAACACAATCACCACCATCCCTGCCACTGTTATAACCGCACAACCGCTGGCACCACCAACACCAATACAACAGTATCCATAACTACCACCGTCACCACCACAACGGCAACAACAAAGTCAACAACTGTAGCCATCACTGCCACCACCACCACACCAACAATAACCACAGCAAGAAGCGTGGTTTGGAAATTAGGATGTACCAGGGCAGAGACCACTGTGGTTGGGGTGTGTTCTGTCTTTGACTCTGACTCCTGGCAGAATGGACCCCAGCCTGTGACTGTCAGGCCATGGGGGAAGGCTGGTCCAGTCTGATCTTGATCCCCGGGCTTATTCCACGACCGACTCACAAACCCCTTGAAAGCAAGGACTTTGCTGGCCTCTTGATTTCTGTAATGCCAGCATTCGGCATGAACCAGGTGCTCCAGACATATTTCTGAGTTAATGAACACTGAGAAAAGATGAAAAGGGGCTTTGCAAGTGGAAATGCCCAGACAAGTAGCCTCTTCACTCCAAGGTTGCCCTGGTGGCTGAGCTGTGGTGATGAGGGGGCTCTGCGGAGGCTGATACCCACCTTCCCCCCAGGCACACCAGCATCAGTAACATCTGAGCTCCCTAGAACATGGCATGGTTTACAAAGCACTTCCTGCAGTGCTCAGAGTTCTGATCCTCAGAGCACCTGGAGCGGGTACGTGGGCCTGGCGTCCTCAACGCCTTGCTCTGCTCACCAGAAGGGACACGTAGAGAGGGGACTGGCATGGCCGGGTCCTGGGGAGCCAGTGGGGAGGTGGGGTCCAGCCTTATCTCCCTTCTCCGTGTCTCACATCCCCTCTGAGAGCTCATGTCACAGGGACGTCAGCTCCAGACCTCCCAGCTTCCTTACTGACATCATTGGTGGGTTTCTCAAACTTTGCATTGTGGGGTGTTTATAGGACCCACAGGAGACATTGTAACCGCTCCCGTGAGCTGCTCCAACGTTCCCCATTGCGTTTTCCCTCTTGTCTGGGGACGTTGCAGCGACCACAGAGGTGTGGCTGAGGGGCGGCTGAATCAGGGACACCCTGGAGGTGGTTTGGGCTCATGGGATGTCCGGCTTGGCCACAGCTTCTAGAAAGCACCTGCTGCCCATGTGCCCACTCACCGAGAGTTGTGAGTTAGAACTGCATCTGTCAGGTGCAAATCTGCAGGTTTTATGCGTGCCGAGATCCCGGATCAACCTTGGTATATCCAGTGCCCCTTGCCTTCACCAAGTCTAAAACTTTTAGCTGAAGAAACACCACGTTTCTGACTTGCCACCAGGTGCGGTGAAACGTCTTGATGCAAGAAATGTTTCAGTGACAAAACTATACAAATTCATCAATGATTCAACCTATATTGCGTGGGGTCATTTGATTACACAGGGACACAGCTCAGCACTGAGACCCACTGGTTTCTGACTAATTTTTACGCCTCTTTCACAATTATGCATGACACCCAAACTTCAAATATGAGGGCAAGTAGCGTAAATGAAGCCAAAACTGTAGACCGAAAGGAAGCGTATTTGTCGGCTTTTTAGTATTTCCAAGGCATTATGATTTTTTTCTCCTTTTAAATATCCATCCCGTAATCTAAGTTTGTATATGTTTATATTTAGCTATATTATATTCACTTTGAATTTATGTGTATTTTAAATATAAGAGGGCCCGAAAACTGTGTATGTTTCTTGCACCACCAGACTTGGGTTCTTTCGCCTGGTCAGATTCTGGCTTTGCTCTCTAGGAGCTCCCCGGGAGGTCCCCGTCCACTGTCCACGGCCTTGCTTCACCTCTGGGCTCCCCTGTGCATCTGGGCAGGGGCTGAAGTATGCCTTCCTCAAAGGCTGAAGCTTTGGGGAGAGAGGGCTTGCTTTTTAAGGTCCACACGGTCACGGCGTTTGCAAGCAAAGCTTGCCTTCTATTTGGCGAACCAGTGTCCTCGTGATCCCGGAGGCTTGCACTTACGTTCCGGGCCTGAGTAACCACAAAGTCCTTCATGCGTGAGGCTTAAGGCTACAGCTCTTTTTGGTTTTGGGGCCTCTGGGTTTGGCTCATCTTCTCAGCAACGGCTTCTCTGAGACCATCGGAAGCGATAGACTTGGGTGGGGAGGTCCCACCTTCCATCTGCCCACTGACCGCTGGACTGTGGACTGGCTCTGCCATCTGACCAGGAAGTCTTTTTTTTTTTTTTTTTAATTTTTTAACGTTTATTTATTTTTGAGACAGAGACAGAGCACAAGCACGGGTGGGGCAGAAAGAGAGGGAGACACAGAATCCGAGGCAGGCTCCAGGCTCCGAGCTGTCCGCACAGAGCCCGTCGCAGGGCTCAAACTCACAGACTGTGAGATCATGACCTGAGCCGAAGTCGGAGGCTTAACCGACTGAGCCACCCAGGTGCCCCTGACCAGGAAGTATTAATGGGGGAGGCTTGTGCAAGGCAGAGGCCCCCACATCTACACCCCATTGTCTGTGGTTCAAAGCAGTCGACTTTCCAAGCCAGCAAGGTCGTGGGTTCTGAGGACTCACGCACTTGGTGCCGGGCGCCTTCCCCGAGCCGAGCGGTGACCCTTCTCTGCACCACCGCCCCACCCCCACGCCCCGGGCTCCACTCTCGTCGGACTTTGTTCAAATCATCGTTCTAATTTTCTCACTTTTCCCAGCCACGTCTTCTCCAGCAGGTGCCAGATGTCACCGGTGTCCCTGTGTTTACAGTGCCCTGCAGGGTGTCCTGATGGGCAGCCACTTCCAGCCCGCAAGATCTGGGGCCTCCCTGAGTGAGCCCGCAAATCTCCGTCCTAAGTACGGCAGCTCCCGTTTCTGTGTTTCGCAGAGAACTGTCTGCAGTGACGGATCATAGTGGAAATGTTGTAGTTCACAAGTAAGCACTCCAAGGCCATCAGGGCAGGTCTGCATCCCGGACCCATGGCATCCTCTTATGGGTGGGGGGAGGAACCCACCTTCGCCACCCGCAAGCCAGCTGGGGGAGAGGGGCCAGGGGAGGGCGTGGCTGAAGCATCTCGGGGACAGATCTTAAGGGGCAGCGTGCCTCACTCCCGCTCATACCCACTGGCCTGCACTGAGCCATGTGACCTCACCGTGTGCAGCGAGGGACAGGAAAGACGCTGTCCAGGCAGCCGCCCCCCTGGCTACCGTCTTTTCCTGATCTGAGGAAGCTGAGCTGGTTAAGAGAAGTGATGGGGCAGCCAGCGTCTCCCACAAGTAGCCGGGGGCCAGTTCTCCCCACCGAGTCCCGGCGAGGGTTAATGCAGGTGCCGCACGGCTGTGGAGACTCAAAAGGTCATGTGCATCCAGCGTGGGCAGCGTGCCTGCTGCACCACGAACACGGGTGGGTTACGGTTGTCAACCTCACCAGCCCCATTCATCCCCCGGGGCCACCAGCTCGGGGCAGACCCTCTAGGGCTGTTTGCACCTCAAGATCATCACCCACGGAAGTCACTGCCACCCTCCCCCACACAAGTGCACACACCCAGTCCTACACACTCGTGTTCCTGCGCAGGCAGCTGCGTGGGGACTCACACCCGCCCCTCACACGCCCCCACGGACCCACGGGGTACCCACCTGTGCAAGCCCCCAGCAATCACACCTGCAGTAACACCGTTATCATCAGGAACAAACAGGAAACGGTCCCAAGCCATCAATAAGGTCGCTGCATTGACATTTATGCCCAGTAGGTGTCAGACAGATATTATCTGCTCCTGAGTGACAGCAGTCCCTTCCGTGAGTCTCCAAAGGGGAGCGAGAGATGTACTGACCCAAGGAACACAAGCAGAAAAAAAGCTCTGAGGCACCAGGACTCTCGGCCCCGAGGCTGGGGAGGAGACTCCGGTCCCTGGGCTCTCCTGGGCTTGTGAGCGAAGGCACGAGTCCACCTCTGGACAGGCCGCAGGAGCCGGGTGCCGGGCGGGCCTGGAGACTCAGGGGTGCCGTCTGCATACAGTGCTCAGGATGGGTGGGCTGTTGGACGGGGGGCCTCCTTGTACATTTGCACAAACCGTGATGAGGGTGTCTGTGTTGCGGGAGCAGCGAATGTAAGCCAAGCGCGCAGTGGGAAGGCGCCTGGTCTGCCTATGTGGCCCCAGGAGTCAGCGTGAAGGTGATGGCTAGTCGGCAGGGGGATGCTGGGGCTCCCAGGGCATCACCCGGGGACCTTACAGGCACCCCAGTTCCCCACTGTGCTGGCAGCTGCTCTTGGGTCGGAATAAAGTGGGGGGGGGGCGTTGAAAATCAGGGGCCCCAGTGGTGATTTACGGAAGGGATTGCGACACCTTATTGGGGCTGCTGACTGCCGCTTCAGAATCCTGCTCTCCATTTTTCAAGATGATATGTTGAATGCCGCTTAAAATATCCCAGACATTCCTCTCTGCCTTAATTACAATCATTAGGTTTGGAAAACGGTTAATGACGGGTGGGTTTTGTTGTTGTTAGAGTTTCTGTGCTCCTTGCTTGGCTTTCATGATAAGCCAGCCGGCTTCCAGCCCACGTGGACCAGAGGCACTGTGGCCACGGGGCATCTCGCGCCACGGTCTCTGCTCTGGGGTCCGACAGCCCTGGACGGCCACGGGGAATGCTGGGAGGTTTCTAGTGTGAACCCCGGATTGTAAGTGAGTTGTTCCTCCCGGTCTTGGAGCTCTGACCCACGGGGAGCGCTCAGTAAACGGGGGCTGTTACTTGGTATCATTATTAATGAATCACAGAAGAGAATTTGTCCTGTCCTCTGTCTGTCTGTCTGTCTCTCTCCTCCTCCACAACCCCCCTCCACAGGGACACGAGGAGGAACGCTGGCCCTGACAGGTGTCAGCCTGGGCCTGTGATGGCTTGGTGGGGGGAGAGGGCATCTGCGACTCCCCCCCCCCCCCACCTCACCTTAAAGTAGGCGCACAATTCTGGGCTTACACCACCTCCTGTGGGGCGGGGCCCTGACTTTTCTCAATTCACAAAGTCCTGGAGCAAAAAGGCTGCTTCACTGACTTTCCCCAGGAGCAGCCATTTCTTCCCTAAAGACACTATTATCATGCAAATATGCATTTCTCCCCATCAGGAATCCTTAACCCAAGTTAACCCACTGAATTAGAATAAGAAATGGGCAGCCTCCTGGGGACATGGCCTGACAGCCAACCCCTCCAGCCTGAGGAAGGTGACCTCCCATCTCTGGGCCTGGGTTTGCTCCCCCATAAAAGGAGTGAACGCAGGAGGACCCTGACTGGCGAGGGAGAGTAAGTCCCCATTCCCAGGACGGGATGCAGTCACTCCTTTGGTCGCTTTTCTGCTCTCCTCACTCGCTTCCTCCCTGGGGGAGCTGGGGACTCTGACCCCTGCAGCTGTGATTCACCTCCTGAGGTCTCTGGGGTGCGTTCTGGGTGGAGGGATGGACAGGAGGCAGCACCCACTCGGGAGGGAGTCACCCAGAGGAGGGGCTACTTGAGGGGCTTGGTGTCTCCTGCTGATGAAGTTTTGGGGTGATGGTGGGGTTTGTGGGGTCCGGAGCTGATGACCAAGAAAGAATTCTTGAAGGCATCTTTGGTGCAAAAAGGTGATTTTATTAAAGCACGGGGACAGGACCCATGGGCAGGAAGAGCTGCCCTGGGATTGGGAAGAGTGGCTGATTATATTCTAAGTCCAGAGGGACAGTGATGTGCTAACCAGGACTCCTAAGATACCTGAGGCCTTGCTGTCCTCAGGCTGAGGCTGTTTTCCCTCTGGTGAGACACTGACATTAGGACGGTGGGGGGTCCTGGAGAAACGTTCTGCTCTGGATTTGCCTCAAGGATCTGCCAATGGGCTGCGGGTCATAAGGAAATTTAATGTCACCTGCCGCTTCCTTCTCGCCTCTGTTCCCACGTCACCATGGAGGGGAGGGTGATGTTGGGGCTCCAGGGAACTGAGCCTACAGGTTTCTAGAGATCAGGCTATTGGCAAGATAGCCTTTTTCTTGGAATTTGCTGAGATATTTGTAAACTGATGGAGACTCATGTCCTGCAGGCCTGTGATCTCTATCAGCTACCATCGGATTTCTGTCCTCTCCTTTGTCCTTGGGCCTTGAGAACCTGAGGAATGTCACACTTATCCCACCTGGTGGGGAGGGGGGGTCATGCTAGCTTGCGATTTGCCCTCAGCCTACCCCAGGCACCCTCATCACTCCCAGCTTCTCATTCTTCTCCCCTGAAGCATCTACGGAGACCTCAGACCAGGCGCTCAGTCCTCCTCTCTTGACTCCCTTTGGGGATCTTGCTGTCTGTGTGAGTGGCTCCCACTGGTGTTGTGCAGTGCACAACCTGTGCAGCAGTGCATGGTGGCCCTGCGCATCTTAAATTTTCAGTGACCGTCCCATATTCTGCTGACCTTTTAAAAATTTTACGTTGTGAAATGTAATCTACATTTTAAAAGGCTGTATAAAACATCACGGCTCAGATTAATAAGTACTGGTAAAGCATGCATCCACGAAACCATCTCCCAAATCAAAACACGGCCCAGGAGGACCTCGAGTCCCTTCCACAGAGTCCCTTCCCCTACCTTGACTTTTAGGATGACTATTTCTTGCTTTTGCCGTTGCTGCTGCCGCTATGGTGTAGCCACCCAAATGTGCATCCCCGATCACCACATCTTAGCTTTGCTGCTGCTGAGGAAGGAGGGACCGCAGTATACACTGAATCATGCCGTGTGTATCCCCTGTCTGGTTTCTTTCACTCAACATTACATTTGTGAGATTCATCCATGCGTATCATCGATGTACTTTGTTCATCTTTATTGCTGCTTAAGTATTTCATTGTAAGAATATACCACCCTTCGTGTATCTACTCTACTGCTGATGGAAGTCTGGCTTGTTTCCAGTTTGGGGCTATTGTATTCAGTGTTGCTACGGACAGTCTCATACACATGACCAGGTGCGTTTACGCCCGAGGCTGGATGCCTAGGAGTGTGAAATCAGAAGGTCACGGAGAAGGTGTGTGTTCAATTTCAGTAGGTAACGCGCTCACCAGGTTGCAAAGTAGCTGGAACAAGTAATGTGTGTTTCTTCCGCTCTGCATCCTCAACAAAGAGTAGATAATGTCGAATTGTTGCCAAACACGTAAGTGCAAAAGGGTTATGCTCCGGGATTCCTTTTCGCATTTCTGTGATGATTAATGGTATTGCGCACTTTTTCTTATATTTATTGGGCGTTTGTAGATCCTCCTTTGTAAACTGTCCAAGACTTTTTTTATGGGCTATCAACCTTTCTTAAAGATTTTTTAATGTTTATTTATTTTTGAGGGATTGAGAGAGAAAGAGAGAGAGAGAGAGAGAGAGCGCACACGCGCACAAGCGGGGGAGGGGCAGAGAGGGAGACACAGAATCCGAAGCAGGCTCCAAGGTTCCAAGCTGTCAGCACAGAGCCTGATGTGGGGCTCAAACTCATGAACTGCGAGATCATGACCTGAGCCAACGTGAGCAAGGGAGGGACACCGAGAGAGAGGGAGACACAGAATCCAAAGCAGGCTCCAGGCTCTGAGCCATCAACACAGAGCGGGTCGCAGGGCTCGAACTCACAAACCGCAAGATCATGACCTGAGCCAAAGTCAGACGCTTAACTGACTGAGCCACCCAGGTGCTCCTGGGCTATGTACCTTTAAAAAAATTTTACCAGTACATTTATTTAAGTATTGCCTCTCACTCCTCAGCAAATCAATTTCCAAAGCCACCTACTTCTCATTTTCTGTGCGTTTTCATGTTTGGCTTTAGACCCAGGTCTCCTGTACGGCCTCTTACAATTTACTATCCACATGAGTGCCAGATGTGAGCGTGAAAACCAAGTCTCCATAGGTCAGTCCCTGCATAAAACCCTTCATCTGCGCTACAGGAAACGATGTGACGCTTAACCGCTGCATGAAGACCTGTACGTCCTGGCTTCACGCGCCTCGGAAGCCGTGGCGAGTCTTCTGCCGGCGCTAAGACACCAGAACTGTAACCCCGCTCCAGGTGCCCCATGGGCTGCAGTGGGCTGGTTCGGTGGCCTCTGACACCCAGCTACTTGTCCCTGGAACGTCCTGTACATGTTGGAAAATCAATGTCGTTAAGGTTAATTCACAGACAAGAAAAAGCACTCATTTTAAGTGTAGACGTTGATGAGTTTGGACAAATGTGTATGCCACTACCAAAAATAGAGAGAGACTATCCCAGTCCTGCAAAAAGTTGCCTGGGGCCACCTTGCGGTAAAACCTCCCCCTCCCAGCCCCTGGTGCCAGGCAAACTCTGATCCTTTCTGTGCTCACAGGTGGCTGTTCTAGAATTTCACATGCATGCACTCATCGTAGCGTGTGCTCCCTGTCTAGTCTCCCTCGTTTTGCTCGTCCACACCGTCGTCTATCAGCACGTGGATCCTTAACAGCACCGGGCATCCCTTCGTGGAGATCCCACAGTGTCACAGCCCAGTCGCCTATTGGTAGGCATCTGGGTCTTTTCCAGCTGGGACGATCGCACGTAAAGCCGCTATCGACGTGTGTGAAGAAGTCTGTGTGGACATGCTTCCGCCTTCCTTGGATAATTGCCTAGGAGTGCCTTGCTGGGATTGAGGGAAAGTCTCTGTTGACCTTCCCGGAAGCTGTCAAACTATTCTCCGACGTGTTTGGGTACCACTTGAGCATCCCAGGTGCCGCACACACGCACAACACTTGTCCTCTTCACAACGATTGTAGCCATCCCAGAGCTATCAAGTCGTGCCCCCTTTCACCGGTGTTCATTTGCATTTTCTGACGACAAGGAGGCTGAGCGCTAAGACTTTGCTCACGCACCTTGTCCGTTTTTAAGAAATCAGTTGTCTCTGTTTAGTGGGTTCTTTCCAATATATATTGTAGATATTTTATCCCTGTTTGTGACTTAATTCAATTTTAATAGTGTTTTTTTTTTTGAAAAGCAGAAGTTTTTAATATTGAATGAAGCCCTATTTATAATTGTTTTTCTGCTTTGCTCCTCTGTGCCCTAGGAAAGCTCTGCCTACCTCAAGATTGTGAATATTTATCCTCTATTTTATCCTAAAAGTTTATACTTTTAGCTGTTATATTTAATTCTGTGGTCCACTTCATATTAATTTTTGAATATGGTGTAAGGTAAGAACCAAAGCTAAGGTTTTTTGCACATGGGTGCTCGGTTGCTGGAGGACCATTTTTGAAAAGACTACCATTGGTCTACTAAATTATCTTGACAACTCTATTGGAATTTAATTGACTATATAAGTGTGATTCTATTTCTCGAATCTCTATCCTGTTCCATTGATTTATATGTCTGTCCATATGGCTGTACCACATTGTCTCGATGTACTGTGGTTTTATAGGAAGTACTAAAATCGAGAAGTGGTAAGGCTTTCACTTTGCTGTTTGCCGTGGATCCACGTTTGTGTCCCGTCGCCACATTCGTGTTGGAGCCCTAACCCCTAATGTGATGAGGGTATTTAGGGATGTGGCTTTGGCAGGTAATTAGGTTTAGACGGGGTCATGAAGGTGGGGCCACTAGGATAGTAGGGTTATGGTCCTGCACCAGAGACCTCTCTCTCCTCCCCACCTCCCCAGTCCCTGCTGCCACCCATCCCCACCATGTGAGCTTGAACTTCCCAGTCCCAAGAACCGTGAGCAATACATTTCTGTTGTTTAAGCCACGCAATTTATGAGTTTTCGTTACAGTGGCCCCAACAGACTAAGACACTGTTGCGTTTTCTTTTCCCAAAATCATTTTGCCTCTTCTAGGTTTTTTTAAAATTTCCAGGTAAACTTTTGAATCGGTTTGCCAATTTCAAAACAAAAAAAGTCTCCTTGAATTTTGACTGGAATTATATTGATTCTATAGATCAATTGGGGAAGAATTAATGTTACTGTGGAGTCTTTCAGTCTTCGAACAGATATTCCACTCCATTTATGTAGGTTTTCATTTCTTTTATCAATATTTGGTAGTTTTTTTCAATGTACAGTTCTTGCATATACATATGCAAACATACATATATTCCCAAATATTTAATAATACATAAAGCATATATAATATATACATAATATACAGTGTATTTATATTTATATATTATGATATACTAGGTACATATAACTGTAGTGAGTAAGTATATATCCTTAAATATTTCACTTTTGTGATGTAATTTCTAGAATTATTTTTTCCATTTGTTTGTTGTTACTCTATAGGACCAAACAGATTTTCTTTTTTTTTTTTTCTTTTTTTTTTCTTTTTATTTATTTATTTATTTTTTAAAAAAATTTTTTTTTCAACGTTTATTTATTTTTGGGACAGAGAGAGACAGAGCATGAACGGGGGAGGGGCAGAGAGAGAGGGAGACACAGAATCGGAAACAGGCTCCAGGCTCTGAGCCATCAGCCCAGAGCCCGACGCGGGGCTCGAACTCACAGACCGCGAGATCGTGACCTGGCTGAAGTCGGACGCTTAACCGACTGCGCCACCCAGGCGCCCCCCAAACAGATTTTCAATATTAATTTCATTTTCAGAGCAGTTGCCAGATTTGGTTATTTGTTCCAGCAACGCTTTTCCAGCTTCCTTAGGATACTCTACATGCATGATCGTGTCTTCTGTACATAAAGACAGTTTAACTCTTCTTGTCCAGGTTGTTTGCCTTTAATTATTTCCCCATGTATTACCCTACTGGCTAGGGCTAGCAGTTAAACAGTGAGTAGGACTAGTGACAATGGACGTGTTTGCCAAGTTCCCATAAATGTTCAGGCTTTCACCATTAAATGTAATTTTAACAATAAACTTTGTTTGGTTGGTTGGGAAGGCCCGTATCAGTTGTGAATATTTCCTTCTATTTCTAGTTGGCTGAGAACTTTTTTTAACGTTTATTTATTTTTGAGACAGAGAGAGACAGAGCATGAGCGGGGGAGGGTCAAAAAGAGAGGGAGACACAGAATCCAAAGCAAGCTCCAGGCTCTGAGCCATCAGCACAGAGCCCGACGCAGGGCTCAAACTCGTGGACCGCGAGATCATGACCTGAGCCAAAGTCGGACGCTCAACCGACTGAGACACACAGGTGCCCCTCTAAGAATTTTTTTAATATAATTCATTGTCAAGTTGGCTAACATACAGCATATACGGTGTGCTCTAGGTTTGGGGAGTGGATTCGCGTAATTCATCGCTTACATACTTTGCTAAGACTTTTTAACATTATGAGTGGCAAATTTTCTCAAAAGCTTTTAACGTATTCACTGAAAGGATTGTATGGCTTTTTTTTTTCTTACCAATGTGATGAAATATCTATTGAGTTGTTGAATACTAAGCTGACCTCATTTTCCTGGGATGAGCACCAGGCGGTATCATTCTGTTTACATATGCCTACATTTGATTTCTTGAAATGAAAGATTTTTGCATGTATGTTAACAGAAGATGTTAGTCTGTAGCTTGTCTTGCCTTTCTATTTGTTTAAACTCCACGGCACGCTATAGTTTGTTTTTCCAACTGAGACAGTAAATTATCTTTTTAAAAAGCGGGAAGAGGAGGGCTTATTTTAAATTTACCCACATATTTACCATTTCTGGTGCAGATCAGAGTCTCCCTGTTATCATGTTCTTTCATCCTGAAAACCTCCACCGTTTCTAATACAAACCTACTGGGCACAAATTCTCTTGGGTTTGTTGTCTCTAAAAGTGTTCATGTCCTCTGTTAAAGATGTCATTTCCGCGTCTTCTATCTTGCATGGTTTTTGATGAGATGTCAAGTCTTGGCATCTTCACTTTGTCCCTGTGTAGGATTTATTTTTCCTTTACTCTGAATATTTTTAAGATTTTTCTCTGCCACTGGTTTTCAGGAACTTGGTGACAACATGCCTTTGTGCAGTTTTCTTTATGTTTGTTCTGTTAGGATCTGTTCAGCTGCTTAAATGTGTGGGCTGTAGTTTCATCATATTAGGAAAATTTCAGCCATTATTTCTTCAAATATGTTTCCAGGGTCACCTGGATGACTCAGTCAGTTAAGCGTCTCACTTTGGCTCCAGTCATGATCTCACAGCTCATGAGTTTGAGCCCTGCTTTGGGCTCTGTACTGACAGCTTGGAGCCTGGAGCCTGCTTTGGATTCTGGGTCTCCCTCTCTCTGCCCCTCCCCCACTCATGCTCTGTGTCTCTGTCTCAGAAATAAATAAACATTAAACAAAAATTGAAAAAAATCTTTTTCCAACCTTTCCCCCCCCTTCCAGGACCCCAAACATACATATATTGCACCACTGGGTTTCTGTCCTCCAGGTCGCTAAAAAATTTTACAATATTTTTTGGCCCTTTTTCTTTTCTGTGTTTCAGTTGGATAATTTCTACTTCTGTATCTTCGAGTTCATTGATTCTTTCTTCTTAAGCATTTAATCTGATGCGAAACTGATCCAGGGAACTTTTTTTATTTGAAATATTTTCTTTTTCAGCTCTAGAAGTTATATTTGTGACTTCTTTATATCTTATATTTTCTCATTATTTTCCTGTTTCCCTGTTATACCCTTCGGCATATGTATAATTACTCCCTTGAAAGACTGGTTGATAATGCCATCATTTTTGTGGCTTCTGGATCTGTTTCTATTACATACATTTTTCTCTGTGTAGTTGGTCATTTTATCCTGCTTTTGCAGGATAGGTAGTAATATTTTGCACATATGCAGTAATTTTCTTTTGGATGCTAGACATCTTGACTATTACATTGTTGGATATCTGCATTTTGTGACCCTTTAGAATACACTGAGTTCTGTTCTGGCTGCAGTTAGGCTACTTGTGGACCAATGTGATCCTTCTGGGATTTACTTTTAATTTCTTACAGGACAAGTCTGGAGTAGCCTTAATCTGTGACAATTCAGCCCTACTAGTGAGATATAACTCTGGAGTCTCTCCAGAGAGTCACAGATGTTAAGCCACTCCACTTTGGCCAGTCAGAACTCAGGATCCCAGGAATCCTGTGTGAATTTCAGGAAACGTTTGCTTTGCAGTGTCTTGGTAGTTCCTTAAGAACCTTACAGAATTTCACCCTATGCTGCTTCACATTTGGCGATGGACTCCTGAACTTCTGGGCAGATTTCTTGAGCCCTTTGTTTCAACACAACTGCCTTCTCTCAATTATTGAGCTCCTTCGACTTTCAGTTTCTCCCTCCTCACCTCAGTGCTTACTTTTCCTCTCTATGCCAAAGCACCTGTGCGGAGAAAACAACCTCCTCATTTGTTCCTTCTTTCACACATCACAGCCCTATACTCCCGGTTCTCCAATGTTTCATACTTTCCATCCAGTTTTCTAGTTGTTTGGTAAGGTCTGGTGTCATTTGCTCTGGATTGGTGGGAGCAGAGATGGAATTTTCTGCTGACTCTTGAGTCAATAAGTCCAGCCCAGCCTTTCACTAAATGTCTGGCTTCTCATCTCTAATTACCTAGAAGACATGTCCTGCCCTGCCATTATCTCTGAGTCACATGTTCCAAATGAACTCCTTATCCTTCCCTTCCCGTCTGCTCTTCTGCTGGTTCCCTCTTGTCTGCTCAGCTCAAAATCTTGGTCATCTTTAAACATTACGATAATTGTCCATCTCTTAAAATAAATTCTGGTTTCAAGCCATGCCAATTCTTCAAAGATCTTTTAAGTCTACTCTATTCTCTCTGTTTCTACTTCATCCTTACTAGGATAGTCCTTCATCCACCCGGTAACAGCTCTCTAAATGGGGGTAGGGTGGGTGATAGCACATATGCCAAGGCAAAGAATACCTTGCATTGGCCAGCAGGTCTCTTCAAATATGTCCAGTCCCCTCCATATTCTGTGCCCTCGGCACTTGAAGGGTCATATTAATCCCCTCGGCCATGTTCTCTAGTTTTCCTACATACCATTCCCTCTTCTTGGCCCACTCTCCACCCCCCCCCCACCAGCTGTACTTTGTTTCCCCACATAGACTCATCCTTCAGTTCTCAAATTAATATGCCTCCTTTCAGAAAGTCCTCCCTTCTCTCCTCTTCCACAGATGAGGTTTGGTGGCCTCTCTCTGGGTTTCCTTCCCTGTGGAGCATTTCTCTTCTTACTCAGCTTCATACTTGTCTACATCCCCCATCAGATCCTAGATGGTGCCCATGTTCCCCAGGTATTCATGGTGTTGCTACAATCACCATCTTACCATCAGTGCTGGGTGCAGGGTCTGGCATCTGCAGGATACTCAGTACATATTTGCTAAAGAAACCAATGACCCGATAAAGAAACAAGAGTGCACTTTCCATTCCCAGTTTCTTGATCCCATCAAGGGATCCAAAATAGACTTAGGGTGTTGTAGAAAGTCAGGGCTACAGAAGACCTACAAGTAACTTAGTTAATCTTCTATTCGGTATATGTGTCCCCTTGCTACTTCCTAGAATAGGCAGATAGGCTGTGTTGAACCCACTTGTAATTGGGAAGTTAATCTTTGTCATAGCAGCCTGCTCCATTTCCGGACTATCTTGTTACTTCAAAACGCACCAGGAACTTCCTCTTCGTAGCTTGCACCAGTTGATCTCAGCCTTCCCTCTGAATCTGTGCAGGCAAGTGTTGCCTTATATTCCAATAATAGCTATCAGGTGTCCAAAGACTTCCTGCAGCCCCCAAATCTCCCTGCTAATGATAACTATTATCACTAATTCAGCTGGTATTTCTCAAGTGTTTACCTGCTCGTTTGAAATTTACAACAATGCCACGAGATAGGTCATATTATCAGTACCACTTTAGGGACAGGGGAACTGAAGCTGACAGGGGGACCACACAGAGATAGAGAGAGATGCCTGAGGAGCCCCAGCAGTTCAGGGCTCTCTAACTCAGCTCCAGACACACAAATGAGGATTCCAGAGGATTCCAGGTCCAGCCACCATCTGACTGCAACCAGGTGAGAGACCTGGAGGGACGACTGCCCAGCTGAGCCTCGTCAGTGCCCAGATGAGTCAGAGGTAAAAATGAAATGAGTGTTTTTGCTGCAAATCACTAGGTGTGGGGTGGCTTGTTATGTAACGGTTGGCAACCAGACCACTGACCTCATCTGGTGCTGCCCGTTCAGGTCAGGGTCAGGGAATACTCTGGTCTAGGTGTGCACGAGATTCATGCTCAAATATCCTTGAGTCCTGCTGTGTCAGTGATAGACACTGTGTTGTACACACAGCCCAATGCTCTGGGAGCACAGGGCAGAGATGGACCAACCCCGAAGGCCAAGGCATGTGCTAGAATGGCAAGGAGCTGGAGATGAGAGTCTGAAGAACAAATGAGAATTGAGCTGTACCCTGGAGAGTCTGAAAGACTTTTCTTGGGGGAAGGACAATTTAGGCTGAGCAAACAGCTGAAGCATGGAACCCAAAGGTAAGGCACACTGGAGGACCAATGCTTTGATCCTTGGAGTTGAAGCATGGGATGAGCAGGGAAGGAGGATGAAAAGGCTAGAAAGGTAGGGATGAGCCCATCCAATCTGGTACCTCTTGAGGGATGAGGGAAGCTTCTCATTGGCAGAAAGCAAGCAGGCCTTGAAGACCCCTTCATTTGATTCTCCTGTTTGGGGTTATCTTACCCAAGTGCTGACACTTGGTCAGCAGGAGGAATATCCCCACCTTGTCTGAAGAGTAAATGGGGGATTTATGAGATACCAGCAGAAGGACTACAGCAGTAAAAGAGATGACCCTGATCTGGCCATTGCCCCACCATATTTTCAGAAGTTGACATTGTAAGGTCCTGTTTGGGCACATTCTCTTTCTGGCTCAGCCCAGCACCCCAGGTGCAGGCACATGCTGTGCTTCTGGAACACAGCCAGGAAAGAGTGCAGACGGGGGGCTCCCCCTCTCAGGTCCCAGGTGCAGGCCCTCCCAATGCCTGGCAGGTTGATTTGTATGCTTCGCATGACATTTGATATTCTTACACCCATCACCAACCGGAGCTCAAACCTTACTAAAAGGGGAAGGAAGAAGTCCTTTTAATTTGATGGTGGGTTTCCCCTTGGTTGGCTCTTAGATGGGCACAGATGACAGAAGACACCCAGAGCACAGCACAGGCCTAACCATAATGAGAGGGGATCCAGAGAATCTGGGTGCAACTGAGAAGAATCCACCATCAAGGGGAAGGTAGGAGATACCTCTGAAATAATTAGGCTTTGTCTTTTATTGAATAAAATATAACTTCCCCTGGCTGTCGATCTCCAAAGGACTGCTCTTTGTGAGGCAAAAAGTGAATTCAAGGGTACGTGTTCCCCGGGTGAGTAGATGAAATGAAAACCCAGCTGTTTCCCAGGACTAACACAAAGACTGAAAATGAATGAGCCTGGAGGCTCTGTGAAGGTATTTGGAGCCACTGGAGATTTTTGTGCAGAGAATATCGAGGCCAGCTTTGTGACGGGCAGAAGGGGTAGGACGGTGGGCAGACCAGTAAGGATGGGTGAAGGGTGGCACAGCTTGATCAGGGTGACACAGGAGGGATGGAGAGAGGGGCAGTGGCAAAGCATTTCTGAGGAAGAATGGATGGCCTGTGGGGAGAACAGGGCTCTCCACTGATGGGGCCTTGGTGACCCCCCCCCACCTTCCTCAGCAGCAGGCAACACCCACACCCTGCTCCAGCCCCCCATCTCTGTTCACCTGAATACAGCCAAGACCCTTCGTCACTCACTGGCACATGTCCCTTCTTTCTCTGTGGCCACCCCCTGACAGGCAGAGACCAGAGCACCAGCAGATGATGGGTGACAGGTGGGGTAATGGGCCCCCATGGGGACAGTCTGGGACAATGGGCCTTGCTGGGTCCCCGGTATCTGTTTACTCTAGGACCAACCCCTTCCACCCCATCCAACCCCATCCCCTATGGGGTCTGTGCTGAAGCAGCCTCGTGTGTGGACATTTCCAGCACAGACAGCTAGCTTCCTGGAAAGCACCCTAGATGGCCGTTCCTCCCATGGGCACTCCCCCTGGGCCATGGCTCTGCCTCAGGTGGCCTTTCCCCCTGGCTGACTGTTTCCGTGTCTCCCCTCTGACTGCTGGCTTAGATCTCATTTCTCTCTAAACCACTGCCCAAATCCTTTTCCCCAGATTCTGCTCTGTCCATGTGAGCCCTTTGCTCAAAGCACCAAAGGCTCCTCATCACCTGAAGAAATGATTCTGCCCAAGTGGGGGACATCTGGCTCACCTGGGACACCTTCCAAAACCAGAGCCATTTGGTCTGAATGTGAGCCCCTTGTCCAGGTGACCCAGTGTGTGACAGGTGAATGTGTTCCCCACTGGTCCTCAGAATGAAGTCTGAATGTCTGAACCTGTCCTTCAAGGCCCTGACCTACCTCTATAAATTATAGAGGTAGAAATTATACCCCGGACAAACCTCTGGTGGCAGACTTGTGTCCTTCAAACTCCCCAATGTTGTCACCAAGTTAGGAGGCCTTCCCCCACCTGCCCCTGCACACAGAAGCCACGCTTTCCCTCCGAGATCCAGCTTTGTCTTCATGAGGATTCTCCAGAAAGCAGCCTGTGCTGACGCTTTATTGGAGGGAGTGGATTCTAGAAGTGCAACAGTTGGGTGGGGGGAAGGGAGAATGAGATCAAGATGGCAGTGAGTTACCGTGCTGGCTGCAGCCTCCCCAAAACACATGGTGGAGGTGCTTGGTCAGACGGGGCTTCTCCAGAGACACACTGGGGGAAGAAAGGAGAAGAATTGATCCCCCAGCCCCTTCTTTCCTTCCTTCTCCCATGGGTTGCTAGCTCCTGGGCTCCTGGAGGGCAACAAATGTCTCACTAGCAAACCTCAGGCAGGTGACCGAAAGAGCCAAGTAGGTGCGGTGTGGCATCCTCACTCCCGTTGGACCTTCAGGTCTCCCAGGCCCACTCGTCTGTAAACCTCCTGTACGTGAAGCACATGCTGTCTTGGAGTTTGCATTTTGACTCCATCTGACTCAGTTTCCCTCTTGCACCTGTCACTGAATCTCCTTGCAAGAACCCGCCAGTCCTCTAGGAATGTTGGGTGAAGAATAAGACCTTTCTTCTGGAGGACTTTACCAGATCCACTCAGCCACCACCATCAAGTGACATTCTGGAGTGGCCTCCTTGGCAGGTGGCTCAACAGAGTGGTGAGGATGTAGGCAATAGAGTAGGTCCACTGGGCCCAGGACAGCCCGTGTGACCGTGGACGAGTTACTCACCTCTCTCTGCCTCAGTTTCCTCATCTGTAAGGCTGGGGTGGCACTAATGTCTCCTTCCTTGTGTTGTTTCTAAGGGGTAAGTGAGGCAAGCACGTGTGCTTGGTGCTGTGGTCAGGAAGGGCTCTGTCCCTCTTGTGGTGGCGCCACGAAGGACGAGGGGGAAGCTCCAGTCTCCCTGGAGGCCTTCGTGCCCTCCAGCCTCCGGGCAGTTCTTTCTTTCTCTCCTTGCCCCCAGCAAGTTGCTCTGCTGGCATGCGTTGTTCTTTCTTGGTTCTAAGTGATAACATTACACAGAAGGTGGATGCCAGCCTCTGAAAGATGCTGCTTGTTTGGGGAGCCACACCTTCAGGTTGGCAGAGGCTTGGCTATAGGAGTCAAAAAGAGCCCTTCTTCAGCAAGACCGACACATCATCTTTGACCTCCTTTTCAGAAGAACAAGTGAAAAATTCTGATTTGTAAGTGAAACACGTGCCACCTGGGTTGGACAGGCGGGAAGAGGCAGGTAGGATGTGTCCAACACAGGGGTGGTCTGTGAGCCAGTGGGACCCAGCTGGGAAAACTTGGGTCTGAGTTGGGCCGGTCTCTCTCATATTCCCTTGGCCGCCTCACCCTTTGGACCCCGGCCATATGCACTACCTCTGCTCCCCAACCACAGGAGACAAGTCTATGCCTGTTGACCTCCAGAGGACAAGCCCTGGTGCCACACTTCCAACCCACCGTGAGCATAGACCTCCCCTCCTCGTGCCCCTCCAGCCTGACTTGAGCGGGGGCTTCTGCTTGGAAGATGAACTCCCACTGCTCCTTCTGCTCTCCCCCAGCTCCACATCCTTCCAAGTCTGTTTCCTGTGTCATTGATTCCAGAATGAGATGTTCATTTGCTCTTTGAAAATAGCATTTGGAGCCATTCAAACAAGCCTCTTCGGCTCAGATAAATCACAGAGAATGGAACGGGAGCTCAGAGTTGTTTTTCATTTAGAGGAGCCCCACTCTCCTGGAAAGGACCCACAGCTTCTCAGCTGAAATACAGCCTCCTCCTTAATTTCATTCCACAAGCCCCCTGCCCACCGTCAGTTTGATTTAAGCGGTAATTCAATCCCAAAGTGAGCAGCCTCTTTCAATGGTTCTCATTATTTTTCTGCATAATGTTATCATATATAAGGACCTGGGCTGAGGGACGTTCACACCCTAGCCATTACTCACGCACAGTGCCTGGTCTGGGAGCCTGGCAGGGGTCTGGTTTAGGGAATCAGGTGTCTGCTTCATTCTTGGGGCGACTGTGGTGTGACTTCCTCTCTCGCGGGAAGAACAGAGCTCAGCTCATGATAACACGTCTTTATTTTTTCCCTCCATGACCCAAAGCAATATAGCATTATAGGGGTGGAGGGCTCCTTGCTGACTGGGGAGGTTGCAAGACAACCTGGGTCACAGACTGAACCACCTCAACACAGAACAAAGACTTCTATAAAACAAGGATGAGGCGTTTTCTTAATGCTCGGGTGCTCTCCTGACTCAGCTGCTTTCGGTGATGACAAGCCCCACCAAGCCTGCTGGTATTAATGAGACCGGTTGGAGGTGGTTTGTGGTTCTAGGGAGGTCTAGTCCGTATCCGTAGCTCATTCAGTGTCAATACCAAAAACTCATGCTCTTGTAGTGTTCCAGAGGTCCTTGTTTGTGTGGAAGTGTTCTCAGAGACCACACTCTGGGTGACTGTCATCAGCAAGATATCTACGTGGCTAGTTCTTGCCAAGATGTGTTATCAAGCCAAAGAGAATGAGTGAAGTGACTTCAGCATCTCCAGCACCAAGGAGAGCTCCAGGAGCCTCCTGGGAAGCTGAGGAAGCCTCCCTACAAGAACCAGGACAGCTCAAGTGCAGGCTCACTCTGCACCATCCCACCCCTGCCTCCTGCTCTGGCGCCTTCAACCCCCCTCCCCAAACCCTGGAAGCCTGGAGAAGCATAGCCTGAAAGGCCAGAGATGTGGCGGCATCATTTCTGCCAAGTTCACAGCCTAACAGTTAGGAAGCACAGACAGCTGTGGAGAAGAGGGAGTGCCAAGCAGAGTCTGGGCAGATCCGAGAGGAGCGGGTCCTTTCCATGCCCAGACTCTCTTGCCAGAGGTGAGTGGGGGAGAAACGTGGGCACGAGCCCCCTGGATTACGGGCAAAGTTGCCAGAAGTGTTTGCCTTCTTCCCTTGATTGGTGCGGCAGATCCTAATGGGGCACGATGCTGCAGGGTGGAGTGTGCAGGAGCTGGACAGGGAGCTCAGAACATCGGGAACAGAGTGAGAGGAAATAAAGAATCACAGATGCAAACACGGGTGGGGGTGAGGGAGGCACGTCTCTGCACTGGCAGCTGCTCCCTGTGCAGAGTGACGTATTCAGAGCCACCTTGTTTTCTAAGTTTTATGACAGCATACAACCACGGCAGCTGCTTCACCTTTGTGTGGCAACCTGAGACCAAAACAAAAACACTATTCTGGGGACGGTGACTTTAAAAGGGAAACTGCATATCCCTCAGGAGCCCAAGTTTCTACTTGGAAACCCAGCTGCCACAGAACGAGAATATGGTGCCACCAGTGGTCCTGTCTTCCCTGGACCGGCCCCTAGCATCATAGGGGGAGGAGAAGGAGCTGGGACCTCCTTCTGGATTCATTCACCAGCCCCCCACTCTTTCTTAGGGCAGATACAGAACAAGGAAGGGGGATCAGGTTTCAGACTAGGGATGGCATCTTCCTATGACTCTCCAATGTTCTGGGCTGAATTGTGTCCCACCCAAATTCACAGGGTCCAGTCCTGGCCTCCAGTAGCTCACAATGAGACTTTATTTGGAAATAGGGGTCCTGCAGGGGCGCCTGGGCGGGGAGCTCAGTTGGTCAAGCATTCGACTTTGGCTCTGGTCATAATCTCACAGTTCGTGAGTTCAAGCCTCATTTTGGGTTCTGTGCTGACAGCTCAGAGCATGGGGCCTGCTTCGGATTGTGTGTCTTCCTCTCTCTCTGCCCCTCCCCACTTATGCTCTGTCTCTGTCTCTCTCTCTAAAAAATAAATAAACATAAAAAAAAGAAATAGGGGTACTGCAGCTAGAGCAAGTTAAGAGAAGATCGTATTGGAGTGGAGTGGAGCTCCAAACCGAAATGGCCAGTTCCTAATAAAAAGGGGAAGTTTGCACACAGATTCCCTCTCTCTCTCTCTCTCTCACACACACACACACACACACACACGTGCACACAGAGAGAACACCGTGGGAACATCGGATTTCTGCCACAAGCCAAGGAATTACCAGAAGCCAGGACACAACCCGGGACAGATCCTTCCCCTATACCTTTTGAGGGAGCACAGTCCTCCCCACACCTTGATTTTGGACATCTGGACTCCAGAACTGTGGAACCATAATTTCCTACTGTTCTAGGCCACCCAAATTGTGGTACTTTGCTCCAGCAGCCACAGCAAACCAGTAATCCAGGCTACAAACCCAAACCCCACAAGCAAAACCAAACTAAACAAACAAACAAACAAACAAACAACAACAAAACAGTGAAAATGGACACTACACGTCCCTTCCTGGGATGTCGCGACTGCCCCCTGACCAAGTTGCTATTTTAGGGAAGACTCTATGTGGGTCAGTCCTGGGAGCCAACCATGGCAGACCAGATGTCTTGAATGGCCAACATCCAGCCCATTTGAAATTACCCTCTGCAGAAAGGAGGCGAACTATAAATCCCCTAAAGCAGGTCCTCTCAGTGTGGGCACTGTTAACATCTGGGGCCTGATCGTTCCTTGCTGTGGGGATGCTGTCTTATGCGTGTGACGTAGCAGCATCCCTGGCCTTCACACATCCGATGCAGGCAGCACACTGCTCCCTGGTTTGCAATGACCATCATGCCCAGATGTCTCCTCAGGGGGCTGTGGGGGCAGCAATGTCCGCCCTGGTTGAGGACACTGTCCTAAAGGAGCCTGTCATGCTTTCTTAGACCCCTTGCTTCTGAAACTAACGCCCAGGAGTAAAGCCCAGAGCCTATCTAAAAGGCTCTCTTTAGAGGCAAAAAAACCCCTGCAAACCAGACTCCCAGTAGACTGGTGGGCAGTAGATCTTGAATCATTCAGTCTTTCTCAGTCTGAGTCATTCGTGTGGGTGGTTTGGGGGCAGACCCGACAGGCACCTTTGACTGCTAAACTCCTGAGCTGGCTTTCTCTTGAGGGAAGTAATGTGGGGACCTCCCAGCTCCCTGCAAACCTATGTTCCTGCCTTCTTTGTCCAACAGTTGGTGGAGATACTTGCTAAAGAGATCCTGGGGAACACGCCACATCCCTGGACCGCCTAGCCCTTCTTCCCTGTGGCTGGAGAAAAGCCTCTCTAGTCATTGCCCAGCACCAAGAGGCTTCTGTCGTGTTTGTATATTTGGAAAACTGTCACCATCAACTCTACCGAATTTATTCAGCCATTTTGGGCCCCCATATTTATTTTCTTGGCTTCCGTTCAAAAGCAAGAGCTCCATGCACTAGTAAATGGATACTAGAGTCCCAATTTCCTCCTCTCACTGGTGAGCAAATTGAGTTTATTTTAATGGTATCCAGGCTGTTGATTTGTTTAAATCAATTAAATGACCAAAGCGGTATTGTTTTTTCTGCTTGTTAAAGGCAGTTATGTATCCCATTCATCAATGTGTCTCAGGGCATTAAGCCCCTCACTGATTCAGGGGAGGTTTTCCCTGGGGAGCCCGTGGCCAGTTTGGCCATCGGCCAGCTCGCAGCCTCAGAAACAAATAGAAGCTCCTGGGGGGCAGTGTATGTGAGCAGCAGACAAAGGCACCACCCCAAGCTAAGACAGAAAGAGAGCATGTGTGTTACTGTGGGTCCTGTGTGCTGGAAAAGGCAACACATAAATTATCTATCGATTCTGCAGTGGCTCTGGGGTGCGGGGAGGAGACAGAGTGCACCGCCTACTTTCCTGAGCTAATTAGAAGGAAAGAATGTTCACTCTTCGTTGCAAGGATGCTTTCAATCGTTGGTCTATCGTTAAACGTTTTCCTTTTAAGAAAAGATGGCTTAGGCCTTCCTTCTCCAGCGCTTACAGACCTTTGGCTGGGGAACTGATGTGCATGTCAGCTCTTTTATGTTGACTGGTCCTCCGGATCCATACCTCTTCTCTTTCTGGAGCCGGTCCTTGGCCTTGGCAATGGCTTCACCCAATAAAGAGAGCCAGAACACTTAGCAGCAGAGTAATCATGCCATGGACCCTTTTCTTTGCAGGGGGGATGAGGTTGTTGTTGAATGGGAGTGGCCTGAGTGCACTGCCCCCTCCCATCCCTAGGCTAGAGGCGGTTCACAAAGCTAGGTGCCCTCACGGTATCTTGGTCTGCCCCATCCGTTAAACAGGGCAATTGATGATGCATAGGAATTTGGTGGTATGTTTTACTAATTCCAAATATGTGAAAATACATCAGACAAGCCCCAAAGTGCTCAGCAGGCGTAGAAGACACTGGGCCCGAGCAGCATGGCTTTACTGAGAAGGCTGCCTTATTGTCTTTGCTTTCTTAGAGTAAGCCCTAGTGCCAGCTGGCCTAGGCACTCAAAAACCTGAGCAGCTGGGGCAAGGACTTCACCTTTAAATCTACATGAAGATAAGCAAAGCCCCTACCTCCTTCCAGCATCCCCTGATGGTGGAGAGCAGGGTTTCTCAACCTTGGCCTATCAACATTCTGTGCTGGCTGATTCTGTGGGACGCTGCCCTGTGCATGGTGAGGTGGTGAGCAGTATCTGAGCTTTTCCCCAGCAGACTCTCCAGACACTGCCTGAGGTTCCCTGGGGGCCAGCACTGTGGTTGAGAACAAGGCCCTTACCACCCCAGAAATAGCCTGATCTGAACCTGTCTTTTGCTCTCTGTATATTTTTTTCATTCCATGTATCCAACGGCTCCAATAAGGGAGGCCCTTTGGAATTTCTTGCCTTGGCGAAGGCACACAATCATAAGCTTTTGGCTCACCTTTTCCCTCAGAGGTGGTTTCCTCTGCAGGGATCTCTGCAGACATGAGCTGGGCTCAGACTGTCCAAACAAGAGCCCAACCTGCTCTTCTGGATGCATGCTCTTCTGAAGCACGTGGTGGGACAGTGTCAGTTGGTCCATACAACGTCACACCCAACCCCAGGACCCACCCACGGAGACTTGGGAATGTTTTCTTGCTGGCTGAAGTAGGAAAACTTTGTCTTGAAAATAATGAAGATCCAGAGAGGAAATTTTACAATCTATGATCTATGATAGGTATAGAAACATGAATGCTCATATTCTTAGAGTAGGTCTCAGATAGTATTGTTAAAAAATGTATAAATAAACAAAGAATATTTTTAAGAGTCCTTTTGAGGTCATGGCCTCAACTCATGGCAATTCTTTTCTTATGTATTTTCATATTATGTTTTTTTTTAATAGCAACATCAGAGTAGTAAATATACACAGGAAAGTTGATATAGGTGTTGCATGTACAATGTTTTTCCAAATACATAGCTTTGAAATACAGAAACAACTTAAAAAAAATCTGGAATAAAAGTTCACCTGTATGGAAATCACACCCAGCCCCCACCCACCTCCCCCACTGAAATATAGAGTGTCATTTCTGTTTATTAACAGGATTATGATATGCATTTAAGGAAAAACACAACAGTAAGCTACAATAGTTTAACTCTTTCAAGAAGATGGTATATAAATATGTCTATAAGGACAGCTGTGGTGTAGATGTATGTATAACACTTATACAGAGAGGCTTTCGTTTTGCGGTTGAAAATTAACAAGTGCTCCAGGTAAAAGTATAAATAAACAGGTAACAGTTTATTGTATCAGAAAATAATTTAGGAAAATCAAAATAAACCCAGCTTTACTTTACATGAGTAAGGGGGGGGCAGATAAAGTTTTACAACATGTAACTTAACACCTGTGGAAATAGGCCCCGGAGGCCATCAGCATTTAATTCCTCATGTTGTGGTTCAGGTTCACGGTCTGTGAATTTTCCAGTTCCATGGGTGAGCTGGGGAGGAGGAGAGAGATGGGCCCATCCTTAAATGTATAGAACTAGGCCTGCTGAATTCGAGTGTCATTCAAATGTACTGAGAATGTGGAAAATGGAAACGGATCCTTCCGTTTCTCAGATATGTGGCTGTCACGAAGATGCCCCATGTGAAAAATCCAGCCAATAATCTGGATATTTCCCTGGGGATTCTGTTTAGCCCGCCCTAAAAGCCCAGGTGTGGCCAATGGCTTGACCATGCGAAAGCAAACGCAAAGCATGGAAATGGTTGACTGCCTTTTCCCTTCATGATGGCACTCACGATGATAAGATTAGCCAATGACAAGTGAAACCGGCAAAGAGGCATTCAAAGGCTAGTTGGACTTCCTTTGTAGAAAACATACACAGAAGCCAGACTTGTTAAGCGCGTAACCATGCAGAGATCTCTGCAACTTGTCCCCACCAGTTTAGCATTGAATGGACAGTGTCCACTGAACTAAACAGTAATTGAAGGGTTTCAGACATTTCCCTTCTGTTGGGTTATTGGTATTTTCTAAATGTTTTGCAGTGAACATTTATTCTTTTTGGGGACAAAAAGGGGAAAATAATTTAAAAGGAGAATCCATGCTTCTTCCTCCAATGTCCAGTTTAACGCTGTCTGGGTCTAAGTCAAGTTCAAGAAGAGTCCTGATCAATAGCATGTGTAGAGAGACTGAAAGCCTTAATCTCTTGCTGATCCATACCTCAATCACGAGTTAAGTAAACTGAATCAACAGTGTTATTAAAGCTCAGGGAAGGCTTTGTTGTTGCTGTTCTGCTTTTCATTTGAGTAGGTTTTAACTGAAGGGTAACCGAGTTCTGGGCCCCAGCACCCGCCATTTTGCTTCTCCAGGGAATGTG
Source organism: Puma concolor (assembly GCF_028749965.1). Taxonomy (NCBI): domain Eukaryota; kingdom Metazoa; phylum Chordata; class Mammalia; order Carnivora; family Felidae; genus Puma; species Puma concolor. Next base: position 2,942,536 of record NC_141674.1, on the reverse strand, counting down.
GGAGGAAGAAAGGATCCAAATGGGATTGCCAGAACAAAGGGAAAACAAAACAAAACAAAACTCTAGTCTTTAAGAAAACAATTACCTGGAGCCCCAAGCTGGTCACATGTTTCCCCCAAATTTCTTTTTCATTCCAAAACTTCACAAGTTCCCACACGTCCTTCTCACCACAACTGCTGGTGAGTGTTTCAGGAAGCAGCAGATGCCGTGGATGGGGGTGTCCTGTCTTCCCACTGAGCAATGCACACACGGGGGTCTCTGAAACGGTCACTGAAGCTCAAGCCGTTCTGTGTCATCTTGGGCTGGGAATTCATCTTTAAGGGTCAACTTTATGGTCAGTTGACTGAGGGCCAACTTTGCTAAGGGTCTTTCACCCTTCTGGCTTCTGAGGAAGCAATCCAAATGCAAGTGAAAAGCAAACAAAACCCGTATTTTTTAATGGGTCTGTAGGTCATGACAGTTCAGTTCAAGAAGTGTGTGGCCAAATGTGGGATCTCTCGTGCCAGCTGACTTAGCAAAGCCAGCTGCCCACCCCTGTCTTTAAGGTCCTTCGCTGGGAGGACTGTTGTGCTTGTTTTCAGAAGTGGCATAATACCCAGAGCACCTTAGCTCCCTCCCCTCCGGGGCTTCCATGTAAGTTCATGTTTTCCTGCTAGAAACTCATCAAGAAAAGCACTCGTGTTGACTTTAAATTGTAGGCACTCATATACTATGATATTATAAATCCATATGCATAAAAGAGAGAATTCAGGGTGGACCTCCCAGCCCAAAACAGACTTTGGAGGTAGAGGGGGAAGGGCCTTCTGGTGGAAAGCCTGGTCAAGAACAGCGCTGTGGGCTTGCTGTCACACCCTTCCATGGATTTCAGTAGCCTACGACTTCAGCAGAGCCCCTCTCTCCTACTCCTGCTGATCCCCCAAAGTTTGGAAATGGAGGTTGGGGTGTTACAATGGCTTTGAGACTAGCCCTTTTGGTTTGTGATGAGTCAAGAGGAAAGAGTAAATGATTCTCTTGGAAATGGGATGGTGGCCCAGGAGGTTGGTACACTCATGTTTGCCTTTGCAGCTCCTGCATAATGATTTGAAGTAACTATCCAGGGGTCCTCAAGGGGTCCCCCTTCCTAGATTTTTAGTGGCCACGAGTCTTCACCGTACACAATGGGGCCAAAAAGTAGATGTTAGCACTGCAAAGAGTTCTTGCCTCTCCCGTGGCTAACATTCTCCCCGATTCCCCAGAAGCAACAACTTGCCAGATCCATCAGGAATAGCACTGACAGTTGCCAACCCAAAAGCCACAAGCATCAACACGGAAGCATTTTACGGCACAATCTCAGAAATCCGACAAAAACTAACCACTGTGATCAGCTGAGTTAACGTCCACACAGGAATGACGCTGGTGCGGATTTGTTGTTTGGTGTTGCAGATATCTAGGTGTTGAGTTATGTGTGAAAATCCGGGTTTCTAGGGGATTCTGTCTCATGGAGAGACCACCTGGGACAGAACTAATTCATACAGAATTTCTTAAAACCTGATCTTCCACATCATTCTCACCACACGTTACTCAGCAGGTGTTTTACTGTGAGATTCAAGATATTGGCAAGAGTTAATTCAGCCCCAGGGGATGTCTTAGCAACTCTCATGGCTTATTGTATTAACCTATTTAACTTACACTATTCATGGTACGTGTGTGTTCTGATTCTACTCTACACAGAAGAGATATGCCCCTTTATGCATCCACTGACCCTCGCCTCACTACTGACTGTTTAAACTACCCCACCCCAAGGTCTCATAAACCCATGTGTCCCATGTGCATAAGGCTGGCCCAGTTTAAACCATGTCTCTTAAGCTGTGGTTGTTCTATACATGACTTAGACTTATGGGTTCATTCGAAACTCTTCTCTTGATTCTAGGCACAGTAACTCTTGGAGCATTTAGCGAGAAATCCATCAAGTTGGGAATGCAACGGGGCTACTGGGAAGTATAGCATTTATTCTAGCATTCCAGCTCCAACCCAGACACATGGTATAGCCAAGCTGACCATTCTCTTCAATTGCCTTTACCACTGGGCGTGGGCTGTGCACTCACAAGGGTGGAGTATAGACCTGTCACTGGCATGGTGTCTGAAAAGCCATGGAGAGAAGCCCCTCACCCTCACACCCCTACTGTCTATGCACCACTGCCTTAACGAGCCCATGACAAGCATCTGTTCTATGGGTCTTTCTACGATCACGGTGTATTGTGTGCAGCTTTCTCGTCTGCTGCAGCCTATGCGTTTCACTCCCTCCAGACAAAGTGAAACAGAGTGCAGGGAGGAGGTACAAACACGTCCTAGCCTGGCTGTCCCTGTTCTGGTGGGGCAGCTCCTCTGGTAAAATGCAGGCACTACTAATGGCCTTTTGGCAGAAAGGGCGATTGGATAGAGTTGAATCCCCAGCTGGAGATTGCCCGCTCACACATCGGCCGACTTGTACTCCAGAAATTGGCGATAGTGTGTTTGCTGGTTGAGATCTTTCTCAAATCATTTGAGGTCGAAAAGAAGATTATTTCTGTTTGCTTGGTGGCTGGGGTGATCTAAACAATGATGATTCTCTGCCTACGCCTCTATTCACCCATTCCTTAGTTTTGAATGCAAACTCTAACCCCAGAAATGCAAAACTGTGCACAGCCATGCTCCACAGTTTTTGGAGGGAAGGAAGGGCTGGCAGCACATTTCGAAATGTCAAACAACTATTTAAGACCTCGCCCAACCCCCACGAATAATGCTGAGTGCAACTAACACACAGATCTTGGCTCAGAGCAGGGGACGAAAAGCAACTTTGTCTTCATAGCCGGAAGCACATCTACGTAAAATAAGTCAGGAAGAATAATCAAAAACTCTCAGATGGTGAGAGTTTTGCTCATTTATGTGGGCTGTGCTATTTACATTGGAAAACAAACAAACGATCAAAAAAACAGTATGGCATAGCAAATTGACAAACTGCACCAAAATAACCATTCCAAAATTACATGAATCATGGCGTGTTTTGGAGTATCTGCTTACTTAAAAGCAGATGTTGTTTAAGAAGTATGCTGCTAAGTGTGATCAGTATTGAGGGTGAGCTTTGGAGAAGGCAGCTGCCTTCTTTTCTCTTACCAGGACGGATGACTCTCCCTGGGGACCCCAGTGCTCTGTGGGCTGTGCCGCCTTGGTCCTTGGATTCCTTTGTCCTCCTTGAGACGTGGTTGACCTAGCTGTGACTTGGCAATGAACATACATATGCGCATGGGGAGGGGTCCTGGAGAGAGGCAGCGCTGGAGGAAGAGGGAAGTTCATCACTGGAGTGATAGCCCTTGTATCAGGCCCTCGGTAAGGAAGCCACAGTCCCCAGGAGATGCAAACAGCCCCCTCCTCTCTCCCTGCTATCACTCTGCCCCATTCTCTTCCTATCACTCACCCCCCTCTATGGAAATCATTATGTTTTGCTTCGATGTTAATTATCTGCCTCCTCCAAGAGTGGAAAGTAAAACCCATGAGGGCAGGATCATGTCCACCTTGCTCGTCACCGTGTGGCCAACATGACAGAAGTTGGAGCCTTTGCGTGAGCAGAGGAACAGTGACTTCTGGCAAGCCACAGAGTGGCTTCTCTTCCAACTGCATCTGTGGGTAGTGTCTTCTTAACGGACACATACCGTGAAACAAGAATGGCCCTGGAGTGTCGACAGAACTCAGGATGCTCAGCGCCTTTCCCTGCTGTGATGTGAGGGGCGACTCCGTGGAAATAAGAGGGAAGATGGTTCAGGAGAGCATGGACACTCACTCATGCTGGGACCTCCCTGATGAGACAAGGTGACAATGTCACAATAATGGACAAAGGAAGGTGGGTACAGAAGGCATGGGAAGACCCAGCCCGACCGTCATATCGCTGCAGGTCCCGACCCCGAACCTCAGCCCTGGCTTCTTGTCTTATCTCCCAAGAGACTGAGGTCAACCCAGCTTCCTGAGCTGCTGATGATACTGGACCATCTGGGAAAAGAGGCAAAAAAAAAAAAAAAAAAAAGAACTCCACAGGCAGTAAGAGTCAAGCAGAGACCTTTCAAGGCAAAAGGGCCAATTCTCTGGTGTGTGCATTTCATAACAAGACAAATGGGAGTGGACATCCCGGCACAACGTTCCTCAAGACCAAAGCCGGTAAGGAAGACTCCGCCTGATGCTAAAATGTGGCTGAGAAAACAGCAACAGATCTGTGAGATGGAAGAATGTTCCAAGACGTCAAGGTCACAGGAGTAAGGACCCAATTCCCGCGGGTCAATTCAGAGGCAGTGGGATTTGCTGAGTCCAGGCTCCGAAGTTGCAAATGGTGCATGAAGGACCAGAGGAGCGGGCCGAATGCCGCACAAGACGTGCACCCAGAGTCGGGATGCAGAAGGACCGGAAACACGTGGAAGAAAACACGGACTCCCTCCTGTCCCTCCCGTGCAAGAAGGACACTGTGGACACAAGCCGCCTTCCGACGTGCCCCAGGGGTCCCTATGCTTCCACGCCGCGCGTGAGCAAGCAGCGGCTGAGTAGGAAGACTAAGTAGGCACATGGCCCGGCTGTGCCCTGGACGCCGCTGGAAGCCAAGCCCAGTGGGGAACCACCAGGAAGCTTTCCCGGCTGAGCCCCTCCCCCTTGGCATTCAGAGCTTGTCAACAAAAGTAATTACACCCATTCTTTCAACCAGATAAGGATGACATCGCGTGCACGGAGATCAGAAGTAATTAGGCCTAGAAACAGACTTGACTGGACAGCAGAGTGCCCAACGCCCAGCCTAGCTGTTCTGAAAGCGTTAATGGCAGATGACGGACGGTGGTCCAAGTGCTGCGGGGGGGGGGGGGGGATGGCACGACTGTGGACTGCAGAGTCGCCAAGGGAGGAGGTGGAGGTGGACAAAAACTGAGGAACTTACCAAACCATAATGCCCTTCCTCTCGGCACCTTTCTTGGGTGGGGGGCGGGGGGTAAAAAAAAAAAGCTACAGCAAATGTGAGGACCCAGCAGACGGAACTCTGGCCGAATAATGCAAGGCAGCCTTGAGTGAACTTGAACTCCAGGAGGCTGAGGGGAGCGAGGGCTGCGTGTGGAGGGACAGCCTGGCCACACCCGGCATGTGGACACTCAGGACGCCTGCACCTGTGTGCGTGGGCTGGACTCGGAAGACGCCCGTGCTGTCTCACTTTACAGACCTCCTCGTGGGTGGGACTGAGTTTTGTAAGCCTGCGTCCTTTCCTTCCTTATCACCCCCGTACAAAGATGATGCTTCCACGTTTCCCGGTGACCACCTAAAACCTAAAATCCCTACGTGCACTCCCTCAGCCACCGTGGAACAGTGGCCTTCCCCAAGGTGGATTTGTTTCGACCGATGTCAACCCAGAGCTAGACTTCCTGGTGAGGAACGTGCAGGTGTGGGCACAGGCCCCAGCCCCGCCCTGAGCGCGTGCCCAAGGCGCTGTGTTTGGTGGGTGGGTGGGGGTGCTATTTTAAGCTTCCTTCGAAAGCTCAGCGTCACTCGGGGCTCTGGAAAGGGTTTCGGCATCCTGAGGTCCGAGGCAGGGGCTGAGCAGCCATCACACGTGCGGTGTGGACACCAAATTGTGTCGTCGTCAGGAATCCTGGGTTCCTGCTGTGGGTGAATGAACAGGCCCCTGCCATCACCTCCTTCCCGGTCAGGCTCCTTGGAGCTCAAGGGGTCAGAGAGCAGAGGGCAGCTTGCACCGCCCTGCAGGGCACGGACAGCCCTGGCCTCGAGCTCACACCAAGCCAGCCGTGCTCACCTGAGTCAGGAAGTCCCCAGGGCCACCTCCAAGTCCACAGGTAATGAGACAGGTGGGCAGGGTGATGCATGGAGACAGGTGCACCCTCCAGGGCCACGCAGGTGAGCCCCAGGAGCCTGGAGATGCCAGTGGCTGGGGGTTTCTGCGTTGTCCTCCGTACGTGCCACAGCTTCAGAGAAAAACAACAAAACCAAAACCCAAACCAAAACACCGACTTTCCCACGTGGTGAGTAATTCCAAATAACACAGACTTAACACTAAGGTTTTTTTTCCTCGCCTGGCATCTCTTTGCCTTCCCATATGCCAAGAGAGAGGTGCAGAAGCTAGCTTTTCAAGCACATTTTAGGATGTTATAGAGGGAGACCGGGCCCCGGGGAAGCACTGTGAGGCCACCGGCCCAGCCGACGAGTGCGGACAGGGTTAACCTGGTCTGCGGGGCATTTCGGAGACCAGTTCACACACACGAGACGGGTGCAATCAAATCACAGGTGGGCCATTCATAGAAGCCAGGCCACATGCACCTAATCTGGGGTCCCCACGAGGAGAAAACAGCTTCCCTTATAGCGCCCCTTACTGACGGCACGGATGGGGCACCAGGGCACCATTAATTATATGGCTGGAATTGGGAGGGAGTAGCCAGCCCCGGACATGGCAGTATTTTTAGCGAATTACGTGTGGTTGGGATTCGCTGTAATGAGGCTCCAGCCTCGGGCCCCTATTTCCACCGGAAAAACCCACTGCAGGAGTCCTCAGGGCAAGACACAAACATTGACTGGCACCAGCAAGAGAGTGTAGCATCTGCTACCGTCCCGATCAAGATTCAAAGTCATGCTTGGGCCCTAGAAAGAGCAGGCAGTCCTGTCCACCACCAGCACGTGGGAAAGAAACGTGGACACACGTGGGGCACAGCACCCATGGGACACACCTGGGTCCTCTGCACGTGGAACCGTTTCCTCATTTTCGAACAAACAGGGGCCCTCGTATGTTTTTGGGTTCTGTTCTGACATACGCACACACGTGGTAAGGATATATTCCTTTAATTTTTGGAACTGGAAAATTTTCTTTAATTCAGTCTCTGCTTCTTTAACACAAAGATGGCCAAGAATCCACCACCCACCCAGTCTGATGCTTCGTCCCCTTTGTAAGCAGCCGGCTATGTAAATGTGTGCATGGCTGTTAGGTAGCTTCTTCAAACAATTAAATGAAAAGCGATCATATTTATGTGTCTATATATATATATGTGTATATATATACACACATATATATATATATGTATGTATATAAAACCACGGCATTCTTAACTCTGGCCCAACAGAATACATTACACATCGAGTGCCCCTCACCAAATACCAGCAAATGCAAGATGTGTCATTTAGGGGGTCCCTTTGTGTCGGTCCAGACTGTCCCCTGGGATGGGTGGCAATGGGGTACCAGGTCACCAGAAAGAGTATGCTCACTCATGGAACTGTGTTTCCAATACAGGCCTCTATATGCGCGTGTGTGTTTGCGTGTGGGCGTCTGTGTGCACGCGTGCGTGCATGTCGCCAACATAGAAAACACCGGTTTATCCTGTTCAAACTAAGCATTAAATAAATCAGATTTTGTAACCGATAACGTTTTTTTTTTTTTAAAAAGGAACATTGAGGATCTTCAAAAATCGCTACAGTACAAAAAAAGTGTGTGTGTGTCTGTGTGTATTTATATATTTATATATGTATATTAACCAGAAATAGCGACTCTGTCGGAAGATTCCCACCCCTGTTTTCTGTGAGATTTCTACACGTGGTTCGCTTGGCTTCGGCTTTGTCACCAAGTCTTTCGGGTCAGTACATGGCACATAATGGTATTATTGGCAAAGGTTCAGAATCAGTACAAATCCCAGGCTTCAGGTGCTTCCTGCTGGCCTTCCTTCTCGTCTCCAACTTCTTTCTTGCTTTGCTTCTCTCCGTTCTCCAAAGAAAACTCTGGCAGAAGGCAGTTCCCCATAGGCGTGAGCATTTTTATAAAAATATATTTGGCCTATAGCGTCCTGCTCTTTGAGCTTCCCACCGGCAAACTGAAGCAGTACGTATGGGGACCCTCCCCGTACAAAGTTTACTTGTAGGTTTTGTGTGTGTGTGTGTGTGTGTGTTTAATTATTTTATTTATTATTTTTTTTACAGGTTCACCAACGGAATCCTGTGTGGAAAGAAAACAAGAAGAGATTAACTAGCAGGGGGAGTCAGGGTGGGAGACGCTGCACAGCCGAGCCCCAGGCTGCTGGCTGGCTTACAGACACTGTGTCCCCAGAGCAGGAAGGGTGTCAGCCAGCTCTGGTCACCAGGGAGTCCCAGGGACCTCGCACTAATCACGGTAATCGATGGAGGAGCCTTTTCTGCTGCCCGCACCAGGAGTGGGTCTGGGCCACCCCCGTGTGAGCTATGAGGGGGGCCACACACCCCAAGCCCGCAGGGGACCGAACGCATCCAGCGCTGTGTGGATGGTCTCTCCGGCTCCTACCCACCAAGGGCAGAGGGGCCGCCCGCCCCATCCCTGAATGGCGGGAACCACGCAGTCCATTTCAGTCCTCTGCTCGGCTGGAGGCTGGGACTGGGAGACATTAATGCAATGTGTCAGAAAGACCACCTCCTGGGTGTCCCTGAGAGGTGATCTTGCTGAAGAGAGAAAGGCGGCGAGCCACAAGCTTACAGGCCACGTCGAGTCTACAAGGAAGCAAGGAAGGGGCGGCCCGGGCATAGCCTCAGAACCTAGGAACCTCAAAGCCTTCCCATGTCTGTCACAGACCCCAGAGTCAGGCAGCCACCGGCGTCTGGGCATGGCCAGGTGCGTCAGGCCGCGTCACGGCTCAGCATGGGGGCGCTTTTGCTGAAAGCCACAGCTCTCGCTCCCAGGACGGGCACTGTTTCTCTCTGCTGTCACTTGGACCCCCCGCACCCTGTAACTACAGGAAATGAGGACCCTCGACCAGTATATCGGGGGGGGGGGGATGACGCCACACCCTCACCTGTGCCGGTGATATAAATGGGCGGGGGTGGGGGGGAGTATCAACGGTTCTAAAATGAAACAGTGAAGCTCTCAGCTGGAGCTCTGGCAGGTCCACAGTGGCTCCTGCGGCTGGATGGGCCCTGTCCTAGTCACCTGCTGAGTGCCTCAGACCCCTGTGCCTCCCTCTGGAGACCCAGACGCGGGTCCTGTGGGCAGGGCCTGTGACTATGGGGCTCTCTGAGCCCCCCAGGTGACTCTGATCACAGGCCAGGCTTGGGCCCATTACCCCTTTCTCAACAGGCCACAGCCTGGGCTCCTTTGTCCTGAATCAAATAAGCCTGCTGGGTGATCCTCCCGGGACTGAGGCCTAGGAGGCCCCCAGGCTGGGGGGACACATCTTCAGGCTGTAGGACAGCATCCTGCTGGGCTCCCTCTACAGCATCCAGGAGCTTCAGACTGTCTGCTCCCCCCAGGGCAGGGGTGAGGGGGCTCATTTCCTCTCTAGGAACCCTCACCCCTCCCCCTGCCCGTGGTCTGGACAACAAGGCAGGGCTCTGGCTCCCTGCTCACATCGCCTTCCACCTCCAAATGACACGTGTGGACAACTCCACGGGGGCCTAAAATGGACCATCTGCTCATCCCTGTGGGACGGCCCATCTGCTGTGAGCAGGGTGTCATTGCGTGGAAAGAGGACCGCCCTCCATAGCTTTACTCCAACGGTCCCCTGCCCGCTGCTCACACCCACTTTCCAGGATGGGGTGGGGGTGTTTTTCAAAAGGAAGCCATTAAAACAAAGAGAAATGTCTCTCCTCTATGTGTATCTTCCTTCTAATTTGTGGAAAGCTAACAATTGTGGAGACAGATTCTCTATGACTCCACTCATGTGAGGTCCCCAGAGGAGTCAAATCCAGACACAGAGAGTGGCAGGGTGGGCGCCAGGGCCTGGGGTGGGGGTTGGGGGGGCTGGTGTTTCGGGGGGACAGAGCTTCAGTTGAGGGACATGAGAAAGTTCTGGAGACGGATGGTGGGGACGGCTGCATGACACGGTGACTATACTTAATACCACCGAATGCACTATTAAAAATGGTTAAAAAGGTCCACTTCATGTTACGTATATTTCACCATAATTTTAAAAGCTAGAAAGTCAAAACAGTGTGAGGGCACTGAAGCCTGGGCCTGACGACCCCCTGCCCGGTTTGGGCGGCCTGGGAGCCTCTCTGGCTGAAGCAGCTGTCCCTGTCCCAACAGCTGTCCTTGGTCCTGGCATGATGACCAGCAGTGCCCCCTCCTCATTGGAAGAGGGTCCTGGGCTGGAGCACAGGTCAGAGGGTGGCCCCCTTAAGAAGGCAGGTTTCCAAAGCCAAGGGAATTAAAAGCAAAAATAAACCATCGGGACCTCATGAGGATAAAAAGCTTCTGCACTGCAAAGGAAACAATCAACAAAACTAAAAGGCAACCGACGGAATGGGAAAAGATATTTACAAATGACATATCGGACAAAGGGCTAGTATCCAAAATCTATAAAGAACTCACCAAACTCTACACCCGAAAAACAAATAATTCAGTGAAGAAATGGGCAGACACATGAATAGACACTTTTCTAAAGAAGTCAGCCAGATGGCCAATGGGCACATGAAAAGATGCTCAACGTCACTCCTCATCAGGGAAATAAAAATCAAAACCACACTGAGATGCCACCTCACACCCGTCAGAGTGGCTAAAATGAACAAATCAGGAAACAATAGATGCTGGAGAGGATGTGGAGAAACGGGAACCCTCTTGCACTGTTGGTGGGAATGCAAACTGGCGCAGCCACTCTGGAAAACAGTGTGGAGGTTCCTCAAAAAATTAAAAATAGAACTACCCTATGACCCAGCAATAGCACTGCTAGGAATTTACCCAAAGGATACAGGAGTGTTGATGCATAGGGGCACTTGTACCCCAATGTTTATAGCAGCACTTTCAACAATAGCCAAATTATGGAAAGAGCCTAAATGTCCATCAACTGACGAATGGATAAAGAAGATGTGGTTTATATATACAATGGAATACTACTTGGCAATGAGAAAGAATGAAATCTGGCCCTTTGTAGCAACGTGGATGGAACTGGAGAGTGTTATGCTAAGTGAAATAAGTCCTACAGAGAAAGACAGATACCGTATGTTTTCACTCTTATGTGGATCCTGAGAAACTTAACAGAAGACCATGGGGGAGGGGAAGGGAAAAAAAAGTTAGAGAGGGAGGGAGCCAAACCATAAGAGACTCTTAAAAACTGAGAATAAACTGAGGGTTGATGGGGAGTGGGAGGGAGGGGAAAGTGGGTGATGGGCATTGAGGAGGGCACCTGTTGGGATGAGCCCTGGGCGTTGTATGGAAACCAATCTGACAATAAATTTCATATTTAAATAAATAAATAAATAAATAAATAAATAAATAAAAAGAAGGGAGGTTTCCGCAAGGCGGCTTTGCAGTCCCTTATTCTGCCTTTAGTCAGACAGTCGGAGGTGACAGGCGCCCCTTGGCCCCTTCCCTCAGGCCAGCCATCTCGTGGGTGGTTTTCAGAATGGACCGTCTCCTGCCACTTTCCCACTGAAAGTTTTCAGAGCTTCGCACAGTGGACAAGGTCCTGCCTCCTCACTCTCCGAGTTCCAGGCAGCGCCTTGGCCTGAAAGGGCAAATCTCGGACTTCATATCCTTCAAGTTTCTGCAGATGGTCACATCCCTGGGGAGGCCTTCCTGGGCACCCCTCCTTTCCCAAACGTGTTCTCTGTCTCATTTCCATCAGAACGTGCTGTTACAGGACTTCTCAGGCACAGGACGATACGTACAGTCAGGGGGTGCCTACGGGTTCACCTTTGGCTCACCCGGGTTCCAGCCCTGTGCCCAGAGTGGGAAATCCGTGCTGGCTGCAGATAAGGGAAGAGGCATCTGTGTGAAAGTAGCCTTGTCCTCCGGCCCAGAGACTAAAGCCTGAAATGACCTTCACGTGCTGCCTGCAGGTGGGTTGTGACGGGGAGAGCCACATCAGAGGATTGGCAGATGGGCCCCTGAGCTGCTGGGGAGAAAGCCTCTTCCAAACCCATGGGCATCTGTTTCTACCCAAAGTCTCAGGATGAAAGAGGCAGAGAGAAAGAGAGAGAAAGAGGGAGAGATATGGCTCCAACCCTGTGCCTTGAAGTGCCACTTTAAGAGCAATATTGGCTTCCTGCAGAGGTGGGTGGGTTCCCTGCAAGGGTCTCCACAAGGGTGGCCTCACCCCATCAGGCCAGGAGGAGGGGCTTGAGGCTACCCACAGCCACTTTCCAAGTCTGCCCCGCATTCCTGCTGCTTGCACTCAGCTCCAGGGAGGGCTTGTGGTTTTCTGTTCCAAAGACTCTGTGCATGAACCTCTCAGCTGGGCACTAACCCGAGAGGGACCAGAGAGGGATGTGCATCCCAGGCCAGTCAGGAAAAGATAGCCAAGTAGAGCCCCCCACCCTCCACGTCCTGGCTGGGGAGAAACAGGGGGAGGGCGTCCGCACCAGAAAGGGAAGCTGTGTGTTGCAAAGTGATCTGAGAGATTGGGATCTGGGATAAATTCTGACTTTGGAGAAACTAGTGCCCTCTGCTGCCTGGAAGGAGATCTTGGGCTCGCCTGGCCCCGCCATTGACAGACTAACTACAAGGTGGGTCCTAGGTTTAAAGAGCAGTGTCTGCTTTTTGCAAAACAAAGAACCAACAGACTAAGGCAAGAGCGCCCTGGAGCCAGCGGCTGCTCCTCACTCAGTTTCTGCCAACCTGACGGGAACTTTCCGTCGGACTTCGCCTGCAGCTTGGAGATCAGTGTGCAGAGGGGGTTTCTGCACGCTGCTTTGAAAAAACCGTTCCTCTGAATTACAAAAGCTGGATATGTGTGTGTGTGTGTGTGTGTGTGTGTGTGTGTTTTAAAACAAAGTGGGAAGGCTCAGGTGCATTTCTCGGTTTTTATTAGTTATGTCTTCAGTGTGTTTTTGAAAATAATAATGGCACATGATTTATTTCGTACTGACTTCAGATGCAAGAACTTTTATTACTTTTCAGGCTCCGTTGGGAATAAAGTGGCCTTTTGGCAAATGCAAAAGATCTGAACACTAATGAGCTTTTCGGAAGTTTACTTGTTACGTGAAAAATGACAGGAGATTTGCCCAAGAGCCAACGGCAGGCCTGTGTCTTCGTCCCCTTACTTGGTATTTGGGAAGGTCAGCTTTACCGTGACTCATCCAGAACAACGGGTGCCACTGTGGAGGTGGTCTGAGGCAAGAATTTGCTGGAATCTACTGGAGAGGCTGAATCAGGGAAACAGGATGAACATCTGCCCGCATCGAGGTGCCTGTGTCCAGGAGCCCAAGCATCACCAACAATCAGCCTGCAGGGAAGCGAACTTAACCACTCTTGGGTCCCACGTGTGCACAGGGGTTAGCGTGAGCAGACACAATGGTATGGTTACAAACTGCTATATCATCATTAAAAATGCATTTGGAGAGGCTTAACAGCTATGCAAGAGATAAATATCTCCGCTGGCTCTTAAACCTTAATTAAATGTTTTAGTATTAATTGCTATTTATTTAAGGGACAATAAGTACCCTAGTAAATCTGAGCGAACTTCCTGGCCCTTCTCCGCTCGATGCTCATGTCTGGGCATTAATTGCAAGAATCAGGGATACTTAGAATCGGAATGCTTTTCTCCCATTGAGTGATAAACAGTCTGTCCAGCACGTGGAGACGGAATCTTTAAGCATTTATCAAAGGCTAACAAGACTGTTTGCATAGCCCTGCTGGTCTGCGTCTACCGGAAAAGAAGGTGGCCAGAGCTCCACAGGTGCATGGCGGCCTCAGGGAAGGTCCTGACAGCTCTTCTCACCTCCCGACACGGCCCCCCTGGGATCCACAGTGAGTGGGTCTGGTCTTCGGACACAGAGGCATCCTCTCCCACCAATGGAGGTGGTCCTGAAATAGCTCCTCGGATGAGCTGGCAAGTGGGGTCCAGACAAGTGGGGTCCAGACGCCCTGAGAGGAATGTGGTCCAGGCGGGGCCCGCCGGGGAGTGGCGGAAGGGGAGTGCCCGCCAAGCTTGCGGGGGTCCTTCGATGCCCCGTGTTGCTTGAAGAGAGAGCTGAGCCGAGGAGACAGCAAAGCTTTCTGGAGCAGTAGAGTAAATTAAAGCACTCTTTCCTACTTTTTGTTTTTTTAAGTCAGGGCTACGGCTCAGTGCTCAGGGTGCATGAGAAGGCTGTAGGCTCAGGCTTCCGGCACTCAGGAGCTCGTCTCTCGTCTGCCTGGCTCCCACGCTGCAGAATCGGGCTGAATGTCCCAGGAGGCTGATTTCGTGGGAAAGCCTACCTTCGTCGGCCACCAGCTCTCTTCCCGCGTGGGGCTGGGCAGGGGGTGGCACGGGGGACAGACAGCTCATAGCACGGGGGGCACAACTGAGGCTCTCGGATGGTGGGCAGAGCCAGGCCGCCTTGGGTCGGACCGGCCCCACCACGTGCAACCTGACTGAACTCAGGCAAGTCACTTAACTGCCTCGTGCCTGTTTCTCCTCTGTAGGTGGCACTTCCGGGAGGACAATATGAATCTCTAGATGGAAAGAGTGTCCCGTGAGTGCCCCCTGAGGGTCCACGTTAGGGAAACTGACCCCCCGCGGGGGCTGCCTGGAGGGTAGGGCATGCCCACTGCTAGGCTCTTGAAGGAGGGGAGCTGGGGTCCTGACGTGCAGGGACCAGGCCAATGTCTTATGCTCGAATGCATTTGTCAAATCCTAAGAGGCATGCTGGAGACCACCGGGCCATCCTGCAGAGGCTTTACCAGGCCGGCGGGGACCCCGCTCCTAAGAAGCAGCTCCCCGTTGCCAGCCTGGCTGGAGCTCCAAAGGGCGCTCTGTCCCTGGCCTTAATGAGGTGAGTCACGACGAGGCAGACGGAGGCATGAGCGTCTGACGGATGGGCCTCGGAGGCGCATCTGGCTCTTGAATGGTCGCGGACGAGACTGCGCTTTCCCTAACTTGCCAGCACCGTCTCAACAAAGGCCGTTTGTGGGGGGCGGGGGAAGGGAGGGGTGCTTTCTTTTCTAATCTAATTACGTTTCTTTGCCCGTTGGCTGAACATCACGCTAAGCAGGTCATTTTGGCTTCGGGACAGGAAGTGAGGGCTGGAGATTTGATTTGGAGCAAACACTCGATTCATTAGGGCTGGATTAGCACAGAATTCCCCCCCCCCACCGACACACACCCCTATTTCTGATGGCTCCCACAGGCCCCCGTCTACACACAGCCAGCCGAGTTCTTGGAGGAGCACACGTGTGTCCCGAGGAAACACCTTCCTGCCTCTGCCCTTCTGCCCGCTCTGACCACGAGCCCCGCGTGAGGAGGTGAGCGGAGGAAGCGGTATTTTCAGACCCCGATAACCCATCCTAGAAACTGGGTCCCCTACTCAGGGAAGGGGTGTGATGTCACAGAATATCTGTGGACGAGAAAAACCCAGCCTCAAAAAGAAAGACAAAACCAAAGAGCCCAGCCCGCGGGTTGCGTCTACTGAACTGCGCGTGGAGAGCGTGCAGTCATGGGGGCGAAATGCTCTTTCTCCCCCAGCAGCCCGAGTGTTCGGGAGATTCGGTGCAGAAGAAAGCAATTTAACGTTAGCATTAAAGTTAATATCACTGAAAGCAAACCAAATGTTCCTATTCAGCAGAGCATGGAAAATTCATCCTGTTTTGGTGCCGGTCCCTGGCTTCAAATTAGTAGATGTCTCAACCCTTTGCTTGCTTCCTTTATCATTTGCCTTCTTATCTCTTATTTTTATATTCCAAAATTATATTTTAATTCTGCTTTGTGCCCTCCCCCGTCGACGTACAGACATTCGATGCAGGTGTGATACCTGCCCGTGTGGCCGCTGCCCTGGTCTCTGCCTGCTGAGCGGCCGGGTTTCCCTGCTGGTCCGCGTCCCTGCCTGTCTGTCCCTCCCCTCCACTGGGGCATTTCTAGCAAGTGAAGCAGAGAGACCGCAAGCCCAGCCCTCCGGCTCGCATTCATGACGGCCACACCACCTGCCATGTCCAGAAGGCCTCCCACTTATCCCGGGGTTGGGGAAGGTGAGGCAAAGGGGAAAAACAAAATCAGTCAACGTCCAGAAAAAGAGGTACGTACCATAAAATAGACACATGGCGTCTGCCCTGCCCCCAGGAGGTACACAAGACTTCGGCCAGTCAGCAGGAGATTTCAAACCATTTCTCAGACACAAAGGCCACAGGAATAAGATGCCGATCAGAGGAGGGTCTGCAGGGAGCAGAAAAACGGGCTCGCGTGTGCCGGTACAGAACAACGGGCAAGCCGGCCAGCTCGGGCCTGCCGCCAATCGCCGGCTTCTTAAGTCACAAAGAACCCAGGAGACGTAATGCTCAGCTTGGACCCCCCCCACCGGTCCTCGGCAGGAACGGGGAACCCCCCACAGCAGCCAGCTGACACTCACTTCCGCCCTGGAAGGCCTTGGAGGACACACAGCCTGAGGGATCCGTGTGCAGAAGGGAGCTGGCATTCTAGACTTCAGTGTTTTAATTGGTAGGACAGGGGCAAAGCTTAGGATCTCCGCCTCCGAGGGCAGAGATAACACCCACTTTACTGTACATGCTGGATCCCGGGGGGCCTGACTCTGGAAATGGCTCTCCTGTCATCCGTCACCTTTGAGACCTGAGCCATCGTTTCCGAAGGCCAGGGAGACCCAGCAGAGCGTGACCTCAGGCCCCAAAGCAAGAACCCGCTCTATCCAACGCTTCTGAGCCAGGGCTAAGAGCGCCAGCCACGCCCACGCTGCACGTGGACAGGGCAGGGCCAGAGGGGGACCAGTGGGAACAAGGATGGCCAGTCGGCGACCCTCCGTCCCCGCTTCCCCAAAACGGAAGCTCTAGTTGGCCGGGATTCACAAACTGACGCACACACGTTCACTCGGTGAAATGCTTTGAAATGCTTTTGCCAATTCTTTGTGAACGAGGCCTTCGGCAAGGCTGGTAGGCAACCAAGGAGCTCCCCCAATGTCGCCGAGTGTACGTGCAGTGGGCAGAGGACACCCCTGAGGCCCTGCTCTCTTCAGCGGGGAGAGGAGCGTCTCAGGGAACACTGGGAAGATCGTGGACTCCCACGCGGAGGTGCAAGACAGGAGCTTCCGGAAGACCCACCTGTTCTCACGGCCAGGACAAGGTCCCGCTAACCATGGGCATCACAGCTGGACGTCACCCCAGTCTCCTTGGCCGTGGCTCTGGGAGGAAAGCTTTCGGGCCCTCGGGCATTTACTCCTAGCTGCTTTTCCTGCCGCCAACAAGGGGACCCTCAGGTCCGTCTGCTTTCTTACTCAGTTCTTCCTAAGACTTTTCAGTGGTTGGGAATTTTTTTTTTTTTTTTTTTTTTACAAAATGATGCCTAAGTGTATGCTCGCTTAAAAAAATAGCTTGTTGATGTTTTAATCTAATGCTGGATAAATCCCTGGAAGCTGACTCAAGGGTTTCTTCAATGTTCCCAGGGATGGTTTTAGGGTCATGTCTTCTTTGAAGGATTACACATGATTAATAAAAAAAAGAGCATTTAATAACCCAGAGTCTCGTTGGTGTTTGGTATTTTGGCTAGATGCGCTGCTGACATTTTACTGACGGGGGCTCTGAGACGCTGGCGGTGGGCCGGGGGAGAGGGTGCGTGTTGACAGGGGGGCGGGGGGGAACGTGTTGATATCAGAAGGCCCGGCTCTGTGAAGCCGGTGGGATGCCCACTCATCTGCCACCACATGCTGTCCGGGGTGGGGAGGCCTTCTGCTCGCTCTCCAAGGGTAGGGTCTGGAAGTGGATTCTGGATGCTGCCGTGTCCTGTCTCTGGGTGGGGGGACACCTCTTTATGTCCAGTCTGCCCCTCTTGTTCCGCTAGACCAGCTGTGTGCATTTGCTCAGCCCCCCCCCCCCAAAGACACATGACAGCTGCCCCACACAGACCCACGGCCCCTGTGACGACACCGTCCCGCCAGGAGCCCGTGGAGGCGGCAGGCACCGGCCCAGGCCTGAGCTCACCGGTTCCCGTTAAACGTGGACTTGTACTCCCCCGTCGGATGCAGCGTCTCGTCTGCGTACATGGGCACAGCCGTCCGCACACACTCGTGGGAGCACTGGAGGGTCTCGTTGTAGGCCGTGAAGACGTCCAGGCTGCTGGGCACCCGGGCAGGGGTGAAGTCCGTCAAGTTCTGGCAGCTCTCCTCCTGCTGGTTGACCTTCCGCTGGTGGCTGGTCCTGCGCGTGTTCCCGCTTTGGGCACAGCTGGAAGAGAGCCAAGGCGACGTGGGGGCGGGGCGGGCCGGCGCCCAAACCCAGCGCCTAAACTGTGGAACCTTCCTCTCCAGGCATTAATTATTCGTCATTTAATATTAAATGGTAATTTCCAGCCTCTTCGGAAAGATCAACCACAATCAAACAATCAGCTTGCTCTCTTTTTTTTTTTGTTGCTGTTGTCGTTAATAAAATCTGAATTGTAAATGTGGCCATTATGGCAGGGCCGCTTATGAGGTAAGTGGCTGAGCTGGGTTATCCCAGAGCTGAGGCCCTGTCTGGCCAAAGGACGTCACCCAGGCAATGGTGTGGATGCAGTTTCCCCACGAATGGGTACAGGTAGGGCTGGTCTGCTGGTTCGTTCTGGAAGGGACGATGTGACTATCTCTGGGGAGAATTAGTGAACGGGGAGCCTTGTGCCTTCAGCCCTGCCCCCACCCAAGCTCCCAGTTGGGGATGAAAGCTGGTCGTCCATCCTTCACTGCCGCCACCAGGTCTACGGAGAGGACTGTTCCGCACTCCCCATGGATACTTCCCTCCTCCTCTGGTCCACAGAGCCTTCCCAACACTGTCAAGGATGGACATGGCCATCCCTCCCTTGTCAGCCAAGGTGTCTGACCCAGAAGACAATTGGTGGCCCTCTCAGTCACTTCTGGCAAGTCACAAGAAGGATGAGTAGAAGCCCCATCCCCACGGAGGAGGGCAGCTAGGAGGAAATTTGGGGAGCCCCCAGCTGGAGGAACCTCATCAGGGCACCAGTGCCCCATCTCCCCATCCCCGCTGTGCTCACAGCCAATGCGGAAGAAGTGGCTTTGAGGGGCGAGTGTCCGTAAGACCATCACGGCCATGCCCTGTCTCGGTTTCCCAACAAGAGGAGCCCTGCTTCCCGATGCAGAAGCCCCACCCTATAAGCAAAGGTAGGAAGAAAATTGCAAAAGCCAAGGGACTCCCCCACCAAGGTCACGGAACCCCCTCATCCACGGCCTGGGTTGTTGTCCTCCCCAGAAGGACTCTCTGAGGCTTTGCTGTAAACCCCACTGTGGGAAACCAAGAGGGAGCTGGCCTGTTTGTCACACGGCAGGTGACAGAGTCCTGCCTCCTTTGGGGGCAGTCAAGAGGGTCGATGGGATTTGCCCTGCCATGCACCCATGTGCTCCTGGGCTCCAGAGTCCCTTCTCTGGCCAGCCATCCTCTGCCCAGGACTGCCCTGTGGCGAGCTGAGTGCGGTCCTCATCACCAGTCCTAGAAAACGCCTGGGGTCTAGGGTTTGCCAGCCTTCGGGAAGCCTCACTGTTCTCCGCGAGGTCGGTTTTGGGGGTTGTGCCAAGCCCCTCCTTCCCACCTTTGCTGACCCTGGAGACGGGCTTTCTCTCGAATTTCCGTTGTCTGGACACTCGGGGGCGGCTGCCACCCATAAGCCCTGTAGGATTTCCTGCACCTGCCGGCAGCAGGGGGATTATCTGGGTGTGTTACTCTACCAGGGACTTTGAGCTCTGATGCTAAAAGGAGACACATTTGCTGGAGGAGAGGCTGCAGGCACACAGGGCCTCGGAGGTGTGTGTTCAGCAGGGTCACCCGGCAGTGCCCCGATTTTCCCAGGGGTGTAGCAGGTGCATACACCCAGCAAGGCCAACCTCAAAGTAGGCCAATTTCCAGGAGGAAACAGGCAAAGGCAGGCGGCCTGGAGCAAGGCAGTAACCTAGTTCAGCAGACACAGAGCGGCGGCAAGAAGAAGGAAGGATTCAAGGCGGCTGAGCCTGGACAGCCAGGGGCAGCGAGGGGTGGGCACAGATCTGCCCAGGCCACCAGTGTCGGGTGGGTGACATCGCAATTTACACATGAGGGCAGAGACAGACAGGGACAGCTGCCACCTGAGAAACCATCACGGAGGCTGGGCTCGCCCGTATTCTGCAGAGAAAACCACGGTGAGGGGGGACACTCCCCAAGGGCTGTATCTGGGAGCCAGCACCCGTGGCCGGCCGGGCTGCCCCGGGGCCAACGGGGAGCAGGGTGTAGCACCAGGTTCTCTGACCCAAATGAAAACTCAGTGATGTGGGACCAGGTTTGAAAAGTAGGAAAGCCTCTGTGCACACTTCCCAGGGGACCCCCCCATTTCCAGGCCAGAGGGGCCGAGGAGCCTTACCAGTTTTTTAAGACAAGAGTTGTAATCAGAGCAGCTATGACCATGATGAGGGAGACAGTGATGGTGATGATCTGATGAACAGCCAGACCTGGAAGAGAGGAAGTGGGGGGCAGCCGTGAGACCAGGGTGTGAGCAGAGGAGCCCAGCAGGGGCAGGGCCCTGTTCCTGCCAACTCAGGTCTCTCCTTCCCCAGGTGCCCTGGCTACCAGCGCTGTTGTCACCTGAAGTCCAGGAAGCGAGGCCCCAGCCCCGGCCTCTCTGGGTCCCCCAGCTGTGACCGGGCCCGCGGGCAGCTGTGTCCTTTCTCGCACCTACCTGCCGAGCCCGCCACCTGGCCCAGGAAGGCTCTGGCTGACGCATTCCTCCAGCCCCTGTCACCCCTCCTCCCACCTGGGTGAGGGGCAGCACCTCTAAGCAGCAGCGCATTTGGCCTGACGCAGGAGGAGCCAGGACGGCCCAGGATTTGTTGGGAAGGTGGGGGACAGTGAACGTGGGTTGACACCCCCCGGCAGACTCAGGGGTACTTGGATCGCTGGGGTGGTAGGAAAGGCTCCCACTTGCGGTCCTCTACCTGAGGCTCTTTTCCTCCTGACAACACATCTGTCACTACCTTCCTAGAACACGGACACTGGGGGCAACCTCAGCAGACTCCACTGGTCCGTAAAAGCCACGTGCAGAGGCCTTGTCCTCCTCCAGTCAGATAGAACCCTACCTGAGGAGCCAGGCCGTAAAGGTCCCGGGGGCTCCGCACCGAGCCCTGCACGCAGCAGCGTCTTGCCCCACCCAAGTGCCCGTTTGCCCTGTTGTGTTCTTGCACCTGGGTGTTTAAGCACCTGCATCTCTCCACTGCTGGTGTCCATCTGCAGAGGCCCACCTATCACCCCAGAGGGACCCAGCAGGTCCCAGGGCGGGGGGGCGGGGGTGGGTGAGAACAGCACGTGTGTGTGTCCCAGTGTGGAGGATCTCAGAGTAGAAGATTTTTCTGGCGATCTCCCAAGGACACAGTCTCGCAAACAGATGTTACCTCTCTACTGAATATGATCCTCGTGGGGGGAATGGCTAATAAATGATTCAAAGTTGGCATGATCAGAAAACAGGCTTTCTCCTCCGGTTTGCCCATCATCCGGGATATTTCTGTTTGTCGTGAGGGATTCCCGTCCCGAGCCCACAGGATAAGCACCACTAGGAAAACTGGAGAAGGCACATGGATTTGGTACATGGAAGTCACGGACTTCCCCTTATTTATTCTTTTATCCACTGGTTCGAGAACCAGTTACTGAGCACCTCCTGCATGCCAAGCAGTGTTAGTTCTGACCAGCTCAGCCATGGTGCCCACCTGGAGCTGCTCTAGTGCCCAGTTTTTAAAGTGGCAGCATTCACTGCTCGTTCTGGACGATGGCTTAACATACACCTATGCCCAAGTTGTGGCACCTGCTATAAGCCTTTGGGCCAGTTTACTTTCTCATCTAAGACTGCCAAGTCAGCTTTGCAATGGAACTGATAGCTAGTTATGCCGCAGGAACCACCCTCTGTCTCACCAACAATGGAGTGCCCACCAGCTCCAGTAATCCCTAACTATTCAGCAGCTTCCCCAACACCCAACCGAGACCTTGTTGGCAGAGGAAGGGTTGAAAAGGATGCTGATGGTGAGTGATGATGATGATGGTGATGGTGATGGTGATGATGGTGACAATGATGATGGTGACGATGATGGTGGTGTGATAGTGATGATGGCGATGGTGGTGGTGATGGGGATGATGGTGATGGTGATGATGATGGGGATGGGGATGATGGTGGTGGTGGTGATGATGGGGATGGGGATGATGGCGGTGGTGATGATGATGGTGGTGGTGATGATGGTGATGAATGTGGAGATGATGAGAGTGATGATGGTGATGATGGTGGTGATGATTATCTCAGGCATGCTCAACAAGTTGTAGCAATTGTCAGATGTGCATGATCCCATTTATTCCTGATAACAACTCTCAAAGGTAGATACTGTCAGCATCGGTCATGGAAGTGAAAACTATGTGGGCCAGTTTGTGTAAGTTCCCTGGATCACATAGGGTCTATTGGCTCCAAAGCTCGTAATAAGAGCAGTAGTATATGATTCTGAGCTCAGATTTCATTCATCTGGCTTTGCTCTGACCTTCTTTAATCTCAGTCTTGGTCTCCTTTTCTCCCAAGACTGAGGCTGGCACCTCTCTAATCTACATTCCTGGAGAAGAACATTCGTGGAGGCAGGCTCTTGAGCCTCATCATCCCCTCCACAGATAGATCCCTTGGGAAGTGCTCTGGGTCCATGCAAAAAGCTTCTCAGGTGTTTGTTGGCAGGTTACACCCCAACTCCCATGGCAAGAACTGAGTCTTTGTTTCTTGGGCTAAACCCTCCATCTTGTAGGTCAGGCGAATTCAACTTATGGAGGCTAGTGATATAAAAGAATACCCTGAGTGGGTGAGCCAAGAGGAGCAGCAGGGGCTGGTTGAACTTCCAGGTGAGGCCTAGCCGGAGGCACTGAGAGCCCTTTCAAGAGCAGAGCTCTGTGCCGTCCTTTCCCCAACATCTGCAGGACCATGGGAGGCATAGGGCACTGCCAGATTTTGACCTCTCGTCTTCCTACTATGGGAATTCTGTTGCGTTGAATATATTCAGTGATAAAGTCCTTGGAAGAGAGGAGTTCCAAGACCAGCCACATCTTAGATGTTTGACTGCCTCCCATTCCCCCTGTGGGTTAGGATGGGAAAGCATTGATTCTCCCAGTCTGATAGATGTAAGAAACTGAAGCCTGGGGGAGAAATAGTTGGCTCAAGGGCCCCCCTCCCTCACTGATGACTCTCAGAACAGAAGATTAGCCCTTTGCTTGAGGTCCTCATAAGTCCCTGAAGCTCCTTAAGAAAGGGTGTCATCATCTTTACATCCACCCCTAGCCCCACACATGCTCTAACACAGTCCCTTACAACTGTAGCTATGGGACACATTACATTTATAGTTGAAAAGTAGAATATAAAAATGAAGGGAACAGGGAGAAAGATATAATCCCAAGGTGTGCCTTGTTCTGGAGGCCCTTCTTCTGACTTTGGTGTGAAATTCCTCCATAGAACTTACCAAACTAAAATTTGGCAGAAATGATATATGGGTTAATAGCCAGCCAGATCATCTGGGTAAAAATATGACAATAATAGAATGGCTATGCTTTCTGGAAAGACTTCTCTATGCCAGGCGCCTTGCTAAGTCTTCACACATGATCAGTTTAATCCATCAGCATCCTGCACTTTTTCACCTGCCTGACCAACGAGGAGCCTGATGCTGAGGAGTAAAGTGACTTTCCCATCATCACTTGGCAGATCCAGGATGGAAGGCAATTCTCTGCTCCAGGGCCTCAGAGAAAATAAAATATCTAACGCCAAACTAACCCATCTGTGGCCACATTCTGGTCATAAAACTGGCTAGAGGCAAACATCTGACTACTCCTCACATACTGCCTTTGCAAGGCAAACAGCCTTCTGCTTCAATGCCTGGCCCATAGGTCTTAATGGGCCCCTGGGCTCATGCACAAAACGTCAATGGCTACAAGACGATCCCACAGACCCCATACTCATGATGGCTGAACAAGGATCAGGACTTTTGACGTGTGGCAAGAATGACACTTGTAAGAAGCAGTTTGGAAGACAGAAATCCATAAGGATGCCTCCGCTCATTTCCTTTCTTTGGGAGGTCGGCTACTAAGAAGAGAACAGAACAACGTGTGAGAAGTGGTTCCGTGTCAATCATCTGCCCTGTTATGTAGTCCTCTCCAAACGCCAGCCGTCCTTCCTTCATCTGTGTAAATCCCTGTAGTCTGGCCATAAAGGGGCAGAGAGTAAATATTTTAGGTTTCGCAGGAAGTGTGGTCTCTGTTGCAACTTCCCAATCCTGCCATTACAGGGCCAGACCAGCCACGGCCCATGTGCCAACCAATGGGCGTGGCTGTGTGCCAATAAAACTTTATTTACAAACACAGGCAGCGGCCAGATTTGGCTCATAGGCTATAGTTTGCTGGGCTCTAACTTAGGTGAATAGCTGAAGGTGGTTTGTCTTATGAATTAATGAGAATATATACCTGTTTTGAATGATTGGTTAAAGCCAGGACTCCAATGGCAATCCTTTGGTTCTGAAGACTAGAACCTTCCTCCTCCATCTTCAAAAGTTTACTGAGTTCTGAGAATTTCGCTGGCCAGTTTCACCCCACTGGGTTTGTCTGTGTGAGGTTGGCTTGAGAATACATCATGATGCACAACAGTTCCCTTGAGAACTCAATAGATTGGATTCTTGGTGTTTGGACACCAAAACTCAGGGAGAATGTTACCAATGTAGTCCCTCCAAGGACCCGCAGAGTTATTTTAGCCATATGTCTCCATTTCCTCCATTGGGGTAGAAAAGGAGCCGCATTTTGTGAAAAGACAAGAACCTTCATGTCACAGAACTGGTGTACGGAGAGGGACCTTTCCCTACTGGCTTTCCTCACCCCACACAAATGACAGGGTTCTTAGGAGGCTCTCTCCCCCAATTCTCTCCTTCCCCACTCCTTTCTGCCGATACTTACACCTTAAATAATGTCCCCTCTGGTCAAGTCCCTTGTGGCCATTGCATAATGCAGGTAGGAACATCTGTCCCCCAAACCCCACTGACCCTGGACAGGGCAATGTTAGTTAGTAGAGTATCTACAGCCCGCTGTCAGGGAGGCTGCGATCTGGCGAACAATGATGTTACCTTCAGGGAATGTGCACTCTCCACCCCCCAGAAAAGCAACAAAACACAGACTTTCTCCCCTCTATTTACAAGGTCACCATCGAATCTATCTTCAAATGCTCTGCAATTCAGACCTGGTCCCAGAGTACACGGCGTGCTGTGCGGGGGGTTCTTGCTTCCCCTTCCTGACAGGTGTTATTGTTCCTGCTAATTTAGGGGCTCTTTCTGCTCCTGGTAATTGCCACTGTATACTAATGTGCTAGGAATCAGCTGCCATCCAGATAATGAAAAATTATACCTGGAATAATGGATGGGGACAGATGGATTAGCGAACTCTGCATCAATCAATAGGGCTTTTATGGTTATATTTGTGGTGTTTTGTAATAAGATCAGGCCCTGGAGATTGATGTGGGCTTGGTAATCTATCTCCAGGTCTGGATGGGTTTTTGATTAAATAGAAGCTGAATCGCACACAGGCCACTGTCCGTGACAAAAACAAAGCCATCGAGGGCCTTCTTTCCCACCACTTGAGGGGTGTGTGGGCACATCTGGCTGGTGCACTTGGGTGGAGGCAGGAACGGTGGCCCTGGAGTTTGCTGAGGCAGAGGGATGACCCATCTGTGCTGACAGCAGCTCATTTTATGATACAGAGATCTCATGCGCTTGCCCGGCGGGGACAAAGACCTGTTGGCCAACGGATCCAGGGACGCCTGTCTTCAGGGGCTTGATAGGTGAGAGGTGACAGGGTTTTCCAAAGGGCCAATCGCACTGCAAAAACACCATTCCTTTCCACAGAGGCTGCAAAACACAGACTGCACAGCACATCTCTGACAAAGTCTCTGGGAATACGGGGACACTCACAGCATCCCCTGCAGGACGGGGGAGAGGCCAGCCCAGCTTTCTTGAGGAGCAGGCGCTCCAGGGTTTGGGCTCATTCTGAAGCACCTGGCCACCTGACGGGGTGGGGAAGGCTGCCGAGGGGAAATGCATCTTCCCAAACCAGGATGCTCCAGAAAAACAAGGCTACCAGCTTTTGTGGCAAGGACACCAAGGGGTGTGCCGTTTTCTGAGTGACCCCCGCAGTGACCTCCACACAGTGGGTGATGAGGGGGCCTCCAGCCAAGACCCTGTGGAAAGCAAACTGCCTCTCATTGAAATTCTCTCCAGCCGCGAGCAGGACCACCGCCTAAAGAGAACAGAGTCCGCCTCTGGAAATGGCTGTGCTAACACCTCACGATAACAGGGCGGAGGCAAGTCCTCAAGGAATCAAAGGACCCAAGTCAGTTTGTCCTCAGCCGGGACATCTGGCCACAGCCGGAGATGATTTTGGTTATCACACGGAGGTGAGGGGTCGGTCCTACTGGCATCTAGCGGATAGACACCGGAGATGCTGGCAGATGTCCTACAGAGCACAGGATGATCCCATAAGAAGGGATGATCTGGCCCAAAATGTCAAAGGTGCTGAGTTTACTCACTAAAGGAAGAAATGCATGAATGACACCAGGAAACAGGTGTCCCCCATATGAACCCTGGATGGTCACACCCTCCAAACTGACTTGCTGGGACACCATTGCTGTGGCGGCCCCTCGTGAGTGGGTCAGAAATGTCCCGACCACACCCCACGTAGCCACAAAGGTGAGATGTGACCCTTTGCCCATCACGATGTCCCCGTTCTCCCTCAGGTCCTTCCTTCCTAGTAGCAACGGTGAGGCTGGGGGAGGGTGTGCGGAACTGCCCTCTGGCATCTGCTGTGGGTGAACCCACCTCGTCACGCTCCTCTCAGTGGCGGTGGATGCCTGGCGGTGTTCTCAGTGAATCATTCACGCACAGCTCCCCACAACCCATGAGGTGGGTGCAGAGATGTTCCCCACTTCTATAGGGAGGTTGAGGGACTTTGTCAAGGTGGTGCAGTATAATCTGAGAGGTCCCCAAGACCACTCTCAGGTTCACAAATTCACTCAAAGGACTCACAGAACTGAACAAAGCATTAACGCTCAGCTTTGGTTTACTACAGTGGAAAAAAAACACAGATTAAGATCAGCAATGAGGAGGGGGCAGGGGGCAGAGTCCAGCAGAGGCCAGGCAGGAGCCCACAGCCGTCCCCTCCCAGCAGAGGAACGTGGGCAGCCCTACCTCCCACCAGTGACGATGCCCGACAACACGCGCAGAGTGTCACCAGCCCGGGAAGCCCCCTGAGCCTGGGTGTCCAGTCTGTGCAGTGGCTTGGTCATGTAGTCGTGGCCGGCCCAACGAGCTGACACCCTGTAACCCAAGGCCCCCACTGTAAACCACATTATTAGTGCAGGCTATCTGGTAAACCAGGACATTCTTATCAGGGAAGACATTTGGAAGGCTTACGGTGACCTCCCAGGAGCTGGGGTCAAGGTCATTCCTTTGAGCAAAGCTAATCCTTTAGCGCACATACAGCTAAGACCCAGCAAACCCGTGACTCAAACCCCAGCAGGCCTGGTCTGGGACCCATGCCTTTAGCTGCTCTCCTGCACAGCCCGCTGGAGGACACTGGCTCTTTCCCCACGGGGGATGGCCAATGGCCATGCTGCTATGATCTAGGGAGAGCCTAGGCATCAGCATGCACACCCCACTGGCTAGGGTCCCCCAAATTGGGTTTGGTCTCCTGCCATCAGGCTCAACTAAAGCTGTCCCATCCACAGGTCAGCTACATCGAGGAGCAAATTCCTCACATGAGGAAACTTTCTCTGCATTTGAAGACTCCCCTGAATTTCAGAGCACCGTGGGGAGACAGAGGGAGCTGGGGGCCAAAAAGATCGCACAGCATCTGGGTCCAGACTCCAACAAACACACTGGAGTCCATGGAAAGGGTGGGATGTGGTGGGCAGAGAGGCTGGGAAAGCCCATTCACTTCCAGTGGTGTCCTCATTTTATGGATTGAGCTGTGTCTCCCCAGAACTCATATGTGCAAGCCCTACCTGCTGGTGCCTCAGAATGTGACCTTATTTGGAAACAGGGTCATTGCAGACATACTTAGTTAAGATGAGGACACACTGGGGACAGTGGTCCTAACCCAATATGACTAGTGTCCTGATAAAAAGGGGGGATTTGGAGACAGATATGCACACAGGGACAAGGCTGGATTCCCGCCGTCAGAGCCCATGAACCACCAGAAGCCGGGACAGAGGCTGGGATATCCTCCCCTGGAAACTTCAGAGGGAGCACGGCTCTGCTCTCAACCTCTGGCCTCCCAAAGTCTAAGGCAGTAAAACCCTGCTGTTTCCACCACCCACTCGGGTATGTTGTTATGACGGCCCTGGGGACCGAATACACCTGAGCTGAAATGCTTTGTGGAGGCCCAGGAGCCTCGGGTGGGGCGGGGGTGGGGGGTGGTCAGGCAGAGCCACGGAGGCCCTCGCTGTACTTCTCAAAGCCACGATCCACCAGACAGCGGACTTCAGCCAGCCCCAAGACAGCTGGTGCTGGCACCTGAGAGTCAGGACCCAGGACAAGCAGCCTGGTCCCTCTGTAGTGGGATGGACAGTGTCACAAGACCCAGGACAAGCATCCTGGTCCCTCACCCCAAATTCATGTCCACTTGTGCAACCTCAGAATATAACTTCATTTGGAAATAGAGTCTTCGCAGATTTAATTAATTACTTCAGGATCTTGAAATGAAATCATCCTGGATTTAGGGTGAGCAGTCAATGCAATGGCTGGTGTCTTCCAAAAACCCCGAAGAGGGCACAGAGAGACATGGAAAAACTCCACATGACAGTGACACAGAGGCCAGAGGGGTCAGGAGTCCAAAGTCAGGAGCCCATGGCTGACAGCAACCAGGAGAAGCTGGAGGAGACACATAGGACCCTCTTCTAGAACCTTCAGAGAAGGCGCGGCCCTACTGGAGTCTTAGTTTTGGCTTCAGGCCTCCAGAACCTCGAGAGAACAAATTTCCATTGCTCTGAGCACCACCCCCCCCCCCCAACCGCCGTGGGCTTCTCCCTGGCGGCCCTAGAGGTTCACATACTTGCTTAGCCTCATGATTCTCTCTCAGCAGAGTTAATTCAGAGGATGCTGGAACACCGTTAGCCATGTGGCTGGCGCACAGTAGGCTCACAGCAGGAGTCTTCCGCGTGTGGCCGCGAGCCGTGCTCCTCCTCCCTGCACACACACGAACCCCCCCCCCCCCCAGGGCTTGGTGACAAATGGGGCTGCGGTTTGCCTGTCTCCCCCTCTCTGGGGTCCCGGACACCACGCTGAGCAGAGAGGCCTTGAAGCAGAGGTCAGAAAACTGGGGCCTGAGGGCCGAAGCCAGCCCCACCATCTGAGTCTGTCAATAAAGTTTTATGGGCACGTGGCCTCATCAAATTCCTGGACGTGATGTCTGAGTTTGCTCCTGTGCCTCCAGGACAGGGTCCAGTCGTGTGGCCTGGAAGCCTAAAAGAGCTGCTATCTGTCCCTTTAGGAAAGAGTTGGGGACCCCTGCCCTAGAGGGCCCCC
Organism: Puma concolor; assembly: GCF_028749965.1. Lineage (NCBI taxonomy): Eukaryota > Metazoa > Chordata > Mammalia > Carnivora > Felidae > Puma > Puma concolor. The sequence goes on along the minus strand of NC_141674.1, from coordinate 2,913,106 downwards.
GAGAACTCCACAGTGGATGCTGCTGTGTGTGACTGGCGAGGACGGGGGCGAGGGAGGCTAGGCCTTCCGTTGCCCCTGCCCACCCCTGGTCTCAGGGCCTCTCCCGCCATAGGACCCCACGCACAGGGGCCCCTCGTGGAGGACAGCACAGGCTGGATAAGCATCTCCGAGCTAATTTACCAGCTCCAAGAAGGGGTTACGCCGGGAGGCCAGGCCCCGTCCATCTGGTCCCTCTGACTCCCCTTCACTGCACAGCAGTGACCAGGATGCTGAATCCTGGCCCAGGAAATGTGCCTCCCGCCTTGGGCCCTGAGGCCTCAGAGGCCGGCTCAGACCTGCTCACTCACAGGCAGTGTTTCTGAGCAGAAAGGCCAGTCCCGAGGGAAACACAACTCCCTCCGCACAGAGGTTGAGATTCTCCACCTCAGGGAGGCTTTCAAAGCATGAGCATCGCAGCTTCTCCAACCCGCCTCTCTCTGCCCTCTCCCCAGCCTTGTTTGCCAGTGCCTCCCAGGGTGCATGGTGCATGGGCACACATAGGCTTGCACGCACACAGGCACCCCATGCATGCACACACACGCACACACAGGCTTGCACGCACACACTGAGCTTACTGCTCATCTCATTCAAAAACAGAAGCAGCTGATACTCAGCTTTGAGCTCAGTAGCCAACATGGAAACGACCCACTTCCTGGACTTAACTCCCAAGAGCACTGGGCCATCTCAGCAAAGGGCGGCGGTGGGGAAGGAGGGTGCAGGGGGAAGCCAGCATCGCTCCTCGCTAACGAGAGGTCGGGGGCTGGAGAGGGACGCCCCCGTGGTACCCATCAGCCAACCTCAGACCAGCAGAGGGGCTTCTGTGAGGAGAGCAGCCACGGTTCACCGCCGTGGGCCTGGTGGCCCGGGCTCTGGGGCCCATGAGCCAGCTGCGGAGTCTGTGGCTGGATTAGTCACCAGGGCCACTGGCACCCGCCACCGGGACGGAGTCCGCATTTAGCCCATACAGTGGTGAATGGATCGAACCGCCAAGCAAACAGCACGCGCTCCCCCACAAAACCTGGCTGCCCTCCCTCTCAGAGCATCCTCGCCGTGTGACCTGGATATTCCCGTCCCCCAGAGGACGCGCCAGCACCGCCGTGGAGCTCCGGATTGGGAGCCGGCGCTCAGTGCGTGTGCGGAGGGCAGTGGCTCTCGCCCTGCTTAGCGTCACTTACGTGGAGTGTGGGCAGAGGCTCAGGCCGCCTTCCTGGTGCGGGACGGCTGGTGCTGGGCGTACCAGCTCCGTGCGTGGCCTGGAGCAGGCGCCTGCTACGTGCACTCTAGATAAAGGGACAGACCAATGCCTACTGTGTATCGGAAAGCCCAGCAGGCGCACCATGGCCAGATTCCCACCCAGAGGCCGGTCCTGGAGGCCTGAGTCCTGCTAATCTTTCTAGTTGGGGATCTCTTTAAAAATACATTCCCTGTGCCCCCAGACGCCTACCCAAGCCCGAAGGACAGGGCCCAGACTGGAGGGTATCCACTTCCCGTGGCTTGTGCACTTGTCTCCTCCTGATTCTCAGTGGCATCTCAGCATGTTGACTGTGGCCCAGGACAGAGATGCTGTCTAGCAGCCGCAGGGGCAGGGCAGAGCCTGGCAAGTCCTCTCGGGCCTGCAGGCAGAGACACAAGGGCCAAGGAAGCGGTTCCCAGATGCCGGCCAGATAGCGGAGGCGGACCCTGGCGAGAAGACCCTTACCTGTCGGTGTGTCACAGGTGAGGACAGAACTATGGGACGGTCACAGACGCCACCATGAGCTCGGCCGCGCCTAGAGCGGGCTCCCTCGCGTTCTGCCCCAGCACGGATCTGAGGCTCTGAGCCACCTGCCTCCTGAGCCGTCTGGAGGCCAAAGAGGACACACAGGATGCCCCCGCCCGGCACCCGGGGCAGAGCAGGTGCCATCGCGGCTCCTGTCCAGGGGGTCTTGGGCAGAAAAAAGCAGTGTTTGGATGCAGCCCTGAGAACCTGATTTCTGGTGGAAGCTGCCCCTACCCACCGGGGTCACTCCTGAGGGCCATCCCAGGGGAGCCGTGCTGTCGTGGAGCAGAGGCACGTCAGTGTGCCCTTCAGGAAGAGTGAGGCAGAGGGGACGTGTCTCTGCTGTGCCCGCAAGGACCTCAGACAGCCGCCCTATCCTCCCTCGTCCCCAGGCTGGGTCTGACTGCCCCCGATGTCACATGATGGAAAAGTGACAGTGTTACGTGTTCGTTCAACAGCTGAGGACCTACTATGTGCAGACACAGGCTAGACACTAAGCTGCAGCTCGGTGCCCACCACATGCATGTCGCAGTCTAGGGGCCGGAGGGGCAGGCGCCAACCATCACGCTTGAGAGTAAACGTGCATTGTGTCTGTGACAAAGGCTTCAATGGCAAGAGGTACCATGATGGCCCAGGAGGGAGGCAATCAGGCAAGACACCCGGGGGCCCCAAGTCTTCATCCCGCCCTCCGGCCACACTCCTGGCTGCATCACTTTGCAGTGTCCCCCACCCAAGGAGGGGGTGACCTGTCCCAGCAGTCGCCTCTGGGCCGCGCCTGGGGCACAGGCTCGTTCACACGTTTGCTGTCACCAGGAGAATGTGCCGGGCCCAGACGCAGCAGGTTTACACCCTGAGTTTGGTGCTGTTCGTTGCTGGGACGGTAGCTAACTGATACTCTCAGTGAAGGGGGAGGGCGGTCTTCCAGGCAAAGAGAAGGAACCGCACAGTCCAGGGTCACAGGAGACTGCCAGGGAGGCCCCAGGACACAATACAGAAGATGACTACTCCCTGCGGGGCAGGGCAGCTTCAGGTCCAGAGAGCTCAGGGTGTCAGACATTAGCAGGCACCACATCTCACTCACTCTGTCGCCATGTCCCTGAGCAGCTACTCACATATGAGCCACGGTCCCAGGGTCTCCCCTTGGAAACTGAGTTCTGGCACACAGGACGCAGAAGGGATACGGGACAGACTGGGTTTGCTCTGTAGAAGAGAAGAGTTTCGGGAGGTGTCTGTGGACAGCTGAAGGCACCCACCCGCAGGGGCTAAGGGGGATGCAGACCACGGTCCTCCCCAAAGACGCTTCTCAGCATTCCAAAGCGAGAGTTTTGTGCTGTCGTTGGAACCGGGGGCTCCGTGCGGGAAGCTGAGCTCCCCGCTAGAGGCCCCTGACACACGAGCTTGAGAACTGTCTGCTAAAGAAGCCTGTGTCCTAAAGTTGGTTTGACCCAGCACCCCCCATACAACCCGAAACAGGCGCCCTCCTCTCGCATCACGTGCGTGTCTGAACCCCAGGCGGAACCTGGTCCCCGTGGAATTCTGCAGCACACAGGCTCGGACAAGCCTCTGCTTTGGCGATCGGAAGTCAGAGGAGGGCTGTCCACGACCCACGAGGGCTATGAGCACCACCCAGAGCATCCGGGGAGCACTGGTCCTGGACTCACTGTGTGGAGCTCTGGCCACTGCCGAGCGGCTTCCTGCACAGCCAAACCCCTGACCTCGGCTGGCATTTGCTGCAGGGCCCTGTGGTGGCCACTGCTCGTCTGCACGCTGGCGGAGCTGGGGAAGCCCATCAACAGCTGCCTTCCGGGGACTCGGCGAGCTCAAAGTCAGGCCTTTAGGGTTGAACCGAGCCCGAGGGGCAGGAAGGGAGGGAGGGTCCGGCCACGTCCCTTCAGAGCACGGTGCAGCTTGCAGACAGAGCCCGGTGCTCAGCTGGCCATCGGCTCTGCCTTCAAAATTCACTGACAATGTCAACGGAGCCAGCGGGAGGGAGATGGCTATCCCTGCGTTCCATTAAAATCACTGCAAAGCCCTAAAGTTTGAGGAAATTGCAATGCAATTTGGATGGGGCGGGGAGTGTGGAGAGAAGTCCACCAGCTTCCCGCAGGGGTGCTCTGAGCACTTTTTAAAAGCTTCCTGCTGGGGAATATCGTTAATCCCAATGGCGGCCACCGGTTGCATGCTGCTAACTACCATTTTATTAAAAACAATAAACAGACAAATACATGTATTCAACAGGCCCAAATACCCCCTCCTCCACCCAGGGGTCCCGCATGGCCAGCCCACTGCCCTCAGGAAGTTGTCTGACCCCCTTCTCCCACCAGGAGGGGGCACTTAAGAGTCACTACTGTCCCCACCCACCCCAGCTCCAAGGCAGGGCGACCTGTCCGGACAGCTGGGAAGGGCAGGACAGGATAGGCCCAGGCAGTGGTGGCTCCGGGCACTGGTCCCCGCGATGCCAGGAGAGCAGGGAGGAGGGCCTGAGGGGTGGGAGGTGCAGGGGAGGGGTGGCACGTGGTGGGAGACGGAGGCTGGGGAACAGCTGCCCTTTGCTTTGACATGTGGTCCTGATGACATTTGAACCCATGATTGCAAGACGGCCTTTCAAAGCCCAAGACTGAGGCCCCGCCAGAGAGAACAAGCAGAAACCACCTCAGTCTGGGGGATCAGAAGCCAGGAACTCCCTGCGAGTTTGGAGAACAGAAGAGGCGTTGTTGTCCCACCTCCAAGATGACAGCCGTTTGGAGTCAAGGAGGCGTGTGTAGGCTGCAGACAGAAATGGGGGCTGAAGCCTTCCAAGGGGGACGGGCCTTCCAGAAAGACGGAAACTTAGCTTCCAGTCCTCATGATCTCAGCCGAGGTGGCTGAGGGGTGGCCTCGGGGGCAGGAGTCCCAGACGTTTCCTGTGAAGCACCAGGGGTTAGCGGTTTAGGCTTGGAGGCTGATAGGGTCTCATCTCCAAAGCTGCCACAGACACAGGAAAAGAAACAGGTGTAGCCGTGTCCCAGGAAGACTCCGCCTGTGGCCACTGACATTCGAATTGCAACTCATCTTCACGCGCTATGAAATACGACCCTTTTGATTTGCGCCCACCTCAGATCAAATCCTGTCCACCGCTTCTCATCCACAATGTCCAGCACTGAACGCAAGTTTACCAGGCACACCAGAGGACAGCACCAAAGAGTAAAATCCAAGAGGAAGGACACAACAGACAAAAGCAATGGTCTCACAGAATATCTAGGTATTTGTGTTATCAGGTGCTAACTCCAAAATTACAGGTGGTTAATATAGTAAAGAGAACAGGTTACAAGACTGAGACTTTCTGGAGGGAATGGCGATACGTATAAACACTAATATCTTATGTACAGATCACGTACGTGAATAATTCATATGTGTGCATACAAATAAAACACGTGGGTATTTTTGAAGCAAATAGAATCTGTTCCCGCTAATTCCGGTGGGACTGGCCCTGGGCAGCTGGGGTTTCTTCCTTTCTCGGTCCTGCTCTCCCCACTTGTGTAATGAGGACCTGAGTCTACATCGGTTGCTGAGCCTGGACACTGTACTTTCAGGGGCTGGAGGAGAATCGAGAAGGGCCCGAGGGCCTCTCTCTCTCTCCTTCCTGTGCTGTCCTCCTTCAACCTGTTCTCTGTACTCAGGGTACAAGATTTCACTAGAAAGGACTTTGAAAACCTTTGGGTTGATCAGCACAGTCGGGCCTTGCCAGCAGCAACGACGTAAGATTCTGCCTGAGGAGGAGGTCTGTGATGGGCTCCAGCTGGACTCTTCAGAGGAGGGACATACCATCAGGAGAGGCCCTGGGTGGGACCTGTCTGGTGGCCGGAACAAGGGCCACGTGGTGAGGAACCACAGGAGCATGACGAGGCCCACGCAAAATGGGACACACGGTCTCTTCTGCATCAGGATGTGTCTCCGTGGGCTCCCCAAGACCTGCCACGTCCTGGGGCTCCGGCCCACATCTGACGCCTTGAATTCACCATTTTGGTCCTGGTTTTACAGACGTCTTTTGAGAGGCAAACTCCTTGTAAGAGGAATAAATCATTGAGGTGACAGCGTAATTGGGCGGAGATGTGTGGGAAGAAGGCGTGGGAAGTCAAGATCGTTTCTTACTGGCTGAAGGGATTCAGAGCAACAAGAAGATCCTGGGTCCTGATGCGAGGGGTGTCGCTGAGAAGCAAAGAACGAATGGAAACCACCGTCTCCGAGGACTCCACGCACAAGCTGTGTTAAGCTCCGCTTATGTATCTGAGTTACACCCTGCGGCATAATAATCCTGTTTGTTCAGCACCTGCTTTGTGCCAGGTGGACCCTCGGCCTTCCTAGCTCCGCAGGGTGGCAGACACGGGGTTCACAGCAACTGCACTGCACTCCCCCCGCCCAGGCAATCCCATCAACTCTCAGAGCCAAGGTTACCATCTCCACCCTGACCGGGCCCACGGCATCTTCTGTTCTCATCGTCCTGTCTGTTGGGATCTTGCCCTGGGGTCACTGCACCCCTAAGCACAAAGCAAACCTGTTCCTTCCTTGTCCTTCCATCCTCGTGGATGTCGCCAGTGGTCCCTCCTCCTTTCAGCCCCTCCTTTCAGGACATGCTCGGCTTTACCCTCCTCGTGTATCTGTGATGATTTCCTCCATGCACCGAGCCCTGTACTCTGCACAGCGGCTTCCCTGGCTAACTTGTCCTGTCTCACGGTGGGCAGCGCCATCACCATCCAGGGAGCTGGCAGGTGTATGGCCTGGAGGGGGTCTGGTGGCATTAGGACAGGGGGGTGAGCAGGAGGCCCAGTCCAGGAGCCAGGCCCCCACCCCCACCCCGGCCAGCCCCTCAGCCTCTGTGTTCAGAGGTACCTGTGCATTGGGCGTCTGCTCAGGTCTGGCCGTGAGTCAGTGCTCCGTGACCCGCTCTCATCATTCCTGAAATGGAAACACACATTGCAAAGAGCAGGGATGCTTTTTCCCTTGGCTTTTGTCTCCACTGCATTCTGTCCTCTCGCATAAAACGCTATCATCTGGTGCGTTCACCAGATCTCTCGTCTTCGGGTGACATGAGCCGGGTCCTGGGTAAAACCGGGGAAGAGGTCCCCAGCAGAACGTGCACACCATGAGGGCTGCGGCACACCCCAGCTGTGGGCTGGGCAGAGAGGCCCCCGCACCAAGGCAGAGAGCGCTGCCCCCAGGCTCATCATATAGCCCACGGAACTGTAGGGGATCAGAGTGCTCCTTCACAGTCACCCATGTGCTCCAGGCTGCGCTGGACCAAGATGCCCAAACCCTCCCCAGGCCACAAAGAGCTCTGCCAGATCCGGAAACCGTGATACTATCTCCGGATGGAGGTGAAGAAGAAACGATCATGACAAGGAAGAAAGGGTGGTGTGGGAGGTGCACCTGCCCAGGCAGGCCCCGCAGGAGTCCCTGGCAGTGGGAGCGCCCAGGGCAACGGAGGGCTGGGCTCGGGCCACCGAGGCGGGTTCCAGAAGTGGCCCAGTCACCACCGGCTTGGCGACCCCAGGCAGGGAGGTTGGCTGACCACTCCACATCTTGGATTCTGCAACAGGAATCAGCAAGAATGACCACTGCCTCACTCACCCCCCCAAGTCTGGATCAGGGTGGTGGGGTTCTCGTCCCTGTCTCTTGGCCACCCCATCTGAACCGTCACCCTCTCCCTGGGACACTGGATGGTGTTGTTGGAGATGAACACCCACATCGCTCTTCTCTGTCTCTCTCTCTTTCCCTCTTTCCCTCTCTCGGAAGGTTAGATCCCTTCTTCTCTAGTCCAATCAGACCAAACAGGGGTCCACCTCACCCTCCTCCTGAGGTGACTGCAGTGTCTCCCCATGGGGGTGGAGGACGAAGGGGTCTCACAGGAGATGTCTGGGGTTTGCGGTGCCCCCCGCCATGGCACGTGCCCCACGTCAGCCCCATGCTTAGGGGACCCGCTGGTCCTGCTCTGGTGAAGGATGGCATTCTGTGTGTAAGGGCAGTGACTGCCAGGCACACCGCTCCCTCAGGCTCAAAACCCATTTTTAAAAGAGTTATGAGGGTGGCAAGGTCACCCGTCAGGTCCCGTTGGTCACCTCCTAGGCCCTTGTGTAGCTCAGAGGTCTCGAGGGCATTGTGAAATGCCTCCACACCTCCCATCTCCTCTGGTGCACGCATGTGGACACACACTGGCAAACAGAACCCGCACACGCACACGCCCTCCCCTACGTGTGGGGGCCCTGCACACCTCCAGTGTCCTGGTCGCTGCGTCCCTCTGTGCATGTTCCTGGTGGAGGAGCAGACACACCAATCCCTTCATTCTACCTGCAGCGCCCCTTCGCTGCTCGCACCTCCCACACAGCCTCCCTCCCGGTCAACTGTCCTCCGAGCACTTGCTCTGAGAAGGGCAGGTGCAAATGCACAGAAGCACCTGCAGCCTGTGAGGCCCACGCCCTGGGCTTGCAGTCTCCCTGCCGCCACGCTGCACAGGCCCAGCGGGTGGCAAGTCAGATGTTATCTCAGATTTGCAGATAAAAAGACCAAGGTTCCAAGACAAGGTGACTTCTCCAAGGCGTCTCTGTGGCGCAAAGCCCGGCACGGCTCGAAGGTGGCGCTTGACTCATGTCCCGTGCGAGGCAGACGTGTGGGGCCCGTGGGGCCCGGGGGCACCCCGTCGGCTGCTCCCTGGTTCTTCACAACCCAGCAGGGATACAAAGTCAACGGGACTGAAATGCCAGGACCTTTCGAGGCTGAACGCAGGGGTGGGGGTGGGGGCTTGGCATGTGCAAGAGTTTAGAAACTAAAAGTGCCCCCCCAAGAGACAGGCTGGAGTCACAACCCCAGAACCTCAGAATGTGACTCTACTTGTACACAGGGTCGCACAGACATGATTAGTTAAGATGAGGTCATACTGGGGCAAGCTGACCAGTGTCCCTATAAGAAGGGGGGGCACACAGAAACGCAAACAGAAGGTAGAGGCCACGCGGCAACAGAGGCAGAGGTCCAGGTGACTCCCAGGAACCCCTGGGAGTGGAAGAGGTGGGAAGGATCCTCCCCATGGCCCTGTCCACACCTGGGTCCCAGACTCCCGGCCTCTAGACAGTTGAGCACAATTTCTGTTGAGCCCAACAGCCCCAAGGAGCTACACTAACAGTAAAGTTGGGATTCCATGGGGTCAGACAGCTGAACCTTCAGGGAAGGGGTCTTCTGTGGCAGAGCCGTGGGCTGGACCAGCACAGTCTCCCACCAGCACGGCCTGGCGCACCCACCCGCCTTGTGGAGCAAGGGTTCCTTGCAGGCGGTTTGCACCCTCTGTACCATCCAGCAGGCGCAGGGACCACGGGGACCCGGCACCTTCCCACTGCAGCATGCAGTGACCAGTGATGCACCGTTGTCTCACCTGAGACACCAAAGGTCACCAGCCGCCTCATCAACTAAAATCCCAATGTGGGGCAGGCGATTTCTCAGGGAAGGGTGCATTTCCAGAGGCCACGCTGAGGACAACCAAGCGAACAGGGGAACCTAAAGCCTGGTGTCCCTTCTGCAGAAGCACGTCCCAGCTGGTGCCGACCAGAGAACGGACATTTGAAAGAACAGAGTGCAGTGCAAGTAGCCTGTACTAAACGTGACTGTTATCATCCTGAGCCACACAACGAATTCTCAGCCATGGTGCGAAACTGGCTTCGGAGCAGTCTGAGGGCAGTCAGTGCTGGACATTCGGGTCCTTCCGCGGATGACGATGGCCGGCCACCACCTGTCAGGCCATTGCTACAAGCCAGGTGCCGGGGCAGGCCTGCTACACACGGTATTGCTTGTCCTACAATAATATTCCTACAAAGTGGGGGTGCCTGGGTGGCTCAGTCAGTTGAGCGCCTGTCCAACTCTTGATTTCGGCTCTGGTCGTGATCTCACGGTTCGTGAGATCAAGCCCCGTGTCAGGCTCTGTGCTGACAACACAGAGCCTGCTTTGGACCCTCTGTCTCCCTCTCTCTCTCTGCCCCTCCCCTGATTAAAAATAAATAAAATGTTAAAAAAAATAATAATCTCACAAAGTACGTGTAGCAGGACGGAGAGCAGCCCGCCGAGATATGCCGGAGTCCTAACTCCCTGCACCTCTGAAAGTGACCTTATTTGGAAAGAGAGACTTGGGAGACATAATGAGTTAAAGACCTCCATTATCCTGGACTTAGGGTGGGTCCTAAATCCAACGAGAGACGGAACCAAGAGGGGGACCGGGGCGCACAGAGACGGGGGAGGGGGAAGTCCACGCAAAAAATGGGGCAGAGCTTGGAGTGATGGGGTCCCTAGCCCAGAGCCGCTGGAGCCCCAGCACCTGAAGAGGCAGGAAGCATCCTCCCCCAGGGCCTACGCAGGCAGCACAGCCCTATGCACAGCTGGATTTGAGACTCCTGGTCTCCAGACTGGGAGGCGATAAATTTCTGTTGTTTTCAGTACCACTTGTTTCCTGGAGGCCCCAGGAAAGTCACACGGTAGATTTTGCCATCTTCACCTTACGGTGGGGGACAGTGAGGCTTGTCCAGGTCACCTGTAGTCCCCAAAGGAGCAGAGCCCGTGTTCAGACTCAGCTCAGCCCGATTCCAAACCCTCCTTCTCCCCACGGGTGCTCAAGTCCCAGCTGGACACCTAGGAAGGCCACTCACCCAGCAGGGGGGGACTTGGGAGGAGGACCCTCTGCACGAGAGTGTGTTTCCCGCTACTCAGTGGCCTCTGCTGGCCAGACTTCCCAGAGATCCCCAAATGATCTGCCTACCTTGGACTCAAAGCCGAACGCAGAGGGCACGCCTCCCT